>NC_077233.1:194176719-194776719 GCF_027887165.1 Monodelphis domestica
TGGAGGAACTCAGCTGAACTGAATTGAGAAGGAGCAGGGAGAAGCCGGCACCACGGGGTGGAATCAAATTGACAGTGGGGTATAATGAACAGAGGACCAGTCCCAAGGGGAGACGCCACCTCTCTGAAAACATGCTGACTTCAGGAACCCCCTGAGACAGATGGACATAATGGCTCTTTCTGGTAATCTCGAGGCTGCTTTCACAAATTATCTCTGGGAACAAAGCCTGGCCTTCATAGAGCAGGCAAAGGCCAAGAGCAGCTCATTCTAGCCTCTCCTTTGTGCTCCATGGGGAGAGGAGGGACAAAACCAGCTCCCAACTCCTCCAGGGTTCCATTATCAGAGCAGCATTCCAGGCCAGGCCTTTACAATAGACTATCTACCCTGCTCTCCACAGTCCAACAAATGGGAGAACAAACACATCCTGGCCCAATGTCCTTCTTAGCACAGGGTTTGTTTTCTGCTTTTCTTTCAGTTCTCACCAATTTTCCCCTCTACTTTCAGACATGAGCTTTTATTCCCCTGTCAAACGGAGCTCCATCCCTGTAAATAATCCCTCTCTGCCCGTTACATCCCTCCATCCAATTGCCTTTCAAATATTTATAGACTTATTTTTCTTTTCTCTAAGACATTCATCTTTTTGTTGCTGTTCTTTTCAATTGTGTCTAGTTTATCAATGTCTTTTGGAGGATAGGGGTGGAGACAAAGCTGGGATGGAAACTCAGTCATGAAAACAGTATGTCCAAATCCATTGGTACCAGAGCAAACAAAAGATTATACAAAAATAATTATTCAAAAATAATCTTGAAGAAAAATGTTCGCTATATCTTTATGCTTTCTTCCAATCTCTTGCTTTTTTGTTGTTCAGCTATTTTCCAGTCATGTCTGACTCTTCATGACCCCATTTGGGGTTTTCTTGGCAAAAATACTGCAATGATTTGGTACTTCCCTTCTCCAGCTTACTTTACATAGAAGGAAACTGCAGTAACAAGGTTAAGTGACTTGCTTAGGGTAACACAGCTATTTGAGTGTCTGAGGCCTGATTTGATCTCATCGTCCTAGTCTAGGCCCAGCCCTCTCCTCCTTGTGCACCTAGATGCCGTAGCTCTATATATTAAGAAAAAAATTTGTGACTTTCCCCTCCTCACCTACACTCAGAATATAAACTAGATTGAATTATGAAAATCAATTTTTGTTGGCACCAAAAAATGTCCTTGGCTTTTTAAATAAATATTCACTGGTAAAAATAAATACATTTAATAACTTATAAAGACAATTCTACCATATAATATGTGATATATAGATTATTATTTGTTTGCCTCTGACAAAAATATCTAACAGAAGCAACAACAGAAACCACTGAAAGAACTGCTTTAATTCAACAACTCAGCTAATAGCATCAACAGTGACTTTAACATGGATTATGACATTAAATCCTTTTCCCCAGTTCTCTTTCATTTTCAAATGGGCCTCAGACACTCAATGTAATTATGATAGAGCCCAGCCACAATCAGGATGTAAACCAGGGGAAAAAAGATGAGAAACAACTGAAGGGGGGAAAGGGAAGAAACAGAATTGTAAAAGAAAAGCTGTCAGTAACAAAATGTTTTGTCTTAAGCTAGAATTTGTGGGTTTAGGGGCAAAGACACCTTTAAGGAAACTGAGATAGCAGGAGGAGCTTAGGATACTACAGTGTCCTAGAAGGTCAACAAGATGGTAATTTCAAGGAAGAAAGGTTGTAATGTTCTTATGGATTTGCCAACTAGTAAAATTTCTGACATGGCAGTGAGCTTTAAAAAAATAAACCAATCAACATTTGATAAGACTATGACACACTGTGTCATACCCCCCCCACAAATGGTAAAGAAAATGGGTTGGTAACATGATGAGAGCAAGCAGAAGAAAGGAAGGGAGGAAAGGAGGGAGGAGGAAGGAAGGAAGGAAGGAAGGAAGGAAGGAAGGAAGGAAGGAAGGAAGGAAGGAAGGAAGGAAGGAAGGAAGGGAGGGAGGGAGGGAGGGAGGGAGGGAGGGAGGGAGGGAGGGAGGGAGGGAGGGAGGGAGGGAGGGAGGGAGGGAGGGAGGGAGGGAGGGAGGAAGGAAGGAAGGAAGGAAGGAAGGAAGGAAGGAAGGAAGGAAGGAAGGAAGGAAGGAAGGAAGGAAGGAAGGAAGGAAGGAAGGAAGGAAGGAAGGAAGGAAGGAAGGAAGGAAGGAAGAAGGGAAGGAAGAAGGGAAGGAAGGAAGGAGGGAAGGAGGGAAGGAGGGAAGGAGGAAAGGAAGGAGGGAAGGAGGGAAGGAGGGAAGGAGGAAAGGAAGGAGGGAAGGAGGGAAGCAAGGAAGGAAGGAAGGAGGGAAGGAGGGAAGGAGGGAAGGAGGGAAGGAGGGAAGGAAGGAAGGAAGGAAGGAGGGAAGGAGGGAAGGAAGGAAGGAAGGAAGGAAGGAAGGAAGGAAGGAAGGAAGGAAGGAAGGAAGGAAGGAAGGAAGGAAGGAAGGAAGGAAGGAAGGAAGGAAGGAAGGAAGGAAGGAAGGAAGGAAAGGAAGACTCCAAAATAATACTGGGCATATTCCTTGTCCTAAATATATGGGATGACCTAGACAAGTCACAATTATCTAGCATGAATAGGTTGCAATTTTCAGTGATGAAGGGAATATTTACTTTGGTATGATCATAAACTCATTTGAGAAATTGAATTATATTTTTACTAAAATGGCTTTTCACCAATACTTTCAAAGTAAGTTTTTTTATCCTTTTTAAACCAATGCCATGTCACAAAAAAGTTCATTTTTACTACCTCTCAGGTTTTTCTCTTAACTGTACAAAAGATTAATAAACTACTAAAAAAACTTATAAAGAAAAAATGGCACAGCCAGTTTTCTATGGCCCCCCCTCACTCTTTCTGAAGAAACATTTGTCACAGGACGTCTAAGAAATTACCTCTGGCCTTCTCAGGCACTCTAATATTTTTGGCTTGTCAATATGGTTACAATGAAGAAGGCCTGTCTCTGGGTCTCTAGATGATTTGTGTAACTCCTTCAAACACTATTCCTCTTTCACTGCAAAATACATGTCATGATGAAGTATGAAAGAAAGAAGTCCTGTTACACTTCAAGTTACATATTTGCAATAAGGAAAAATACACAAAGACTTAAGCAATGATGCATAAACTCTCATGTAAAGTGAGGATCTAGCATACTTTACTCAAAGGTCAATCCTCTTTCCAGCCTTCCCCCTTCTCGTCATCTATAGCTCTCCCTCTCTAGAGAAGCAGCCATCTGGGGGCCCCACTGTCCTAACTGGCGACCACTCTCTCCGAAAACATCCCTTCAGCCATGCTTCACTTTACTCTCTGCTTACTCTCCCTATTTCTACTCTTTCTCCTGGAAAACCCCCTACCCTGCAGCAGGGGTACCCTCACCCCTCCTTTCAACTCTCCTCATTTATGTTTTCCCTTATTATATGCTGTAGGCACCGTGAGGACAAAGAAAGTCTTGCTTGCTTGTCTGCATATCCCTACCTCTTAGCACAGTTCCTGGCACAGTATGCCCTCAATAAATTTCTTTCCTTCTTTTCTCTCTCTCACTCTCTCTGTCTCTCCCCACTTTCTTCTTCCATCCCTTCTCCTTCCCTTCCTTCCATTTTCCCTTCCTCCTTCCCTCCCTACCCACTTCCCTTCCTTCCTATCCATCTGTGACTAAGAAAATTTAGTTACATTTTTGTTTCAAAACGTTTTCCTAAATGAACAGGTATTACAACTATCATGTCTCATATTATTGGGTTTTATGTTTTGTTTGGGGGTCAAGGAAAGGGTCCACATTGGTGTAGAAAAACACTATCCAAAGACAATCAATCTCCATCTTAGTCTTAAGATGGTGACCTCCAAACATCTTGGATCTTGTGACTCCCAAATATGGCTATTTATATATTATATATGACTATGTATAGAGCATATAATATACAAGAATATCAAAAACATGCAATAGTCAGACATTTTAAAAGGATGAGATAAACATGAAAATAAACATTTTAAATTATTTTGTTTTATGGTAAAAAGCATTTTGTTTCACTAAAAATATCCATTATTTTTAGTGACAGCAATGTATCCAAATATATTTTGTTATTTTTAAAAATCTTAGTTTAAGATACCTTTGTTGAAAGTTAATTATTAGATATTACATTTAGATGTGTATATGTAAATATTATAAATATATATACATATATTTTCACATATACTATATGTGCACAGTATGTGCTAAAATGGGCCACAGAAAGTAATTTGGAAATTTTTTTTTAAATCTTACTTTCTGTCTTAGAATCAATCATTTCCAAGGCAAAAGAGCAGTAAGGACTAGGCAACTGGAATGAAGTGACTTGCCCAAGGTCACAGAGCTTCAAAGTTGCTGAGGCTAGGACCTCCTATCTCCAGAGTGGCTCTCTATACACTAAGCCACTTAGCTAACTCATTTATAATCTTTTTTTTTTTAAACAGGTTGGAAAATCCTGTTTCCGAGTAGTTTTTTTTTTTTAAGGGGAATTTTTAGAGGTGATGTGTCATTTTTGGTAACAAAAATTTAGAATTTAAAAGTCTTGTTAATGATGATGGCCTCAAACTATCAGTATCTGATATCTAAAGATAAGAATATATACTTAGTGAGAAAATTTCTATTTCAAATAATCTTGATAATTTCTAATTTGCAGCCAACTTCTTATAAGATCTCATATATTGTCACTGACCTAATCTCATAATGTAGTCAATGAAAAGACTGCACTATAAAGTACCATTTAAAGTTCTCTGAACTTGCAGAAAATCCTAGAAAAAGCAAACTAGGATTTTAGGCATTGTGATGAGACTCCTCTTCCAAATCACACTTCATAAGCCACCGTCAATGTGTTTATTTTTATTAGTTGGTCAAAGGAAATAATTCAAATAAGGGATTTCCAAAAATTGCCTGAAATTATACAAAAATACACTGATAAACATTTAACAACCAGCTCCTCCACTAAAAAACACACAAAATACACTCTTAAATGTCATCAGCAATGAACATTTTCTCTATTGCTTTCTAAAGTCTAAACAATAAACAAAATAATACATCAAATCTTGATTTGTGGCATTTGACAATTCCTGAGGCGTTAACGCTCATATTTAAACTTTAACAATCAGATTTCCAGTTGGTTAAAGCTGGCTCTAGAACAGCCCTGGCCAAAGGTCACATGCCACACAGGTCACCCATCCCTCATTTTACAGACCAGTTATTATACATTATTTCCTTTCATGTATTTTTGGGACTAGCCAAACTGGTGCCCTCACTATTCCTTATACCCATTTCTGTGCTGCCCTTTAGTACCACTTCTAGCTAATATTGTTTCAAAAACTGAAGAGTGTGCCACAAGAGAACAAAAAGAGAAGACGATGGAGCAAAAATCTATAAAGGTAATTAACATATAAATTGATTAGAATAGGAAATTCAAACCCACTACTCAAAAGTTTTGACTCTGAAGGATAAAAAATTAAAGCAGAAATAAATCCAAGAATTAGAGAATAAAACTTTGGAATAGATAGGAAGAAAAAGAATCAAGAGAATTTTCTTGGGAAAATATTGGGGGGGGGGAGACTATTGACCCTAAAAAGTTGGAGAAATTTTAAAATAATTATGTCATGGAGAAGGAAAGGAGAATGGGCAAAAGAAGAGAAGAAATCAATAACTAAAGAAATAAATTAACCATTTAGAAATAAGTATAGGAAAATAGGAAAGTAGGGAATGGGGGGGAGACACAGGGAAAAAAGTCTATCTAAACAAAGCTATAGTTAAAGCAAAACTAACTTCAAGGATAAAGTATTGAGTGAAGTGAAGGGGACAGGCAAAAAAAATATTTTAAAATAAACACTAGAGAAATAATTCAAGTAAAACATTTGAGAATGGCAAAATGAGTATGAAAACAAAGCTCCTCATTCTGTTCTTTACAAGAAACAAATATAAAAGGTGAAATCACACAGAATGAAAACTAGAGGCTGGGACAAAATTTACTCTTTGTCAAATAAATCCTAAAGTACGATGAATAGCAATCATTACTTGAAATAGTAAAATAAAATATAATACTGAGAAATAATCAAGAAAGTTGCAAGGCATTTAAAGGAACTATATAGGCATTGAACCAATATCAATGTTAAACACAGTTGCACCACTATATTCATAAAGGAAGAGTTAACCAATCTGCAAAAATACATTTGGCAGTAGGAGAGTATCTAATATTCCTCCTTCGGAGCTGAACAAATCAAACAGTAATATAAGCAAAATAAACTATAGTTTGGAACAAAATGATGAAGAATATAGAAATAAAAAAATGTATATAATTTTCCAAGTAGGAATATTAAAGAACATATATTCAATATTAAAGAATATAATGGAAGCAGCTAGGCAGATCAGTTTACTGAATAATGGACCTCAAGTCAAGAAGATCTAAGTTCAAAACCGCCTCTGACACTCACCAGTTATGTGACCCTGGACAAGTCACTTAACACCTCAATCTCCTCATTTGTAAAATGGAGATAAAAATAATACCTACCTCACAGGCCTGTTGTAAAGATCAAATGACATAAACTTCTAAAGCACATTACATACCTCAAAGCACTATGTTAAGACTATTTCTTATTTATTGACAATATGCACATTTACCAGAACTGCATTTTACAAAACAGAACACATGTATTAAAACATAAGAATTGTATACAACTATAACAAATAATACAATATAGTCATTAACTCAGAAAGTACAAGAAAAAACAAAAGATCTAAGTGTAGATTTAATAAAGAAATACTAAAGAGTCAGAGAATAAAGAGAAAAAAATACCTTTGTGAGACAAAAATGATGAAACATACAAAAATCTGAGATATAGCTTAAGTATTATTCAGAGGAAAAATTACAAATAACTCTAAAAACATACATTAATGAAACAAAAAATAGAAGACTAGTGAATTGATTAATTTTTTTTAATGAGAAAATAACAAATCCAAAATAAACCCAGAGAAGAAATCCTGAAAATAGGTAAATTGAAAACAAGATTATAAATGAGAAACAAATGTAAAAGCTAGTTTTTAAAAACATTAACAAAACTGATAAACTTCACCCAACTTTGCTAATAATAAAAAGTAGAAGGAAATCAAACTAACAAAATAAAAAGCAATTAAGGTGAAATCAAAACAAAGTAGAAATAGAAAGAATTGTCAGAAACAATTATGTAAGTTATATGCCAACAAAACTGAAAATTAAAAAAGAAGATTATGTACAATTCTAAAATTCCCAATAGAAAACTACAATCTAAAAAAAAAAAAAGATTTGAAGTGACGGTAAAGAAACTACTAAAGGAGTAGGAGGGAGACCTTTTATTCATATAGATTTATAACCAAATTATACAAAACACAAAGTTAACGTCTATATGTTATAAATTATTAGATATGGTTATATGTTATTGTATTCTATTATTTGATAATATATTAATATATAATTAAGAGTAACAATGTATAACATTTAATATATTAATATCTATACATTATAAATTACTCTCAAAAATTGAGAACTCCATTGAACTTTTATGAGCCAAATATAGTCCCAATACCAGGAAAAGATAAAGCAAAGAAAGAGAACTATAAATCACTATTAAGTGAATATTCAAGTTTAAAAATAAAATTCTAGCTAAATGACTCCAGAATACACAAAATTATTTGTTACACAAAAAACCTGGCTAAAAGACAAAAGCAAATTATCAAAATTATGCCAAAATAATTTTCTATTACCAAAATAGAAAAATCAGGAACACAAGGGTAATTTTACTTAGAAAATTAGAGGGAACTGCAAAAGATCAGTATTTAGCATTATACTAAACAATACATTTAGAATATCAAGAAATATAATTTTAAAAGTAGAAATAAAGAATAAATAGAACTTCTAAACCTAAAATTATGTTATAAAAACAATAATCATCTAAACCAATGTTATCAAACTCAAACTGAATTGAGAGTTAAGGGAAAGAACACAAATCAAAAACTGTCAGAAAAAAGATTAATAAAAATTGTATCAACATATAATCTAGAGAGGAGGCTAGGTTGCTCAGTGGATAGAGTCAGACTCAGAGAAGGGAGGTTCTGGGTTCAAATCTGATGTCAGATTCTTCCTAGCTGTGTGACTCTGACTTAACCCTGATTGCCTAGCCTTTGCCGTTCTTCTACCTGAAAACCAATAAACAATATTGATCTAAGATGGAAGGTAAGGGGTGTAAATATATCCATATATATAAATTAAACTAAAAAAGGAAATGTTTTAATGTATACATAGAAGTGATTTTCACCTACATGAAAATGAAATGGTGTATTGACTTTGTATAAAAGCTTCATTCATTCAAAGGGCTTTAAAAAATGTTTGTAGAGAAGCCACAATTTTTATTAATCAAGCAAAGCACGCATTTGCTAAGCACTTACCACATGCTGGAAACCGTTCTCTGGGCCAGGAATGCAAATGCAAAGGAACAACACAATCCTTCCTATCCAGAAGCCATCCCTTGGTTCAGTGCTAGCACATTCTCCCCCATCCTCACATTTCCATCCCTGGACGAAGAGTGCACTGAGGAGAGAGGATGCACAGGAGGAAGCAGGGCTGCCTGAGGCCAGGCCAAGATGGACAGGAAGAGGCTTCCTGGGGAAAATAGGGTCCAGAGCCCAGAATGCTCCAGAGGGAGGGCACAGAGATAACATTCAGGATTTCTTTCACAATGTAGAGAAGGGAAAAGTTTCTTAAGCTGGTCAAAGAACCGTTTGGGGCATCTAAAAGCTGTAATAAATAACTGGCTACCCCCACACCTGCAGGGAAGAGGCTGCTGCCACCCGCTCTGTGCCTCCATCCTGACTCCACATTCACCTCTGTGCTTCCGCTGCCAGGCCTCCATTCAGAAAGAGCCATCTGGCTCATTTTCAGTTAAGATTTAAAATGTCACCAAGCAGCAGGAGCCAACAGGTCTAAGTGAAAACCTAAAAAATTCACAACCCAACATTTCAAAGCCCTTTTCACAAACACCATTAAATTTGGGGGTTTTTTTAACCCCTTCTTCCTAAAAGAGGTACAATACCATTGTGTAATGCAGAGTGGAAAACAAATTATCAGTGTTGCTAAATTCAAGTGACATTGTCCAAGAAAAACTGCAGGCTGAAGAATTACCCACCAGCTGCTAAAGGAGCTTCTAATTTTTTTTGGTAGGATAGATCCCATTCCTTTGGTAATCTGGCAAAACCCAGGGTGCCCTTCTCAGAATAATGCTTTTAAATACATAAAGTAAAATATGTAGGACTGCCAAGGCAAACAACTATATTAAAAATAAAGATATCATTTTCTCCTATCCAGCTTCACAGGTCCCCTTGCAATCTCGCCACGAACCCTTTTAGAGCCCCCAAGTCCCAAGTTATGAACCTCTGCCAAAGTGTCAGGGATGCTACATTTCATTAGTTGCTCATATGAGAATGAGAAGAAAAAGAAATGATGAAACCCAAAAGAGTAGGAAAGAATAATAGAGGGAAGTGGGAATATCACTGCCTTTCTCAATAAAAAATGTTGAAGCATTACACTAAAATGCCAAGATATAGATTGCATATATACCAAAATGAAAAGAACAAATTACTGGTAAATTATAACTTGGAATAAAAATTATTGTGCCCATATACAATTGTCTTCTTTCTGGGTGTCCTAGAATAGTTTTTAAAAGGAGAGGGAGAGGCAGATATGTGGTTCAGTAGATAGAGAGACAGGCTTGGATCCTGGAGGTCCTGGGTTCAAATGTGACCTCAGCACTTCCTAGTTATGTGACCCTGAGCAAGTCACTTAGTCCTAATTGCCCTTCCAGCTCTTCTATCTTGGAACCAATACTTAGAATTGATCTTAAGACAGAAGTTTAAAATGTTTTGTTTTGTTTTTAAATGGAGGACTCTTTGCAGATGGATGCTCTTCCCTAACATCTAATTCTGCTAATAAAATTATAAGCAGTGAATGGAAAATGTTCCACAACTAAGTTTAGGTGGCAATATCTTTTAAATATAAAATGTAAAATATTTATATGTAGGCATATATACACACAGATACGTATAAATACATATAATATAAAGCTAGAGGCACCATAGTACTAACACACTACTGGGCTTGGTGTCCGGAAGAATTGTGTTCAGATTTTGTTCACTGCTCTTGCTGTGACCAGGGGCAAATCTTTTAACCTTTCTATGTGCTTTGGGCAACTCCCTAGCATTTATCTATTAAAGGTTGCTAAGTTGTAGGAGGAGTTCCTCACAGGAAATCGCAGATCCTTCCCATACTTTGCCCTATAATAACAATTTTAACCCAAAAGTTCAAGAATACACAAACACCCAAATACACACAAACTCTTTTCTCGTTTTCTGTAACTTTCTTACCTTCTGTTTTTATTTTCATTTTTTACTGTCATGCAAAACACACTTCCATATTGGTCACTGTTGTAAGAGCAATCTCATACACCTTCTGTCTTAATATCAATTCTAAGACAAAAGAGTAGCAAGAGCTAGGCAGAGGCTTAAGTGACTTGCCCAGGGTCACACAGCGAGGAAATATCGGAAGCCTCATTTGAATTCAGGGCCTCCCAACTCTACATCCAACTCTCTTCACTGTGCTACCTAGCTGTCCCTCTTCTAGTACTCTTAACCAGTATTTGAGAAAGGTAGGAAAGAAACCCACCCAGACATCAGCTCTCTAATAAGGGAAATAACAAGAGAGGCAAATCTAATTTGTCTACTCTTTAGAATTCTGACAATCTGATAATAATAATTTAAAAAAAAACACAATTATTCTGATATTTTTCTTGCCAAAAATGGCTCATCTCTTAATAACCAAAATGTAATTGGCCTCATGGAAAGACTACTATATTTGGAGACAGGGGCCTGAGTTCAAATCCCACCTCTATCCCTCAACTGCATGAGGGAAGTCACTGTCTCTGAATCTTGGTATCCTTATGTGGACAAAAAGGAGGCTGAATTTAAAAATCTCCTGAGATCATTCTAGATCGAATGTAGGATCCTAAATGACTTTCAGAATACAGAAGTGATTTTTGGTCCTTGTCCAGCTCCAACTTAAGCTAAGAGGAATAAGACTGCTTTGAATGCAGAAAGCACTCCATCCATGCTTATTCAATCTAAGAAAATGACCAGATAACCCTAAAACCTGGTGTGGGATAAGTGAATGCAACCCCTCCCCCAGAACAGTTTTCCTCATCATTCTTCCACTTGGAAATCAGAGCCTTGGCTTGGAGCCTCAGACAATGGAGAGAGTTGGCCCTGCCGAGGGGTGGTGGCCCATAAGTGAGGAGACATCCTCCCTGTGAAGGAGGTGATGCAAGAAACACATCCTTTCTCCAAATTCAGGCTCATTTTGTGGCTAACACACCTCAACAAGACCCAAGTTATCCCCCTGGGTAAGCTAGACAGCTCTCCTACAGCCCAGTGACAGAGAGGCAGCCCAGTGGGTGGCACCAAGCCTGGAGGCAGGAAGAGTCCCCCTCCGGAGCTGGAGTCTGTCCTCAGACACTGACCCTGGCTAAGTCACTTCATCCGGTCTGCCTCCATTCCCTATACAGCAAAACGTGCCAGAGAAGGAAATGGTAAACCAGTCTGGGATCTCTGCCAACAGAATCCCACGTGGGGTCAAAGGGTCAGGCCTTATGGACACGCGGAACCACAAAGTGGTACCCCTGACACAGCAGGGAGCTCAGCGGCCCAGGGCCAGGCCCAGGCTTCCTGAGGTTCCATTTCTGAGATGAGTGGGCCCGCCTCAGTCTACCCTCCTAACCCCCTCTGGGTTCCCCTCCATGGACGAGGCCCTGGCTAGAGGAGGAGAGTGGGGATCTCTTCCCTGTGGAGTCATTTTCTACCCCCAGTTAGCCCCTATAAAGTGCTCATTCCAGGCTACAATGGCCTTAGAAGCTCCCAGGGTCCTCTGTCTACAGAAGGAAGCAGTGAAGCTGGCACCGTCCTGACCTTGAACTCTCTCTGTGGCTCCCCCACTCCTGCCTGTAACTTTCCCTATCACTGCCTCAGAAAGGCTCAGCCAGAATTTATGTTTGCTTTGAGAATTTCACCTCTGAAAACCCCCTCTTAAAGGCCGGTCCCCCGGCCTTAAAGGCCCTCTTTCTTCTGAATGGGATTGTGGGGACAGGGAGATGGGCCCCCTTTCCCAGCTCCCATCCAAACACCTGGCAGCACCATAATGTTACAGGCTCACCCTATAACCACAGGGCAGGGAGGCAGAGGAGGAACGTAGCGGGTCTGCAAGCAAGGAAGCCTGGGACATTCCTCTGGGCAGTTGTTTAATGGTACCTTGCCTCAAGTTCTTCCACCATAAAATGGGGATAATAAGAGTACCTACTTCCTGAAGCTGTGGTGAGGATTGAATGAGATAACAAATATAAGAGCTTCATCATCATCATCATCATCATTCTCCCTGAAAAGACCAGACTACTGTCCTCAGAATCACAGAAAATGTTAGAAAAGAGACTTAAGAGAACAGAGATGGAAAAATGTTTTATGTGACTGCACAGGTAAAATCCATATCCCACTGCTTACCATCTCAGAGAGAGAGGAAGAGATAGATGGAGGGAGAGAGGACATTTGGCACTCAAAAGGTTTTTAAACATTAAACATTGTCTTTACATGTAATTGGGGGGGAGAGGGAGAGAGAGAGGGAGAGAGGGGGGAAGGAAGGAGGGAAGAAGAAAGGGAGGGAGGGAGGGAGGGAGGGAGGGAGGGAGGGAGGGAGGGAGGAAGGAAGGGAGGAAGGAAGGAAGGAAGGAAGGAAGGAAGGAAGGAAGGAAGGAAGGAAGGAAGGAAGGAAGGAAGGAAGGAAGGAAGGAAGGAAGGAAGGAAGGAGGGAAGGAGGGAAGGAGGGAGGGAAGGAGAGAAGAAAGGAAGGAGGGAAGGAGGGAAGGAAGGAAGGAAGGAAACTTAGTTATTTCTCTATTTTGATGTGAGACCCTCATTTGACAACTTTGAGGTCAAGAGATGGGACAGAACAAGACTTGCCCAAGACCCCACAGATGGGGAGGGCAGCCAGGATGGTCTTCCAACTATAAATCTGGTGTTCTCTACACTAGGCCAGGCTCACCCCTCCACCCTCCATGTAAAAGTGAGGCAGCTGCCTCTTCATCCATCTCACCCTTCTCCCTCCCGCTGTAATTTTTCCTGCTGAAACCCCAAATGCTAACATCCATAACCCCAGAAGGGCATCTTGAGTTCCAACAAGTTAATTAACTACAGCTAACTGTGTAGTTCCTACAAGAATGGATAGGAGGCGCTAGGAATGATGGGAGTAGGGGGGTCATGTGATCAGGCTACGTGGGCAGACAAATTAAGGGGACTAGTAGGAGGAAAAGCCCAGGAGGCCACTGCCAGGATCACAGGTGGAAGCAGGGAGAGGGGTTAGCTACACCAGGGAGTGTTCCTTACACATCTGATATTAGGGAGTCTTCAAAGTTTCCATGTGCTTTTGTGTGTTATTTGATAATATTCAGTAGTTTCTTTTTTCTTTTTTTTTTAAAACCTTTACCTTCCATATTAGAATTGGTCCAGGATATCAGTTCCAAGGCAGAAGAGCAGTAAGAGCTGGGCAATGGGGGTTAAGGGACTTGGCCAAGGTCTCAAAGCCAGGAAGTGTCTGAGGCCAGATTTGAACCTAGGACCTCCCATCTCTAGGCCTGGCTCTCAATCCACTGAGGTATCCAATTGCCTCTGTCTTTTTTATCTTAAAAATAAAAAGCATAAGGGCAGATAAATAGCTCCATAGATTAGGAGCCAGGACTAGAAATGAGAGGTCCTCGGTTCAAATCTGGCTTCAGATACTTCCTAGCTGTGTGACACTGGGCAAGTCACTTAACTGCTGTGGCCTAAACTGTACTCCTTGGAACCAATGCTTAGTATCAATTCTAAGACATAAGGGAAGGGTTTTTTAAATAAACATTAAAATAAAAGGCTCAGACATAGCTCCTGTCTTCTAAGCACTAGAAAACATTCCATATAGCTGCAGAAATATTGTTAGAAGAATAACTTTTGTCTGTCCACCTCCAGAAAAAGAACCAACAAACAAAAATAAGTAAGTTTTATACATATGTCAGATGCTTTCTCTAATGAGGAAAGGGAAGGGAGAGTTAATTAAGTATTTTAATGTAACAAATTAATTCATTTTTCTAGAAACCTGATGCCGAGGCTCACTGTGAGATTACCTGAAGATGTGGTGGGAGTGCTAGGGGCCTGCGTGGGGCTGCTGCTCTCCGACATCAGGCATGAGCTGCTGCCATTGTTCTCTCTCTTCACCAGCAGTTCTGCAGCGCTGGGCAGGGGAATGGGGTGGCTGATCCCCAGCTCCTCCTCCTGGGCCTGCTGCCTTCTCAGTGCCACCTGAGCATGTGCAAAGAGGAAAACACATTTTTAAATACCCGGTATTTTTTTATTTGGAGGTGAAACACACCTTTATCTACATTTTCTCTGGCATTTACTTATAAAAGATTAATTTGGTATCCATCAACGCCTACATATAAGTACCCACTATAAGGCATAATTGAGATTCAGTGCTATTATATGTATATATGCTATTATGTATATAAAATAAAAATAATAAAATATATAATATATAAGGATATAATTCAGATTCAGTGCTAAACTCTGCATTCAGTGAAAAAAAGATGGCTACTCTCAAGGAGCTGACTTTCACTAGGGGAAGACGCATGTGTAAGTGTGAGTATAGATACACGTAGGTAGCTATGTATATGTATATTCAGAATAAAGGTACTTTAAGGAAAGAGACCACTAGCAAATGGAATGATCAGAAAAAGATACACAAAGAAGCAAGCAGCTGAGGGAGCCTGGAAGTGATTTTTCTAAGGTGAAAGTGAGCAGAGAGGGTAATTCCAAATGGGAGAATGGGGGTCAAGGGCAGGAAATGGATTGTTCCGGGTGATGACCAGGAAAGAGGCGGGTTTGGCAAACCTGTAAAGTGAAGGAAAGGGAGTAATAATAGCTATTAACTAACATTTTGTAGTATTTACGATGTGCCAGGCCCTGTGCCAAAAGCTTTATAGTAATTATCTCATTGGTCCTCAAAACAACCCTAGAAGAGAGGTTCTATTATTATCCCCATTTTATAGATGAGGAACCTGAGGCAAGTTTCCACACTTCTGTGTAGCTGTAAATATAATGAGCATTTTCAGGGCAGTGATCCTCATTTCTGTCTTTGTATATCTCTAGCACTCAGCACAATATTTGGCATTCAACAGAAATTTAATAAATGCTTATTGAACAAATGAAATTCCCTGCCCTCTAAAAGGTAACTAAAATATAGTAGGGAATCCATGTACATAGATAACTAACTATACCAGGAAGCCTGTGAGAAATGTTATAAAAGAGATAAATGCAGTGTCACTACTATAATTAATGGGAGTTTTTATAATCCTTCACTTCCATCTTAGAATCAATTCTGGGTATTGATTTGAAGGCAGAAGAGTGGCAAGGGTTGGGCAGTGGGGGTTAAGTGACTTGTCTAATCACACAGCTAGGAAGGAATTGTCTGAGGCCAGGTTTGAACCCAGGCCTTTCTTCCTGTCTTTTTTTTTAACCCTCACCTTCTGTCTTAGAATCAGTACCATGTATTGGTTCCACGGCAGAAGAGTGGTAAGGGCTAGGATATGGGGGTTTAGTGACTTGTCCAGGGTCAAACAGCTAGGAAGTATCTGGGGCCAGATTTGAACCCAGGACCTCTCATCTCTGGACCTAGCTCAATTCACTTAGCCACCAAGCTGCCCCCAATATAATTAGTTTTGACATTTAAATGGCCTTTGAAAATAATCTTTGTTAGAGGGGACATGGCAAAATTGGGAAACTAATGCATTGTTGATGAAGCTGTGAACTGATCCAACCCTTCTGGAGGGAAATTTAGAATGATACCTAATAAACTATTCTCAATAAGCTATAAAACAATGCATACCATTTAATCTAGTAATACCACGACTGGTCTGTAGCCCAAAGAGACCATAAAAAAGGGGGGGGGGGAAGAGCTCATTTGTACAAAACTATTTATGCTGCTCTCTTGTGAGATGGCGAAGAATTGGAAATTGAGGGGATGTCCTTCCATGGGGGAATGGCTGAACAAATCGTGGCATATGCGGTGATGGAATCCTGTTGGGCTATAAGGAAGGATCCGCAGGATGGTTTCAGAAAAAAGTTAAGACCTACATGAACTGATGCAGAGAAAAATAAACAGAAGCAGGAGGAAACTGTACACCGTAGCAGCAATATAGTGACTGACAGCAACTCTCAGCAATGCAATGATCCAGGACAATTCTCAGAGACCAGGACAAAGAATTCACCTCCAGAGGAAGAAATGTTTGAGTCCAAATACAGATCAAAGCATACTATTTTTCACATTAGTTTATGCTTTTATTTGGGGGCTTTGGTTTCACAGGAGTAGTTTCCTACAACAATGACCAATATGGAAGTATGTTTTACATGATAATATATGTATCACCCCAGATCAAATGGCTTATCATCTCCAAAATGGAGGAGGGAAGGGAGAGAGGGAGACAATTTGGATCTTATAATTTTGGAAAACATATGTTGAAAATTGTTATTCTGTGTAATTGGGAAAATAAAATATCTTTTTCTTAATTGTCCTTAAGATGATTGGGATGGAAGGATGTACGAAAGATTAATAAGATCTACAATTATGGAATTTAAAAAAAACAAAGAAATGGGGTTGTGGCTGAAGGGTGTGTCAAGGTCAAGCTAATAATTTTTCAAATTTTGAAGCAAAGAAGTGGGATCACTGAAGATCTGCTAGAGAAGTAAAGAATAAAAATGGGATCAGGGACCTCAGAGTAAAGAAAAGATGAGGTCAAGAGTACAGATAGAAAAAAACTAGCACTTGCATAGCTTTTTAAAGTTTTCAAAGTGCTTTAGAAATATCTAATGGGCTGTTCACACACACACACACACACACACACACTCTGGAAGGTATGCACTATTAATATCTCCATTTTATAGATAAGGAAACTTTGGAGTGACTTTTCTAGGGTCATACAACTAATGTCTAAGGCAAGATTCAAACAGTTTTCCCTGAGTCCAAGTCCAACTCCATCCTCTATGTCTCCTAGATGCTAATAATAAGGTAAAATAATGTATTTAATAAGGAAGTAAAATAAAACATGCAGCCTTTCTATGAATGGGAGAAAGGTAGAGAAGTTCATTGTCTGCTATTTCATGTAATTTCTAGGAGCAAGTAGGGGGAATGACTCAAAATTTCTTGATATAGAATGTAATCTTCCTGGGTTAAAAATAAAGCTTAAAATGCAAATATACCAAGAGAATAATATACCATTCCTACTTAAATATAAATTATTGCTATTAAATTCAGAGCAGATTTTGATTGAAGGGCACAGCAAGAAGAAAAAGGGGGAGGAAAAAGAATGGAGGAGGCTAAAACAATGGCTGGAGAGGGAGGCTTGTTTACTTCTGCCTGGGGAGTGAGGAGTGGGTCACTGGGATTTAAAATCTCTTTAAGGAGTGACTGGATTTTAGGATTGAGGGAAGCCTTTAAACTGCTATTACCTTAGGAATGAGAAAAATAAAATTTTTTCTCATTATTTCTAAAAAGTACCTTTGCTTAGCAATCTTCTTTTCTGAATTATTAATATTATTCTTTTTTTCCATGCTCTTAAATTAAAGAAAGGCATTAGGGTAAAGTGATTTGGACTCAGAGGTTCTAGTTTTGCTTCTCTTCTCCCCCAACTCTGAAATTTAGGTACTCTTCACTGCTGTGCCTCAGTTTCACTATCTGTAAAATCAAGGGGTTGGACCAAATGACCTCTAAAATCCAGGTCTACAAACCAAAACAGACTAAAAAGAAAAGTAGTTCAGTTTTCCATCTCAGAAGTCTGATCACCAAACTATTCAGATACAAATTCAATTTAGGTAACTGCTTTTAGTCCATTCTGGAATCAGTTCTTTAGGCAGAAACTATGATAAATAAGGGAAAAGAGCCCTGGTTTTCCCATCAGAGAACCAGGGACCAAATCCCACTTTATGGTTTCTGGCTAGTCATTTATTTTTTCTGGGACTCAATTTCTTCATCAATGAAATTTAGTTGTATCAGATAAATCTGTGGACGTTGTAGATAGGATGCTGTGGGCTAGTAATTTGGTAGTCCAAGAGATTCAAATTAAAATAGAAAATATGAAAAATGATATATATATCAAAATGTTAAAGGGAAAAAAATGTTAAAGGGTCCACAAACAAGGGACTTAGGGAGAAAGGAAACTGGTCTTTGGCAATATCTAAGTTAATCAATGCAAGACTTAATAGAAACATTAGTTGTCACAGCTATTCCACTGTCTGTTTTGATGAGTGGTCCTCACTAAAGGAAAAGCAATGTGTGATCTAAAACCATCCAAATGTGCTCCAAAAAGCCTGAAGTTGGTACTATGCCAAATCTTAAAGTAAAAAGCCTCTGATGAATACTATTTGGAAAAAACTAGGGCAAAATCAAAAGCTAAGAATGTTATCAGTTAAACATTTTCACTATTCAAACTTTTGAAAATTTTCCCAAGTCTCTTGGAAAATACATTTTAAATTCATTCCAAATTAAAATTTAGAGTCAGCAAAAGTGGAGGAATTTGAGTGACCATGCCAGGTCCCATTGCAGAGAATTATTTTAATAATATAATGCCTTGTGTTTGAATAAAAATGGGTCATTTTATCCTCAAAACAACCTTTTAAAAATATGTATCTGTAAAAAAAGTTGACCATAAAAATCATGACTGAGGACTGGTTCCATTATCATTTTATTCTTAATAGAATTTTTAAGAGGTTCAAAAATTAAGCTCTAAATGATTAGCCCATGTTTATACCTACAACTTAAATAGGGCTTCCCAAGTTAAAATGAAAAATGTGTAGTCTACAATTAATTCTAAACTTTTATGGGTGTGTTAACTTTTACCAAGTTGGTTTACACCAAGCACTTTCCTTAAGATACAGCTAATGCAAATATTATTGGCCCCATTTTACCAGAGGAAGCCATGCCCTTCCCATGGTTAAGTATGGAAAATAACTGCAAATCTATACTCAGGTCTTTTGACTCCAAATTCCACTATTCCACCTGAGCAAGGTGGGTGGGTGGGGGAAATCAAGATGATCAATAAGGAGTTAAACAGTTTGGAAGTTTGAGAAGTCTGATGAATCACAGTGATTAGATATTATTTAATTTAGAAAATTATTAACTTTAAAATTATTTGATTATGCTGCTAAAGTTACAGAAGTTAAGCTTTCATTTACAAAAAGATTACTAAACTATACTTAATAGGAATGGGCAAAAATTGCAAATGTTTCTATCCAAGAAAATGAAAAAGATCTAGGAAATCATGCTTATGAAAAAAGAATTAATTTTACAAAAAGTACATTTAGCATCTAATGTTTCTGAAGTGGATGTAATGCTTAATAAAGAAATGTACATTTTAGAGTTTTTTTAATAATCAATTTTAATTAATTGATTACTGATTTTAACTTAATAATTAATCATCTCTATTTAATGGAAGAAAAAGTTTTATAAGAATGTAATAATGTATAGGAGAACTTGGTTCAAAATCCTGGTCAAACATTTCCAAGTTATGTGATCAGGAGCCTCATTTTACCCATTTGGAAAAAGACAGAATAATATATATCCAATCTCACAGAAATATTATATAGGAAACTAAACTATTAAACTTTAAAATATAAAGAAATGTGAGCTATTAGGGAATAATAGAAGTAATAACATATCTTAAACAGATTTTTAGGGATTAATGTAACACAGGGAGGAAAAGTAGTGTTATGTTCTGGAAATTCTGAATTGTAAATCTCTTAGCAGAATAATGACTTACCTTTATGGGGGGGCAAAGGGGTATCTAGGAAATAAGCTTTCAAAAATAATAACAGCCAAGAAGTAGCCAACATGTATATAAAACTGTAAAGATTTCCAAAGCACATGATATCTATTTAGCAATGTTTATTATTTATAATTACATGCAATATATTATAGTAAATACATTGTGTATAATATATTGATGTATTGTTATATATCATATACATTATGTACATTTTTATGTTGTATGTATTGTACATATTTACTGTGTATTTCTATATCATAACACCATGTCTGATATGCAGATGACAATATATAATTACATTAGCTATAATATCTAATATAACCAACATATAGTTGTATATTATAAGTGTATATATTATTTCATTTGATGTTAAATCTTCCTAAGTAAAATTGAAGGTTAACATTCTGAGAAATTATAAACTCTATAGATTAAATATGCTCTGCATAATAAATATTTTAGTATTTAGTAAAGAAGTAAACTCAATAATATTGTTTCTGTCTACAAAACCTCTTTTTAAAACCTAAAAAATGTTTTAAATGAACCATTTCACAATGGTAATAGAGTATTTTTTCAATTGATTGAAATTAACTTAAAAAATATTGGAAAAAATCAAACCATTCTCTATTTTTATTACATAAGTGGCATCCTGTTATCTTCAAAATGTATTTTGAAAATGCACAAAAAATTTGCAAAAACTACCCTTGAAACAAAATATAAATACAAGATCAAAGGCAAAACGATCTCATCTTTTTTTTACCACCTTATGTCTTTTAACATCAAATTTCAAAAATTAACATTGAAAATCAATTCTAATGAAGGATATTTACAAGTCTATGATCAAAAGTAGCAAAGTTTGTAAATACTTCTTTTCCATCTTTAGAGTAAAAAATATCCTTTAAAAAGTGAAACACAAACTAGGTGGAAAGAATGTATTTTCCTTTAGTAAATATAGACTCTTTTCTTGATGACAAGAAAGACAAGTCTTTCAATATACTTCAAATTTCTAAGGAGATTTTAAAACTTTTTTATACACCTAAAAATTTCTAAGGGAAATATGGATTTATTTTTTAAATATATCAGTATATTTTGCCTGACATTACTTAAGTGATATAGGATTTCTACCTCCCCCACTCCACCTCCAGTAGGTAGAGGAAAAAAAGATGACCGCCTCACAATTAAAAAAAAAATAGTTTTACAAATATATATAAATTCTTAGAGATGGCATATCAAAGAAAGCCCAATAAAACTACCATTCCTCTTGAATAAAAATGGCCAAGATATTATATTGCATCCACAGCGAAGGGGCGGGAGGTGAAGGGAGAAACATTTGCATTCGTTCCAAGACACCTCCCCAAAAAAGCAAAATTCACTCTTCTCGTTTACCTGGCTATTGCAAAAACTATCACACCCCAAACTTTAGCTTTTAATAGGAATTATTCAAATCATTCCCCCCCACCACCACGTTTCCTAATTTTCCACTTCCCCTTGCAAATGTAGGAGCTGAGAAATCTCTCCTTTAACGGTTTTTCGAGTTTCTTAACGTTTCTCGGGGATCTACCTCGTTTTTCTGATTAAGGGGAGTCAAAGGCGTCTCCTGGCGTCTGGCTCCCTACCTTTATCAAAGCAGGAGAATGGGGCTAGATAGGTAGTAACTGAAGGCTCTTTAATTAAAATCCAATTTAGCCTCCCTCTCAAACAGATACTCCCCTCCCCCAACAGGTTTTCTCCCCAAGTCCATGAAATGAGGGCGCATCAAAAACTGGCCCCTAAGTTTGATGACCTCTACCCAAAATACAATAAAATAAAAATATAACTGAATAGAGAATAGGAAAGGATGAAATGGAAGAAAATGGAAGGAAAGAGAAAGAGGGAAAGAAAAGAAGGAAAAATAAGAGGGAGAAGGAAACAGGAGAAAGGAAAAGAGGGGAAGAGAAAGAGAAAAAGAAGGGAAGAGATGAAGAAATAGAAAAAAGAGACGGGAAGAGAAAGAAGAGAATAAAGAAGATGGAAAGAAAGGAGAAAGAAAAAGGGAGGTGAGAAGAAAAGGACAAGAAGGGAAGAAGAAAAAGCCGAAGTAGAATTAGTAAAATGGGTGAAGGGAAAAGAAGGCTCCGGTGAGACCCCGCCATGCGCCTTGTGCGCCCCGACGCCCTCCTGGCGCGCGCCCCTTGCCGGGCTTACCTGGGCGGCCATGACCCGCTGCCTCTCTGCGATCAGATTGCACTTCTTGCACTGGCAGTCACGCCACATGCAGAAGCGTTTGTGCCCCTTCAGCGGGGACGCGTAGCCATGGTTCCTGCAGCGTGCACACTTGGGCAGACGCGGGGACTTCTTCCCCGCCGCCCCCGACGGTCCTAAGCCGCCCGAACCCGAGCCGGAGCCGCCGCCGCTGCTCCCAGCCCCGCCGCCGCTACCGCCGCTGCCTCCAGCCACCCCGAGCATAGCACCTGAGCCCTTGCCGAAGCCCCCGGCCTTGCCCCCGGGCCCAGAGTGCCCGTCGGAGGAAGTCGAGGGCTTGCTGTAGGAATCCTCGTTAGGCATATCTCCGAGATTGGGTGATTCCTCCCCTAAATCGGAAGGAGGTTCAAAAGTCACCCCAAGATCTCCCTTCCGCTCCGCTGTAGAGCGGGGCGAAGGAGACCCCTGGCCCCAGGCCGGGACCGGAGGATAAAGCGAGGGCTAGGCGCAGGAGGAGCCGGAGCTGAGTGCGGAGCTCTGTCGCAGGAGATGCGACCCCGAGCTGCGGCGGGGAGCGTGTGAGGGTGTGTGTGCCCTCCTGCGCTTTTCTATCCTTTCCGTCGCTCCCCACCCCCACCTTACTCTCCCCCACCACCACTTTTTTTTTTTTTTTTTGGCGCGCTCGGCAGGGAACTTTTGGATACTTTTTCAGAACGTTCCCGGGACAGCTAGAGGCAAAGAGGGCGCGCGAGAGCCCCGCCCCTCCAACTCCCATCCCACGCAGCTGCTTGGGCAGCTCAGGAACCAGACGGCTGAAAAGCTACTGTCTCTGCAACCTTCTTTCCCTCCCTCTCTCTCTTCCTCCCTTCCTAGCCCAGGACCACGCATCCCTCCCTCCTTTACTCAGGAGCACAGATATGCATGGCTCTCCTTTCTCGCCAGGGACTCCCAATGCAAAGATGAGAAAAGGCGGTGTAGGGAAAATGGGCGCTGCATGACCATTTCTGGAACTAGGGCACATGACGCACAGCTGTTGAAGTTACCTTCCAAATACTGTCACTCCCTAACTTTTTTTTTAATTGCTTTTCATGGAAAACCCAAGTTGCCTGACCTTCACAATGCTCTGCCGTATCGATTCTTTCCTATATATTATCAATGCCATTTGCTGATATTTCCCTGCTTGGAACATCTGCTTGCTGTTTCTCCTGTGCTCTTTAAATGCTCCGGGGTCTTTGCACGCACCAACCTGGGATGCACTCTCCCTTCATTTTCCCAGAGCCCTGCCCTCGTTAACTCCACACAACTTTAATTTAAACATTTGCCCCTTAACATTTAGGCGCGGACTTATTTTTCATTTAAAGATATAATGTTTTGGGAAATGTTTTATTATTATTCAAGTCTTGCTTAGTGAAGGAACTTCTGCAGTTAGGGATGGATGTCTTCCCTTTTTTCCCCTCTCACCAGAGTACAAATTTTCGTGTTGTCTTAACAATTCACTAGTTGGGGGGGGGGGGGGTCTGTCATTGACTCTAAACAAATCTGAGTAATGTTTCCTGCCCCTACACTTAAAAGGACATTTCAATTTATCTCCGGTAATTCTAAACGAGAATTAAAACCAGGCATATTTACACAGCACTTTAAATTTTTACAAATTTCTCATATAAATTGAGCTAGCATAATACTAGCAATGCTGCAAAATAAGTCATAGAGTCAGGAGGGACCCCAGAGGTCATCTTGTCTACTTCTCCCCTTTTCCAGGTAAGGAAACTGAGGCCCAGAGAAATTTACTTGCCCAGGAATACACCGGTTGTATGCAAAATAGACAAGATACCAGCCTGTAGTTTCTGACTCCAAATCCAATGTTCTTTCCACCACCCCATGCTGCCTCTTACATACTACAATCCCACAGAAGAAGATTGAAATCCAAAGAAACAAGATGACCAAGCTTACCTATGTTTATAGTAAGCTGAGTTAGTTAGGACTAAGGTCCAGAACTCCTATTTTTTGATCTTCTCTATCTCTGTCACTGGTTCTGTCTCTGTCTCTCCCTCTCTCCCTCCTTCCTCTCTCTCTCCCTCTCTCTCTGCCCCCTTCTCTTTCTCCTCTTTTCCTCCTCTCTCCCCTCCCTCTCTCCTTTCCTCCCCTATTTCTCTCCTCTCTCTCTCTCCCTCTCTCTCTGCCCCCTTCTCTTTCTCCTCTTTTCCTCCTCTCTCCCCTCCCTCTCTCCTTTCCTCCCCTATTTCTCTCCTCTCTCTTCTCCCTCTCTTTTCTCTTCTTCCCTCCTCTCTCCCCTCCCTCTCTCCTTTTCTCCTCCAGTTCTCTCCTCTCTCTCCCTCTTTCTTCTCCTTCTCCTCCCCCATTCTCTCCTTCACCGCCTCTCATCACACTACTTCTCACTAAACAGATCTTTATTTAAAAGTCATTGAGAATTCTACTATATCCATAACAATATGCCATGGCTGGAATATGGTACCCATTCCAAAATCTCTAACCATCTTAAGTGCTTGGCTCAGTGAATAGAATAGAATGTTGGGCCTGGAGTCAGGAATCCTGATCAATCTTCATGAATTCAAATTTGGTCTCAGGGACACTTTGTGTATTTTTGTACATGCTTTGTGACCCTGGGCAAGTCGCTTAACCCTGTTTGCCTCAGTTTCCTTATCTATAAAATGAGCTGGAGAAGGAAATGGCAACCCACTCTAGTATCCTGGCCAAGAAAACCCCAAAATGGGTCACAAAAAGTAAGACAAGACTGAAAAATATCTGTAGCCTGTCCATAAGAGTCCTCACCAAATGATTTAGTCATGGTAAAGTGATGACCTTGATAGCTGCAATAACAGAAAAGAATCTCTGGGTCCCATTTGACTGAAAAGACTTCGACTGAAAACCCAGCAATGGTGGAAAGAACACAAAATGTGGAGTCAGAGACTTTGGGCTAAAATCTCACCCTGATGCTTACTATCTGGGTAAGTTACAAACCTTAGTTTCCTCATTGTAAAATTAAGAGGTTACAGATGGCCTCTGAATCCCTTTGAAGTCTACATCTATTATCCTAGTAGAGGCGAATAAATAAATAAATATAATAAATAATACATGGCTAAGCTACAAGTAATACTATAAACAACAGTAGGAAAGGTCTCAGGAGTTATGGGAGAGATTTAAGAAAATGAATCTCATTTACAACTGAGAAGATCAAAGAAGGCTTCCTGGGAAAATGGAGCAGCTAAGCTGGGCTTCAGAGAAAGAAGGGAAAAGAAGAGGAAATTTTTAGTATTGTTGCTTGAATCAGAGAAACCTGGTTCAACTATAGACATCTGGCACATATTATTTGTATATGACCTTGGACAAGTCACTTCATTTCACTCTCCTCATTTTCTTCCTCTGTACAGTGAAACAATTAGACTAAATTACCTAAATTACCTCTGAGGTCTCTCCCAACTCTAAATCTATGATTCTATGAAGATCTTTCAAAAAGGCAGAGACTAGAGGTCAGGGACAGCATATGCAAAGATATGAAGGTGGGTTTGAACAGGGCACGACCAGGAGTCATAAATTGTCTAGTTTAGAACATGTGAAGGTGGAATAATGCACAATTATGGAAAGGTAAATTTTGGAATGGTAAAACCTGGGCTTAATGGGGTTTGCATTCTTTTC
Source organism: Monodelphis domestica (assembly GCF_027887165.1). Lineage (NCBI taxonomy): Eukaryota > Metazoa > Chordata > Mammalia > Didelphimorphia > Didelphidae > Monodelphis > Monodelphis domestica. Next base: position 194,202,513 of record NC_077233.1, read on the forward strand.
CCCAATAAACAATAAGGAGAAACACAACCATGGTGGTGATATGAAGGATAGAATGGAGATGAGGAGAAGCTAGAGGGAGGGAGTCCAGTTAAGAGACTGTTACAATACCTCCAAGAGATAAGTGATGAGGGCCTGAACTAGGATGGTAGCCATGGGAGTGTGAAGTAGGAGGCGGATGCAAGAGATACTACAGAACCAGCATCAGCAGGACTTGGCAGCTGATTAGATGTGGAGGGGTGACAGAGAGGGAAGAACCAAAGATAACTGGGTGGTTTCAAGCCTGGGCAACTGTAAAATGAAGGGTTTGAGCCAAATGATCTCAAAGGTCCTTGCCAGCTCAGTCTTATGATCCTGTAAATCCTACTATGGTGCCCTTCAAAGGAATGAGAGAGAGAGAGACAGAGAGAGAGACAGAGAGAGAGAGAGAGAGAGAGAGAGAGAGAGAGACAGAGACAGAGACAGAGAGAGACAGAGACAGAGAGAGAGACAGAGAGAGACAGAGACAGAGAGAGAGACAGAGAGACAGAGACAGAGAGACAGAGAGAGAGAGACAGAGACAGAGAGAGAGAGACAGAGAGAGAGACAGAGAGACAGAGAAAGAGAGAGAGACAGAGAGACAGAGAGACAGAGACAGAGAGACAGAGACAGAGAGACAGAGACAGAGAGACAGAGAAGAGAGAGAGAGAGAGAGAGAGAGAGAGAGAGAGAGAGAGAGAGAGAGAGAGAGAGAGAGAGAAATGGAATTTGGGGAAATGATAAAGAATTCAGTTTTAAGTATATTAAGTTTGAGATGATGATAAGACAATGAGTTATCCTAACCAGAAAGCAGCAGAATGTAAGGGAGAGAGGTTAGGACTTTAAATACTTATTTGGAATCATCTACATAATAGATAACAGATTGATAGGTCCCTATATGACTATTTCAGAAATATCTGCTATTAGATTTTATTTCTTAATCTTTCCTATGTCAACACCAAGGCTTAAAAAGTAGGAGGATTTTCCTAAAAATTCTTCCCACAGTTTTCTACCACTGTGCCCTTGTTGAGCTTGGAATCTCCATCCCTGTTCTATTCCCATGATCCACTTGTAAGACTAATTTGAATGCCATCTCTTCTCTGATTCTCAAGGTTGGAAGCATTCTCTCCCTCATCTGATCCACAATACTCCTTCCTATCTCTCATCCTCACTTATGGGAACATAGATAGAGATCTGGAAGATACCTTAGAGTCAGCTAGTCCAACCCTCTCATGTTACAGAAGCCCACCAGGGTTAAACAATTTCTCCAAGGTTTTGTAGACATAAATATTCTCAATTGTTTTATTTATTTGCATGCCAATCTTATCGCTCCTACTAGACTAGAAGCTCCTTGTTTTCCCAGTGCATTATACATAGGGACAGGGACTAAATTTTAAATTTTCACTGATATAGGGAACTCCCAGATAAGGAAACTCCCTCTACCAATGAAGATTGGCAAATTCCTGCAATTAGAGAATTGCCCAAGAGATTATTTATGAATTATATAGAGTAATATAAAACAATGTCAGAAGTGGGACTTGAACTCAGTTATTCCTGGCTCCAAGGCCAGCTAGTTAGCCACAATGCCACACTGCCTCTCATTGTTTGTAGTAAATTTCTAAGAAGTATTTGTTGAAAGAATGAATTTCTCAAATCTTTCTACCCCAGGTCCTGAGCTTTCTTATTTTTTTTCTTTGTACTTGGGAATAATCTTTTTCTTCTAATTGTCCAGTGTCAGTCCTGCATTTATGCTCTATTTAGGTACAATTCAAATTGCTAAGAGGATTGAGGGGTTCAAAGCCAACAAATAAAAACTCATATTCTCACATTATTCAGATTGACTCAAATTTACAGTATTGAATAGCTCCTTCCAAATGGCTTTTATCATCACTCCTTCTATAATTTCCTCCTAAAACCTTTCCTCCTAAGCCCCAACCCCTTCACTCACAATCCTTCTTCCTACTAGTTCACTCTGACTCCCCGCTCTCTTTCAGTCCAAGGTCAGGCCATTGCCTCTAGCCCCCTTTTGGTCAGGGGAAGAATCAAGTTCTTTCCTGTTGGGAACCCAAGTCCACCCCCGTTTGGCATGTGGACAAAAATTCTGCCTGCACAGCCCGTTCCCTCCACCAACTCAGCTGATGTTCTCTGGCCTCAGCCCCTAAGAATCCTGTTTGCTCTTATCTCTCCTCTAGCCCTTTTCTTAATGTTCTTGAAGGTTGTTCCAGCAGCCATTCCATTCCAAATCAACTCACGCTGTATTCTCCCTATCAGCTCTTTCTTGTGGTTGTTATTGTTGCTGGAAACATTGTTTTCTAAAGAGCCCACCTACCTAATTCCGCACAACCGGACCCTCCCGTGCCACACCATTATGACCAGGAGGTTTTATTCTCCTCCATGCACGAGGGTTCATTCCCGTCCCTTTGCAGGCTATTTGCAGGCTATACCCTACAATTGTGTGCTAAAGCCAGCATTCTCCTAAGGAGAGCTCCCTCCACCCCCCTTTTGCTCCCATTAAAACATTTAAAGTTCTCAAACTCAGCCTTAGCTTTCTCCCCCAAGACTCTCCTTTTCCTAACTTCTCTATGACACTCCAGGCGCCTCTGCACCCAGGCATCCTCCTCACGTGCTCCCTTTTCTCTTCCCCTATAACTCCTGGGCAATCTGTTCCAAAGAGGGTCTGAGTCTACCTTCCCAATAGCTCTTCATCTCCTCTGACACTGCCACCCCTCCGGCCTGACTACTGCGAGAGCTGCTGCTTGGCCTCCCCGGCTGTCTCTCTCTCACCCAGTCCCTTTTGCACTCCGCTATCAAAATGGTCTTCCTAAAGTGGGTTTCCGGGGCTTAATATACCATGTGATCATGAAGTGTCATGCTATGTTTAAACATTAGCCATTGGGTAGCATCTGCAGGTTCAAGCCGCGTCCCTGAGGGTCTGTCTTCATTGAGATTCTTGGATGGATCTCTGATACTGAGGTTGGGTGGGTGCTTGTTTCTATGGCTTCTTGACCTCTCTTTTGGGTGCCTCGCAGATTTAAGGTGCTTAATAAGTGTTTTATGGGACCTTCTTATTCCTGCCTTTCTGTAAATCCATCACAAGGAAGCCACTCCATTGGAAAGAGATCTTCCTTTACTTACTACAGGATCAGAGTATCATGGGGTTAGAAAGACTTAGTAATCCTTTAGTCCAGGGCGTTAGCACCTTTTTGGGGTCATAGATCCTTCTGACAATCAGAGGAAGCCCTCTATCCCTGCCCAGAACTACGTTTTTAATGCATAAAAATAAAAATGCAGATGACAAAGGAAACCAATTATATTGAAATATACATATCAATATGTCCAGTTTTAATAACAAAAATTCTTAATGAGTTCAGAGACCCTAACCCTAACTCTAATCTAATACAATATACGGATTTTACACAGAAGGAAATTGAACCCCGGAGAGGAACTGATTCTCTCAAAGACTTAGCAACTCAGAGACAGAAAAAAGAATTGAACTGAAGTCCTTAGATTCCAAAATCAGGATATTAATCTAATCATTCAGATTTTCTACCTATCAATCTATCATTCTAGGTATATGATCAAATCATCTCTTTTTTTTTTAAACCCTTACCTTCCATCTTGGAATCAATACCATGTTTTGGTTCCAACGCAGAAGAGCTGTAATGACGAGGCAATAGGGGTTAAGTGACTTGCCCAGGGTCACACAACTAGGAAATGTCTGAAGCCAGATTTGAACATCACCTCTTCTACCTTTCATCTCTTTGATATTGTGTCTTTCTTGTGGTCTATTCAGTTTTACATTCTAAAATAAATGGTATAGATAAATATATAGGTAATAATAATAATTTAACAAATCATAGATGGAAGAGATGTTTCAGAAGAAAGGATTTGAAAAGAAAATTGACCCAGAAAGCTAGATAAATAGAATAGGAATAAGCAGAGAAGAACAGAACGCAAATCCCACCTTGGGGAGCAGTATGGACACAATCTTAGAGTCAGGAATGTAAGGAGCTTACATTTTAATGGAAGATACAACGATTATATGCAAAATATAAACAGCATAAAGTTAATAAATACAAATATACACAAAGTAATCAAAACATATAGGGAGGGAAACTACTAGCCCATGGAGAGATTAGGGAAGGCTTCATCCAAAAGTAGGTGCTTGCATCTTGAAAGAAGAAAAGGGAGTCTCTGAAGCAGAAGTGAGGGAGAGCATAAAAAAGGGAAGATGCAGTTTAATGAATGACAATCAGTGAAAAGGCCAGTTTAGCTGGGTCGATGAATATTGGAGGGAGAGTACTATCTAATAAAGCTGGAAAGATAGATTCCAGCCAGCTTGTATAGGTCTTTAAAAGCAGAAGAATTTAGATTTGATCCTGAAGACAGCAGGAATCCATTGGAGTTGGGGAATCAAGTGGTCAGATCTTCACTTCAGGAAAATTATTTTTATATATTGAGTGCTTTAGGATGGTGAGAGGCTTGAGATTAGGTGACCAGTTAGGAGACCATTGTAATAATCTAGGGGAACGGTTAGGAGGATCTGAATTAGATATTATAAGTAGAGAAAAAGAATCAGATGGGAGAAATGGTATCAGGGTGGAAATTATAACATTTTCTAAGTACTCAAGTTCATTCTATTCAAGTCATATTCTACTTATCTGGAGGTCAATTGATTGAAATTGGCTGTGGTGAAATGTCCTATGGGGGGGGGGGGTCGGAATGGAAATGGAGGTTGCAAAGTTTATTTTTGTGAAAAATACATAGTTATGCCAATACAAGTTTGCTTATTATTAATAATCTACTGATTTAAGAGAACAACCAAAAGCTATCTGTAGTAAATGTGTCAATTAATCGAATAACTACCAAAAAAAACTCTTTTGTTTAGGGAAAATATTTATATTTTTATTCAACCCCTATAGTTACCCATAAATACCTTCTTCTATAATTAGGCACCCTGTTGAAATTGACATTATTTTTATTAGTGAGGTACTTGTTTATTGCATTTTAAGAGGAAAGTGTAAAAGTAAATTCTAAACTAATTTTTAAGAGTCAAAGATTAATTGGAAATACAAAGTACATTTGACAGTGATATCCAGGGGGTACACTATACCTCATAGCATCTGCCTATTTTCCAAATTCATTGTTAATAAACATTTTTTAAAAGAAAATTGTGAATAGTTTTTCTTCCTGGAAATAAATGATACTGATTGAAGAAATAACATTGTAGGTGAGTTAAGGTTGCAGTCTGTAATTTTTCCGTTCATGATTTATTTACATAGTGTAGAGAGACTTGGGAATAGTATAATGAATAGTTTGTGTCTGATTCAGAAGAGAGGGAATTGAAACCTTAAGTGGACACATATATCTGCTATTATGTATTTTCTACAAAGATTTTTTGTTTTTTTTTCTGTTTTAAAAGAAGGGTCTCTCAAATTTTTTGCTTTTTTAGTTCTTGGGGAAAGCTCATGAAATAACAGATTAACTTAAGTTATGATGCAGAATACTGTGATGGTGTGAATCAGAACAAACTAGATGGGGCATGATATGTAATGTCAATGCTTATATGCTTGCTTTTTCTTCCACATCAACTTTATTAACTAAAATTATTGTAAAAATTATAAAACAAAATATTAAAAAATTACTAGAAAACACAAGTATTCTAGAAACCATTATAAAACACGAAATGCCAAATTTTATTTTAATCATTAATGCTTCTGTGATATTATATCACTTAACTACCAGTTACTCTTAAAAAAAACAAAAAACTTTACCTTCTGCCTTAGAAAAAAACTCTATCCTAATGTAGGTTCCAGCAATTGAAGTTAAGTGACTTGCCTAGAGTTATACAGCTAGGAAGTATCTGAGTTCAGATTTGAACCCAGGTCCTTCTGACTCCAGACCTGGCTCTCTATCTACTGAGCCACCTAGCCACCCCACCACTAGTTACTCTGTAGTGTACCTCCTCATAAAACTTGGGGGACTTTCCCCCTAGTTTTCATCCTCTTTGACATCTCTTAAGCATTTGATACTGTTGGCCATCATCTTATCCCTTCTGGATATGGTGTCTTTCCTAAGCTTCCAGAACATCCCACTCTTATGTTTCTTCTGGCTCTTTGACCAATCCTGTCTCCACTTCCCTAAACCCTCATTCTCTTCCCCATCTGAGTCCATAATTATATTGCCTTGCAGATAATTTGGGAAATGGAAGGTTTAGCAAGCACGCTTACTGCCACTGCAAAAAGATGCTGTACACAGCTCATTCTTTTGTGTGAAACAATTCATCCTGAGGAACAGCCTGATGATCCTCCCTTCACATTACTTTCTTGACCTTGCTCCATGCAAATAGCTCATGCCCTTTTCCATGCCAATCCCCACACTCATCCTTGAAGACTTTCAAACTCTCATGAACTCCATCTTCTCCGGCTTGTCTAAGACCCCTTCTGGTGCCACACTGATGAACATACGCATGTCATTCTCAAAGATTTTGTACAGACAGAGACGTGGGACTATGAATCAGTGGTTACTGATCATGTCTCCGATGGCATTATTCCTATTAAAATATTTATCATTTTTATACTCTACCCTCTTTCAGATCTTTAGATTTAATCTCTCAAAGCCCCAGAATTTCTGTCACTTCCAGCCTTAATCCTCCTCTGTCCATGCTTGCTCTCATCTTGGCCAGCTCTTTCTTACTTTGGTTTCTGCTGGCTTTCCTAGGTGATTTGTCTCTTCAGAGAGATAAGAATGGAGACAGGTGTATCACCATCTGCAGGCCACTTTGAGATGAATTCTTTGATCATTGGAACCAATTATAGAAATAAGGGAAAAGGACTGGGCCTGTGATTTGAGTAGGAAAAGGAATTTCTAGATACCAATACTAGTCAGAATTTTCTTTGCAATTTATAGTCTGAAAGACTTTTTGCACTCTAGGCAGAGGTATCAAACTCAAATACCTATCTTGTTTTGATGAATTGATTTTGAATTCACAAAAACTTTCCTTTTATCCATATCAGATTTCATCTTGTTAAATTTATTCTTATTTTCTAACCTGTCAAAAAATTTAAAAATCTGATTCTGTCATCCATTATTTTAGCTATTCCTCCAAGATTTGTGTCATCTAAAAATCTGGTAAGGATATTTTCTATGCTTTTATACAAAACATTGATTTTTAAAAATTCTTACCTTTCATTTTAGAATTAATAGTATACATTGGTTCCAAAGCTGAAGAGTGGTGAGGGATAGGCAATGGGGGTAAGTGAATTGCTCAGGGTCACCCAGCTAGTTCTGAGGTCAAATTTGAACCCAGGACCTCCCATCTCCAGCTGCCCCTGACATTGATTTTTTAAAATGTCAAACAGCTCAGAACCAAGTTCCCCAGACCTCAATGGAACTCTACTATGGAACCATGAATAAGGTAGCTAGATGGCCCAGCAAATAAAGGGCTGCATCTGAAGTCACAATGATCTGAGTTTGCATCCAGCCTCAGACATTTACTGGCTGTGTGATCTTGGGCAAGTTACTCAGGTACAGTTTGCCTCAGTTTACTCAATTGTAAAATAGGAAGGTAATAGTAGTACCTACCTCAAAGGACTATTGGGAGATTCAAAAGAGATACTAGCTAGAAAACCCTAAGCACAGTACCTGGCAAATAGTAGGTGCTATATAATAAATGTTAAGGCAGCTAAATGGAACAGTGAATAAAATGCCAAGCCTGGAACTGAGGAAACCTCATTGTCCTCAGTTCAAATCTGACCTCAGACACTTACCAGCTGTGTGACCCTGGGCAAGTCACTTAAGCCTGTTTGCCTCAGTTTCCTTATCTATAAAATGAGTTAGAAAAGGAAATGGCAAACCACTCCAATATCCTTGTCAAGAAAACCCCAAGTGGGATCAAGAGGAGTTAGACATGACTAAGAAAGAATTGAACAATATTATATAAATACTAGCTATCATTATTATTAAATTTAAAACTGGCCTCAAATACTTCCTATTTATGTGACACTAGACAAATTACTTGACTACCATCTGCCTCAGTTTCCTCATCTATAAAATTAGAGTAATAATGGGCACTCATTAAAAAAAAGAGCTCTTGCTTTAGTGCAATGATTTTATCACACCATTTGTAAAATATTTACATCATACTAGAGGCAAGATTAAAAGCTTAGAGAAGATACAGTCCTGCCTTCATGGGACTTACAGTTTATTAAAGAAACCAACTGATTTTTCAGGCTTTTTTAAATAGAGCTTTCTGTAAATATGTAGTGATGACTAAAATGGTCCCATTCAACTATAAAATGTTGTTTGTGCCATTTCTGGGCACCTTTAGCATAGAATTTTCCTTTGGACAAATACTAATGAAAAGAATTTTTTTAACAATTCAACAACCATTTATTAACTGTCTACTAAGTTCATAGCATTGAGAGAGATATAAAAGATAAAAAAGACTATCCTAGGCCTCAAGGACCTTAAAGTCAAGTGGAAAAAATGTAGAAAGAAGAATTATTTGCTTGTCACAAACATGCAAAGCTAGATTATGATACCTTGAAGATTAATGAAAAGAATTTTTAAAAACTTGGAAAGAAGTTTGTCTGTGTTAGGCAAAACCTCCTGTTTGATCAATTATACACATATACACAATAGATATAATATATAATTATATATTATACATACTATATATATACACCTATATACACACCTGTAAACTTTCTTTATACTTTCAGGGGATGGAAAAGGAAATATGATTTTTTAGGTATTATCAATTGAACTTGTCACAAAGTTTTAAATAAACAAAAGTAATTCCAAAGCAAAAAAAAAAAACATTCATATCAACATCAGAAGGTTAAATGATGCTAAATGCAATAATCAACTTTGCAAATGGTTATAAAAATATTGAAAGACACTTCATCAGCTTTTAGAATTGCATTATCTCTATTCAAATCTGACTGCAAATACTTCCTATTTATGTGACACTGGCCAAGTTACTTAACCACTATCTGTCTCAGTTTACTCATCTGTAAAACTAGGATAACAATTGCACCTAACTCCCAGGATTGATGTAAAAATTAAATGAGATAATATTTATAAACCGCTTGGCAAACCTTAAGTCAGGAAAATGCGAGCTATTATTATGAACATTTATTATTTGTGTTTAGTTGTCCAGTTAGTCAAGCTAATTGCACAATAATCTTGCCTTTCTCTCTCCATCTTCTACACAAGCAGAGAATGAGAGACCATTAAAAGACCTTGCTAAAATATAGCTAAAATATTCTCTTTTTATTATCCACTAATCTTACAACTCTGTCCAAAAATAGAGGAAGAAGAAAGAACAAGAAGAAGAAGGAAGAGAAGGAAGAAAAGGAGAAGGGGGAGAAGCAGGAGGAGGAGAAGGAGAAGCAGAAGGAGAAGGGAGAAGGAAGAAGGAAGAAAGTTGTCTTTAAAGAAGTTAAATATAGGTAGAAATTTTTGTAAATTAAAGTTATGTAGAAGTAATGCAATTCTACAAACTGATGAAGTATCTTTCAATATTTTTCTATCCATTTGCAAGGTAGATTATTCCATTTTAGCATTTTTTAACATCCTGATATTGGTGTGAATATTTTACAAAAGGTATAATAAAATAATTGCAAAAACCCAAGAGCTTGTGGTTTGTTTTTTAATGAGTCTCTTGCCTTGATTTTGCAGAACAATAGCCCATGCACATGCACATGAAGTCATTTTCAGCTAACTACCTTGGGCATTTGCAAAAAAAAAAGGCATAGCTAGCATTGAATGTTTCATTCCTAATAAAGTACCCTGTACCACTCCAAGGCATCATGTACTTTAGCAAGGGAAGATGTTGTACTAGTTGCACTGGAAGGTTGGATATCTTGCCCTGCTGATGATCTCCTCTCCTCCAGATCTCTGACTCCCATTTTTCACAAAGGGGAGTGGAGGGAGTAGGGGGAACCGTTTCTGGGGAATTATTTGATCACAGCATGTGCCTAAAAGTTCTGGTTGGAATGTGCTGTGTTTTCTCCCTGTGAACAAGGAAAGAGCACCAATTCCTGGGTTGAATAGATTTTTAAAGTTACTTAATTCTTCTAGCTAAGAGCCAAAGCCATTTGTTGGAAGAGTTTTATATAGTGCCTACTGTTTATCAAAGCATGTCTTCCTAGCAAATATATATGGGAAACTACTCCAGATTCTAATCAAAAAGACTACTATCATTACTACTGCTACTACTACCACCACCACTACTACTACTATTACCACCATCACCACTACCACTACTACCACTGTAACTACTATGACTACTACTACTACCAATGCTCCTACTTTTATTACTACCACTACTGTGAAGATTGGATTTAGCTCTCTTCTGATTTTAACAATGAAGACACTTAATCTACCAAAACCAGAAATGTCTTGGGAACTTTACATTACTCCACCCTACTTAGATCTTACTTTATGGGAAGATAAAGTTGTAAACTCCTGATTGAACAATGAAGATACTTAGCTCTCACCTTATAGTGAAGCTAGAACTTTAAGCTAAGTCACACAACTACTACTACTACTACTACTACTACTATTACTACTACTACTACTACTACTACCACCACTACTACTACTATTACTACTACTACTACTACTACTACTACTACTACTACTACTACTACTCTTACTGCCACTGCCACTGCCACTACTACTACTACCACTACCACTACTACCATTATCCTTTAAATGCACAGCAGGTTCTTTCTCCTCCATACCCCCTAAATACTGCACAGAGGGTCACTCAGGAAACTTTCAGTGACATCTCACCATCTGCTCCTACTTTTTTCTTTACTCATTCTTTCTGAGGAAAGAAAAACAGAAAAGGAAGTCCTTCTCCAACTATGGGGTAATTCCAGTAGTCAGTTCCCTACATTATTTTGCAGTATGTTAGGGTACAGACCTTCACAGACCTCCATAGCCTTTCCTTTTGATTTGTCAAAGAAATGACTTATTTAGCCAAACAAGTGTATTAGGAAGTTCCTGACCAGGGTAGCAATTCTTCACGTGGGGCTGGGGGACAACTGGTGGCCTTGGGGAGGTGGGAAGGGCAAGTCCTGGAAGTCTCTCAAATGCGTCTCAAATACATAATACAGTGAAAACAATGTTTGATTTTTTAAGTATATTTTACATTAAGTATACATTTAAGTATATTTTACATTAAAATTTGGGATAGTAGTTAGACTCAGGATGACTTGAGTTCAAGCCCAGGCTCATGCACTAACTAGCTGGAAGACCTTCACATGGTGGAGATTCCCTAAATTGTAAAATAGGGCTAGTGACAGCAGTTGCCTCTCAGGATTGTTGGCAGGGTCACATGACATATTTGTAAAAAGCTTGGCACAATTCTGAAATCTAGAGAATTGTCTATTCCCTCCCCCCACAAATAAACAATATCTAAAATAATAGCCTTTCTAATTGTTATTTGTCCAAGCACAAACTCCACCAAATGGATGGATTTGTTTGTTTGGGTTTTTCTTTCCACAGTGGCTTTCAAAACAGGTAAAAAAGCAAATATGTCATTAGGGCTTTTGCTCTGCTGTCATGATTCTTCAAGAAATAAAAAGTGAGAAAGTAGAGGACTAAAGTAGCAGAGGACCCAGAAGAACTTTACTTATCTAGGGGAGCTAATGAGAATTAAAGCCTGATGCTCACTTGCAGCAAAAATCAGGGGCAAAGGAAAATTTTGTGGGGACTTGCATAGAACATGGGATCTTAATATTTCTGTCACAGCCAAATGACTGTTATCTTTGCTCGAATTGCTCAAATGGCTGGCATCCTTCCTGAAAGAAAAAGTAAAGGAGGTCAAGGAACATCACTTATCACAGGAATTAAATGTTCCTTCATAAAACGGAAGAAAGACTTCAATGTGAAAACAAAGAAAAAAGACCTGAAAAGGCAAAGGGGAATCCTGACCCATGGCAGGAGGTTGAAGGGTGGAAGGAAGTAGCAAAGAAGACAAAGGGGCAAAGGACCACTAAAAACTCATCAGTAAGCAGATAGAAGAAGGTCATTCTCAAAGAGAAATAGAAGATGAAATATGTATATTTGATATATTACATGAATGCATGAAAATATAAAAATATATGTATCTGCACTTTCAAAGAAGATACTTTCAAAGAATTCATACAGTAAGGGTCAGAGGAAGAGACAAGTGGTGATTAGTAAGTCCTTGCTGAGGGGTACTAAGATAGTTATAAATGGATTGTTGGTCAGCCATGTCCAACTTTTGGTGACCCCATTCAAGGCTTTCTTGGCAAAGATATTGGAGTGGTTTGACATTTCCTTCTCTAGCTCATTCTCCAGATGAGGAAATTAAGGCAAACAGGGTTAAGTGATTGCCCAGGGTCACATGGCTAGAAGTGTCTGAGTCCAGATTTGAACTTGGAAAAGTGAGTCTTCCTGACTTCAGGCTCAGCACTTTTTCCTCTGCACCATCTAGCTGTCCTAAACTATCTATGGGCCTAATAATAAGACTGGAGAGGTCTTATTTCTTACTGAGGCATGCCTCAAGAGGTGTCAAAGAAATTCCTAGCACTTTGCCATATTAGATGACTACCACCCATTTGGGGTAATTCACCTGAGCACAAATGATACAACCCAAAGGAACTTAGAAAGTGCGAATGTATAAATAAAGATTAAGAAATCGTGGGTAAAAAATGTAAGACCAATGAATGAGAGGGAGTTTTTTTTGTCACTTATCAAATGTCAGCAAAGAGCTTCAAAAGAAAGAAGTAAATTTGGGGAGTATTGTTTTACTGATTTTTGTTGTTTTAATATTGCAAAATTTTACAGATTCCCCTACTCTATGAAAGATCTCATAACAAAGTAAAATAACTAAGTAACTAATAATATAGTGACCTTATCTGAAAGTGCTTGCACCATATCAGTAGCACCCCTACTTCTATTTTTTAATTTTAAAATCTTTTTCCCTCTTTTCCACCTATTCCCCACTTGGGGAGAAAGAAAGAAAGAAAGAAAGAAAGAAAGAAAGAAAGAAAGAAAGAAAGAAAGAAAGAAAGAAAGAAAGAAAGAAAGAAAGAAAGAAAGAAAGAAAGAAAGAAAGAAAGAAAGAAAGAAAGAAAGAAAGAAAGAAAGAAAGAAAGAAAGAAAGAAAGAAAGAAAGAAAGAAAGAAAGAAAGAAAGGAAGGAAGGAAGGAAGGAAGGAAGGAAGAAAGAAAGGAAGAAAGGAAGAAAGGAAGTGGAGAGAGAGAAAAAGAGAGAGAGAGAGAGAGAAAGGTCTTTGTGACAAATACACATAGTTAAGCAAAACAAATTCCCTCAATAGCTAAATACAGAAATATGTATGCCTCATTCTGTATTAATCACTCCTCTATCATAGATAGCATTTTTTTCATCATGGATACTTTGGATTCACAAATAGTCTTCATATTGATCATAGTTCTTATAGCTTTCAAAGTGGATTATTTTCATATTGTCTTTGTATAACTTGTTCTAGTGGTTTTGCTCATTTTATGTTTCACCAGTTTATAAAAATCTTCAAAATTGTTTTTTGTAATATAGATACTATAGTTTAAATTGTTTTTCAGGTTTTGGTTACTTCACTCAGTATCTGTTTGCATAAGTCTTTACATAGCTTTTGAAAATCATCTCTTTCAACACTATCCACATTCAGAGAAAGAATTGTGAGAGTAGAAACACAGAAAAAAAAATTTGCTTGATCACATGGTTCAATGTGGATATGATTGGGGACGTAGACTCTAAATGATCACCCTAATGCAAATATCAATAATGTGGAAATAGATCTTGATCAATGACACATGTAAAACCCAGTGGAATTGCACATTGCTATGGGAGGGGCTTGGGGGGAGGGGAGGGAAAGAACATGATTCTTGTAACCTTGGAAAAATATTCTAAATTAAATAAATATAAAGAGAAAAACATAATCTCTTTCATTATATCTTATGGCAACACAGGATTCCATTACATTCATATGCCTCAACTTATCCAACCATTCCCCAACTGATGGGTTTCCCCTTAGCTTCCATGTTGTTTGGGGATGGGGGTTGCCACCAAAAGTAGATTTTTGAAGCGAAGATTTAATTGAGAATATGGTATCTCAGATTGGGATTTGTATAACTGGAACACAAATTAAAATATAGAAATGATAGGTTTCTTGCCAGGAATGGAGCTTACCTGACATGGGCTGGAAAGAATCCTGATATTTAGAAAATCTAAGAAAGAAGGAAATCAGAGCAGACTCTCAACAGAGTAATGTATTGAGATGTGGCTTCTAAGCCAAACTCCCCTTGCCCTAAAACAGCAAAAAATGAACAAAATAAAGTAATAAAAACAATAAAAACAAAAAGAGGAATGTCCCAACATGGAACAAATAACAGTGATCCTAACAAGAGAGCTTATCACCAGCTGGCTGTTCTTTACTATTACTGTTGTTGTTCAGCTGTTTCAGTTGTATCTGACTCTTGAATCCACTTGGGATTTTCTAGGCAAAGATCTTGGAGTGGTTTGCTTTTTCCTTCTCCAGCTCATTTTCCAGATGAGGAAACTGAGGCAAACAGGGTTAAGGGATTTGTCCAGAGTCACACAACTAGGAAGCATCTGAGGATAGATTTGAACTCAGTAACACAAGTCTTCCAGACTCTTGGCTCAGTGCTTCTTCCATTGCACCATCTAGCATGCCCTGCCCATGCTCACAAATGAAGATGTTGACCCTCTTCCCTGCATTCCAGGCAGCAGCATTTCTCATTGCTGTGCAGGATCTCCCCAGTATTCAATCTAGACTCCCCCTCCTCGAAAGGTGGACATTTATGAACCTCCCTCCATTCCAGAGAGCTGGACAGGAGAAAAGGGAGTCATGGATGAGAAGGGACCCAGAGCTAGGACTGCTTTCATACCACCTGGTGAAGAATGGAAAGGGCTTCTGTCAAGTTTAATTGTGCCTCTTTGTACCCAGGACCTCGAAACAGCTAGAAAGACTCCAAATAAAGGGGGCCAGAGAATATCACAAAATAAAAAGGAGTAAAGGGAATAATGGACTTTCTTGTGCAATCTGCCTTAATGTATGATGACGTCGAAGTTCATCCCAACCCTCCATAATCTCAAAGTAGTAATAACTGTACCAAGTATAATAAAAGATTAATAACAAAAAGCAGAGAGATTTTGGCACAGTTAGTGATATCACGTAAACACTGGCAGAAGGACAAGCCAAAAGAAAAACTAAAAATATGATAAAAAAAAAATAGAGGTCAATACAACAAATAAATACTACTGGAGGGAGGAAATTACTAAAAAAATCTCCAGTAAAAGGAAAAATGTTATAATAAATTTCCCAAGACCTCCAGAAATGGAACAACAGCAACACAATTTAAAAGTATTCAGAGGAGTATTTAGAATTTATGTAGAAATAGAATTAAAAAAAGAATTAAAGAAGGGAATCAGGTCACAAACAGAGCTTTTGAAGACAAAATCAGCAAAACAACAGAGTAGATAATTTCTAGAAAATGGTGGAGAAACTCTCTAAAACAAGAGCCAGATAAAGAAAATGGCACATCTGGAATTCGAAAAATGCAAAAGTTCAAGAAAAATTCATTAAACATGAGATTAGAATATCTATTCTATATAAAGGCACATAGAATATGTAATAGATATAATATAGTAATATAAAATTAACATGTTGGTTATATATTTGTACATAATAGATATCTCATTTATAATCTTTCTAACCCATGGAAGCTAAACTTTAAAATGTTATGCAAAGAGAAAATTAATCAGAGCTTTCAGAAAAATATAAGGAAATAAAAGCCAGGCTTCAGGAATGGAATAGTGGAAAACTCCATACAAATACTGAAAACATAGGACAATGTGTCAAAAGACAGAAACCCCAAGTTTAATTCACCAAAAAAAAATGTGATCAAATTATAGCATTTAGACATCAAACAAAATATGTCCCAGACAACCAGAAGAAAGTCCTTTATTTATTTTTTACTTTTTAAAAACCCTTACCTTCCGTCTTGGAGTCAATACTGTGTATTCCAAGGCAGAAGAGTGGTAAGGGCTAGGCAATGGGGGTCAAGTGACTTGCCCAGGGTCACACAGCTAGGAAGTGTCTGAGGCCAGATTTGAACCTAGGACCTCCTGTCTCTAGGCCTGGCTCTCAATCCACTAAACTACCCAGCTGCCCCCAAAAGTCCTTTATTTAATAATAACAACCATCACAAATGTTCAATAGTTTCTTATTTATGAGAAATCAAAAGAAAAATAATATATAATTCTGAAAAGTAAGGAATATTAGTTTGCATAACAAGGCATCCTGCATAGTTGAGGGTAATCATCAATGTAATATTGACTTACAGGGAAAAAAATTATTCCTTCAAAAGCAATTAGAGGTAAGTTAAGCATTTCATATGTCTATATGCCAATCAAATAAAGGAAATGAGAAAGGTAAACAAGAACATTTGGTAAGAAAAAATTAATCAATAAATTCACTGTTTTGTGGCTTAGGAGCTTCAGATAAATGAAGCTAGGAGGTAGAATGAGTATATCAAAGAATTTATCATAAAATAATTACATTAGAGAGAATTATAACAATTAGGCGGAATAAACAAATTTATGAGATTCAGTCAAAGTAGTCCTTAGGGAGATGTTTATATCTCTAAGAAGACATATTTTTCTAAAATAAAAAGATAGGATTAATGAATTAAGTATGCAGTTAAAACATACTGACAAATAGAAAGCAATTAGGAAAGAAGAAAAATTTTAAATCAGAGAAGAAATAAATAAAATTAAAGATGCAAAGGCTTGATAAGCAAAACAAAGAGCTGAATTGACTAATAAAACTAATAAAGTATTAACTGATCAAGAAAGAGAAAATAAAATAAAATTGCAAATGAAAAAATAAATTTAGTGAATTGATAAAAATACAGATAGTTTTTTAAATTTCATTAAAAATGTGTAATGATATGCAAAAAAAACCCTGAGAATTTATAACAAAAGAATAATTACAAATAATAGAAATCAAACTGTGATTTAATTAGTATAAGGAACTCCTGGGCAAAGAAGCTTCCTCTCCCAATTCAGGTGAATCTTTTGTTTCAGAGTCAACCAGAGCACTGAGAAGTTAAATGACTTACCTAAAGTCACAAAGTCAGTATGTGTCAGAGGTAGAACTTAGGTCTTCCAGGCTTCAAGGAACCATGCTGTCTTTCTACAAATCTAATAAAATACAAAAATTGACAAAACTAGAAATAAAGGTCTTAAACCAATATTAGACAAAGAAATAAAATAAAAAAGAAATAAAAAATGATAAATTGACCACTAAAAGGAGAAAGGGGAGCACTTTTAGTATAAATGAATTTATAAGTGAGTTTATTTTAAAGCAGACATCCATGCTATAAAAACTATTTTCAATAACTGAAACAGAAGGCACACTTTTAATAAAATATGGCTTTGTAAAATAAAACCAGACAAGGCTAATACAGAAAAAGAGAATTATAGCCCAGGTTCAATCATGAATATGTATGTCAACATTTAAAATAGAATTTTAGGAAAACAACAATAATATATCAAAAAATATTCATTATTATCAAATTGGATTTATAGCAGGGCAAAAATGCTTTGACATTTGAAAATATATTTAATTATAATAAAATAATTAGTAAAAAATGTAATTATATTGATAGAACTTGGGAAAGGATTTAATAAAATGTAGCACTCATTTATATTTAAAGCTCTAAAAAGAATATGAATGTCAGGATTTATTTTTGGTATAATCAAAAATGTATTTCTAAAACTAAATGACATCATGTGGAATGAATGATGGATGAGTGATGTCTTGACTTGCTGGTGAATTGGATTCAAAGGAGGCAGAGTTGCACAAAGTCATTAGCCTTAGGCTCTCTTCCAGAATCATCTAAGTCCAATGTTGAGACAAAAGATGAGTGATGACCTGAGATGCAGTGGATGACCATAGCATCTACCATGTTTGATCAGGCGCTCAGCTCTCTACAACACCTGCTACAGTCACCTTCATGGCCTTTGGAACAGTGTTGGGAAGTCTTCACATACTTGCCGTAGACGCCCCACTGATGGATTGGAGGCCACTGGTTACCCTCAACCTGGGTTAGCCTACCTGCTCAGATGGCTTTAACTGGCCACTGTGCACGCTTGAAGTCACAGATGAGAAATGAATGCCAAGTGGACACCAAAGGTGGATGAGCAGCCCTCACGCAAAGGTCCTCTCGTGCACATCCTATGCACCCCAATTAAGACAATTAATAGCTAGAATAGTAAGGCATAATGGATATTGATTGTCCATTTTTATCAAGTCATGTAACTTCTCAGTGACTCAGTTAAGTAAGTTATACAGCAGGTGCAAATTGACTGTGATAAAGAGATTTTCCTAACTGGAAGTTACATATACCAATAAACACACAGATGCAAAAAATTAAAAATAATAATAACCTATGCATTTAGTGTTCTATCAGTCAAACTATCAAGGAAAACACCCTACAAAAACTAAAAATAATTTCCAAATAGGTTTAAAGGAAAATGAGGTAAAGAACTTCAAGGAAAATAATGTGGAAAAGGAGGAATGAAGAAGACATAACATTATCAGATCTTCAGGCATATCATAAAGCAATAATCAAAACTATTTAGTACTGATTAAAACAGTTCAATGGAATGGACTAAAGAAGCAAGACCTTGTAGCTAACAAACATAGCTTGGGGTTCTGGAAACTCAAACTTCTAAGAGAGGACACTATAGTCAACAAAATCATGAGAAAAGTGGAAAGGTAACTGAAAGAAAAGGTTAAACTACCATTTTACAACACATACTACAAAAATAACCCAATGAAGAAGCAATAGGAAACAGCATATCATGAAATAATTAGAAGAAAATTGGCCTTAGAGGAGAACCTTCAAAACAAAGATGAGGGAGGGGGCCGACAAATGAAATCTAACAATAACCACATAAACATGTTCCAAGCAAAGAGAAATGCAAATTTAAAAAATTCCAAAGTATTCATTCACTGCCATCAAATTGAAAAATTTAAAAATGGAAAAGGGCAAAAATCATCACAACTTTTTCAAATAGAGAAGAAAATAGAATTTGGAAATTCTAAGTCAGTGAATCTGATTTTGATTCCTGATAAAATTCTAGAATATAGATACATACATATATATATATATATACATATATATATATATATATACCTGTATTGATTCTAAGGTAGAATAGCTGTAAGAACTAGGTAATTGGGGTTAAGTGACTTGCTCAGGATCACACAGCTAGAAAGTGTCTAAGGCCAATTTTGAGCTCTGGTCTTCCCTACTCCAGATCACTATGCTACCTTAGAATGTTTTTTTTTTTTAAAGGAAGGTTAGTGAACATCTAGAGTATTTAAGTGGTACAATGGATAGAATGATGGCCCTGGAGTCAGGAAGACTTATCTTCCTGAATTCAAATCTGGCCTCAGACATTTACTACTTGTGTGATCTTGAGCAAGTCATTTAACTTTGTTTGCCTCAATTTCCTCACCGGTAAATGATCTAGAGAAGAAAACAGCAAACCATTCCAGTGTCTTTGCCAAGAATGGGGTCATAAAGCATCAACATGATCAAA
Source organism: Monodelphis domestica (assembly GCF_027887165.1). Lineage (NCBI taxonomy): Eukaryota > Metazoa > Chordata > Mammalia > Didelphimorphia > Didelphidae > Monodelphis > Monodelphis domestica. The sequence goes on from NC_077233.1 coordinate 194,222,163, forward strand.
CAACTACAGTGAACATCTAGAAAAGGAAGCAGAAACTTGATTTTTTTAGAGAGAAATACTAAATTTCCAGAATCAAGCATGAAAAAAGGAGAATTCACAATATATGAAGAGCAAATAAAGGAAATTATTATAAACTATTTTGCCCAATTATATGAAGATAAAATGGATAATCTAAATTAAATGGATGAATATTTACAAAACCAACTTAACAGACTAAGAAGTTGAGAATTTAAATAAAGCCATCTCAGGAGAAAAAAAATTGACTAAATCATATAGAGTCTCCCAAGGCAGGGCCAGGTGAGCATGGGGAGTATCACCCATGAGCAGTCAGGCTTACAGGTGAATTCTATCAGGCATTCAAAGAATAAGTGATTTCGATATTATATAAATTATTTTAAAAGTTGAGAAAAAAGATATGCTACTAGACTCCCATGAAATAAATATGGTACTGACCTATAAACAAAGGAAATACATATAAAAGGATGAAAGAATTTAGAACAGCATTGCCAATGGATATCAAAGCAAAAATATTGAATATATTATTAACAAAGAGACTATAACAAATATTTATTAATTGCATACGATGTATAGAAAACTTTGCTAGATGTTAGGTGTGGAATACCAAGAAAAAAAGCACACAAGGAGCCCACATCCTACTGAGAAGAGAAAACCTACACAAAAATAAATAAATGCAAAGTCTATGCAATATAATACAAGACAATGTCAGTAGGGAGAGAGCATTAATAAGTGGGGTGAAGCAGGGTGGGGGAAGTTGGAGGGAAGAAAATCTTCCTTTAGGAGCAGATGCCTGTTTGTACTTAAAGGAAAGTAGGGATAAGCAGAAGGATAAGTAAGGGAAAAGTACCTTCCAGACAAACCATTTGCACAAACACAGATAGGCAGAAGATAGACTATCACATACAGGGAATACTTGGTAGGTTGTTTTAACTGGAATGTGAGGTTCATGATTGAAAATACTATGAAGTAAGATTTAAAAGGCTGAATTAGAACCTGTCTGTGGAGGGCTTTAAGAATGGGACTGGGGGGCAGCTGGGTAGCTCAGTGGATTGAGAGCCAGGCCTAGAGATGGGAGGTCCTAGGTTCAAATCTAGCCTCAGACACTTCCCAGCTGTGTGACCCTGGGCAAGTCACTTGACCCCCATTGCCTAGCCCTTACCAGTACCTTACACAGTATTGACTCCAAGATGGAAGGTAAGGGTTTAAAAAAAAAAAGAATGGGACTGGGAATTTTACATTTTATCCTGTAGGCAATAAAAAAAAATATTGAGGATGTCAGAGCAGAGGGTACGACGTGGTCAGATCTATGTTTTAGGAATTCCATACCACTTTGGCAACTGTGTAACGGATGAAACAGAGATACTGGAAGCAGAGAGACCAATGAGGAGGCAACTGAACAATCCAGAAAAGAAGTGATAAGTCATATGTTTTTCTTTTGCATGCCTACTCCCACAGTTCTTTCTTGCAATGCGGATAACATTCTTTCTCATAAGTCCTTCAGGAATGTCCTGGATTATTGCATTGCTACTAGTAGTAAAGTCCATTGGATCATTCCACAATATTTTACTTCCCATGTACGATGTTCTCCTGCTTCTGCTCATTTCACTCTGCAACAGTTCCTGGAGTTCATATAGAAATCCTCCAGATCATCATTCCATATAGAAATCCTCCAGATCATCATTCCTTACAGCACAATAGTATTCTATAACCACCGTATACTACAATTTGTTCAGCCATTCCCCAATCAAGGGGCAACCCCCTCATTTTCCACTTCAGGAAAGAATGGATAAGGGCTTTGAACACAGATGAAAAAAAAAATATATATATATATATATATATATATATATAGTGGTAGCTGGGGGACTCAGGAGATAAAGCACTGAGCCTAGAATCAAGAAGACCAGAGTTCAAATCCTACCTCAGACATTTAGTAGCTGCATAGTGCCCTAAATAAGTCACTTAAACCTGTCGAAAATTCTTCACTTGTAAAAAGGGAATAGTAATAGCATCAATCTCCCAGTGTTGTTGTGAGGATCAAATGAGATAATATCTGCCAAGTGCTTTGCAAGCCTAAATGTACCTGGCCTGGGACTCTGGCTTTCACCAGCTGAAGTCCTGGGCTCTAAGGTCCCTTCTCTTGAGCCCCTCGGTCCTGGACTCTACTCTCCAAACCAAAACTGGAAAAGAACAAATGTAACAAAGCTAAAACCTAAATAAGCCCCAAACCCCAACATCACTTCTCTAAATCGTAAGGTCTGAGGAAATTCCCCAATGACTCTGTGATGACACTTGTCAAGTAAATGAATCCTTCACCCCTGGGCACTGTTGGAAGAGTAATGATGACAGTTTTAAAGATATAGGAAGTTCTGGCTATGGGTCTAAAGGAAAGAGGCTGCCCCCAGACATCTGTGGAAGGCAGTGGCAGGATGTCGTTCTTTTCCCAGAAACAGAGGAGATTCTCTCATATCTCCTAAATGGGTGTCACTATCTTGGGTGGCCTGGGCGTGTGTCAAAGCTCTATTACAGGCATGTCCCTCAATTGGGGAACAAATTGTGGCACACGTTGGTGATGGAAAACTATTGTGCTAAAGGAATGATGAACAAGATCATTTAAGAAGGAGCTGAGAAGACCTAAGTGAACTGATGCAGAGTGAAATAAGAAGAACCAGGAGAACATTGTACATAATAACAGCAATATTGTGGAATGATCAGATGTGAAAGACTTCATTACTAACAGTAATATAATGATCCAAGAGAATTCTGAGGGACTTTTGAAAAAGAGTGCTATCTACCTCCAGAGAAAGAACTGTTGGAGCAAAAATGTAGATGAAAACATTTTTTTTACTTTGAAAATAAGGAATTTTTTATTTCAGTTACATTTAAAATATTCTGATTGTAAATTAAAGTTTCCCATGGTATAAATCATTACATATTAATGACTTATTTTTATTTAACAATTTTTTTAAAAGTCAGTATACATTCCATCAGAAAACTGGTTTTGGTCTTTCTCCTACTCTTCCGGTCAGCTGAAATGCTGCCAAGCTAACTTCATGTGCAAGATTATCTGCATTTATCACTTGTTTATTTGGGTATATGTTTGGGGATTTGGGTTTTATAAAATTAATTCACTTACAGAAATGAATAATATGAAAATATGTTTTGCATGATAATACATATATAACCCAGATTGAATTGCTTGTCAGCTCCGAGAAGGGACAGGGAAGGAAGGAGGGAGATAATACGGATCATGTAACTTTGGAAAATGTAGACAGAAATTTGTTATTAAAATTTTTTAAACTCTACTACATATATATGTGTATATACATGTCACATATGCTTAGATTTATATGTACATATTTTGTGTCTTTACATGTGTGTAGATACATGTATATATTTGTGTGTTGATAATACATACATGTGTTTATTTAAAAATACATTCTATTTCTATTGAAATCTTACTAAGAAGTCATATCATGGCAGGAAGGATTACCCTGAAGTGAAGCCTCGCTGAGTCCTTCTCAGGGCTGCTTTCTTCCTTTGGTATCCACCTGCCACCCAGCTCTTACCTATGGCTCCAAGAAGCCATCGCAGGCATGGCAGCCACATGCCTCCAGTAAACTGTCTCGACAGATGGGCTAAACCAAGTTGTGATAGGCTCAGACCTGTTGGTGAATTAGGGGGTGTCTACTCTGAGCATGTGAAGACTTCCCCTGGAAGAATGGGTTGGGGAGAACAATTTGTTCCAACTGCTACAAAAGTGGCTGAACTAGCCACTGTAGTGAGACATGGAAGACACCATGGTCATCCAACGCATCCTGAGCCATTACCAGGAATCTTGACTTTTGTCTTGCCACTGAACTTGGATAACTCCGGAAGAATGAGGCTAACAACTTTGTATAACTCTGCCTCCATTAAATCCAGTTCATTCTAGAGTTAAAAAAAATATATCATTGTTCATGTTGGTCCTCTTTGAGTATAAAGGACAAAAACCAACCAAAGTATCTGAGGTCACATTTGAACTCAAGCCTTTCTGACTTCCAGGCTTTGTGTTCTATCCAATTAAGCCATCTAGCTGCCATTTGTTTTATTTACCTCTCTCTCTGTCTCTCTCTGTCTCTGTCTCTGTCTCTCTGTCTCTGTCTCTGTCTCTCTGTCTCTCTGTCTCTCTCTCTCTGTCTCTCTGTCTGTCTGTCTGTCTGTCTGTCTGTCTCTCTCTCTCTCTCTCTGTACATGTTTTCCCATGGCTACAGGATTCATGTTCTCTCCCTCCTCTTTTCCCTCCTTCCTCCTAGAGCTGACAAGCAATTCCACTGGGTTGTCCATGTATTATCACTTGATAACTACTTCTATAGAATTCATTTTTGTAATAGAGTCATCTTTTAAAACCAAATACCATTTGTTTTCTAAAGTACCACAATTTATTTAGTCAGTCCTTCATTGTGAGACATTGTGAGGTTGTTCCCATCTTCTACTTGTGTAAGTAGCATGGCTCTCTGTATAAATGACTTCTCCTTTTGGATCATTTTGCCCCGGGTTTCCAAGTTCCCCATTTTTAAGGGAAACCTTAGAGAAAGTCTTAGAAACAGGGACTTTATTTAAGGCAGCAATTTGGTAGCTCACCTGAGAGGTAAAAGGAATAACTGGCAATTCCTGGAAATAAATTACATTTTGAACAAGACAGAAGCACAGAAGGAAGATGGTTTTAGCTGTAAATTTAACTATAAGTCTTCATCATAAACACAACTTGTTTCACTGGGACTGTAATGAAGTTCTTCTGGGTAGAAGGGACAGAAATCTTGATGTGGGATGCCTGCGGTCAGGCTGTCAGAAATTGAATAATGCAGAGTTAGTTCTACAGCTATTGACAGCATAACAAATTTCTATGGAAATTACTTTTAATATTGAATGACCATGACTTAATTGCCACATTTTTTAAAAGACTGACAAAATCAAAGAACACTAACTCTTCTCGTTCACCAAACTGAAGATAAATTAGAAATAAGTGGTGAAATCTACAGAGATGAGATTGTGAATTGTAGAATTTCCTTTTGTTGCCAGGAATATTTAAAATGTGGTAAAAAATCCTATAAGGAACCAAAACCAAAGCTGTAGGAAAACAAAACCAAAAAAATTTCAGAGATATATTTTTCCTTTTTATTGTTATGTAAAACACAATTCCATATTGGTCATTTCTGTAAGAACAAACTCATACTTAACAAAAAAACCCAAATAAAACCATAAACACACGGATGTGAAAGACAACTCCAACAGTTCTTTCTCTTGAGGTGGATCGCATTCCAAGTCTTTCAGGATTATCCCAGATCATTGCATTGCATTGCTGAGAGTAGCCAACTTGTCACAGATAATCATCATCCCATGTTGCTGTTATTGTGTACAACGTTCTCCCAGTGCTGCTTATTTCACTCTACATCAGTTCCTGCAGATCTTTCCAACTTTTTCTGAAATCAAATCTTGCTCATCATTTCTTATAGCACAATAGTATTCCTTACCAACATGTACCACAATTTGTTCAGTCATTCATCAAATGATGGACATCCCCTCAATTTCCAATTCTTTGCCACCACAAATAGATCAGCTATAAATATTTCTGTGCAAGTACGTCCTTTCTCCTCTTTTATTATCTCTTTGGGATGTAGACCCAGTAGTGGTATTCCTGGATCAAAGGGTATGTACAATTCTATAGCCCTTTGGATATAGTTCCAAGTTACCCTCTAGAATGGTTGGATCAATTCACAACTCCACCAAAAATGTATTAGTGTCCCAATTTTGCAACATCCCTTCCAACAGTTATCACTTTCCTTTACTGCCATATTGGCCAATCTGATAGGTGTATACCAATCTGAGGTGGTACCTCAGAGTTGTTTTAATTTGCATTTTTCTAATCAGAGATATATTTTTATATCCTAAAAAGAATATTACCATGAGCAACCCACACTCTGGAACTTAAAAGTAAATATGATAATGGAGCACAGCTAATTAATTTGTCTTAGAATAATACTATTCACCCAAGTAGTAATTAATAAAATTAAAATAATCCTAATGTAGAAGTATCGAGTTTTCATTATTTTACAATTTTAGTAGGGTGTTATCTGATCGAAGGAACCATATTTCAAGCTATTTCAGTCATCCAAAAGTGGGGGAATGAGGTCAGAGCAGAGAAGGAGTCATATTTGAGATGACTCACAGCTGAAATTTTGACCACCTGTCACAATGTCAATAGCACCCTATCACCTCTAGGATCCAGTATGAAAATACTGTTTAGCTTTTTTTAAATTATTGCTTTTTTTTCCCCAATTACATGTCTTAACAAATTTCCACCTAATTTTTCTCAAGTAATATGATCAAATTTGATCATGATCATGATTCAATCTGTGTTATACAGGTATTATCATGCAAAACATATTTCCATGTTGTTCATTTTTATAAATGAATAATCATATAAAACCCAAATCCCTACACATATACCGAAATAAACAAGTGAAAAATCGTATGCAGCATGCTCTTGTTGCTGCACCCTGCATTCATCAGATCATATCTTGGAGCACTGTGTTTAATTCTGAATGCCACATTTTCATTGGGACACTGACAGAATAGAGCATATGTTTCAATATTTTTTACTTTGTTCTGATATTCATTTTGACTCACAAAGTGAAATTTTCACCTTGTTTCTAAACTATTCTCCTATCAATTTTTTTCTCCCAAGTTCTCATTTAATTTATATTTCCCTAGATTTTGAATATATATATATATACATGTATAACCCAGTAGAATTGCTTGTTGGCTCTGGGAGGGGAGATGAAGAGGGGGGAAATCATGAATCATGTAAATAAACAATAATTATAAATAATTTATATTTCTCTTTTAAAAATATGTACAGTAATCTATGGGATCCGATTCTTCCCCCCCCCCCATTTCTGTTTCTAACTGGTCTGGGGGGAGGCAGATCTAGCTTGGGGTCCCTAATTACTGAAATTTATTTTAATTTGTAACCATTCTTTCCAGATCATTGGCTGGTTTCAGGTCCATTTATGGAAGTTCTACCTGGTTTAGCTGCGTTAGCTCTTCTCCCACGACTTCTCAGGGCCATCGACATTCTATTATTGTTGTTTTTTATTACTGCTATTATTGGTGGTGGTGCTGGTGATTATTGTTGTTTTTATTACTACTACCATTTTTATTGTTGTTCAGGTGTGACCCCATTGGGGTTATCTAGATACCCTACGGCTACTACTAACATTTATATCGCATTTTAAGGTTTGAAAACGCTTAGCAAAGAAACTGTAGTGATTTGCTATTTCCTTCCCAAGCTCATTTGATGACCATAGTCGAAGCAAACAGGGTTAAGTGATTTGCCTGGTGTTATACAGGTAGTGTTTGAGTCTGAACTCTAAGTCTAGAGTGCTAGCTACTGCACCAACGACTACTACTAATATTAATAGAGCATTTTAAGATGTGCAAAGCATTTTATAGCTCTTTTTTATCTCCTCAATATTTCTTTAAAGTAGCTGTTATTATTATCTCCATTTTAAAGAAGAGGAAACTGAACCAAGTTAGATGACTTGTGATGGGGCAACAGCTGAGACAGGATTGGAACTGAGGTCTTGTTTGATTCCAAGTGCAACATCCTATTTACTATGTCACCTTGTGGCCAGGTTCCTCTATCCACCTCTTCTGGTTTCTAGCCCTCTCTTTGTAGAGTCTAGACTCAATAGAGGAGCTGTCTTCTATTTCTTTTCCATTTTTTAATCATAGGTCTTTCAGGGGTGCCTGCAGGTATTTGCTTATTTAGCTTATTTGCTTATTTATTTGCTTATTTAGCTTATTTGCTTATTTATTAAGGAAAGTTGGTTTATAAACTTTTCACGATTCACTCATTTACTTGTTGCCAAGAAGCCAGGAAACAGGAGTCTTCCCCTTGCCAAAAAGAGATCTCCCAAGCTGAATGAAATGACTTCGCAAGGTCCCATGTGATTTCTTTGATTCCACAATCATTTTATCTTCCAAGCTGAAAACTGAGAGCTGGGCTCAGTAATTCATAAAAGATCCAGAAGGTGGCAGAAACAAGCCACCCATTTGTAGTTGCTTTTGTTCTTCATAAATGAGTAAATGTCTTTTCCAGCCCTCAGGATTTTAAAACTATGGAATCAGCAAGAAGTTACATTAGTACAAATTAAAACCTCATTTTTTTTGATGTCCTGAATTTTCCAATAAGGGCTGATGGTTTCTAAAAGGGATTTTTTTTCTGTGTCTACTGTTCACATTTTCTAGCCCTATTAAAATTACTTCATAGTATTAGAAATATCCTGTTTCCAATGATAAGAATGCTTGCAATGCCTGATATGTAGCAAGTACTTTATAAATGTTAGTTGTTGTTATTATTATTTTAGCTGTTATATTAGTACACGATTTGGGATTGGCTCAGAGCATTACCAAGATTTCAAAACCATTCGACAGATCACCTACATGGATATTTCTCAAGATGTTGCTCCAACTGCCCCAGCCTTCTATCGGAAATCCTTCAATAATACCCTATAGCCTATGGAAGAAAATTCAGCCTTGTTAGTCTGGCATGAGACGTTGTTAACAATCTAAATCCTTCATCCATGACTTTTCCAAATTTATCTCATATCTGTCCCCTCCATCAAGTCCTTGAGATGCCAGGAGAAAGCAAGGAGTGTCCCCGGCCCCCTGATGGCAGATATCACACCTTATCAAAATTTTGCCCTCCCTTGTGTCGTATGTGTATAAAATGTCTTGTAAACCTTAAGGTGCTACATGTCAGTTATCATTAGATAATTATCTAAGGGGCCAGCTGGATGGAACAGTGGATAGAATGCCAGCCCTCGTCAGGAGGATGTTAAGCTGGCACAAATTAAAGGGCTCTCTTCCCCCTTGAGAGTGACCAAAGAAGCAACTTTTTTTTTGACAGATTATGACATTAGACAATCAATATTTGGAGGAAGAGGAGATATAAATAAAAATTTAGCTCAATACCTCCTCCTAGATAATGGTAAAGGAAGGAATAAGTACAAAGCTTTGGCCCTTCTGCTTCTCTCAAGATGGGAAATCTCAGTCTCTTTGAGTAGATATAGCTATTCATGCACTCCATTATCATAAATCTATATACTTAGATAACCTATGTAGACATATATATATCTTACATGAGCACATAGTTTACCTGTGTAGCCATATGTATCTAACATGGGCACCTGGGTCTTAGTTTAGAATTATTTTTCCTTATCTGCAATGTTATCCTGGCTGGCTCTGAAAATAAGCATACTGATTGTAAGATTACTAAAAGTTTTAGGCCACTCTAGTTTTATATCAAAAAATTATTTGAAAAACTTTACAGAAATTAGTAAGGATAATAAAAGATAAAGATAGTCAATGCTGGATAGACTATGTATGGGGAGATAGACACTAATATATTGTTGGATCTGAAAGTTAGTATTCCTATTCTGAAAGATAAATGGATAGATAGATGGATGGATGGATGAATGGATGGATAAATAGATAGATGGATAAATAGATGGATGGATGGATGGATAGATAGATAGATAGATAGATAGATAGATAGATAGATAGATGATAGATGGATGGATGATAGATGGATGGATGGATAGATGGAGAAATAGAGAGATGGATAGATAGATAGATAGATAGATAGATAGATAGATAGATAGCTGCTGGATGGATGGATGGATGGATGGATGGATGGATGGATGGATGGATGGATAGATGGATAAATAGAGAGAGGGATAGATAGAGAGATGGATAGATAGATAGATAGATAGATAGATAGATAGATAGATAGATAGATGGATAGATAGATAGATAGATAGGCTTCACTGAATTAAACCAGTGAGCCTGCCACTGGGCATATATGTCAAACTATTTATAGCTGCACTTTTTATGGCAGCAAAAGACTAGAAACAAAAGTGCATGTTAATTGATTGGGTGATGGGTGAATAAAATGCATGTACTATATAAATGTAATGGAGTATTTTTGCATCATAAAAGATGATGATTATAAGGGGTTCATAGAAAGATCAGAAGATTTGTACGAACTGATACAGTGATATAAGCAGAACCAAGAAAATACACAGTGGCCACAATAGCATAAACGAAAACAACACTGAAAAACATTAGAATTCAAACCACCATAAATGACTAATCAACTCCAGAGAACTGAAAGTAAAACCAAACCTTCTCCTCTCTCTTCATAAAGAGATGGTAGATCATGGTGTGAGATATAGACCATTAAAAACATGATTAATGAATCAATTTGCTTTGCCTTGTAAAGAAAAATCCTAAGGTAGAGGAGAAGGGCTTTTAGAATTGAAAAAATAAAAATCTGTCCCCAAACATCAATAAACTAGTCTTAAAGCATTTCAAAAGTGGAATTTCACAAATGCAAGGAGAACTAGGTATTCTAGAAACACTGATTAACTCCATGCTTCTCACATTCCCTTTCTCGGAAGAAAATAATTGAAGCAGTGACTTAGAACAGTAAACCTCTTTGCATGACTCATTAAATTGACATTTTCAATACTTTCACTTTATGCTATACAAATGATAGAATCTTCTATCAATTTGTATTCTTAAGTTCTTTTATATCTGAAAAGCCTCACAGTACAAGTGGTCTCAATCACTAACATAAACATTAATTGATAATACAAGACAGTCATAATAGAGCTAAATTTGATAAATCGTTGAAGTGTGACCCAGTCACCTCCAGCCTCTTAAATCAAGACACACAATTAATTGCTACTCTTTTATTTATTATCTTTAATCTCTTGTTGGATACAGTTGACTTGCCATTTTCTGGGATGAGGCCATGACATAAACCCTAAAGAATAATTTGTAAATGATGAAGCAATTTCTTTGTTACAAATCACAGCTCACCCAATGTAAATCTTCCTGATCTTTTCTTTTTCCCAGAGATCTCTAATTTCCAAAGAATGGCACTAATTTTTCCTTCTCTTTGTCTTTGGTAGGTAGATAGTGAGGACAAAATAAAGGTATTTTCTCCTTTCAAGTTCAGTTGTTTCTCTCCTATGCCAGTCAAAAGGATCTCCAGGGATTCCCAAGAATCATTTTCCCACCAGCCCCAAAGACTTGTATCCATTACCATATGCTTTCTGACGAAATATTTGAATGATAAATGTATCAAATAGTCACCTTTGATTCCCCCTTACTAAATACATAGGATTTTAATAGGAGAATTTAGTATGATTTATCTCCCTTCTAGCAACATATTTCAATGATACTTTGAGTTTTATTGGCTGCCATGGCCAAAGAGTTTATCAGTAAGTGGGCAACCTATTGGTAATGAGCCTTTCTGTACTTGGGTGGACAGGTCTTCAGGAAACAAATAAACTGTATGTGAAGACTTTCTAGCATAGTAGAATTTATGCTCTTAATTAAACTTATTTTTTTTAATTAGCAAAAAATTTCACTTCCTTCTACCTTGTCAATTGCCATTTGAAAAAAAAACACAACCTTGTAACAAATATTTGCAATTAATTAAAACAAATTACTGCCTTGGCAATATCCAAAAAATATGTCTCAATCCCTACCCTAATTCCATGCCATCTTTGTCAGGAGTTGGATAGCATGTTTCATCATACATCAGTCCTCTGGAATCATGGGTTTTTTTCATTGATCAGAGTTAAGCTGCTCAAAGAAGCCATCAGAATCTAAACTCCAACAAGAGCCTACGGTCACCTCCAGGCCAAAATGAACTTCTGAAGCAGGACTTTGTGGAGACATTTTGAGTGCCATGATTAAATCAAGATAATTCAACTTAATAACAATCCTACATTTTTGAAGATTTGGATTTTTGGAACAGGAGGCTTCTAATTTAATGCAGTGAATGTCTATTAAGTATGTGTGGGCAAGGAACTGTGCTATGGAAAAACGAAAATAATATAATACCCAGAGAAACATAAAATGTGGGGAGGGAGAGAACACTAGCTAATAGGGGATCAGAGGTGACTTCGTGGGGGAGTTGACTTCTGAGGCATAACTTGGAGGAAATAAAGGATTCTGAAAAGTAGAAATGAAAAGAATGTTCATTCTAGACATTCTGATCATGTTTGAAGCAGAAGATGGAATGTTGAGTTTAGAGAATACCATGTTGTCTAATTTGGTATATACAAAGGAAAGACACATGACCTAAAAGCGAAGAGGTAGGTTGGTGCTAGATTGTGGTGGAAGGTCTTTATTACTAGGCTAAGGAGTTTACCTTTTATCCAAGAGGTAATAGGGAGCCACAGTAGTGAAAAGAACAGTGCTATGTGCCGCTATTAAATTGATTCATTCATTTTCTTATTTGTCTATTTATTTATTTGGGGGACAATTGAAAGATGGATTGGAGAGGGGAGAGATTAGAAAGGAGTCCATTAAGACTATAAATAGATTAACTGGGTGCCAGTGTGAGTGGAGATAAAGATATAGGAAATATGTGGCAGAAAAAAAATAAATGAGAATTGGCAACTGAGTAGATTGGGGGGAATGAGGTGTAGAGAAGAGTCAAAGATTTCAAAGTGTTCAGCCTGGATGACTGTGAGGGTGAGTTGCCCTTAATAAAAATATGAATGTGTTTAGAGGTCTCAGGGACTGAAGATTTTCAGTTTTGTTACTATATCAGGTGCATTCCCTATTCATAATTACCTCTATGAAAAAATTCCAAGAATCTTCTCCTATCTTCCCATATCATTTCACTTGACATTCAGAGTTTGATGACCTGAGATTAAGTCTCAGTTCCAATATTTACTAGCTCAAGCTCAGTTTGTTCATCCATAAAATGGGACTGATAATATATGACTATTTCAGAGGCACATTGTGAGGAAAACAGGTGAAAAACTGTACAAATTGATATTATCATTGTTGTTCTAAAGTAATTGTAAGAAAAAATTTTCCAGAGTAATGGTTATTTGTCATTTATACCTCAGGGCGAATTATTTTACAAGATTGTTTCTCCTTTTCTTGAACAGGTTTTGATAAGGGTAAGGGAAAGACAAAAGGGCACTGAGTGACTGAGGAAGAATGCTAAAAGAACATTGACTAAGAAGAGGTGAAAAAGACTGCAGTTTTTAATAAAGTTAATTCTGGTATTGATAAGAGTAGCATGTACATTCAAAATAACATTAGTTGATATTTTGTATAGTGCTTTAAGTTTGCAAAGCATTTATCTATCTCACTGCCTAATACCCACATTTATTTTTACTTAAAAATCTCAACCTCTTTCCTTCTTTTTCTTCCTTCCTTTCTTCTCTTCTTGCCTCCTTCCTTTCTCTGTATTTCTTTCCTTGTTTCTTTTCTTACTTCCTTTCTATTTTTCTTTCTCTCTCTTTTTTCTCTTTCTTTCTTTCTTTCTTTCTTTCTTTCTTTCTTTCTTTCTTTCTTTCTTTCTTTCTTTCTTTCTTTCTTTCTTTCTTTCTTTCTTTCTTTCTTTCTTTCTTTCTTTCTTTCTTTCTTTCTTTCTCTTTCTTTCTTCCTTCCTTCCTTCCTTCCTTCCTTTCCTTCTCTCTCTCTCTCTCTTTCTCTCTCTCTCTCTCTCTCTCTCTCTCTCTCTCTCTCTCTCTCTCTCTCTTCTTTCTTTCTTTCTTTCTCTCTTTCTTTCTCTCTTTCTCTTCTTGCTTTCACAACAAAGACTAATTTGACCTACATGGAAAGTGCTAACAAACACACTGAAATGTCCTCTGAACAGACTGTACAGGAGGGACCCTAAACAGCAACAAAGGGCCTGATTAAACTATAGCCTAGATACAAAGTCCTTGAAGAACTGATAGGAGTTTTTGCTTTCTTGAATACAGTGATTGTAAGCTCAGGTACATCTCTCTACCTCCCTCTTTTTCTCTTGTTTGCTTTGGATAAGCTATATGCTTACTGTCTTTCTTTTGTGTGCATGTTCCCATATCTATTTTTCCTGAGAGTACCTAGATTCCTTCCATAAAATGAGAGGATCAGATGAGACGATCTACAAATTATTTTTCAGCTCTGATCACTTATTCCCTGACTCACTGACAAAGTACCTCCCTATAGCATAATTCCTAGAACACAAAGCCTGATGGGGATGCAGTGGGTGGGTGGATGGAGAGAGCACTAGACGATGTTATTATTAATAATAGCAAAAATAGCATTTAAAAATTTGCAAAGTGCTTTGCATGCTGTCTCATTTGGTCTGCACAACAATCCTATGAAGTGCTATTATTATTCCCATTTTACAGAAGAATAAACCAAAGAAACAATATCAATAATAATGCTATTATTTATGTGTAAAGGATTGCAAAGGACTTAGGATAGATTATCTTATGTGAGCATCACAATAATTCTCTAAGGTAGGTACTAGACATTTTTTGTTTAGTTGTTTTTCAGTTGTGTTGCACTCTTTGTGATCCCTTTTGGGGTTGTGACTTGCCCAAGGTCTCACAAGAAGCAGAAGTTGTATTTGAGCCTAGTTCTTCTTGACTCCAAGTCCAATGTGCTGTCTACTACACTACACTACCCTGCCTTTCTGGGGTTCCGATTTTGGCTTCTCCTTAACCGTGTGACTTTGGGAAAGTTAGCAAATCTGCAGCAGGAATGAATTCATTCTGTATGAGTATTCACAGGAGGAAATGGGGCATTTGGCTTGGAAAAAAGAATACTAGGCGGTGAGGAGGCTAGATAGGATATCTCTCTTTCAGTACAGTCAGTTCCACTATGATGCTGCAGATATGTTCCTGAGAACCACAAATTGCAAAACTTTGCAATAAAAACCACAAGGCTTATAGAGGAAATGGGGTTAGGGGGAAAACACTCCAAACCTTTGTCAGGAGCCATAAAGAAGATGGGAACCTAATAAAAATGGGGGGAAAGTTTTATACATGTTAAATAGTGAAGAAATGCATAAATGCTGCAATAATTCATGGCAGCATTAGGGGCATCAAGCTTCTGCTAAGCCTGTGCCCCTATATCCAGGGGGCATCCTGGGCTGGCAAACTTAGCGGCCATAGCCAAGAGGTTGGCCTGGGAAGAGGTCATGGAGGAAGCTGTGAGAGTGGAATATGGGGGTACCTTCCCTTGCCCACAATTCCTATTGCACCAGAAGATATACAATAAACATGACCTTTTACCTTTACAAAGGAGGAAGAGGAGGAAGAGGAGAAGGAGGAGGGGGAGTAGGAGAAGGAGGAGGAGGAGGAGGAGGAGGAGAAGGAAGAAGAGGAAGAGGAGGAGAAGGAGGAGGAGGAGGAAGAGGAGGAGGAAAAGGAGGAGGAAAAGGAGGAGGAGGAAGAGGAGGAGGAGGAGGAGGAGAAGAAGGAGAAGAAAGTGGAAAGAGAGGAAGAGGCTTGATTATAAATGGCTTTAAAAAGTCATACAGAAGGGGCTGCTAGGTTGAATAGAGAACCAGGCCTGGAGATGGGAGATCCTGGGTTCAAATATGGTTTCAGACACTTCCTAGCTGTGTGACTTTGGATAAGTCATTTAACCCCCACTGCCTAAACTTTACTGATCTTCTGCCTTGGAACTAATTCTTAATATTAATACTAATACAGAAGGTAAGGGTTTAAAAAAATTAGAATGGGTATCTTCCACAGATGACTAGTAGCCTTTACTCAGGGTTTTTAAGTAAAGACAGAAAGATCAATTCAATTTAATTCAATATATCCTATTCAACAAGTGTTTATTAATTAGCTACTTTGTGCTATGTCTAGTTCTAGATATTGGGAATAAGAAGACAAAAACCAAAATGTTCCTGCCTTCAAGGGGTTTCTATAACAGAGAACAATATAACCATACAGATTATGACATCACTAGTATGAATAGGTAGAATGCACTGGTAAATGTTTTTAATAGCACACTCCCCCCCCCCCCAAAAAAATGTCCCGGTGACATACCTTTCAGTTTTGTCTTAATTGGGAGCAGCTAGGTGGCTCAGTGGTTTGAGAGCTAGGCCCAGAGAAGGGAAATCTTCAGTTAAATTCTGTCCTCAGATACTTCCTAGATGAGTGACCCTGGGCAAGTCATTTGGCCCCCTATTGCCTACTTGTTACCTCTCTTCTGCCTTGAAATCAATACATAGTATGGATTCTAAAAAGAGAGGTAAATTTTTTAAAAAACTTTAATCTGAATTATTAACATTTTATCTGTCTCTTTCTTAAGTTAAGAAATCAACAAAATAATAAATCAAGACCTTATTTATAGAGTTTACCAATTTCCGAGGTTTAAATGCTCACACTGAAAATTTAGCAGTTGGCTCTCCAGAGCTGTTAAGAGATGAGTCTAAAGCATCCCTGTGTGTTCCAATGCATGTACAATTTCCCCAGATACATTTGGGGAGTAAGAGAAATTCTTTAAGCTTTAAGTTATGAGATTCTATGGTCCTAATTCTATGCTTTCCCAATTCTAGTTTTCTTTATTTGCAATGGAAGTGATATGTTTCTAAGGTCCAGCTCTGGACTAGATTTATCTTTTTCTTTTCTTTTCTTTTCTTTTCTTTTCTTTTCTTTTCTTTTCTTTTCTTTTCTTTTCTTTTCTTTTCTTTTCTTTTCTTTTCTTTTCTTTTCTTTTCTTGCTGTTTTCCATGGTAATTATATGCTGAACATTTTTTAAAAGTATATGTTATTCTTTTTTATTGGTCTTAAGAGATGGTGGGGGCAGCTGGGTTGCTCAGTGGATTGAGAGCCAGGCCTAGAAATGGGAGGCCCTGGTTTCAAATCTGGCCTCAGATACTTTCTAGCTGTGTGATCCTGGGCAAGTCACTTAACCCCCATTACCTAACCCTTACCACTCTTCTTTTCATTCTTAGGTTGTTAATATTAGTCATATAGTCAATAAACATTCATTGAGCATCTACCATGTGCTACTGTGTTAAATGCTAAAGATCCAAAAAGAGGCAAAAGATTATTCCTACCCTCAAGGATATCTTAATGTTGAGTTATATAAACAAGAAAAAATAATCACTCTGTAACCAAAAGTCATAAAAAATAAAGTAGTTTCTTAGGTTTTTCTTTTGGATAAGAAAATTATAGTCACAATAGCTAAATTTCATTAGAGCATAGCTATCTTAGACATCAGATGATTAATGAATGTTATTTGTTTGTATTTGTTAGTAAATGCTATTTTGTCTTATTTCCCTTGGGTATATTTTCAAACTATATTAAAGCTTGAAAAAGGAATCATGTATTTTTGCATATTATATAATTAGCAATTATTTACAAATTTTAGCTAGCTATAAGTTAAACCATAATTTTTTAAATTTCCATAGAAAAAGTAGACAATATAGAACAGAACAATTTTATATAGTATTCACTTTTTACCTAAACATCAAACATTACTTATATGTTGTCCCCAAAGCAAACATTTTACATTCAAAACAGATTTGATATATCAGACTTTTGTAAATCAATGATATGAGCAATGGATTATATGTCTACAGCCAGAAGAGACCTTAGAGGTCATTTAATTCATCTTCCTTATTTTACAGATGGGGAAACTAAGGAAGGGTCTATTTAGCATAAACCTGAGGGTGTTAACATTACACAGAGTCCATCATTATAAATATACAAATTTTAAGTTAATTTTTTAAAGATCCTATTATATTTCCAACTCATATGTCCTAATATAAGTTCTTGAAAAGAAACTAAGGAGAAATCCATCCAATTATTGTCATACTCCCGCCCCTGAGTCACCACCTCCACCTCCTTCGAAAAAACATCAAGTCAATGAGGAAGCAAACACCGAACATGGCAGCCTTCCTTTTCACATCAAGGTCTAGTGGGAATTGAATTAAAAAGTTACCAGCATCTGCAAATGCTTCTGTTACAAATCCTGTCTATTGTTTTGCCATTTTCCCAACTATAGCGTCTTCATTAAGAGAGTTTACATCAGAGTCAATGCTTGAACAACAACTGTTCAAACAATGTATTACAAGCAATACATGGGCCAACAATTTTCAACACCTCCTCATGGCTCTCATTTAGAACTGCAAACTTTGGCAGAAACGGGTGCCATGTTTGGACAACTTAACTTATTGGTACACCAGGAGGTGATTCTATTTCCAACTTCTGCAGGCAGCAGGGGAAACAACAGGAAGTACATCTCAGAGGTCTCTCAAGGCGTATTGCTTCCATGTTTGAATAGCTCAGAATCTTTATAACAAAAGTCTTGAGAATCCATAGCAGTTTGGAGTACAGAAATCATGTTCCTCCACTACAAAGTAAACTCTCTGCCTAAGGCTATTCTTAATTTCATATTTGTTGTTGGTTTCAAACCCTTTGAGTACTTCCAGACGTTCAGTTTGCTGATGGATCAGTAACTGGTCTAGCTGAATTAAGGGTTCCAGTCCAGGTGGACAATTCATTGGTGGTGGTACTGGTATCCATTGTGTTGGAAGAGACATACATACCAGGTTAAGGTTGATTAGAAAAGGTGAAAGGTTGTTGGTAGACAGGAAATCCAGTAGGTCCAACACCTGTATGTTCTGGAGAATCTTGAAATGTTCCTGTTGGATACTGAGAGTTCCCTTGTCCACCTTGATTGTATATGGCTGTTAACTGGTTCCAAAGTCTGTCTCCTTTTGAAAAATTCAGAGGAAATATAGTTATACCTGATGCAGTGAAGGTCCAGACAGTCCAAGAAAATTCCCAACTCTACTCAGCTGGCAGGGCTCTAGAAGTATATATTATTCTGAAAAAAAAAATGTATACTCAAGCCAGTATCTCACAAAGTAACCACGTAAATATATTGAATGAAATAAAACTGAATCCTTATTTCAAAATTCTTCTCTCTTAGTAGTATTTTTATTGAGTAATCCAATGATCTTAGTTAACAGAGGGCTGGATGAGGGACAACCCAGGCATGTGGTCTCTGATAAGGGGATTTGAATTTTAATTGATTCGCTTAATATGCTTTTTGGCTTCAAAGTATGGATTATAACGTCAGGCAAGTATTAGACTCAAATTCAGTTAAGGCTTTGTCTAAAAAAATAAATGATATCCTTTAGGCTTATTCCATAAATGTTTATATTTTAAAATAAATAAATGAAATTCCTTCAGTCTATTCCCTATGAAATGTACATGGGCTGGATTTTTCAAAAAGAGATTGGAGTTTGGTTAGCTTGAGTAGAAGTAAAGAGAATGGAAGAAAATGGTTAACAATTATACAAAAACTCCCCAGAGCTTTTCCTAAGGAGAGGTAGTACTATCCTGGATGAAGGCTCAGAAGGGACTTAGGGCTACATAAATAGATGTTTCTGCAACTTTGTACAAATAAGGGATTTTTACCAGGCATCATTTGGCCTGATCATTTCTTGGTTTTGAAAAGTGGCTGCTGTTTGTTCCTAATAACCCATTCCTATTATGATTTTCACTGGGCATATGGGCGTAAATTGTATGCATTTTTAAAACTGTCCAAACACCTATTTATGCAATAGACCATAGCTCCCCTCTCACCGGGCTGCCATGGTCTATGAAATAAATGATATACATTTAAAAAACAATCTGAACGTATGTTTACCTGAAAGGCAAGTATGGCTTTTTAAAGAGCATATATGGGTCATTGGGTAAATAATACACATTTTAACCAATTTTCAAATTGACATGTCTAGCTGGGAGTCATCCTATCCATCAGATCCACTCTTACATACTTCAGTGAGGTCTTTTTTAGGCCATTTTATTTTAAATATCACATTAAGGTCCTGGGCAAAATTACAAGGCAAAGCCTGAAATGATCAAAGTTTTGAGCATGTGTAGATTTGTGTTTCATAAAAGATGGCATTTCCTTTTTCTGCCCTACTGATCTTTACCTAAAGATTGCAAAGAATTAAAGTTCAGGATCATCCAAAAGGCAATGGAGGGGCACATAATGGGTATGAGAAGGCTGCAATAAATTACAAATGAAGAATTACAATAGAAAAAGGGTAAAAAAAAGCTCATAAAAGATGGGCTAGTCATGTGATGATAATAATAATAATAGCTCAAATTCATATAGCACTTTATGGTTTCCAAAGCTTTTTTAAACATTATCCCATTCAATCTTTACAACACTTTTGTGAGGAAGGTGCTATAATTATCCATTTTGTAGCTGAGAACAAGAATAAAAACCAATGGACAGACACCTTCCCTACTGGGATACGCCAGAGAACAAAAGAGATATACAAAAAATATACAAGAGAACAAGAAAATGATCCCTGCCTTCTTGCCCCCAAATAATGTGTGGACTCCCTCTGATAAATTCATATAAAGACATGGACAAAAGTCACCCAGGAGGGTCGGAGGAAGATAGGTAGCAATTGATCGACAGTGTTGGAGGGAATCACTCCCTTTTAGTAGTTTTTTTGGTCACGTCCAATTCTCTGTAAAATGAGCTGGAGAAAGAAATGACAAATGGCTGCGGTGTCTTTGCCAAGAAAACTTCCAACGGGGTCTCGAAGAGTAGGATGCAACTGAAACAACTGAAGGAGAAGTTAAGGGGATGAGTCCCACCTCTATCATCTCCCCAGAGTTGTGCTCTTGGACTCCTCTCATTTGTAAAATGGGAACAGAAGTTTAGATGATGATTTCTAATGTTCTTTCCATCTTTAATTTTTTTTCTCTGACCTGTCATTTAACTTCTGGAATTATTAGGAGACATTTCTCTTTCAGTCGCTCCTCTTCCTGCTCCTTCCACCAAGATAGGGCACACACACACACACACACACACACACACACACACACACACACACACACACACACCTCTTTTCAATAGAGGCCTGTGAGGAACAGTGGGGAGAGCACTGGTTCTGGAGCCAAAGGATTGAGTTGCCCTTATCTGGGTGACCATGGGTAAGTTACTTAACCCCAGTGGGCCTTAGTTTTTCCATCTGTAGAATGAGGTTAGATGAGATGACCCAGATCTGAACTCTTCCAGGTCGATGACCCAAAGGACTGATAAACCAAACATCTTCTCATGGCTGGGTGGGTGCATTGTTTCCTGGGGACAGCAACTTCTCAGCCTCTGTAGACATGACTTGGACTTAGCAAGTGGACAGTAGAAAGCTCCAGAAGGAAATCACCACCAGACTACAGGCCTGGTGATTATAGTCTGACTAATAAAACTATGGATACCCTTTGACCCAGCAATGTCACTATTAGGTTATTCCTAAGGTGATCAGGGGAAAAGGAAAAGAAAAGAGGTGTTCTAAAATGGTTATAGCAGCACTCTTTGTGGTAGCAAAGAACTGGAAATTGAAGGGATGTCCATCCAATGGGGAATGGCTGAACATGTCATAGCAAACGATTGTCATGGAATACTACTGTGCTGTAAGAAATGGCGAGCAGGTTAATTCTGGAAAAACATGGAAAGACTTACATGAAGTTATGAAGAGTGAAAGGAGTAAAACAAGAAAATATAATGTACAACAGAAATATTGTTTAAAGAATAACTTGTATAGGTCTTCCTCTAGAGAAAGAGTTGATAAATGGAAATAAGTAGGACAAAGATTTGTATATATATATACATATACATATCTTTTTGTCAAATGATGCCTTCTCTAAGGCATCTCATTTTGTCTAATGATGCCTTTGCCTAGCAGACCAATGGGAGAGCCTTTTCCCCTCTCCATCACACCTGAGAACATTCCTCACATGACCTACCCCTCTGCCTAGCAGGCCAATGGGAGAGCCTTCTCCCCTCCCCCTCTCCACCACACCTAAAAACATGCACTAAATGGATGTTTTAACATAACAAACAAATAAATTTAAATAATTATACTAGAAGCAGGTAGGTAGCACAGTGAATAGAACATCAAGCCTGAAGTTGGGAAGACCTGGGTTCAAATATGACCTCAAATACTTCCTAACAATGCGATCCTAGGCAAGTCACTTAATTGCCTAAAAATAATAATAATAATAATAGCATTAATAAATGGTGTTAATAAAAAAATTTTAAATAAAAAAATTTTAAGGGGCAACTGGGTGGCTCAGTGGATTGAGAGCCAGGCCTAGAGACAGGACTAGGTTCGAATTTTACCTCAGACACTTACTAGCTGTGTGACCCTGGGCAAGTCACTTAAGCCCCATTGCCTTGCCCTTACCACTCTTCTACCTTGGAGCCAAAATACAGTATTGATTCTAAGACAGAAATTAAGGGTTTAAAAAGAAAAAAAAAAGGTGATGGTTTATACTAATCTTCCTCATGACAGCAGCGAGAGAAGGATGAGCTTGAAGCAATATTATCCTGGTATAGAGTGTTAGACTCAAAGCAAATATAGTTCAAATCTTGCCTCTGAGACCCACTAGTGGAATGATCATGAACATGTCACCTACCTTGTTGAATATCAATTTCTTTAAGTGCAAAACGAGAGAGATATAATATTATTCATAGCATTTACCTCAGAGTTTTTATGACTCTAATACAAAAATATATATAAATTTTTATAAACTTCAAACAATAAAAATGATCATTTTAAAGTGTCAGTTATTTTAATTAAATATATGATTTCTTGTATAGTTCAAATTACACAATCTACAGATATTTCTAATCAACTTTTCAGACACATATCTGTTATGTACAGATATGTCTGTACATACAAAGAAATTTGTTTATGCTTAAGACCCTAGATCTAACTTCCTAGCTGTTTGATCCCAGACAAGTCATTTAACTCCAATTTCCTAGTCCTTACCTCTGCTCTTTTGCCTTGGAACCAATACTTAGTATTGATTCTAGGATAGAAGGTAAGATTTAAAAAAAATCAAAGGTCTTAAAGGCCATCTAGTCCAACTCTCTTATTCAGTGCAGAGAAAACTGAAAACTAGGAAATTAATTGATTTGCTCAATGTCAAAAAGAGTAGAACATCAGAAATAGAATTTGAATCCAAGTGCTCTTCCTCCCAGAATCTGATTTCTTTCTATGGCAGTACAGTCTAACTTCCACTAAAATAGTTATGTTAAAACATTTATCTAACAATTTTAATATAATTTAACTTACTTAATATGCATTTGTTCTTCTTCCCTTCACTCAACATCAGATCATATAAATCTCCCCAAGTTTCTCTGAAATTGTCCCTTTCATCATTTCTTACAGTCACAGTCCCATAGTATTCTATGTACCAGAATTTTTTCAGCCATTACCTAATTGATAGATTCCCCCCTTAGTTTTTAGAGCTTAAAATTTTTTAAAAAGTTTAGAGCTTAAAAATCCTACAGGACGCCAGAAAAAGACAATTTAGATATAAAGGAATGCCAATCAGGGTCACACAAGACCTTGCAAGTTCTACTCTGAATGATCGTAAGGCATGGAACATGATCTTCAGAAAGGCAAGAGAGCTGGGTCTCCAACCAAGAATCAGCTACCCAGTAAAACTGACTATATACTTCCACGGGAAAGTATGGACATTCAACAAAATAGAAGACTTCCAACTTTTTGCAAAGAAAAGACCAGAGCTCTGTGGAAAGTTTGATACCGAAAATCAAAGAGCAAGGAATACCTGAAAAGGTAAATATTAAGGAAAGGGGAAAATGTTATCTTCTTCTTTTACTCAAACTCTCTTCTATAAGGACTACATTTATATCAACCTATGTATACTAACATGTGGGGGAAAAAATGTAATGTATAAATAGGGGGTAAAGAAAGACCAAATAGAATAATCATTCTCACACAAAGATTCACATGGGAAGGGGAGGGGAAGAAAACTCCTATAAGAAGGAGAGGAAGAGAGGGGGGGGGGTTACTTAAACCTCAATCTCAGGGAAATCAGCTCTGAGAGGGAAAAACATCCAGATCCATTGGGATCTTGAATTCTATCTTACCCAACAAGGGTAAGGAGAAGGGAAAACCAAGGGGGGGAGGGGGAGAGGGAGAACAAAAAGGGAGGGAAAGAGAGGGGGGAGGGGGAGGGAACAAAAAGGGAGGGACTAAAAAGGGAAACATCAAGAGAGGGGACAAGGGGGACTGATTCAAAGTAAATCACTGGACTAAAAGGTAGAGCCGAAGAAGAAAAGGTTAGAATTAGGGAAGGCAATCAAAATGCCAGGGAGTCCACAAATGACAATCATAACTTTGAACGTGAATGGGATGAACTCACCCATAAAACGTAGACGAATAGCAGAATGGATTAGAATCCAAAATCCTACCATATGTTGTCTTCAAGAAACACACATGAGGCGGGTTGACACCCACAAGGTCAGAATTAAAGGATGGAGTAAGACCTTCTGGGCCTCAACTGATAGAAAGAAGGCAGGAGTGGTAATCATGATATCTGATAAAGCCAATGCAAAAATAGACCTGATCAAAAGGGATAGGGAAGGTAATTATATTTTGTTAAAAGGGACTCTAGACAACGAGGAAATATCATTAATCAACATGTATGCACCAAATAATATAGCACCCAAATTTCTAATGGAGAAACTAGGAGAATTGAAGGAAGAAATAGACAATAAAACCATACTAGTGGGAGACTTAAACCAACCATTATCAAATTTAGATAAATCAAATCAAAAAATAAATAAGAAAGAGGTAAAAGAAGTGAATGAAATCTTAGAAAAATTAGAATTAATAGACATATGGAGAAAAATAAATAGGGATAAAAAGGAATACACCTTCTTCTCAGCACCACATGGCACATTCACAAAAATTGACCATACATTAGGTCACAGAAACATAGCACACAAATGCAAAAAAGCAGAAATAATGAATGCAGCCTTCTCAGATCACAAGGCAATAAAAATAATGATTAGTAATGGTACATGGAAAACCAAATCTAAAACCAATTGGAAATTAAACAATATGATACTCCAAAACCTTTTAGTTAAAGAAGAAATCATAGAAACAATTAATAATTTCATCGAGGAAAATGACAATGGCGAAACATCCTTTCAAACCTTTTGGGATGCAGCCAAAGCGGTAATCAGAGGCAAATTCATATCCCTGAAAGCTCATATTAACAAACAAGGGAGAGCAGAGATCAATCAATTGGAAATGCAATTGAAAAAACTCGAAAGCGATCAAATTAAAAACCCCCAGCAGAAAACCAAATTAGAAATCCTAAAAATTAAGGGAGAAATTAATAAAATCGAAAGTGATAGAACTATTGATTTAATAAATAAGATAAGAAGCTGGTACTTTGAAAAAACAAACAAAATAGACAAAGAACTGGTCAATCTAATTTAAAAAAGGAAGGAAGAAAAGCAAATTCACAGCATTAAAGATGAAAAGGGGGACAGCACCTCCGATGAAGATGAAATTAAGGCAATCATTAGAAATTACTTTGCCCAATTATATGGCAATAAATACACCAATTTAGGAGAAATGGATGAATATATACAAAAATACAAACTGCCTAGACTAACAGAAGAGGAAATAGAATTCTTAAATAATCCCATATCAGAAATTGAAATCCATCAAGCCATCAAAGAACTTCCTAAGAAAAAATCCCCAGGGCCTGATGGATTCACCTGTGAATTCTATCAAACATTCAGAGAACAGTTAATCCCAATACTATACAAACTATTTGACATAATAAGCAAAGAGGGAGTTCTACCAAACTCCTTTTACGACACAAACATGGTACTGATTCCAAAACCAGGCAGGTCAAAAACAGAGAAAGAAAACTATAGACCAATCTCCCTAATGAATATAGATGCAAAAATCTTAAATAGGATACTAGCAAAAAGACTCCAGCAAGTGATCAGAAGGATCATTCACCATGATCAAGTAGGATTCATACCAGGGATGCAGGGCTGGTTCAACATTAGGAAAACCATCCACATAATTGACCACATCAACAAGCAAACTAGCAAGAACCACATGATTATCTCAATAGATACAGAAAAAGCCTTTGATAAAATACAACACCCATTCCTATTAAAAACACTAGAAAGCATAGGAATAGAAGGGTCATTCCTAAAAATAATAAACAGTATATATCTAAAACCAACAGCTAATATCATCTGCAATGGGGATAAACTAGATGCATTCCCAATAAGATCAGGAGTGAAACAAGGATGTCCATTATCACCTCTACTATTTGACATTGTACTAGAAACACTAGCAGTAGCAATTGGAGAAGATAAAGGAATTGAAGGCATCAAAATAGGCAAGGAGGAGACCAAGTTATCACTCTTTGCGGATGACATGATGGTCTACTTAAAGAATCCTAGAGATTCAACCAAAAAGCTAATTGAAATAATCAACAACTTTAGCAAAGTTGCAGGATACAAAATAAACCCACATAAATCATCAGCTTTTCTATATATCTCCAACACAGCTCAGCAGCAAGAACTAGAAAGAGAAATCCCATTCAAAATCACCTTAGACAAAATAAAATACCTAGGAATCTACCTCCCAAGACAAACACAGGAAATATATGAACACAACTACAAAACACTCGCCACACAACTAAAACTAGACTTGAACAAATGGAAAAACATTAACTGCTCATGGATAGGACGAGCCAATATAATAAAAATGACCATCCTACCCAAACTTATTTATCTATTTAGTGCCATACCCATTGAACTACCAAAATACTTCTTCACTGATTTAGAAAAAACCATAACAAAGTTCATTTGGAAGAACAAAAGATCAAGGATATCCAGGGAAATAATGGAAAAAAAAACACATATGATGGGGGCCTTGCAGTCCCTGACCTAAAACTATATTACAAAGCAGCAGTCATCAAAACAATTTGGTACTGGCTAAGAAACAGAAAGGAAGATCAGTGGAATAGACTGGGGGAAAGCGACCTCAGCAAGACAGTATACGATAAACCCAAAGATCCCAGCTTTTGGGACAAAAATCCACTATTCGATAAAAACTGCTGGGAAAATTGGAAGACAGTGTGGGAGAGACTAGGAATAGATCAACACCTCACACCCTACACCAAGATAAATTCAAAATGGGTGAGTGACTTAAACATAAAGAAGGAAACCATAAGTAAATTGGGTAAACACAGAATAGTATACATGTCAGACCTTTGGGAGGGGAAAGGCTTTAAAACCAAGCAAGACTTAGAAAGAGTCACAAAATGTAAAATAAATAATTTTGACTACATCAAACTAAAAAGCTTTTGCACAAACAAAACCAATATAACAAAAATCAGAAGGGAAACAACAAATTGGGAAAAAATCTTCATAGAAACCTCTGACAAAGGTTTAATTACTCATATTTATAATGAGCTAAATCAATTGTACAAAAAATCAAGCCATTCTCCAATTGATAAATGGGCAAGGGAAATGGATAGGCAGTTCTCAGATAAAGAAATCAAAACTATCAACAAGCACATGAAGAAGTGTTCTACATCTCTTATAATCAGAGAGATGCAAATCAAAACAACTCTGAGGTATCACCTCACACCTAGCAGATTGGCTAACATAACAGCAAAGGAAAGTAATGAATGCTGGAGGGGATGTGGCAAAGTAGGGACATTAATTCATTGCTGGTGGAGTTGTGAACTGATCCAACCATTCTGGAGGGCAATTTGGAACTATGCCCAAAGGGTGACAAAAGAATATCTACCCTTTGACCCAGCCATAGCACTGCTGGGTCTGTACCCCAAAGAGATAATGGACACAAAGACTTGTACAAAAATATTCATAGCTGCGCTCTTTGTGGTGGCCCAAAACTGGAAAACAAGGGGATGCCCATCAATTGGGGAATGGCTGAACAAACTGTGGTATATGTTGGTGATGGAATACTATTGTGCTAAAAGGAATAATAAAGTGGAGAAGTTCCATGGAGACTGGAACAACCTCCAGGAAGTGATGCAGAGCGAGAGGAGCAGAACCAGGAGAACATTGTACACAGAGACTAATACACTGTGGTATAATCGAACGTAATGGACTTCTCCATTAGTGGCGGTGTAATGTCTTTGAACAACTTGCAGGGATCCAGGAGAAAAAAACACCATTCATAAGCAAAGGATAAACTATGGGAGTGGAAACACCAAGAAAAAGCAACTGCCTGAATACAGAGGTTGAGGGGACATGACAGAGGATAGACTCTAAATGAACACTCTAATGCAAATACTATCAACAAGGCAATGGGTTCAAATCAAGAAAACATCGAATGCCCAGTGGACTTACGCATCGGCTATGGGGGGTAGGGGGAGGAAAAGAAAATGATCTATGTCTTTAACGAATAATGCTTGGAGATGATCAAATAAAATATATTTAAAAAACAAAAACAAAAAAAAAGTTTAGAGCTTAAAAATTTTATATACATGAGGCCTTCCCCTCTTTCTTTGATCTCCTTGAGGTATAGACCTAATAATGATATCATTGGACCAAAGTAAATGCATAGTTAAGTAACTTTTGGGGTCTGGTTCCAAATTACTTTCCAGAAGGGCTAGACTTGTGTTGGCAAACCTATGGCACACATGCTGGAGGCTGCTTCCCTCTCCCTCTCCACCAAGCCTGAGGATATTTCTCACATGACCCATCCCTCTGCCCAGCAGCCCAATGGGAGCACTTGTTCCCCTCCCCCTCTCCACTACACCTAAGGACATTCCTCATATGACCCGCCCCTCTGCCCAGCAACCCAATGGGAGTACTTCCTCCCTCCCTTGTCTGGGGTAAGGGGGTGGCTCACATGCAGCATGAAGGTTGCAGTTAGGGCACTTACCATCACTGGGCTAGACCAATTCATACCTGCAACAAAAGTATATTAATGTGCCTGCTTTTCCTTGGACCCACCAACATTTTTCATTTTCCATTTTTGCCACCTTGACAATCTGGTGTGTATAAAGTCAAACTCCAGTTCCTTTATTTTTTATTTCTCTAATTTCTAATTTGGAACATTTTTTTTTATGTGGTCATAGATGGCTTGGAATTCTTCCTTTTAAAACTATTCATGTCTTTATATCATTTATGATCTGGAAAGTATTAAATCATTTAACTATTCACATGTTGGATACCTGGTGTTTTACCCCATAGTTGACAATATTAGGTCAGGACTAGTCAGGAGAAGGCAGGCCAGAAAATTCATTTAGGCAGAAGAATTCTAAAAGATGCCATAGATTTAAGGCAGGCAGGTGAGGTTTAGAATATAGAAGGTCAAAGAGTTGGCAAAAAATAGAGCTAGTGAATGGAATTAGCAAACTACAATCCTGAAGTAATGTTTATGTGCTATCTAAACTTTATCCTACTTTCTGACCAGTATGAGTGATTTTGGACTTATTGATTATGGCCAGAAAGAAGTCAGAGGTCAATGGATTAATTCTTTCCCCTATTGAGACAAATGCCAAAATTACCTAGAAGTAAAGATTCTATCTTTTTCTAAAGTATCAGGTTTTTTGAATCATGTTCTCAAAAAAAAGCTCATGGGGAAGAATTGGATGTCACTAAGAAAGACTGTGACTGTTCAGTTCAGGTGGAAGCATTTTGTTCTAGAAGAGATAAATTATTTTGATAAAAAAATATTGGTTCACATTCCTAGAGGCATCTTGGAGTCTGAAAACTAAGGAAGAAACAGAGTAAGTACATTCAAGAAATTGTCTTATAGCAAATTAGCCAATAAAATTAGCAAAGTATTATTTTAAATTTCATAAAATTATTTCCAATTATATAATTACAAAGGAATTTTTAATAATCACTTAGTAAACTTTTGAGTTTCAAATTTTCTCCCTTCCTCCTGCCCTTCCCCACTCCTTTAGAAGGCAGACATGTGAGGTCATGCCAAGCAGATTTCCATATTAGCCATGTTGCAAAAGAAAACACAAACAAGATAAAACAATAAAAATAAAGAAAGTTTAAAAAAAGTACACTTCAATCAACATTCAGATTTATTCAATTCTCTCTCTGGATACAGATAGTATTTTTCATTATGAGTCCTTTGGAATTGTCTTGTTTCTTTGTTTTCATCAGAGTAGCCTAGCCTTTAACAGTTGATTATATCTAAAATATTCTTGTTACTGTGTAGGGTTCTCCTTCATTTTGCATGAGTTCATAGGAAGCTCCCCAGGTTTTTCTGAAACCATCCTGCTCCTCATTTCTTATAGTACAATTCCATCTTGACCTTCTGTTATTCTAAATTTTGTACTAATTTTCTAGTTTCATAAAATAATTTTTGGTGTTATGATTAATATTGTATTGAAAAAACAAATTAACATGGGCATGATAGTCATTTTATCATATTGGCCTGGACAACAGATAAGCAATGAATACTTCTCCAGTTGTTGAGCTCTGCCTTCATTTCTGCTAAAAGTGTTTTGTAATTCTGTTCAAATAATGCCCAGGTTTATCTTGACAGGCAGACTCCCAGGAATTTTATATTGTGTATTTTAAAAAGAACTTCTCTTTCTATCTATTTTGGTTGTTTTTGTTGGGAAAAATATAGAAATATTGATGATTTATTTGGGTTTATTTTATCTCCTGCAACTTTGCTGAAGTTGTTAATTGTTTCAATTAGTTTTTTAGTTGATTCTCTAGGATTCTTTAAGTAGACCATCATGTCATCCGCAAAGAATGATCATTTTGTTTCCTCGCTCACTATTTTATTCATTTGATTTCTTTTTCTTTTCTTATTACTCTAACTAGCATCTAATATAATTTCAAATAATAGTGGGTGATAATGGCCATCCTTCCTTTATTTGGGAAAGTTTCAAGTTGATCCCCATTACAGATATTTGCTCTTAGTTTAGATAGACACTATTTATTATTTTAAAATAGATTCCATTGATTCCTGTGGTTTCTAGTATTTTAATAATAATGGGCATTGAATTTTGTCAAAGGCCCTTTATGCATCTATTAATTTAATAATATGATTTTTATTGTTATTGATATGGTCAATTATGCTTATACTTTTACTAACATTGAACCAGCCCTGCATTCCTGGTATAAATCCTACCTGGTCATATATCTTTGTGATATATTTCTATAATCTCATTGCTTTTGCATTGATATTCATTAAGAAAATTAGTCTATAGTTTTCTTTCTCTGTGTTTGTTCTACCTGGTTTACAGGTATCAAAACCATATTTGTGTCATAAAAGAAATTTGGCAGGACAACTTTATCTATTCAAATAGTTTATATAGTCCCAAGATTCATTAGTCTTTAAATGTTTAGCAAAATAAACTTGTGAATCTATTTAGTCATGTGGATTTTTAAAAGAAGTTTAATTATAGCTTGTTTAATTTCTTTTTCAGAGAAAGAATTACGTGAAGTATTCTATTTCCTCTCCTATTAATCTGGGCAGTTTATACATTTTTGTAAATATTTACCCAGTTCATTTAGGTTGTCAGTTTTATAGGTATATAACTGGGCAAAATAATTCCTAATAATTACTTTTATTTCATCTTCATTGGTGGTGCATTAACACTTTTAATTTTTTATATGAGAAATTTGTTTTTTTTTCCTTGAAAAATTTCAAATTAACCAATGGTTTGCCCATTTTATTGTTTGTTTTTCATAAAAATTATCTCCTTGTTTTATGAATAAGCTCATTTTTTCTTTTAATTTTATTATTCTCTCCTTTGATTTTCAGAATTTCCATTTGAATGTTTAATTGAGGATTTTAATTTTGTTCTTTCTTATTTGTATTTTAGTTGCATGCCCTATTTATTTTTCTGACCCGCCTCTTTTGTATTGACATATACATTTAGAGACATAAATTTTCCCCTAAGTACTGCTCTGACTACATCCCACAAATGTTGGAATGTTATCTCATTGTTGTCTTTGTCTTTTACAAAACTGTTGATTGTTTCTATGATTTATTCTTCCATTCATTTTCTTTTGTTTTTCAGAATATTTTTCCATGGTTACATGATTCATGATGCCCCCCCTCCCACCCTGCTCTTTCCTCTCCCCTCCAAAACCCGACAAGCAGTTCTATTGGGTTATACATGAGTCATTGTTCAAAACCTATTTCTATGTTATTCATATCTGCAGTCATGTGATCCTTTAACATCAAAACGCCAATCATATCCCTAGCACATTACATGATCAATCACATATTCTTCTAATGCATTTTCATTTCCACAATTCTTTCTCTGGATGTGTACAGCATTCTTTCTCACAAGTTCCTCTGAATTGTCCTGGGTCATTGCATTGCTGCTAGTAGAAAAGTCTATTACATTCAATTGTGCCATAATGTATCAGTCTCTACATGTACAGGAGAACATGTACAATGTTCTCCTGATTCTGCTCCTTTCACTCTGCATCAATTTTTGGAGGTCATTCAAGTTTACATGGGATTCCTCCAGTTCATTATTCCTTTTAGCACAATAGTATTTCATCACCATCAAATACCACAATTTGTTCAGCCATTCCCCAATCGATGGACACCCTCTCATTTTCTAATTTGTTGCTACCACAAAGAACATGGCTATAAATATTTTTGTACAAGTTTTTTTTTCCTTATTATCTCTTGGGGGTATGTAATATATAGTTTATAGTAGTAGTCTCTTGGTAACCGAGAATGACGATTGTCTTTGAGCGTTTTCATAGTGTGCACAAAAACACTTGTATGTGAAAGAGATTTAAGTGGAAGAGTCAATGCACAGAGACAGTCCCACTCTCTCAGCGTTGGAAGCCTGGATCCAGTGGCAGGAAAAGTCGTTACACCTGGAGACTTCCTCAGCTGCATTGGATGGCCGTGTTGTCTTTTGTGCTCCAACATGCCCTAAGCACTCCACAGTGCTTTGCTGTGTCACCCTCTCAGCCGTTGAACCTTCTTGTTGGTTTCTTAAATATGCTTAAATAGCTTAGGCTTTTTACTCCTATTATTGAGTATGAAAAAATAACGCTGCAACTGAGTTAGCTAATGTAAAATCTATAGATAAAAATTTGTTAAAATAATTCTCCTAACAGTTTTGGGTACACATTTCATTTTCCGGAGTATTTATTCATTGACAATAAAGACTCATTTACCATTGAACTTCTGCATAAATCTATAGGTGAATGGATTAGCTTTCCTAGTCACAAAGGTTCTCTTCTTATCTCCCTGTTTCCTGCCTTGAGGCTTTAAAATGTATAAACTCTACTGGTACTGGGGAGCAATTCAGTGTTCTATCAGAACCTTGTTTATTAAAAATGCTGCTTAGAATCTACTATTTATGTGCAATACCTCCCCCCTTTTGGCACCGATATTTTGCCAGGTTTTCTTTATGACCTAAAAGTCTTTCTATTAAGAAAAGGCAGCTGGGTGGCTCAGTGGATTGAGATCCAGGCCTAGAGACGGGAGGTCCTAGGTTCAGATCTGACCTCAGACACTTCTCAGCTGTGTGACCCTGGGCAAGTCACTTGACCCCCATTGCCTAACCCTTACCACTCTTCTGCCAATACACAGTATTGACTCCAAGATAGAAGGTAAGGGTTTTAATTAAAAAAAAAAAAAGAAAAGGGACCTCTTTGAATTTCCTTACTCATTCAAAACTGACTGGAAACTGTTACTGCTTAAAGATACTCCAGTTGCTTTCTCAGTCAGGGGGTTGAGGCTCCCCAAACTGGAGAGAAGCCTCAAGGTAGGAAGATAGAAAAAGGATAGAAGTTTTGCATACTCCGAGGGGCATGGTGGAGCCAAGTTATAGATATGAGGTGGCAGAAATGAGTCAGAAACCAGGCCTTATTGATTATAATGGGGCCTCAACAGAACCCCGATCTTAGGATGTCACAGTGGCATGATCCATCCTGAGAACCACAATTAATACCACACAGGTCGGAGACAAGATAGAGAAAAGAGAGTGCCTGGCCAAAAGCCAGGTCCCAGGTGGGAGAGGTAGATAAGGAAAGGAATTAAAGATGGAGCTTGGCCAGAGGCCGAGCTCTAGCACTGACAGACATCAGTGAGAGCTAAGATCCAAGAGAGGAAGAGAGGGCAGAGCTTGCTGTGGCCCTGTATTTAATCTCTTTGATATGCAAATATACACAACACATAGGGATGATTATCATTGGTTAATGACAAGGTATAGTTGTGGTTTCTCTTAGCCAGGTGAACACAAAGAAACCTGTTTTCCCGCCTAACCTGGGGGAAGCTGGGGTCAAGGGTCAGAGGCTTTCCCAGCCATGTGCAAGACTGAGCATGCTCTCTTCTAAGACAATTTTTACATTGTTTCCCTTGTCCCTAGATAGGTGTGGACTGCTACAGGGGTTTATTGGGATAACAGGATGGGAAACTGAGGTAAGAGGGATGAGGATTTCCCTAGACTATGGGGATAAATTAGAAAGGTTTGAGGGAGGACTCCAGTCACAGACTGTGACTCTGAGACAGGGAGATCTTTTCAAGATCCTTATTCTTCACCAAGAAAATCTCTTCTTCAGTGTCAACTTCAACCGCTCAGAATCAGAGAAACCCAAAACCCAAATCAACTTCACAAAGATCTTTCAGTCAGCCTCAAACCTCCAGGGAGCAAAAGTGTGTCCCCTAGACAGAGCCAAAGTCCATAAACCTAGTTTCTCTTCTCAGTATGGTCAGCCAAAAGCCTCCAGGGAAAAAGGTGGCTTCCAGTCAGAGATATAGCGACCAAAAGCCAAGTTTGCCCCCCCCCCCCGGGGTCCTTTCAGCCAGCTTCAGACCTCCAAGGAAAAAGATGGAAGGAAAAAGGAAAAAGGCTTCCAGTCAGAAACACGGAGACCAAAAACCCTGCCCCCTGTCAGCTCAAACTGCCAACAACCTGGGACATTCCATTGGAACCCTGGCTTGACAGACATCTCGAGCTAGATGCATCTGTAAACCTTAAAATTCCTTAGACTTATAAATGTTGGAAATTTCACCATTGGGAAATTTCATACTTGGAAAATTTCTTACTGATAGTCTATTGGAATGGGAACCCCATTGGCATGGGAGGTTCCTCCTCCTCCCTTCTTAAGATTACTTTAGGACAGAAACCTTTTGCTGAACAATGGAAAGGACTTTGACCTATGCTTAAGCATAGAACAGGAATTTCTTTGAGTCATGATTGATTTTAGAATTGATACAATGGAGATACTTGGAATCAATCTCCACCCTACTCAGTCCTAACAGGATTGAGGAAGGGCTGCAGCATAGATCAAAATTTAATTATTCCAATCTCTACCCTACTCAGGTTAACAGGATTTAGGAAGGGCTGTAGCAAAGGATCAAAGATTTAATTATTTGAAAATATGACCTTCAACAGACATGTGCAAAGCCAGAGACCTCTGGGCGGTCCTGGGTTAAGCTAGAGCCTCCATTGGCACAGGGAAATTGATGGACAGTGATTGGTAGATGTGAGAACTGAGGGGAGGGAACTTGGATGGTTTCCTTAAAGATAGAGGGGTCTGAAGACTCAGGGGGGTGGTTGAGGAGTTTGTCTGAGTGGTTGGAGTGTGCTCTGAGAAGCTTGCTCTGAAGGAAGCTGAAGGTGGGGCCTCTGAGACTGTTTCTCCATTTTGGTCACGTGAGTAATAGGGACTGATCTCTTTTCTTTGCCCCAGCTATCTAAGGGCTTGGGCCTTTTGGCCCAGCCTAAACAGAAGGGGTATTTAAGCCCTATTCCCTTCTCTCCCCTTTCTCTCTCCCCCTCTCTCTCTCTATCTCTAATTCCTTTCTTCCTCCTGTTTGTAATTAAACTCCATAAAAGGTTGACTGCTGACTTGAGTTTTCATTTAGTAATTACATAGCTGAATTCCTTGGTGACCTTAAATTGATATATATCAGTCTTTTAAAGTGATTTCCTTGTCACACATCTTAGTCCATAAGTCCTGCAAAATCTTCTCTCTCCATGTCTCTATCATAGGTACAAATTCAGCAGTGGTATGGATAGGTCAAAGGGTAGGCATTCTTTTAAAGTCCTTTGGGTATAGTTCTAAATTGCCTTCCAGAATGGTTGGACCAATTCACAACTCCATCAGCAGCCATTCACTCATTCTTTAGAATTAGTTTATTTACTTTCTAACTAGATTTTAATCTATGATTCCATGGTCATTTATTAGAGGTCATTTTATTATATTATGGTCTAAAAAGAGTGCATTTAATAGCTCTGCTTTTCTGCATTTGGTTGTCAGGTTTTTATGCCCTAATGCACAGTCACTTTTTGTGCAGGTAGCATGTACAGATGAGAAAAAGGTATACTTATTTCTATTCCCATTCAGCTTCCTCCAGAGGGCTATTATATCTAACTTTTAAAAAATTCTATTAATATTCATTTTTTCTTATTTATTTTATGGCTAATTTACCTATCTCTAAGGGGAAGAAAGTTGAGGTCCCCCACTAATATGTTTTTGTTATTTATTTTTCCTATAATTCATTTAACTTTTCTTTCAAGAATTTGAATGCTAGTCATTTTAGTACATATATGTTTAGTATTGATAGTACTACTTTGTCTATGGTTCCTTTTAGTAAGACACAATTTCCTTGCTTATACCTTTTCTAATTAATGCAAAAATAATTTTTTCTTTGTTTGAGATTATGATTACTACCCCTGTCTATCTTACTTAGGCTGCACCATAATAGATTCTTCTCCAGTCCCTTATTTTAAATCTGTGTTTGTCTCTATGTTTCAAGGGTTTCTTATAAACAACATATAATTGGATTCTAGTTTCTAATCAATTCTGCTATCCACTTCCATTTTATGGATGAGTTTATCCCATTCACATTCAGTTGAGCATTTCTCTCCATCCTATGTTCTTCTGTTTATCCTTCTCTTTCTCTTTTTATCCTGTCCTTCCTCTAAAGTCTGCTTTGCTTCTGGCCACTGCCTCCTTTTATCTGCCTTCCCTTTCATCCATTCACTCTCCTTCCCTTATCTTCTTCTCTTTCTACTTCCCCATTGGATGAGATAGATTTCTATTTCCAATTGAGGGTGTGTGTGTTTATGTGTGCATTCCCTTTTTGAGCCAATCTAGATGTGAGTGAGGTTTAAGCATTACCTACCTCATCACCATTTCCCCCTTTACTGTAAAAGCTTTCTTTTGTATGCCTCTTTTATGTGGGATATTTTCCCCAATTCTCCTACATCCCCCTTCTCCCAAGGCATTCCTTTTGCTAAGCTTCTATTTTTTTTTTCATATCATCCTAACATAATTGACTCACTCCTGTACCTTCTATCTATAGAGAATCCTTCTAACAGCCCTAATTATGATTAAGCTCTTAGAAGATATATATATATATCATCTTCCCTGATAGAAGGGTATAGAATTTAACCTTATTGATTACCTTAAGACTTCTCTTTCATGTTTATCTTTTTATGCTTCTCTTGGGTCTTTTATTTGAAAGTCAAATTTTCTATTCAACTCTGATCTTTTCATCAGGAATTATTGAAAGTCTTCTATTTCACTAACAATCCATTTTTTTCTTTGAAGGATTATTTTCAGTTTTTCCAAGTATTATTCTTGATTGTAATCCCAGTTATTTTGCCTCCTAGAATATCATATGCCCATCCTTCTACTCTTTAAACATGGTAGCTAATAAAGCTTGTGTGATCCTGAATGTAGCTCCATGATATTTGAATTCTTTCTGACTGCTTGAAGTCTTTTCTCTTTGACCTGGGAGCTCTGGAATTTATCTACAATATTCCTGGGAGTTTCCATTTTGGGACTTCTTTCAGGGATATTCAGTGGATTCTTTCAGTTTCTATTTAATTGTCTAATCTAGGATATTGGTGCCATTTTCCTTGATAATTTCTTGAGATATGTTGTCTAAACTGTTGATTTGAGCATGGTTTTTAGGTAATCCAATAATTCCTCAATTATTTCTCCTGAGTCTATTTTATAGATCAATTGCTTTTCCAATGAGATATTTCAGTTTTCTTCTATTTTTTCACTCTTTTGAGTTTCTTTTATTATTTCTTGATGTCTCATAGTCATTAGCTTCCATCTAACCCAATTCTAATTTTTAAGGAATTACTTTTTTCAATGAGCTTTTGTACCTCTTTCACTTGGCCAATTCTGTTTTTAAGGTGTTCTTTTCATCAGATTTCTTTTGTGTGTGGCTCTATTACTAAGATGTTAATTGTCTTTCATAATTTTTCCTCTCCCACTCTTAAAAAAAAACACCACCTTATCTTCTTTCTTAGAATCAATACTATATATTGGCTCTAAGAGCAATAAGGGCTAAGTGATGTGGGTTAAGTGGCTTGCCCAGAAGAATACAGATAGGAAGTGTCTGAGGCAAAATTTGAACTAGGACCTCCCATTTCTGGACCTGGCTTTCAATTCACTGAGCCACCTACATGCCCTCCACTACCACTCATTTATTTTGAAATTCCTTTTTTAAACAGAAGAAAAGATATTATTTCACTTGTTTATTTGGGTATATGATTTGAGTTTTTGGTCTTATAAGATTACCCTCTTAAATAATGAATAATATGGAAATATGTTTTGAATTATAATACATGTAAGCCAGTGGAATTACTTAAAAACTCCGAGAGAGGGGGGGAGGGAAGAGGGGATGGAGACAACATGAATCATGTAACCTTGGAAAACTTATGTGTAAATTTGTTACTGGAACAAAATAAAGAAAATTTAAAAAATAAATTCATTTTTAGGTCTTCCAGGAATTCTTTTTGGACTTGTTCCAATTCACATTTTTTTCTTTGAGATTTTGCTTGGAGCTATTTGGACTTTATTATCTTTTCCTGAGTTTGTGTCTTGTCCTTCTCTGTCACCAAAGTAGCTTTTAATGTTGATGATATTTTGGGGTTGTATTTCTTGATTTGAAATTTTATGCTAATGTTAAGCTCTGTTTCCCTAGTAGAATGGAGGGTCTCTGTCTCAAGCTTCATGATTTTTTGCACTGCTATTTTTAGAGCTACTTTGGGGGTAAAGAAGTTTTTGGTGTTTCCAATGTGGTATAATTTTGGAAGAGGTGTAGTCACTGCTCCCTTGGGCTGCACTCTGGTCCTTACCCAGGAAGGATCTCCGATTCCTTGGGACCAGAAATGATTCTGTCTCTTAGGAGTCTTCTTCCCTTGGGGCTATAAGTGATATTCTACCTCAGGGATTCTACTCCCTCTTGACCAAAAGTGCTCCTCTCTGCCTTTGATGGATGACCCAGATGTGGGTATAGGTAATGGAGTTGCCAAACAGCATCTGGTCCTGTATCCAGTGATCACACAAGGGTACCCTATTATCCTTTTTTAACCAGTTGCCTGGTCTTCGAACTGTGTCTGCCTTGAGAGCTCCTAAAGCTAATGGTGCTTCTGTCATCACTACCTCTTTCCACCACAGGTGTTTTATCCTCATGTTCTCTGAGCTAGCTTCCTCTCCCAAGTTACAAATCTCTCTTTCTCAGCTCTTCTATTGTCTTTGACTGGAAGAATGTCTCACTCTTATATTTTGTTGGCTCTGCCACTCTAGAATTTGACTTGAAGCATTATTTTAAAGTTGCTTGGAGGGTAATGTTGGGAGAGCTTAGCAGAGTACTTCTCTAAACCCTCATTTTGGCTCTGCCCTGGAAGGAACTTAGACCTAGAGAAGAGATCAGAGCAATTTTCATTCAACATACAAATATTAAGCTCTGATACTGACAATGAGGTGCTGGAGCCAGCTCTGACTAGCTTGTGAAAGTCAATGGTTAAATTTTCAGTGTGAGCATTTACATCCCTGAAATGAGGCAAATACAAAATGAATGCTTTTATTGTTTTGTTGACTAACTAAACTTTATAAAGTGATGGATGAAATGTTAATAATGCAAACTAAATTTGAAAGTATGTTGTATGTCCTTTTTTTCTAGAGAGCTAGTGGTTAAACTTTAGCACAACACTGGTTAGAAGGCAGTTACAATTGGGTTTTAAAAAAATCCTTATCTTCTGTCTTTGAATTAATACTAAGTATTGGTTCCAAGGCAAAAGAATGGTAAGGGCTAGACAACTGGGGTTAAGAGACTTACCCAAGGTTGAACAGCTAGGAAATGATTTGAACTCAGGTACTTGTTATAATTTTTTAATGAGAAGAGAAAGTATTTTTTTTGGTTAACCCAGACCTCTGTCCTTCCTTTGTCCTCTTGTGTTGTTTAAACTATTTGAAAAGCTGTAAGGCTTTGTTCTCATTCATAATATCTTACATGGTAGTAACACTGAGTGATATTTCTCTGGGTTCCTAACTTTCCTGTTCTAGACTGGCTTCAGTTGACCATTTGATATCACTTCTCAATTCCTATTTGGTGTCAGCCACTCTGCTGTTTTGACATCCCAACAGGAAGCACCATGAGTCAACCTAGGGACAACCATTGGGGAAAGGCCATACAGCCTAGAGAAGGAATTAGCCAGACTGTGTAGGAAGTAATCCAAGCTGTCAAACAGTGATGGGGATGGCACACCTCTGGCAGTGTAGATTACGGAAAAGAAAGTGCAATTGATGTAACAGAAATCTTATTCTTCAGGCCACCCACAGGTCTCTGACTCAGTCTGGGCTAAATCCCTCTGCTTTCAGTGAAAGTGTGCTGTGAATGAGATTAGGCAAATCAGGAATTACCAGAACCAGGAAACATCTGTGATTTCATCTGCTTGAGCAGGGAATTCCCTCCAGGCAGGTAGAGCTACATTAGAACATAATGTTGATATTGTCTGTCATGTCAGACTCTTCATGACCCTGTTTGAGGTTCTCTTGGCAAAGATACTAGAGCAGTTTTCCATTTCCTTCTCCTGCTCATTTGACAGATGAGGAAACTGAGGCAAATAGGGTTAGGTCACTTGACCAGGTCACAGAGCTTTGAAGTGTCTGAGTTAAGATTTGAACTTGGGAAGCACAATCTTCCCTATTCCAATTCTTGCACTCTATCCACTAACTGCCCATTAGAATTTAATATTGAGGGGCAGCTGGGTGGCTCAGTAAATACAAAGTCAAACTTAGAGATGAGAGGTCCTGGGTTCAAATCTCACCTTAGATACTTCCTAGCTGTGTGATGCTAAGCAAGTAACTTCACCCCCATTGCCTATCCCTTACTGCTCTTCTATTCTGGACTCAATACATGGTACTGATTCTAATTTGGAAGATAAGAATTTTTTGGGGAAAAAAGAACATAATATTAAAGGCATCCAGGTTGCTCAGTGGATAGAGAGCCAGGCCTAGAGATGGGAGGTCCTGGGTTCAAATCTAGCCTCAGGCACTTCCTAGCAGTGTGATGCTGGGCAGATCAATCAACCTCAATTGATTAGCCCTTTCTGTCTTTCTGTCTCAGAACCAATACTTAGTGTTGATTCTAAGACAGAAAGCAAGGGTTTTTAAAAAATAAACACAATATTGAACACTATGTGAATAGAATTGTGTACCCTAAGACTATGTTCCCTAGAATTCCTTCACTTTTCCCAGAATTCCTTGAATTACATTCCCTACTTTAAGTTTGCTGTAACCCCTCCTTTTTGGTGCTCTCTCTCTCTCTCTCTCTCTCTCTCTCTGTCTTTGCTAAGGCTATCATTTTCCTTTTTCTCCAAGTTATTTAAAATAAATTCTTATAAAAATATACTTGAAGTATTTGGATATTAATTTTTTAATCTTATAACATGATTAACATGTTATATATATATATACCTCACTCAAAATATATTCCTGAATAAAGGTGGGATGTGTGGTTTGATCTGCCAAGTGTGGGAATTCCATCCACCAAAGCAGAAGAATAACTATGTAAATGAAATTAAGCACTTAGTCTGGGTCAGGGGCAGATCTGTTTTCCAATGCAAGCCTAGGTTCAAGTGTGGCCTCCAACCGTGCCTCTACAAGTCCCGGGACCTCTCCGAGATTTTAAAGCAGACGGGTGACTCCCTGGAGGTGCAGAAGTCTCTCCCCTGAAGATTCCTACACAATGAAATTGGGTCTGGTAAAAGAAGAGGAGGGGAGGGGAGGAGGAACGCTAGGTACTGATGGTTCAGTTACAAAAGTGAGACAGGGACTGTCTCTGAGTATATAAAAGTTTCTAAGGAAAGGAGGAGAAAGGAAGGAGGAGGAAGAGGAAGGGGCGTGCCATCTACATTGTGAAAAAACAAGGCAAACCTCCTTGAGACATCTTGGTTAAAGATGCCATATTAGAAAAGAGTGTGTGCGTCCAGATGGGAACCGTGTTTCTTATCAGGACCAGTCAGGGTCAGCAGAGGCGGGCGGATGCTTTGCACGCATCTCAGTCCCAGCTCCATCTTTCACACTAGACTTGATCACTAGAAATCTCTGTACACATAGACATGTGGACACACACATACAGTATTAACTATTATTAATTATTATTAACTAAATCAACTAATTATTCAATTAACTAATAATTAATCCATTATTGTTATTAAATGAACTATTAACTAAAATATTAACTATTAACATTCCTATTCACTTTCTGTTGAGGCTGATACCTTGTTGGTGATATTAGCCCAGGCTAATGTCAGACTCAAGAGGGTCAGCACTTTCCTTTATGAGCATTAGAAAAACTAGGAAAGCATCAAGTACTAAAGCATCCTATGGATGAATCTCTGTAAAGGGAAGGCTGGTGCATTTAGAAAGATGTTGCTGTTCATTTGTGGCTGGCTGTCTCTTCCCCATTTGGGGTTTTCTTGGCAGATACTGGAATAGTTTGGCATTTTCTTCTCCTGCTCATTATACAGAGAAAGGTAAAAAGGGTTAAGTGACTTACTCAGGGTCACCCAGATAATTAAATACCTGAGGTCAAATTTGAATTCAGGAAGGAGTCTTCCTGACTCTAAGCCCAGTACTCTAACCACTGTTCTACTTAGCTGCCCTTGGAAAAATAGTCAGTCAGTAAACATTTATTACTAGGCTCCAGGCACTGTGTCAAGTGCTGAGCATACAGAGAAATGTAAAAACAACAACAACAACAACAAAAACCAACCAGTCCCTGATCTCAAAGAATTCAGAGTATACTTGAGGAAACAACATACAGACAACTATGTACATACATATGTACATACAGACAATTATATATATACTATATTGTGTAATTTAATGAATTTAATTAATTCATAATTAAAACCCAAATAAATTATATAATTTAATGAATTAAAAGAAATAAATAAAAATAGTAAATGAATTAAATTAGATAAATTAGGATTAAATTAAAGATCACCAGTAGAAGGAAAGCACCAGAATTAAAGGATATTGCAAAGATCCTACAAGGGTCCTTTTGTGTAGTGTGTGTTATAAAGCCCCACATGTGCTTAATTAATTTTTAACTTAAATTATAATGACATGTAGAAACAATTTTAAACAATTGTTATCTGACATTGTAAGATCCAGATTCTGTCCCCTCCTCCTTCCTCAAGACAATAAAATAGTCTGACATCAGTTATACCAGTGCTGTCAGGCAACACATATTTCCATATTCCTCATGCCATGAAAGAAGACACATATTGTACATACAAGAAAGAAACTCATGAAGGAAATAAAGTGTTTGCTTTATTAGCATGCTTTGATCTGCAATCAGACTCCAGTGGTTCTTCTTTAGCTGTGGATTGCTTTTTTCATTATGAGTCTCTGGGGGTTGGTTATCTTAGAAACCTGCATTGCCAATCCGAGTCTCATCCTTTCCAAATGATAATTGTACAACATTTCTGTTACTGGATATACTGCTCTCCTGCTTCTGCTCACTTCATTTTCCTCAGTTCATATGAATCTTCCCAGGTTTTTCTGAACTCATCCTTTTTGGCACCTGTGGAATATTCCATTCCAGCCATATACCACAACTCGTTGGGCCATTCCCAGCGGATGGCCATCCCCTCAGTTTCCAATGCTTGGCTGCTACAAAAAGAGCTGCTATCATATATTTGCACAAGGAGGTCCTTTTCTGCCAGGCTTCTCATAGGAGGTGGGATTTTAGCTAGAAGAAGCTATTTTTAGCTAGAAGATTTCTTTTAGAAGAAAACCAAGGAGCCAAAGAGGGAGAGAATTATAAAGCAATTCTTCCCAGATTTCTTGAAAACCACTCCTTTGTCGCTACTTAAAGCACAAGAGTATTCCATTACATTCAGATACCATAATTTGTTCAGCCAATCCCTACCCAATGGGCACCCGATACAGAGCAAAGTGAGCAGAACCGGGCAAATATTTTATACTATAACAAGAACATTTTAAAAATGAACAACTTAAGCGTTCTCATCAATGCAAAGACCAACCACAAGAGGAGCAGCAAAAGATGTTACTCCTCTCCTGGTGAGAGGTGATGGACTAATAAATAGATATACATAATAAGACATATTTTAGACATGGTTGTATAGGAATTTCTTTTGATTATGCAAATTTGTTACAAGAATTTAATTTTTCTCTTTCTTTTCTGGGGTAAGAGGGAAGGATAGAAAATAAATGTTATTTATTTGAATTTGAATAAAACAAAGACTAGGCAAGGGGAAGGGTCTGCTGGTCTGTGAAGCAGGTGCCAACATCCAGAATGGTGAGGTCCTACCACCCTGATATGTGCCATTGACTAAGGGCTTCTGGACACAGGCAAGTACAGCCTGGATGCAATTCAACACCTTGGAAGATAATGTAAGTTGCCTAGAGAAAGAACTTGGGCATTGAGTCTTCTTTCTAGAGGGAAAGAGGAAATAGAAAGA
Source organism: Monodelphis domestica (assembly GCF_027887165.1). Lineage (NCBI taxonomy): Eukaryota > Metazoa > Chordata > Mammalia > Didelphimorphia > Didelphidae > Monodelphis > Monodelphis domestica. Next base: position 194,266,607 of record NC_077233.1, read on the forward strand.
AAATGATGTTAGAGAGAACAGTGATAGGGCTGGTAACATGGTCTGATGGAACAAGTGTTAGATTGGGAGTCAGAGGACATGGATTTAACTACTAATTTTGCTATTTTACTACCTTGTTATAAGGAGCAGTTGGATATTGCAATGGATATAGAATACCAGGTCTGATGTCAGGAAGAGCTGAATTCAAAATAGGTCTCAGACACTTACTGGCTGTGCGACTCTAGGTGAGTCACTTAACCCACTTTGCCTCAGTTTCCTCATCTGTAAAATGAAGTGGGGAAGGAAAAGGCAAATCACTCCAGTATCTCTGCCAAGAAAAACTCCAAAAGGGGTCACAAAGAGTCAGACGTAACTGAAATGACTGAATAACAACCACCTTGTAATAATTTTGGGTAAGTCAATTAACTTCTTATTTTTCAGTAAAATTAGAGAATTGAACTACTTATCTGATGTCCCTTCCACTTCTAAATCTACAATCTTATCATCTCTTTTAAACCCTCAGGGTCTAGGCAAACTCTTTCCCTTCTTCTGAATGCCTTTATTCTTCTAATACTCATCATAGACTGTGATATTCTCATGGAAGTTTGAGGTTTCAGGGCAGGTTCTATAGAGAATGTCTAATTCCTTTTGCAGACTAAGCCTTCCTTCCCTTTCTGATCTCTTACACCAGATGATTAATGTCAGCTTCAGATGATGTGTTGCTTTGTATTTTTTAAACCCTTACTTTCTGCCCTAGAATTGACACTAGATATTGGTTCCAAGGCAGAAGAGCTGTAAGGGCCAGACAATTGGGGTGAAGTGATTGCTAGGAAGTATCTGAGGTCATATTTGAACCCAGGACCTTCTGCCTCTACATCTAGCTTTTCAGCCACTGAGACACCTAGTTGCCCCTAATGTTGCCTCTTTGCAGAGAATACATAGTAAGTACATAGCAATTTAGTCATGGACAGATAACAGGCACAGAAAACTAAGAATGTTGGATGCATGTCCCTCTACCTTCAACTATTTTTTTATGAAGAAAGATAAATATCTTTAACAAAACCACATAAATCATCAAATTCACTTTTAGAGAGCACCCTTGCCTTTTGTCTAAGAAGCAACATTGCTTTTTGGTTCTAAGGCAGAAGGGAAGTAAGGGATAGGCAATGGGGGTTAGGTGATTTGCCCAGCTAGGAAGTGTCTGAAGGCAGATTTGAACCCAGGACCTCTAGTCTCTGGGCCTGGATCCCTATCCACTGAGCCACTTAGTTGCCCCCATGAATTCAATCATAAACACAAAGAGATAAAATAACACTATTGTAGGTAGAATAAAAGACACTCCAGAGTACAAAAAGTTGTCCTGTATCGCTTTTTACCCTGGATAACCCTGGTTTGGTCCTGTCTCCGCTTTTCCAAAGTAAAGTCCCAATCTATAAATGACCAAAGTACATTTCAGATTCTCAGTGACACAGTATCCTCACTGCTGTCCCAAGTCACATCTTCCTTTCCTCTCCTGCATAGACAGCCTGCCAAAAAACCTTTTAAAAATCTCCGTTTCTTGGAAAGTGGTATCAAAACACATTTTGTCTAGAGCTTAGTTCAAAATTATATCATATACGGTAGGCTGTTCCTCTTATTAATCTTTTTCAATAATAAATTCATAATGTAATGAGACGGGCTGTGCTGAGCTACACCAAATGCAACTTGCTCAATCGTGTTATTGGCCCAAATACAATGGAAACTTTGAATTCTGAATGAAGGGCCAGCTGCTGATGCAGTCCTAGAGGATAAATGACTGACTAATAAAGAGACTGAGTCATATTCATGCAAAACCCTTTTGACCGATCAGTGGTGGGGCTGATGGACCATCATTTAGAGAAACAATAAAGCTGTTCCAGAGGGTTTGAAAGAGACCTCACTTCTCAATCCAAGTTCTTTCTTAATTTCTAGGCATATAAGTAATACGTGCTTCTGTATCTTTTTAAAAAGTAATATCGATGGACAATTCATAACAACTGATGAATAACAATATTACAACCGTTGCTTTAGTTTAATTTAAATGAGTGAGTTCCGTTTTATAAATAGTGGGGGTTGTTGATGACGTAATGGTTATCATGCACCTTCATGCTCTTGGCAGAGAGGAGAGAGAGCTGGTCTCGGAGTTAGGGAGCCTGACCCTAAGCCCTGGCTTTGAGAAATCTGACTACATACCTCTAGGCAAGTCTTAACTTCTCAGCGCCCCCAATCAACTCTCTAAGACTCCAAGTTAGAATAATGGTAGGTCTGCACTGGTTAAAGGGGTTTCCTCCAGGGAAGATTCCCACACCAGTTATATTGGGCAGCTCAGTGGGTTCCTGGATTTCCCCTGCACTTGGAGTGGGGAAGACCCGAGCTCATCCTAGCTTTAGACACTAACTAGCTGTGTGATCCTGAAAAGTCACTTACCTTCTTTCTGCCTCAATCCCCTCACTTGTAAAATGGGGATAATAATCGCACAGGTTGATGGGAAGATCAAATGTTTTTAAAGCATTTAGCACAGTACCTGGTACATAGTAATAAATGCTTTTTCTCTTAAAGGTAGCTTAGTTGACTGAAGAAATTAAGTAGTAAAGACTCTTAATAGATGCTTTTCCCCTTCCTTTTCCTCATTTGAAATTGCAGATTGAGTCCAAGGTGAGGGAAACCCCACTGATGTCAAAGGCTGTGTTAATCAATGGGGGGGGGGGGGGGAAGAGTTTAAATGAAAGGACAAGAGCACCTCTTTCCACCTCAGAGGTCACCAAATGTAGAGGAAAAGACCTGGGTTCAGATCATGTCTGTTGCTTTCAAAAATTATGATCCTGAGCAAGTCAATTTGGCATGGGACCCAGGTTTCCCTTGGACACCCCAAACCCTAGAAGGGTTTTAGGTCAAACAGAAAGCAGGAAAATTCCTTTCCTTCCTTGCATTCCTGTTAATGCTGAGGAAAAGGTGACCCTGGGCATCAGAGGCCCACGATAAGGAAAGACTCCTGAAAGAGATATTCCCCTTGGATTCTCCTCTAGATTATGAGACGGACACAGATATACATCTCCCAGCTATGCTCTGATACCATCAGGATGTATCCAGGACATCTACTTGTCCCCTAAACTATTCATGTCACCCCATGTCTTTGGAACACAAAACATCACTTTAGCCCCCCAGATAACAAACATCCCCCACTTCTGCCTAACCTCATTCCCTTCCATCATCCCTGGTCGTGCAGCCCCTGTTGTCAAAATGGGCATATAAAGCCCAGAACACTTATCCTCTAGGAGGCAGTGTACCACCTGCACTGTCCTCCCAGCCAATTCAACTTGAATTCCAAATGAATAGATTTCTCTTTTTGATTTCACAGCTAGGTTTTGGAGTCTTGCATTCTTGCAAGGGGTACCTGTTCTGACCCTGGGGTTCACCTCAGGTTCCCCCACAACAAATTCCTTTCTTTTGAAGCTCATCCCAAGTAGGGATTGTTTCATCCTTTACCCCTGACCTCAATAGATTTATGAGTTTCAGCCTCCTGGGCATGGCCTGAAGCCTTTTACTGTCGACAACCCAAAGGGCGATAAACACATGTTTAAGTCCCGTAAAGTTTCAGATCTTGCCTGAGCAGGTCGAAAGCTCCAGCTGAGCTCAGGAGAGCTTTTGACCACCTTTATAGCAATTAATGATGAGTGAAAACCAAAAACAATCCTTTCGGCGCTCAGCTTCTAGTGGGAACTGAGCTGTGAATTTAACCACCTGCTTAGCTCTCACCCCAGGCTGTAGGGGGACAGTGAGAGAAGGAGGGGGAGGGTACGAGGGGGGAGGAGAGAAATCATCCGAGAAAGAGTTTCTGCCCTTTTCTTAGGCAGGGAGGAGGAGCTGGGGCTGGAAACAGGAATCAAATAGGCCATGGAATCCATGTCTAACGTTACATGCTGAGCAAAACTTTTAACATTTGTGGCTGTCTAATCCAATTTAAAAGCCTTTTGAAAAAATTTAGCACTAAACGTGACGCCAAAAAACATCTGTAAAAGCGTTTAAAAACAAACTGTACTGTTCATAGAATACTTGAAGGATCTGAATGTTTTGTGAAGCTGAAATACTGGAGTATGAGGTGGTTCAAAGAAGCAGGTGGCCAGAAACCTAATGAAAAGGAAGGGGGTGGGGGAGGAGGAGATGGAGTGAGATTGTGATTGGGTAATATACACCAATCCGGGACTAATCATCTGAAACACCACCCACAAAGGGGCGGAGCCAAGGGGAGAGGCACAGCTTGCTCTTTTGGAGCCTTAAAGGGCCCCAAGGACTTGAGCTGATTGCCTCCTTCTGGGGCCAGGTCGTGCACGTGGTAGGCGCTTGTCGTAGGGGGAGGAGTGGTAAGTGCTTAATTGGTAAATGCTGGTACCCGGGTTCAAATTGAAGATAATGTGAATTTTCTCACGTCTGCAACAGCCCGCTTTCTGTCCCTTCAGGTAACATCAGCTCCTTGAAAGCCGGAACTGTCGCACATTTTTCTTGTGTCCCCACTGCCTCGGAGACCGCCAGGTGGAGCAGTGAATGAATAGAGCCCGAGTGGAGTCTGAACTCCAGACTAGAGTTCAAATTTTACTTTAATCCTTTACCAACCGTTATCCTAAGCAAGTCACTTGAGACAGCCTGTGTCCTCAACTCTAAGGTGTTTATAATAATAACTACCAACACCATTATAATCATTATAACTATTACCGTTAATACAGTAATAGAACTGCTAAATGAGATATTTGTAAAGCACTCGGCACATAGTAGGTGCCTTTAAAATGCCCTCCCCAGAATGCCCCGGGGCACATAGGAGGTATTTAATACCGGCTTGTGGATAGACTGACGAGGCACTGGTCACAGGTCACACTCTATTGTCACAAGGTTCTGATTTTCAAAATACTCTCCCTCTCCATGGAGTCTCTCCTTTTGTCCTTGAAATAACCCTGTGGAGGAGGCAATGAAAGTGTTATTATCCATACTTTATGAATAAACAAGGGAAGGGGATAATAAAAATAATAACAGTGCCTACACCGAGCCAGGCACTTTGCAACTATTATCTCATTTGGTTCTCATAAGAGCCCTGTGAAGTTGGTGCTATTCTTATTCCAATTTTACAGTTAGGGAAACTGAGGTAAACATTGGTTAAGTGACTTGCCAGTGGCCACACACCCAGCAAGGGTCTGGAGAAACGGAGGCACAGAAAAATAAATTGACTTGCTCAAACCCAAGGTTTCTGACTCCAAGTCAAGCACTTTGCATTATCCCATGGACTCCACCTTCTGTTTTATAAGGGCAGAGACTTTGTTTTAATTAGGCTAGAAGAGCCAAATAAATAACAAGAGGAAAATCTTCCATGAGCTGGGCACGCCACCCTTGAGCAAAGGAACACGCCCTAGACAAGTCATGCTCCTGGCTGCCATGCCTTATGTGGTTTGCCCGCTGAGTAACTGGCTGCACACATATGCCTCATGAAGTCTCCATCCTCCTGTTAGGGCTGCCTTGGCCCCTGTCATTTGCAGCTGCGATCTAGGAGAGCCTTGGTTTGCTGGTGGTGCTTCTCCTTGCTCAAAGAGGGTGAGACCACCCAGCCACCATCCCTGGGGCTGAGCTCCTTTGATGGCCAGGCTCAGAGCCACCCGTTTGTCATTGTTATTTTTCAGTCACTTTTGGTTGTGACTGACACTTGGTGACTTCATCTGAGGCTTTCTTGGCACAATTCCTGGGATGGTTTGCTGTCTCCTTCTCCAGCTCATTTCACAGATAAGGAAACTGAGGCAAACAGGGTGAAGTGACTTGTAAGGGTCACGAAGATGAATCTTCCTGACTTCAGGCCTGCCTCTCTATCCACTGCACCACTTAAGCCTCCATTTATGGGCTGACCAGTTGCTGAAAGGATTTAATATTTTAATTCTTACTGTGTCATGCTAGATCCTGAACAGTCCCTTGGTTACCACTCACAATGCAGGGGCAGAAGAGGGGGGAAGTTGGAGGGCCTTCAATCCTTGACCTCTCTTGGCTGTGACTCTCCAATATTCCAATAAGAGGTAGCAAAGGGGACCCCTTCTGTACCCCAACGTGATGGTAACCCCACGGCCACACTGTGAATGTGAAGTTTGGGCTCTACTGGGCAGGCTTGCCCTGGGAGGCCCTGGTTGCCTCTGTCCCTTTTGTTTGTTCTCTCATTACTTAGATGAGGGAGTATTGCAAAAGGGACGAATTTTAGGGTGGGGCGAATTTGGAAGATCAGGAGGGCCCATATCCGAGCTGAAGGACAGCCGGCCTGATGGGATCCTCGAAGTGGTGGGCTGACAGCAGCGAGAAGCTTCTGGATCCCAAAGAGGCCCAGCTTAGCCGTGTCCGAGGCCAACTGGCCGGAGCTGGCCAAGCCAGAGTGAAATGTTAAATGTCTAATGACCAGCCTTTCCAAAGACGTCCTGATGACACCTAACTCCCTAAGCGTGTCTGTAAGTTACTAAATCTTATTTAAATTGTTCTATGAATGTATTGGGTGATCCTTCCGGTGTTTATCATCTCTCTCTCTCAGAATGAACGACCTGTGTCATCCAAGCCTGCTTCATGTTTACATGTTGTGAATCTGCTTACTGCTTCCCTTCCCACCCCCGCCAACCTTGGGCCATTCCCTTAGACTTCTGAACTAGTGCTTTGTTGTAATGAGCATCATTCCATGGATCAGAGGGAAGCTTTATTAGGAACTGGAGAATGCGGAGCCTAATTAGCGCTTAATGACACTAATTAGAGATCAGACTTCCCCTGCCCGAACTTGGTCTACCGCCATATGGCCAGGGCCATCCGGGACAGGAGGGGAGACCCGACCTGCCGCCTACTTGTTCCTCCCTCTTAGGTTTATAACAAAGAGAATGGTTAAACAAAACCACTATTTGACGTGGAATACAGGTGTCTATACCACAGCCCGCCACCTCTATACCAACAGCTCATCATTCGTTTCCCATGAACAAAATTGGTCATTGCCATTAATGGGAGTATGTTTTAATTTGCATTATTATAATGATTATATATGCATTTGTCTATTACATATAATAATAAACAATGAAATCTATACATGTAAGTGGATATGCATACATGTATACATGCTTACATGCATGCATGTACATACACATAAGTATATATAGTTGTTTAGTTGTTTCTGTGATGTCTGACTCTTTGTGGCCTCATTTGGGGTTTTCTTGGCAAAGATTCTGTGGTAGTTGTCACTTCCTTCTCTAGCTCATTTTACAGATGAGGAACTAAGGTGAATAGTTAAATGACTTGTCCAGGGTCACACGCCTATTAAATTTCTAAGGTCAAATTTGAACTCAGGTCTTCCTAACTTCAAGCTTGGTGCTCTATTCACCATGGGACTTAACTGGGAGAGACAGACAGACAGACAGACAGACAGACAGACAGACAGATAGATAGATAGATAGATAGATAGATAGATAGATAGATAGATAGATAGACAGATAGATAGATAGATAGATGGAGAGATAGATAGATAGATAGAGAGAGAGATAGATAGATAGATAGATAGATAGATAGATAGATAGATAGATAGATAGATAGATAGATAGATAGATAGATGGAGAGAGAGAGAGAAAGAGAGAGAGAGAGAGAGAGAGAGAGAGAGAGAAATCGAGAGATGGAGAGAGAAAAATGAATGGATAGTCAGATGTATCAATAGAATTATATATATGAGTGTGTGTGTGTGTGTGTGTGTGTGTGTGTGTGTGTATGGAGAGACAGATTGAGTTTTCTTCTGGTGTCTGCCCTTTGCATCACTTTATCCAAGTCTGGATATATAGTCATCATTTCTTCAGCCTGATAGTATACTCCATTATATTCATATACCACAATTTGGTAAGCCGTTCTCCAGCTAATGGACTTGCTTTCTTTCTGGTTCTTTGCTATCATAAAAAAAGTGTTGCTATGAATATTTTGGCGTGTGTGACACCTTTGTGTCTGGTCAGAGTTTATATGGCCAGAGTTCTTGGGGTTTACATGCCTGGTGCTGATTGCACTGGGTCACAGGGGATGGAGAGTTTAGTGATATTTTTTTTCCTGGAATGATTGGACCAATTCACAGCTCTACCATAGGGTTATTATTTTAACAGGCCAAAGATCTAGGATAGGTGTCTCAGCGTTTTCACATGCTAGGAGGCTTTAGGGATGGGAAGGGGCATGTTCACAGTGATCTTTGACTCCAGGGTCAGAGGGAGAGCATATGCTTTCCCCAGTGACGCCAGAATTTTATCCATGTGTAATTCCTTGGGACAACCACAAGATGGTACAAAAACTGCACCCAACTGTAGTAGGGCAGGACAGGGCTTGAAAAATTATTTTGTCACTGCCTTTGGGGAAAGATTGAGGCCCACATTAGTCAAAAACAACAACAACAAACCTCTTTTATTTTAGTTTTTGTTAAAAGAGAAAATAGTCTCCTTGGTGAGTTTTTAAATGAATCCCTTGCTATTGGGTGTTAGTCCTTAACTACTGTCCAGGAGCCTCTTCCTCAAAAGTCAGTGAAATCCAATGCCTCCGTCCATATTCTCCTTGAAGTCCTTATAGTTTTTGATATTGCTGACCACCGCCTCCTCCTCAATGCCCCTGTCTCTGCCCTTGACTTCTGACTCATTTCCCTGGCTCTCTTCTTCCTTCTCTATCTCTCTTTCATAGATTCATCTCTAGATCTGAAAAGAGCCTTAGAGGTCATCTAATCCAACTCCCTCATTTTAGAGTTGAGAAAACGGAGGCCCAGGAGACTTAAGCAAGTTACCCAAAGTCCTAGAGGGCATAAACATCAAAGACAAAATTTGAACACAGATCCTCTGACTCCAGAGTCTGTTGTTCCATCTGGTCTGACTCTTTGTGATCCCAAACAGTACAACTGTCTATGGAGTTTCCTGGACAGAGATCTAGAGTGGTTTGTCTTCTTTAGTGGATCCTCAAACAGTCAGAAATTAAATGATTTGTCCAGGGTCACACAACTAGGAAGTATCTGAGGCCAAATTTAAGCCCCAGGCCAAGCTTTCTACCCCCTGGGCTATAGAGCTGCCTTTTCCCCAGGATACCCACCTCCTGTCTCTTCCTTTTTCTAACTCCTAACTATGATTGTTGCTCTATAGCTTCCTGCCTCCCTCAACTCTCTGTCTCTCTCCCTCTCTCTCTCTTCCCCTTCCCCCCCCCTTTCTGTCTCTGTCTCTCTGTCTGTCTCTGTCTCTCTGTCTCTGTCTTTCTCTCTCTCTTGTTTCTGGGTCTTCAGCACACCCCTCTATTTAGACGACTCCCCAGATCTGTTTCCTGCCCCGACTTCTCTTCTACACTCCAGACCCCAATCTCCAACTGCTCATTGGACATCTCCACATGAAGTGTCCCACCTGTGCCTTAAATTCGACACCTCCCAGACTGAGCCTGTTCCCTTTGCCTCTCCGTGGCTCTTCTTTCCAACGTCACCGTTTGTCTGGGGCACCACCATTCTCCCGTTCTCCCCTATGAGTAACCTGGGATTTTTCTTTGACTCGACTTCTCCCTGTGCCTTCTCTCCTAGGAACTGGAAGGGACCCTAAAGCAGCGCCTGGTCCGATACTTACCAAGTCCCTCCAGTCTCCTTTGAAATATCCCTATCACCCGCCCGCGGCTCCCCATCTTGATTGTGGCACCAGGATTTAGTTCTACTCTCTCCCTGCCTCCAACCTGACCTGCATACTGCTGCCAGAACGATTTTTCTCAAGCATGTGTCAGAGCATATCGTTCTGCTCGGAAATCTTCCGTGACTCCTTATTAGCAACAGAGTAAAGTTTAATCCACCCTGCTGGCATGTAAGGCTCTCCATACTGGTACCAATCTGTCTCTCCAGCCTTTTCTCCTTTTATCACCTTCTACGTTCTGTCTTACTCTTCAACTACCTTGTCTCTGGTTGTTCTTTGTGCCTAGGATCCCCTCTTTCCCTCTCAAATTTCTCCCATTCTTTCTTACTAAAAAAAATCTATCTTATATTTATTATTATTATTTATCTATTTTTTTTGCTATCTTTTGTTCTTACATCATTTTTATTTACAAATACAGGATGTTCCTAAAGGTCTTAGTGTTTTTAAACTTTAATAGCTTGAGAACACGGTGTATATTATTCCTCCTTTCTTACCCAGTGAGTCATTCCTCAAAACAAATAATAAAGGTGGGGATGGGGGGGACAGCTCTGCCAATTAAGCCCCAACTGGCCTGACAGTATAGAGGGTGCTCCACAATCAGAGCTCCCTGCCCCCATTCCTGTGCCTTTGAAAGAAGGGAATACAATGCATTTTCTCTCCTCTGGTCCTTCCAGTTGGCCATGGGCTTTCCAATCAGACTCCAACTTTGTTTGTAACTCTCTAGTGCATTTAGGTTATACTTATGCGTATTCTAGTTCTATTTGTTCATGTCTTGCCTGGCTGTCTTTTGTATTTCCCCCTTGTATTTTTAATTTTAAAATTTATTTCTCTCTCCTGCCATCCTCACATCTTTCTGTTATCAGTGCAAGAGGTCTTCCCAGTTTCCTTTGAAACTATTTCATCATTTCTTATGGCACAATAATAATCCATTACATTCATACACTATAATTTGTTTCTCCATTTCCCAACCTGTGAGCATCTCCTCCGTTTTCAGTTCTGTGCTGCCACAGAAAGCTGTTCTAAGTAGTTTTGTGTTTGTGGGGCCCTTTCTGCTTTCTTCCATCTCCTTGGAGTGTGGGCCTGGTAGAATTGTATTAAACAGGATGCACAGTTGGGGACACAATTCCACAATGCTTTCCAGAATAGCAGGGCCAGTTCATAGCTGAGTCGGGTCCTGTATGCTCGGGGAATATATTCCAAGACTTAGCACGGATGGCTGGGACTTAGATAGAAGCAAACACCCGCCTGACCTCATCCTTGTGTCTGCTCGCTCCCGGCTCCCGCCTAGGTATTCTGTGGCCTCCCACCTGCCAAAAACAAAAATAAAAACACACAAAAAAGCAAACCCTAAGAAAAGAAAGTGAAGCAAAAGAAACTTGGGGACCCCAGGGTCAGGGCACAGCTGAAGGGGAACTTCCAGGACTTCCTGGCTGACATGGGGGTGCACAATTTTGGAAAGAGAAACCTCAGATAAGGAGGTCCTATGGCACCACCAACAAGGTATTGGTGAGCCTATTTCCTGTAGTCTCTTCAAAATTTGTCAGTTTTTTTTTTCAATGCTAATATGATTGGAGGAAAGTGGGAACCTCAGAGTTGCTTTACTTGCATTTCTCTAATTATTAGTAATTTGGAGCATTTTTACACAATTACTCAAAACATTTTTATTTTTTTAACTCCTATTCTTTCTTTTAACCATTTATCACTCAAGAATGCCTTTTAGCCTTATAAATTTAAACAATTCTTATATATCTTTGTTATTAGATCTTGGAGAAACTAACTGCAAAGATTTGTCTAATTATGGTTGCATTGTTGGTGATTGAGTCTTATCAAAACTATCTCTTCAATAACTAGCACAATACTCCGTACTTAATAAATGTTATGGAAAGGGCAAAGCAGAAATACTACCTCTGGGCCTCTACCCTATCCAATCTAAGATAACATGTAGAGCAGCACTTTGTGTGTAGTCCAGCTGGGTACCCTTTGATTGGGGAATGGGGACTGTGTTTGTTATATACGATTGACAAGGGAAATTATTGAGCTGGAGGAAATAATATGAATTACGAACAAATCAGAGAAACATGGGAGGGTCTTGTACTGATGGAGTCAAATAAGCAGAACGAGCAGAATATCTGCAATGACCACAACAATGTAAGTAAAGAAAAACCACTCGGAAAGACATGAAAACATTAAAAATCTGCCAGACACATTAATTGTTCTAATGATGACTAATCTCGGTCCTCCTCTCAGCAGAAAGGTGGGGAGGCTGTGGGAGGGAGTGTTATAAATGTTATCACTCTGGTCATTTCTATTTTGCTGTTTTTTTCCCTTACAAGAGAGGATAAAGGCAGAGGAAGTAGATAGAAAGAAATAAGTGTGGTGTAAAAAAAACAAATTTGTCATTTAAAAAAAAAGGGTCAGATAAAACTAACAAATAAAATGAACAATTTTTTATTATTAAAAATCAGTTCTTATAGTGACTCAGTGAATAGAGCACCAGGCCTGAGGACCTGGGCTCAAATCTGGCTTCAGATTCTTCCTAGCTGTGTGACCCTAGGCAAGTCACTTAACCCCAATGGCCTAACCCTTATTGCTCTTTTGTCTTGGAACAGATACTTGGTATTGATTCCAAGACAGAAGGTAAGGGTTAAAACAAAATCAATCCCAGTGTTCTAGCTGAGCCTAGGTGGCACTGGTAGATGGAGTGCTAATCCTGGCTCAGGAAGATTTGAGTTCAAATTTGACCTCACATGCTGTGACCCTGTGCAAGTTGCTTAAACTCTGCCTCAGTTTCTTCATCTGTAAAATAGGATGATAATAGGACCTACCTTCTGGAGCTGTCTCAAATGAGGTAATATTTCTAGAGCACTTTGTAAACATTAAAGAGCTATTCAACTGCTAGCTATTACTGTTATTATTCCTTGCTCTTGATAAATAATATTCCCATCTTCTATTCTGATCATGTTTTTTAAACCTTTTTTTTAAACTTTTTTTTTAAACCTTTACCTTCCATCTTAGAATTCATAATGTATTGGTTCCAAGGCAGAAGAGCGGTAAAGTCTAGGCCCATTGGGGTTAAGTGACTTTCCCAGGTTCACACAACTAGGAAGTAAGTGTCTGAGGTAAGATTTGAATTTAAGACCTCCTGTCCCTAGGCCTGACTCTCAATCCCCTGAGCTACCTCCTGCTGCTCCCTGGTCATACATTTTTGGGAATTTTCCTTTTTACCCTCTTTTGTGCATGCAATTTATTATTTATCATGATTCTTCTTCCCTCATTCCCTTATGTACCTATTTTTTGCCTTCAAATGAGCTACAATGTTTAATTTATTAATGCATATTTTAAGTGATCTTTTAGATTACAACATGAGCAGGAATATTTTAATTCCTGTCTAGAAGCACTGTGATTTTTTTGAAATCCTGTTTTCTATGGTTTTAATTTTTTAAAAACTGCTTTATTCTTGAAAGAATGTATATGAGCAAGGGGGATGCCGTTTAGAGGGTTCTACTTGATGGGGGTGGTAGAAAAGATCCTCATTTGGTTACCTTTCATGATATTGCTACTAATACCTTTAAATTCATTTTGCATTTCCCTAATGATCCTAAGTGGCATCGCCTCTTGGTACATGTCCTGTAGATTTCATGAAAATAAACCAATAGCAAAAAAGAGCCAAGTTTCCCAGCTCTGGGGTAGTGAAATAGCTGTGTCCAAGAACCAAGAGTCTCTGAGATTCAGGAAGACTTGAAGATGAGCTCCAAGAGTTCTGAGGGCCAAACTTGGGCATGAGCATCCATGATAGCCTCACTGTTCCCTTCCCGGGGCCGAAGGAGATGGTGTTGAGTGGCCAAGAAGAAGAAAAGGCACTTGGATGCTTTCCAACTAGCCTCAAACATAGAATTTTTAAAATCCCTAATGACTGAGTAGTGGGGCATGTTTTTTGTTTTTTGGTTTGCTTTGCTTTGTTTCTGTATATCTGAGAGGTGACCTGGAGGCAGGCACTAGGCCTCCCTTGGAAACCAGGAAAATGGAAATCTTGCTGTTGCTAATGAAAAGGTGATTTTTGTTGTTGTTCACTTGTTTTCAGTCATCTCCAACTCTTCCTGACCCCTTTTGGGTTTTCTTGGCAGAGATCCTGGAGTGGTTTGCCATTTCTTTCTACAGATGAGGATTTTACAAATGAGGAAACTGAGGCAAACAGGGTTTTGTGATCCTTACCCAAGGTCACACAGCTAGCAAGTGTCTGAGGTTGGCTTTGAACTCAAGAATAGAAGTCTGTCTGACTTCAGGCTGAAAGAAACCAGTAATTCCCAATAGAACCCGCTCTTCAACATCCCAGGGGCTGAAGCAAGCCTTGTCAGGTGCCATTGCTAATGGCCTGGACAGTTTTTATTTTTTATTATTTTTAATTTATTTTTATTTTATTTAAAAATTTTTTTCCATGACTACATGATTCTTATTGTCCCTGTTCCTTCTTCCCGCCTCCCTCCCAGAGTTGGTGAGCAATTTCACTGGGTTATACATGTATTATTACTCAAATCCTATTTCTGTATTATTCATTTTTCAATAATCTTTTAAACCCAAATCCCAAATCCTTTACCCATATCAATAAGGGATAAATCATATGTTTTCTTCAGGATTTCTGCTCCCACAGTTCTTCCTCTCCATGTGGATAGCATTCTTTCTCATAAGGCCTGGACAGTTTTTAACCAGTTTGACACCAACCTACTTCCTGCCTCCTACAGGCCTCAGAATCTCCTAGTCTAGGGCTCACTGGGGGAATGAGGACACCACCCACACCACGCTGAAAGATGTCAGGACTTGCAACAGATGGTGGCTTTCCCAGCCCCTATCTCTGGGTTCTTGGGAGGGAGGCTATTATTTTCTTTCTGTTTAGTCTCTTATTAAACCTGATTTCATCTTTGCATTGATTGCCTTCATTCCAAATGAGTGGTTGAGTAAGAAGGCAGGTTGGGCTGGTTAGAATGAGGATCTATTGATAAAGACAGAGCTTTCTATTTGCTCTCCCCACTGACCGACTTTTCTGATGCCTCATTTGCCTTTTCCTGAGGAATAAAAAAAAAAACAAAATCCAACTCCATTTAATCTTCTGTTAATAGAAAACCTAGGGAGTATCTTTTCTTTATCTGTTGAACATGTTTGGTACCGGATTGTGTTACTGCCACATGGACATACACATGCCACAGTTTTGCTTCACAGAAAAGAACTCAAGATCTTTAAGTCAAACAGCAAGCAAATACACACAACTACAACAATGTAGATAAAAGTTCCACTGAAAGGCATCCAAATCTGTAACTGAAAAACTAATGATGGTCCTAGAAAGGTCAAGTGTATCTTCCTTATGTCATAGAGGTTGCCATTGTAAGAATTTCTGCTTTTCTTTGCTACAAAGAAGTTTCCATCCAGAGCAATGATGGTGAACCTATGGCACAGTTGCCAAAGATGGCACACAGAGAGAGCTCTCCATGGACACTAAGCTGTCCTTCCCCCATCTACTCCCATTTGTTACTAGAAAGGCAGGGGGACTCAGGTGGAGCTGCTCCCTTCCTCCTCTCCATTGTGCCTGACAACATTTTTTCACATCCCCTGCCCCTCTGCCCCACAGTCAATGGGAGAGTTTCTCCCTCCCCTGTGTGGGGTAAGGGGAGGAGGGGCACAGCATTCTCTCTAAAAAAGGTTCACCATCACTGATCTAGAGGATTGAAAAGAGGGAATATTTTATCCCAGAAATAATAATAATGTGAAGACAAAAGACAAAAAAGAAGACCTGTCCCCTAAAAAGGGAAACTAAGTAGAGCAGAAGATAGAGTGTTAGAACTGAAGTTGGGAAGACTTACTGAGTTCAAATCCAGCCTCAAACATTTATGAGCTGTGTCACCTAGGCAAATCATTTAACCTTGTTTCCTCATTTGTAAAATGAGCTGGAGAAGGAAGTGTGAGACATGACTGAAAATGATGAGGAAAAAAAAGACAAAATACATTCAGAAAATTATTTGGGGTCACCTAGGTGGTACAGTAGATAGAGTTCAAATCCTATCCCAGATGCTCCCTAGCTATGTGAGCCTGGGCAAGTCACTTAGACTTTGTTTGCTTCAGTTTCATCACCTATAAAATGGGAATAATAATAGCACTTATCTCTCATGTTTGTTATGAGAACTAAATGAGAATGTGAAGTACTTAGCACAGTGCCTGGCACATAGTAGGCACTATACAAATGTTAGCCGTTATTATAATATTATGCTATTACTATTATTATATGTAAATATGTAATTATGTTATAGAATTATGTTGCTATAATTATAATTAAATAATATATGGTATATATCATATTTTACATATTATATGTAACATAACATATTTAAATTGTTACATATATTTTATGCATGGTGTATATATTTGTAGCAGTCCACCCCTAGCTATGGGCAAGGGGAACAGTTGGTATGTGCAGATTGCCTTAAAAGAGAGCATGCTCAGTCTTGAGCATGCTCAGTATTGCTCATGGCTGGGAAGGCCTCTGACCCTTGACCCCAGCTTCCCCCAGATTAGGCGGGAAAACAGGTTTCTTTGTTCTCCCCTGGTTAAGAGAAACCGCACCTATGCCTTGTCATTAACCAATGAGGATCATCCCTACGTACTGTGTATCAAAGGGTATAAGTAGCCCAGCAAGCTCCGCCTCTCGCTCTCTCTCTCTTTCAGGCTAGCTGATGGCTGTCCTAGCAGGAGCTTGGCCTCTGGCCAAGCTCCATCTTTAATCTTTCTCTATTCACCTCTCTGACCTGTGTGGTATTAAATATGGATCTCTGGACTGGTAAAAGCCTTCAGAAGGGTCCTTTGATCAGAGCTTAGCTGTGGCTCATTGATAATTAATAAAGACTCATTCTGGCCACCTCATATCTCTAATTTGACTCCATCATCCCCCTCGTGGTATCTAAAATTTCTATCCTATCTCTATCTTCCTACCTTAAAGCTTCTCTCCCCTCTGAGAGAGCTTCAGTATTTCCATATAATATATCTTTATACAAATACATAAGAATTATTACTATTATTTGAAAAGAAAAGAAGAGCAACCAGAAAAACAAATATATTTTATTTTCTGGTATAGTGAAAGAGACCCTACTTTTGGTCCTGCCATTTACTGGTCATATGACTTTGGACAAGCCATTTAAATTTTCTTGCATTAGTTTAATCTTTGTTTTTAATCTTTTTTTTTGTCTCTAAAATGAAACTAATAAATTCCTGTCCTATCCAAGAATATTAGGTTGGGAAAGAGGGATGATTTTGTTTTTTTGGTGGAATGAGTGGGGTCAAGATTTGCGATTTCCTCTTGTAGGGAATTCCCTGTAAAACAAACTCCCCTAAATAACAAAGATTGCCACCTTCCCTGCAGCTTGGATGTTCTGGACCCTGAGCAGCTCAGCTGACTCTCCAGGCTCCCACAGCCATTAGATAGTACAAGTCAGACTTAAACCTGGGTTTTCTGGGCCCAGAGAACAGCTTTCCATTCTTCAGCCATGGTGTACTTCTGCATTGTTCTGAGTCGAAAAAGGGATGACCCACGTGAAAGCACTTTTTAATGAGAATGTGCTCTCCAACTGTAAATTATAGAATATCAACTCTGGCATGGGGGAGAGGGCTGTATCTGTTCTCAACGCCTGACACATACTCAGTAATTAATGCCCAATTGGTTCCTCAGTTGTTTGAATTGTCATGATCATTATTTTAAAATGGAGGGGCAGCTGGGGAGAGCTTGGCCTGAAGTCGGGAGAACCTAGGTTCAAATCTGTCCTCAGACACTTCCTAGCTGTGTGACCTTGATCAAGTCACTTAACTTCTTTTTTTGCCTCAGTTCCCTCATCTGTAAAATGAGGATGATAATAGCACTCACCTCCTAGGGTTGTTGTGAGGATGAAATGAGGTAATGATTATAAAGTGCTATATAAAGGTTATCTCTTATTATTCCTAGCTGTATGACCCTGAACAAGTCATTTCACCTCTGCCTGCCTCATCTGTAAAATGGAGCTAATAATAGCACCTACCTCCCAGAGTTGGGATAATAAGTGCCTAGTACTAAGGGCTATGTAAATGATAGATATTATTATTATTCCTAGCTTTATGACCCTGAATAAATCCTTTATCCTTTACCTGACTCATCTGTAAATTGAGGGTGATAATAATAGCACCTACCTCCTAGGGTTGTTGTGAGGATTAAGTGAGATAATAATTACAAAGGACAGGTCAGCTCAATGGCCCAGTGGCTAGAGAGCCAGGCCTGGAGTTTGGGGGGGGGGACCCGTATTTAAATCTGACCCCAAACATTTCCCAGCTGTGTGACTCTGAGCAAATCACTTACCCCCATTGCCTAGCCCTTGCTTCTCTTCTACCTTGGAACCAACATTTAATGTCAGAAGGTAAGAGTTTAAAAAAGAATTATATTTACATTATATGTAAATGCTATATAAATGTTAGTTATGATTATTCCTTTGGCTGTGCGACCTGGAACGAGTCATTTAACCTCTGCCTGCCTCATCTGTAAAATGGAATTAAAAAGAGCATCTACTTCCCTGGTTGTTGTGAGAGCCAAATGAGGCACCTGGCATCTAGTGGGCACTATATGAAAGTTAACTATTACTTTTTAAATAGATCCTTATACAATTTATTTTTTGCACATTAAAATAAAACAGCAAACCCCATTTTGAAACCGCAATGCCAGCGAACATATTCACAATGCACGTTTAACAGCAGCGGATTTTTAAAAGCAAACAAAATAGCCTATTTGTTAAAGCAGGTACAGCTAAACATTAGGTACACTGTAACACTCAGAATTCCAAACTGTCATTGCAGATTATGTCAAAGAAACCACATTTTTGTCAAGATGGCATTACCTAGCCCTTATGACACAATTGTTAACCATTATTACTAAGCTGTGGGACCTCAGGGCAAGTTCTTAATTCTTATAAGCCTCAGTCTTCTCCTCTGTGAATTGGGGATAATAATACTTGCCCCAAACTCACGGATTAAGGAATTTCTATTGCAAACATTTTGGGAACTTTAAAATGTTATGTGAAGGCAACTCTTCTCATTTTTGGCATCCTCAGTCTTCTCCTCACTCAAAGATCTCCGCACATAGTGCCAAACTGATGTTCCTTAAGTCTAAAGATCTCCGTTACCCCTCTCTTCTCCATCAACTCCGCCAGCTCCCTATTTCCTCCAGAAAGTCCTTGTTTGGAATTGAATGTTCCAGCCTTCGTCCGTTTACTCTACAGCACAGCCACTACTCGCCTCCCAGCTGTGCGCTTCCAAGGATGCTCCAGCTCTGAGGCTCTGCGTGCCTTGGATGCCGCCCTCTCACCCTCGGAACCCTGCATCCCTGGCTTCCCTTCCGCCGAGGCTCCGGGGAAGCATCGCCCTCTGCAGCAGGGCGTTCCCAGCCCACTTTGCATCTGCTGCCCTGCCTGGTTTCAGCTCCTGGGGAACGGGATGCCGCCGCACCCCACCCCCACCCCCCAGGATAAATATCTCAATCTCGCCGCATCAGATGTCCTCTCGGACCTGCCAACCCAGCCTCCTCTCTCCTGTGTTCGGAGGGCTGGAAGGTAGAGTACCAATTCCTCCCAATGCCTTCCTTTATTGAGATTAAAAACGGGACTCCCAGCCCATTCCCCTTTACATCCATTGTCCTTCCTAATTTCACCTGCAGAAAACAAGATGCCCCACGATGCCTGGCATCTTCTGGTACCCCCCCCCCATCTCCTTTTGTGTGTTAATTCTCCATTTAGATTGCACACTCTGAGGACAGGGATGATCCTTAATTTTAATTAATCATTTCCCCATCCTATTAAATAGATGTGTATTGGGTTGTGTTAGTCCCCCAGTGGTTAGTGACATTCCCTCTAGCTACTCTGTATTTTTCTCATATGGGCTGATTTATGCAGGTTGTCTACTCCATTAGAATATAAACTCCCAGAGGGCAGGAACCATTTGCTTTTTTTTTTTTTTTGCAGCTTCTTTTGTTTCAATAGTACTTGGCACAGAGTTTGACCCATAGTAAGAAAGTAGTAAATGCATTTTGATCAATTTTGATGCCTTATCTTGCAAACATTTTTGTACAGCAAGATGGTAAATGCATTAGAATATATGACTTGGGATTTTCCTGGAGTAGATTTTAATTCCATGATGGTCCTCTCTTCTTCCACCAACTTGTCATCTAAGTGAGAAAACTGGAATCTACAGGATCCCTTCAACTAAATAAAAAACTGTAGGTCTATTAGAGAGATTAGTGTCCAGTAATACACTTGTCAAATCCACAACTTGCCTGGCAAACCACTGCCTATGTATGATGGCTGGTGTGTGCTCCTGCTAAGGGAGGACTGGAAAAGGCATATTTATGTGCATGAATACCTAGACTGCCCGCACCAACATAAGAAATGGATCCTGAAAATCATGTTTTGACTGAGTTCCAGTCCAACCTCATATACAATATAACTCTGGGCAAGTCACTTACCCTTTCTCAGTCTCACTTGTTTTCCCATCTGTAAAATAAGAGTAACATCTGCCTCCCAGAGTTGTTCTGAGGATTAAATAAGATATTACATAAGTAAAGCTTTTTGTGAGCCTTCAAGAATGACAAAATTAGTGGTTACAATTGTCATTATTAATTATTAGTAGTATTTCACCTTTTCAAAATCAAACAGCTTGGAAAAAGGTATGCTGATTGCTTTTCTGACTTCCTAGGAACTTCTTATATTTGGAAATTCCTAAGTTTGTTTGTTGTTTCCTTTTCACGTGTGGAACCAAATGCCTTTCTGTGTTCAGCTTTGGGCTCATGCTTAACCTTCACAGATGCTTTTTTTGTCCTTGGCTCTGAAGGAGATTCAAGACCCCTAAATTCTGCCGAGAGATAGCTAGGAGCCTGTGTCGTGGAGGCCCTGCCTCCCTGGACCTCTTGCTTAAGAAAAGCAGACTATGAAGGTACCAGGGTAGAAGGTGGTCACTTTGCCAGAGACATTTGATGGGTGTCTGCTGAGCGCTTGTGAAATCTATCTGCTCTCCAGCCAGTGAACATTTCGAGTGGGCCTCTGTCTCTTCCCTGCTATGCCCTGCGTGGGACCCTTCCATTGCTTCTGATATAGTCTCCTTGGTGTCTGTACCCCGAACACTTCTGCCATAGGACATCTAGATTACTGTGAGTGACTAAATATGTTGAATGAATGAATGAAAAGTATTTATTCAGTCCTATTTTAGAAGATAGGAAATGTACATGTAAATACCATGCGTGGGGTATTTGCAGCTGTTCGGTTTGAGGCATCATGATACAGTAGGAAGAATTCTGAATTTGGAATCAGGAGATTTGGTGTGAATTTTTTTTTCTTTCTTTAAAATTTTTTTAATTGTATTTTTCCTCAATTGAGCCTAGAAATAATTTTTTACATTTTTTTCTGTCATTTTGGGATCCATCCATCCTCTCTCCCCTTCTCAAAACAGCAAGCAATCAGATATAGATTATACATGTCTCTCATGTTATACATATTTCCTTATTCATCATGCCAAAAAAGACACATGTCGCACACACACACACACAAAGAAAAAACTCATGAAGTAAATAAAGAGTGGTTGGCTTCAATCTGTATTCAGACTCCATCAGTTCCTTCTATGGCAGTGGACAGCCTTTCTCGTCATGCGTCCTTTGGAGTTGTCCTGGATCGGTGCGTGGCTGATCACAGTTAAGCCACTGACAGTTGCTCATCCAGCATTGCTGTTTTCTGTGTACAGTGTTCTCCTGGTTCTGCACACTTTGTTTCATACCGTTTCACAAAAGTCTTTCCAGGTTTTTCTGAAATTGTTCCATTAGTCATTCCTTATGGCACTGGGTATGAATTTTGGCTTGGCCACTTTCCATTTCTTATGACCACAGGCAAGTCCCAAGCTTTCTGAGCCTCAATATCTTTTGCTGTAAATGAGATTGATGGAGTGTGCTACTTATGTTAAGTCTTGGCATAGTCATTCTTTTTTTTTTTAACCCTTACCTTCTGCCTTGGAACCAAGTCAGAAGAGCGATAAGGGCTAGTCAAGGGGGGTTAAGTGACTTGCCCAGGGTCACACAGCTAGGAAGTGTCTGAGGTCACAATTGAACCCAGGACCTCCCTTTTCCAGGTCCGGTTTTCTATCCAGAGAGCCACCTCCCTGCCCAAATCCACCTGAGTCTTGCATTCTTCCTTTTCATAGCATGTTTTGTTTTACCCCTCCCTTGGAAACTCCTCTTGAATGAACCTCAAAGGAAGACCTCAGCTCCCTCAGTGCTCTTCTTAATGTTCTTGGCCAGACCCTGCCCAGATGACATGATTAATCCAATTAATCTGTTTCATGGTTCTTATGGTCCTGGTCCTCAGCAGGGCTGTTCCTCTGGGAGGCTGCTATTGCTTTTATTGTTGAGAATAGTTATTTTTATATATAATATTATAAATTATCTTTTAATTGATTAATTATTAAAAATTAGAACCATTAATTATTAAGATAAGGACACAATTAACTGGTTATTAATATATTGATACATATTATAATATATTATAGATTTTAAATTAATTTTAATAATTAATACTATTAGATATAATAATGATGACAGTTGGGGTGCTGACAGAGATAAAACTGACTATGTACATCCATCAGGGCCCCTTCTGTACGGAATGCTAAAGGGATGTTGCAAGCAGCAATGAGTCTTCATACCTTTGCCATGAAGAGGGTCAGTT
Organism: Monodelphis domestica; assembly: GCF_027887165.1. Classification (NCBI taxonomy): domain Eukaryota; kingdom Metazoa; phylum Chordata; class Mammalia; order Didelphimorphia; family Didelphidae; genus Monodelphis; species Monodelphis domestica. Next base: position 194,289,027 of record NC_077233.1, read on the forward strand.
TCAACATTCCCACCCTGTGCTGGAGGAAACTGTCAAAGCCTCCAGCCATGCTTCTCATGAGCAACAATGGCGTCATTGCTGGGATTTATTGGGATGGGGTGGTTGGAAGGCGGACTGGTCTGCTGCTTCCATGGCAAGTTTATTGCAGGCAGTGGCCGATTTCCAACACAATGTACTCTCACAAGCGGGTGGCAGAATCCTGACTCTACATGCGCCATAGCATTGGTCTGTTCGGACATGTTCAGCGTCCTTGGCAGAAACCGGAGAATGAATGGGCAAAGTTGGTGAGAGGTGACTTGGCAAAGAAGCAAAGAGAAGCCTTTCTATCATTCTCTGAATGGCAAAGAATGTAGAGAACGCTCAGCGCAGGCACAATAGTTTCTCTGCAGGTGTTGGGGGAAGGATGAAAAAATGCTATTCACCTCCAAAGAGAGAACTATGGAACTACTTTTAAAAAATAACTTTGCTTTTTCTTGTTTGTGGGTGGGTGTTTTCTTTTGCAGTGTGGCTCCTATGGAAATATGCCTTGCATGACTTCACATGTAGAATCACAGTAGCCTATTGTGGAGCAATGAGGTAGCTCAATGGATGGAGAGTCGTCCCTGGAGAGGGGAGATCCTGGGTTCAAATGTGACACCAGATACTTTCTGTGTGCCCCAGACAAGTCACTGACCCCCATTGCCTAGTCTTTATTTCCCCTCTGCCTTAGAGCTGATACCGAGTATCAATTTTAAGCAGAAGGTAAGAGTTTTTGTTGTTGTTTTTAAACAGCATATGGCTTGCCTTCTCAATGGGAGGGAAGGAGGGAGAGAATTTGGAAATCAAGATTTTAAAAAATGAATGTAAAAAAATTTTTATATGTAAAATGAAAATGTACTTTTGAAAAATAATAGAGAGCAGACTGAAAAAATCATTTGAATGGGCTTAGAGAATACTGGTGGCCAGCAAAGAAAGCAGCAAGATGAACAGAAGCATCTCAATTTGAATAGGTAGGGAGAGAAGTTGGGAGAGGTGGGAAGAGGTGGGCCCATAACTTGAATTTTGCTGGATGTTCTTGCAGGCAAAAGTGGAGATTCACTTCTGTTAGCCAGTCAATCAATAAGTGTTTTGTTAAGTGCCTATTATGTGCCGTGTGCGGTGCTAGGTACTGTGAGTCCAAGCACCAAGAATGAAACAATTCTTGCTCCTAAGGAATTTGATATTTAATGAAGGAAGACAAGAGATACCTAGAAAATACTCATACATTGGGGCGGCAGAAAAACGAACTTGTGGAGGGCAGGGGGAAGTGGGAAAACTGCTGGAAATCAAATGGACTTTACTCAAAAGGTCCCAGGAACTAAGGCTCCCCAAATGGACTTTACTCAAAAGGTCCCAGGAACTAAGGCTCCCATCCACAACAGGCTCTTTGCTCTGAATGCAACCGATTAGAAATTCTGAGGAATGCAGATCTTGCAAGCATAGATTTTGTACCCATTTGCAGAGGGTGAGTTTTGTTACTAATACAAAGTACAGGTTTCTCTCTCCTAGAAAAAGGTGAAAGAGTTGGAGCAATGCCTCTCAACTTTTCAAGTTACCAGGTGGAGCTGATGGGATCCCTGGGAGGACAGAAGTGTTTCAAATAATAGCTAGCCTATATAGCACTTTAAGTTTGCAAAGCATTTCACAAAGATCTCATCTGATCCTCACAAACAACCCTGGGAGGTGGGTGCTATTATTATCAACCTCGTCTTACTGTTGAAGAAAATCAGGCAGACAGAAGTTAAGTCATACATTTAGGAAGCATCTGAAGCAGAATTTGAATTCAGTTCTTTCTATGTTCAGGCCCACCATTCTGTCCACTGTACTGCCGAGATTCCTGGGTGATCTCCAAGAGAAAACAAAGAAGAAAAGGAATCTGAAGACACAAAGATCATAACTGGGTAAGAAGGCTAAAGGCTGGAAGAATGCCAGAGGGATTGAAGAAGGACCATTGAACACTGGGAGCTGCCTACTCTGTTTTAGGATCCTTTTCTAGAAGGGGGAGCAAGATTATTTGAGAAGGAAGGTGCTTTTTTTGCTCTTCTAAGGACTAACAATTTGGATCACCAGGGACTCCTAAGAAATAGGTCTTCTTGTAATGGATCATAAATTTAGAGCTGGAAGGTCATTGAAAGAGAGGAATAGTAGTAGTTAGTGATTCCTTTTTGAGGGTTAATAAGGCTATTCATTGGCCCCAAACAGATAGAATTCTGCTATCATCTTTTGGGGCATATCTTCAGGCCTCCTGAGACTTGTCATGTCAAACTTGATGCCTTCTACCCATTCCTAATAATTTGTAAAAATCTAGGCATTATTAATTTTTAGAAGGAAAATGAAGCCCACTAGGGCACATGCCAAATGAAAGCCAGGACTTAAGAAAGCAGGCAGATTTGAATGAATAGATGGTTAAGAAAATGGCATTAGAGAAGAAGATTTGGATTTCTGAACTATGACAATCTATAGAAATAATGGGATTCCAAGCAAAGTTTCTTTATCTTGAGTATGAGAACTTGCCTTTGTGAAAGAAGACTTTAATTTAAAATGAAAGGAAAAGGAAACAGAATAGTAGTTTCAAGAGAGTAAAAAAATGGGTAAAGAGGTTTATAGCAATTCATATGAAATATACATGAAAAGAGCAATCAATAAAAAAGTAAATGATTTCTTGACACAGTTGAGAGATGTGTTTCTTTTTTTAACCTCTTATTTTATGTCCTAGTAACAACTCCAAAACGAAAGTGAAAGGCTAGGCAAAATTAAGTAACTTGCCCAGGGTCACATAGCTAGGAAATGTCATGAGGTCAGATTTGAACCCAATTTCTCCTGATTCCAGGCCTGTTGCTCCATCTACTGTGCCATCTCACTGCCCTGGGAAAAAGTACTTCTAATTTGAATGAAAGGGGCCTATGAGAATGGAATTTTATATTTTCAGAGTTAAAATTAGGGTGCCAGCTAATTTAGGGGAAACTGAGGGAGGTAGAAATTAGTTTCTCTCTGCAAGGAGTATTATATTTTTATGAGGTTTATTAAAGGTTAAGGATTAAAGAAAATACAGAATAAGAAAGCATGTGTCTAGGCCCAGAGAGGCCTGGACAACCTCACCTACATCATGAAAGAGATGCATCTGCTGGGAAGTAGAAGTAGGAAAGAGACCCCAGTAGCCTTTACAGCCGGGTTAAATACCTCATCTCATTCTTGGCCCAGGTGAGGCTACAAGGCATTTTGGGAAATGAGCAAGGACTTCTGGGAAATGGAGTCCCAGGTTCAAGTCTCCGTTTTTACATTTCCACGTGTGATCATTTGGGAAAAAAACAACAACTAATTTTTCCCCCCCAAAGGATCATGAAAACATAATCAACTTAAAGATTACAATAATTTGAGGATAAATGAGAAAAAAAAAAACAATAATTGCTGGACACATTGAAAAAAAGCCAGTTAGGGGGCTGTCCCCTTTGGCATGAAAGTATACATACAAATAAATGTTCAATCAACCACACCCAAAATTCATTCTTGTGCAGCTTGTGGTCTGGAGGCTTCTTCATTGTGTCTTCTCCAAAAGTTCAGTTTCTGGATTCAGGGAAGTAGCATCTTTCTTTACCTAAAATTCTTCTTAAAAGGAATTTAAACTTTGCAATTTAAATAATAATATTTTTTACATTTCCCCGTGTTGTGGGTGATTGAAAAAAAAACCCAAAGGATCACTTAGGGATGCATGGCTGAGGTATGAGGTATATGAATCAATTGGTAAGAGAAATTAAAAAGACATCAGAAAAATCCAAATAAAAAAGAAAAATTTCTGGATGAAAATATAAACTATTAAAGTCTTATGTGTAAAAATTCTAAGTAAAGGAAAAATAAATCTATAACAGGTCCTTGAATCAGGGCCCAATTAAAATGTTCTAAGCAATAATGCATTTACCCAGTCAGTAGCCAGGACTACAGAAAGGTATTACACTATGAAAGACAGAAAAAAAGGGACCAGATTATAGAAGCCAAGTAGGAGCCAAGTTTGGGGATACTCATCTGTGAGTATTTTCAGAGTGAGTGTGGACACAAGGAAAGCCTATGTCATAACAAATGTTAAACACAGTAACCTCGAGTCTTCACACTAGGTTCAAGTCCTTAGTATTGGCTTAGAAGTGCATTAATACATCCTGGATTGGCTTATCATTGGCCCTGTGTAATGGCTCTTGTGTATTTTTGTGTATATTTGTGTATATCTTGTCCTGGAATCAGACAGAAGAATTAAGTAGAGTCCCATAATTTTTTAAACAATTAGTGACATCATTTTTATAGTCTCAAGCTTTAGGGGCATGCATTAGCAAATGTTATTTTAAAACTTATATTACTACAAAATCAAAAAAGTTAAAGAAATCTTAATACTGGTGACATGTGCTTCAATTATAAAAAAGGAGAGAAAAAATAAAATAAAAAACTGAAATAGTATATTCCACATGCAAGAAAAATGTAATAAAAGAGTTTTAAAAATTAAAAAATGTAGCTTATAATCATTGACACACTGTGTCAGCTAAGAAAATATAGAATGCAAGGCTTTCTCACCAAAAATGTGATCCATTTTCTCTTCATATCTGGCCATGATCCACTGTGAGTAAAAGCAAATTAATTGAGCAGTAGTACAAATATGTAGATATCAATATCCCCAAAATTCTCAATTGCCCAATTAATTACAATAGCAAACAGACACACTATCATATTTCACATAAGTTGTTGTATGGCATTTTTAAAAGCCTATGAACCGATGGATATTTGTCACAATTTTTACAATCACAGCAAATCTTTCAACCTTGGTGAATATATTTTTAAACAAAGTAAAACTTATTTTGGGTTTAGAACATCATCAAGAAATTCTAGATATTCTGGTGGAAGTAAAGTAGTGAGCTGAAGAGTATAAATGAGGGGTGCTCCTTTTTTGGAGGCTTTTTAGGGGTACAAATGCCCTGAGATTAACTGCCCAACTTCCATTCACATATTTAGAAATGCAGGAAGGTTGGGGGTTATAATTGTATTTCACTTCAGCTACTAGAATGGGCCTTACCTCATGGCAGGAGCAGGCAAAAATGGCCAGAGATTAAGAAAAAATTTCTAAAAATCATGTTTAAAAACCCTTAAAATCAATTGAGATATTTAGTACATTAAATTTTCCAAAGGTTGTTATAGCAATTGTAACCAGTTCTGAAGTCCATCTATCCTCTATGTGACAATTTACAAAGGCAAAAATAGAAAAGCTGTTTTCATATATGGGCTTAATTACAATGATATTCGTTCAGTATGGTTATAGGGGAAAAGCAACAGAATTTAACAGTAGTTAAAACTCACTATATTAAAATGATTCAGTGTAACAGAACTTAAAATCACAAAGTTAAATCCATAAACAAAGCAAACAGTAAAATGCAATAGAATACAGAGATTTGTATAAACCACTGGAGTCTGAAATGCCTTAAAAATATAACCTCCAGTCTCTTTAAAGTTCCTTGGTTTTTTATCCATTTAGATGCCTATTGCCAGAAGGCAGGAAATTGGCAAGGGCTAGGCAATGGGGGTTAAGTGATCTGTCCAAGGCCACACCACCATGAAGTGTCTCAGGCCAGATTCCAAACCAGGACCTCCCGTCTCTAGGCCTGGCTCTCAGTTTGCTGAGCCACGGAGTTTTCTCCCCAAAGTTAGCTAAAGGATTGTACAGAGTTGAATTTTTTTTTTCTGACATGCAGGTGAAGTCAGTAAAAGGATCAATGCAATTAAAAGATATCCTTGTAAAATAGCCATGCTTTTAAGTTTCTGGTTCTTCTAAGAGTTAAAATTAGGGTGCCAGCTAATTTAGGGGAAACTGAGGGAGGTAGAAATTAGTTTCTCTCTGCAAGAAGTATTATATTTTTATGAGGTTTATTAAAGGTTAAGGATTAAAGAAAATACAGAATAAGAAAGCACGTGTCTAGGTCCAGAGAGGCCTAGATAACCTCACCTACATCATGAAAGAGATGCATCTGCTGGGAAGTAGAAGTAGGAAAGAGACCCCAGTAGCCTTTACAGCCGGGTTAAATACCTCATCTCATTCTTGGCCCAGGTGAGGCTACAAGGCATTTTGGGAAATGAGCAAGGACTTCTGGGAAATGGAGTCCCAGGTTCAAGTCTCCATTTTTACAAGTCAGATGTGGTCAATGTGTTGATTGATTGTTATATTATAAATTATTTATATTATTTATATAATATTATTCATAGTATATTATATTATTATTGTAAGAGTTTAAATTTAGGTTTCATGCTAAATATGATAGTTATAAAGTAATATTGTGGTTGCCTAATTTAAAATATAGCTTAAGTCAAAATGACTTTGAGTAGCTTTATTTATAAGATGTGGAAAGAGTGAAAGTGGAAAAATGTAGCTAAAGAGACAGATTATAACAAGCCTACCAGCCCTACTCTGTTGAAGTGAGGCTCAGCCCTGTAGGGGCTTTCCACATGTCCCTTGTCCCCATGTGGATTTCTCAGTAATCCTCAGCCAGAAGTCCCAGTGGTATCTTTAGCCAGAGTTCCACTCACTCAGCAGGCCAATGCAGGACTCAGGGAAAAAGGTTTCCTCTAAGCCAAGGCAGGGATCTCCAGAACCAATCTCTCCAAAAGCCAGGAAGAGAATGAATGCTAGACCATGTTGGTCTCTTTTTATACCCCTTTTCCCCACCTCACTTCCTGTCACTTCCTGTCACTCCTTCTTCACAGAAACCAAAGGCAGTCTTTCAATTTGTCTAGCACTGCCCAAAGGGTGGGGAAGTGACTTTTGGAGTTGTAACTTACTCTGGTAAGTGACTTGTGAACTCTCATACTTAATGGTAAGTAGGGGTACTTTAAGTTCTTGATTTGATTAGCTAAAAATAGACAAGGGGAGAGTTAATACTATCTTCACATTATATATTATATATATATATATATATATTTGAATTGTTATTATGAGGGAAGCTTAACTGGATAGAGAAAGTGGAAGAGCTATATCTGAAAATAAATGTGATGTACAAACAAAAATCCTCAATAAAATTTTACAAAAATGGCATTGGTCTCTGATAACTTTACAAAGATGTACAAGTACAGGCAGTAAATGAAGTGTACTAGAAATTCCAAGTCAGTGATGCAAATTCAATCTCATTTACATAATTAAATTGGTGGGATGGGATTCTTGTCTTGAATATGATTATGGGCAGGCATACCTTCTTAAAAAAAGAGAGGAGGTTAAAGGGATATTGAAATACCTATAAATCATACAAATAAATAAATAAATATATGAATTGGTGTGAGATTAGTGGATGGCACAATGGAGTCTGGAAGATCTTCAGATGAATTCAGATTTGACTTCTAACATTTGCTAGTGTGGAACCCTGGGCAAATTACCAAACCTGTCTGTCTCAGTTTCTTCATCTGTTAATAGTCCCTATCACCTGAGGAGGTGAGGAGATGAAATGTTTTCAAAGCATTTTGCAAACCTTAAATGCTCTATAAATGCCATTATTATTATTGTTATGGTTATATTCAGGAATTAAAAGGAGAGACATAAGGAAGACCATTTGGGTGAATAACAATGGAAGGAGAAATCAAAGTATTTGCTGTCACTGGGGAATAGTGCTGTAAATTTGGGGTTGGAAGGGACATTAGAAGACAACTGGTTCAATTAATACATAGGAGTCATGGTGGACTCCTCACTAGCTCATCCCTAGCAGCTAAGCTATTGCCCAGGACTATCAGTCTCCCCTTTGCAGTCTCTCTCCAATATGCCCCCTTCTCTGCCACTGTCCCCACCCTGGGGCAGGCCTTCATTGTCTCCCAATATGAGTAAGTGCCTTAAGGGCAGAGATCATCTTTTGCCTCCTTTGGTATCCCCAGTGCATCATATGATGCCTAGCACATAGGCACTCAATAAATATCTATTGACTGACTTCTCTTGAATATACTCAGACAAAATGGTCAGCCAGCCTTCACTTGAAGTCCTTTAATGAAGAAGAACCCACTTTTGAAAAAACTCTTACCTTCCAGTTTAGAATCAATCCTGAGTATTGGTTCCAAGGTTGAGGAGCTATAAGGGCTAGGCCATGGGGGTAGCACAGCTAGGGAATGTCTGAGGTCAGATTTGAACCCAGGATCTCCCATCTCTGGGCCAGGCTCTGAATCCACAGAGCTTCCCAGTTGCCTCTAAGGACCCACTGTTTTTTAAGGAAGCCTGTCTCCTTCTGGGTCACTGTTTTTTTTTTTAAGGGAGAAGATTTTTGATTTTTATTGAAAATGGTTTATAATAAAAGGGGGGCAGAGACAGACAGATGACAGAGAAGGGTGGGGAGGGGGAGAGAGAGACAGAGTCAGAGAGACAGAGAGAGATCACTGTAGTTCTTAAGAACATTTGTCTTGAGAGGTGGAGTCAGGATGGCAGTGTAGAGGCAGCAAATGTTTAGACCTCTGAAAACCCTTCCTTATTGATCACAAACTCAATGCTCCTAGGGGACTGAAAAGCAAACCTAACAACAAGACAGAGCCAAGGAATCCTCCTGCTGGACTCAACTTAAAAGGTACACCCCTCCAAAGCCAGAATTTGAGAACGCTCGGGTTTAAGGGGAAGGAAGAAGGAAGGTCCCAGGACCCCTCCCCCACCTAGAGAGCCTCCATCTGCAGCTGGAACCTTTGGACAGTGGGGGTTAAGTGACTTGCCCAGGGTCACACAGCTGGGAAGTGGCTGAGGCTAGATTTGAACCGAGGACCTCCCATCTCTAGGCCTAGCTCCTCATCTACTGAGCTACCCAGCTGCCCCCAAGAAGGGGTTTTCTAAACACCAGGAATAGCCAAGTGGCTTTAGAATGGCCACCCAGTGCCCGTGTTCCCCAGTATGGCAGCTAGCTGATGGACCTCATTGCCTAAGAGATAATACCTCGTGCCCACTCTGCCTCATCCTGGGGAAGGGATTGGTGGTGGAGGAAGAAGCCCATTGGTAGCTTCAGTCTGAGATCAAGCTGAGCTTTAAAACCAAGAAGTTTGTTTTGGGGGCCAAAAAGGGGTACAGATTAATTTTAACTTTCCACAGTCTCCAGGCGGACACGCCATCCACGGAGACTCGTTTAGGGCTGTGGACTTGGGGCTGTAATACCCCTCCGGAGCAGAGCTGGCTGTTAATACTGATAAGGGCAGGAGAGAGAAGGCCAAGCTCTCCCTGGGTCCTTTTTCTTCTTTCAGAGATGAATGTTCTCAACAAGCCGGGTCTGAGTTCGAGTTCCGTACTTGTGCTCTCCTGGTCTTTCCCTTCCCCACACACCCAGATAGGCATCCTTGTGTTTGAGTCCTTGGTATGTAAAGTGCCTGTTCTCTTGCTCATTTTGTCTTTTGGGGCAGAACCAGCAGTTCTCACCCGCGGCGCTGCTTTTTTCTCCTCAGACAGCAGACACACCAATTCTGGCTGCTGCCATTTTTTGCTTGGACGACGGCCAACAGCCTCCTCATTGGCCTCTGGATTCCAGCCTCTTTCTTCACTGCTCATCCCCTACACAACTGTTGAACTAAAATGCCTCCGATACACCGTAGCGGCGCCGTTCCCCTACTCAAAGCTCTTCGGCTCTTATTTAAAGCACTTCACAGTCTAGCTCCCACCTGCTTTTCCAGACCCCCGTCTTAGAATCAGTACCGGGCATTGGTTCTAAGGCAGAAGAGCAGTAAGGGCTGGGCAAGGGGGGTTCAGTGACTCGCCCAGGGTCTCGCAGCTGCCTCCTCTATCATTTCTCCATCATCATTCCCATCAAACGTGTATGCTGAACTCTCATCTCCCAACTTTGTCCCCTTGCACGGGCTGTCCTCTTCCCCGCTGCCTGAGAACTCCTGGAGTCATTGATAGCACAGCTCGGGATCGCCTCCTCCTCAGGGCTTTTGCCTTTCTCTATAGCTTATATTTCCTACCTCTTGAAATTACTTTTTATGTGCTTAGCTTGGCATATGTTGTGCCCCCCCCAGGGCGATGTAAATTACTTGAGGATGGAGACTTCCCATTTTTTTCTTTCTATACCAAAAATCTAACACAATGCCTTGCATTTTTTTTTTTGATGAGGCAAGGATCGAGGAAAGGCTAAATTTTGTAATTTAATCTGGTTAGTGAACACTCAGGGAGGAAATTCCCTCTACCCATTAAACCAGTAACCACTTTTAATTGAGAGTCCTGAGGTAGCTCGGTGGTGCAGCGGACCCTATGCTGGGCCTGGAGTTAGAAAGATTTATGTACCCAGGCTCACATCTGGTCTCAGATGTTCCTGGCTGTGTGACCTTGAGCAAGTCACTTCACCTTGTTTGCCTCAGTTTCCTCATCCGTGAAATGAACTGGGAGAAGGAAATAGCAACCCACTCCAGTATCTTCACCAAAAACAAACTTGAAAAGGGGTCACAAAGAGTCATGTATGCCTGAACAACACCAAAATGTATCATCTTAGAGGGTGGCTGGAGCCACTAGGAAGTTGTCCCCTGCCCAGGGTGGCAGCCAGTATGTGTCCGAGGCAGGGCTGCCAGCCAACTTGCTCTTCATAACCAGCTTCCTGTTTACAGTGCTATGGCGCCTCACATACCCCACACTGTAAGTGACTGATAGAGGTTTGTAGAGGGCAGAGAAGGGAAGAAGCATTTATACTTAATGAAGCACTATTGAATAAGTATTTAAGTGGCACACTGGTCTTTAATAACTGTTTATTGATTCATTGATTACTCCCTGCAGGCAGTATGCTAAATTCTTTACATGTATTATCTCATTCCATCCTCACAACAACTCTGGGCAGGAGGTGTTATCATCACCCCATTTGACAGATGAGGAAACTGAGGCACATGGCAGTTAAGTGACTTGCCCAGCTAGAAAGTATGGAAGGCTAGATTTGAACTCAGATCTTTCTGATTCCAGGCTCCATTGAGCCATCTAGCTAGATTCATGTCTGCTGGACAATTCTACTTTTCTTCTCTATGTGAAAGAACAGGGATGTTCTCATGGTATCTTCCACTTTAAAATCCAAATCAAATCGAACTTTTCATCCATCCTTTAGGCACATTTTTTTCTGCTTCTCCTTAGGGCTCCCCTTTCCCATCTCTTCCCTTTCTTCCCTCTTCCACGCCCAATGAAGGATGTGGATCTTCCTGTGCACCAAAGTTCTCCTTACCCCAGGGGCAAAGCCTGTTGTTCCTGGGCTTTCTCTGTGGGAAAATGAGGCTCCTGATGCAGTAGGGGCTGAAGATTGGCTTTCCTGACATCCCACGAGGAACCAGTATTTGCAGCTATTGAGCATTTGGCCCCTTGGGGAGAAAACTTCCAAGCACTGACAGATGCTGCTAAAAATTGTTGGCAGGAAAGATGATCCTTGTCAACTTCCTGTGTGCTTCCTGTCCAAAGATCAGACGTTTAAAGGGTGACATATCCTAGCAGAGGAGGGAGTTATTTGAGCCTGCAGGGAAATCCAGGGGGTAATTAATGATGATTTATTTCCATTATTCAAATGGACAGATTCTTTCTGAACTTGAAAAGGAATAAAAAGCCAAGAGAAAGATGAGGATGTTTCTATGATGTTCAGCAAACTCAGACAAAAAGGGTCCGCTCAGCTTGTCCTTAGCCTTTTGCAAAACAGATTTTCACATAATGTGGTACTTTCAGGTGCTTTGTTTTTTTGTTAAGTCGTTTTTCAGATGTGTCCAATTCTTCATAGGCTGATTTGGGGTTTTCTTTGCAAAGATTTGCCATTTCCTTGTCCAGCTCATTTTACAGATGATAAAATTGGGGCAAACAGGATTAAGTGACTTGCCTAAGGTCACACAGCTAGGAAGTGCCTGAGGTCAGATCTTAACTGAGGAAGATTTTCTTGACTTGCAGGTCCAGCATTCTATCCAACTGTGCCCCATAGATGCCCCCATTTTCAAGTATTGCTTTTTGAATAATAATGCCATGCAAAGTTCTGGCAACCTTAGTCTGAATTCAATCTTCTCAAGCAAATAGCTTAGTGCTGTAGGATAGTTTGGGGGATATGCAAATTAGAAACTTCTGAAAGACTTAAAATTTTTCTGCTGGCTGTATTAATGAGCTTGCTATTTGATACCAGATATTTCCCTCAATTTTTCTATTTTTAAAGAATCTTACATACAAAAAATAGCAATAAACATGTATCTTTTCATAAAGAGTACTGTATATAAAATAGTGAGTCTATTATATATAAATTGCTTACTTTTTATTTACATAGCAAATTTAACTGAGTCATGTACAAATAATGCCTTACCTTGGTCCTCTTGTGAACATCCTTCTCCTTTCTTTGTCAGATTTTTAAAATATTTCATTGATACTCTTTTTTAAGTCTCTAATTACTACTCCCTTGCATCTCCCTACTCCAATAGCACTTCCTTTATAATTCAAAGTCATGCAAAGAAAATTGACAGTGATTTTTTTTTCCTGAAAAGTGTTTCTCATCTGGCACCTGCAGTCTATTGCCCTTCTGCCAAGAGCTGTGAAACATGTTTCCTTAGTCTTTTGAAGTTATGACAAACCTTTCATTCATCATATGGCCATTCATTTGTGTTGCGGTCACTGTAGAAATTGTTCTCCTGGTTCTGTTCATTTCACTTTGTGTATCTGTTAATATAATTCTTCCCAGGTTTCTCTGAATCTGCCTCAAACATTTCTTTAACACATTTAAAATTTGTAAAAATGTTTTCCAGATTATATGTCAATACAATTTTCAACAATCCTTTTCTGACATTTTTCTGTTCATATTCTCTTCTTCCCTTCTCCCCAAGATGGAAGGTAATATGATATAGGTTGTACCTATTATTATACAATATATATTTCCATGGTCACCATGGTGTGAAAGAAGACATATATCACTTTTACTTGGGAAAAATTCCTAGAGGAAATTTTAATTTATTTAAAAATATTTTAATTTAAATATTTTTCCATGGTTACATGATTCATGTTCTTTACCTCCCAGAGCTGACAAGCAATTCCACTGGGTTGTACATTATTATCACTCAATTCCTAATTCCATATTATTCATTTTTTTACTAATCTTTTAAAAACCAAAACCCCTCATCCAATACCCATATAAACAAGTGGTAAATCAAATGTTTTCCTTCTGTTTCTACTCCCACAGTTCTTTCTCTCAATGTGGATAGCATTTTTTCCTGGAGGAAATGTTAAAGAATAATAGTATGCTTCGATCTGCATTCAGTTTCCATTAGTTCCTTCTAAGGTGGATGGCCTTTTTTGTCATGAGTCTCTTGGAGCTTTCCTAGATCCCTGCATGCCAATAGTAGTTAATTTATTCACAGCTGATCACTGAAAATTGTTGTTGTTACTGTGTATAATGTCCTCCTGGTTCATCACTTTGCAGCACTTCATTTGAGTCTTTCCAAGTGTTTTTGTGATTTGTTTGTCATCTTTAACCTATTTTCTACTTGGAGTTCTCAACTTGTTAAAAGTCCTTAACATTAAGGCTTTGCTTGGCTTGTTCCTCAAAGTGTCAATTCTATTTTTTTTAATTTTTTTTAAAAATTTAAACCCTTACCTTCCGTCTTGGAGTCAATACTGTGTATTGGTTCCAAAGCAGAAGAGTGGTAAGGGCTAGGCAATGGGGGTCAAGTGACTTGCTCAGGGTCACACAGCTGGGAAGTGTCTGAGGTCATATTTGAACCCAGGACCTCCTGTCTCAAGGCCTGACTCTCAATCCACTGAGCTACCCAGCTGCCCCCTCAAAGTGTCAATTCTTGCCAGCACAACTGCCTGATACTTAATAAATGCTTGTTGTCTGACTTATGAACATTCTCCAAATGTGGCATGTTCTTACATCTATTCACCTATGAAATGGCATTTGTGACCTGGCTTTGACATAGAGGCTTAGCTAGACTGTAAGAAAAGGTTTTCCAAAGTCATCAGAAGCCCACAGGATTCATTTGTGTCAGTTAAGGACATTTTTATTCTTTCTCTTTTTCTTTCTCCATGCCATATGAAGTATTTCTGACATTGATGAACCCGGTACTGGTTAGGAATGCTGGCTCTAAAATAGGGAGGATCTGTGAATCTTTAAGATACTGGGTTAATTCAATAATATTCTTTTGTAAAACCCAACCAAATACCCATAACATATTCAAATACAAACACATATTCATATAAATAGATACATATACACTTCATTATCTCAAAGGATTCTTTGGAATCATTATTAGTATTACTTCCCTTCATAAGATTGAACCAGTCATGCCTTTTCATCCTATGCCATTGTTGTAATTAAAATTAATCTTAGAGACATATTAATTATAATAAAAAGAGAGAGAAAGAAAAGAGTCTACCTAGAAGGTCTCCAAGTTGTGCTGTGCCTCTTTGACCCTAGGTTCCCGTTGCAGCATTTTTTCAAGATCACTTAGGTAGCCGTGGAAAAATCATAAGGTCAAAATAAAGAATAGGATTGCTCAGCCAAAAGAAAGGAGAGCTAGTCCCATAAGGGAAAAAAAAAAGAGCTCACAATTGTCCTGCTAGCTTTTTAAACCTAGTTTAATCCCTCCTACTCAGAGTTTCTAAGTGGCCAGGATTTTACTTCAGTCCTCATCTTAGCAGGTCTATGACATACATTGACTTCCACTGGCCAGGAATTGCACTGCCACAAAATGCATGACTCAGTGGTGATTGTTTATGAGGTGAGTCTGGAATTGGGGTCCTCTGGATTTTTAATTCACATCCCATAAGGACCTCCATGTAGTATCTGTCCAATGTGCTAGAAGCCTTTGCCATGGTACCCAGGGTAGGACTCCTTAAAGTCCTGTATGTGATGGTAACCCCGGGGAGTTCTTAAAGGCTGTGTTAATGAGGTATAAACTTTTTTGGATTCCACCATACTAGAAAGGCTTTCAGTGCTATTCCAAGGACAGACTACGGTCTGTTGTTCAAGGACCAACCTAGCAAAGAAGTCAGGCTCGTTCTAAGTTGGCTGAACACAAAGTGATGAAATATTTTTGACTGTGGCAACCCATGATTTACAGACAGATATGCAGAACCCACTGGCTTCTAATCTGCGGCTGTGATAAATAAGAAAGAGGCAAACACATGATTAGTAATTTCCTTATGGCAGGAAGCTGAAGAAGAAAGTGGTTTCTGGTCACAGACCAGTGCTAAATAAAAATTGTACTCTCTCAGTAAAACAGAAAATGTAAAACTGATGTGGTTACAAATTCTGAGTTGGAGGTTTGGTGCTCTCTTCTGAACTGAGTGGATAAACTCCTGTTTTGTGAGGAGTTAGTACAGGAAAAGATAAGCCTGGAATAATTACTACAGGGGCTAGTTTGCTTGACATTTTTTGCTTCTGCCTAAATCATCAAATGAGAGAAGACAGCAATGTAAGGTAGAAAGATCACTGAAGGGACAGCTAGGTAGCACAATTGACAGAGTGCAAGACCTGGAGTCAGGAGGTCCTAGATTCAAATTTGACATTTTTCTAGTTGTATGATCCTGGGCAAGTTGCTTAACCTCAAATGCCTAAACCTCATCATTCTTCTGTCTTAGCAATGATGCACTTCTAAGACAGAAGGTAAGGTTGTTGTTGTTTTAGAGTATTGACTTTGGAGTCAGAGGACCTGGGTTCAAATCCCACCTCATTTATCAATGTGACTATTAAGTCACAACCTCTCTAGACTTCACTTTCTTCCTCTGTAAAATGAGGAGGCTGAACAAAGTCTCTAAAGTTCTTTCAAGTGGTTACGTCTATAATCCTACATCGGTTGATTGACCACACTCATTTTGGGAAAGGCACCATAACTGCATGGGTGTGTACTGTAACACTCCCTATGGAAATTACTTTTATGTATTCCCTATGGGAATTACTTTTATGAAGAATGGACTAATTGATGGAGGCATATTCAGCAGCAATAAGTGACAGACTCAGAAATAGTGTTCTTATAAAATCCAAGAAACCGTTAATATTTAAAAGGAAAAGACTGCACATTTTTAAATCAAGAAAGAAGATGCCTTGGTTCTTTCAAACATTGTTTCCAAAGCTTGAATTCATTACTCTGTTCCTCTGGTATTATTTTCTCCAAGCAAAGAAAGCATCACTAAAGGCTATGGATGTCCTCAGACCATCAAAGGTTGTTAAGCAGAAGCCAACGCCTGTTTACAAATTTCAGAACTAGAGATCAGAGTATAGCAATATGTCTTTATAGTCAACACATCTTTGGTTTCACAAAGTTCCTCCTGTATCACTCTACCTGTGGATTCTAGGACCTAGGTTATAACAATTTACTTTTTAAAAAACATTTACCTTCTCTCTTAGATTCAATGAAAGCCAGGACTAGAGAGGAGAGGTCCTGGGTTCACATCTGGCCTCAGACACATCCTAGCTGTGGGACCCTGGGCAAGTCACTTAACTGCAGTTACCTAAACATTACCACTCTTCTGCCATGGAACCAATACTTCAGGTTGATTCATTTTTTTCTTTAAACCCTTACCTTCCATTGTAGAATCAATACTGGGTATTGGTTCCAAGGCAGAAAGGTGGTAAGGGCTGAGCAATGGGGGTTAAGTGACTTACCCAGGGTCACCCAGCTATAAAGTGTCTGAGGCCAGATTTGAACCCAGGATCACCCGACTTAAGACCTGGCACTCTATCCATTGAGACACCTAACTTGCCTCTAGCTTATATCACTTTAGCTTAAGAATGCCCACTGGCCTTAAATACAGGAGACTTGAGATCTACTCCCAAGCCAGACTAATTGGGTAAGCTATGGTAAATTTCATTCTTCTTTGGCCTCAATTTCCTCATAAAGAGTTGGACTAGATGGCCTACATTCGAATGTATGATCTTCCGGTTCTTTGATCTCTCAGAAAAGCCACCTTCATCTGACATGGGCTGAAAATCCTAGTTTCTCCATCCTACTCTACTGCTGACCTCTCTTTGTGAACTTATTAAATCTCCTGATACAAATTCTTTCATAGACTTGCCTCGATAAATCTAAGACATACCAACAGGGGATAATCAAATTTGTTTATGCGGCTTAGATCCCAAGTGAAAAAGAACTCCAAGTGCCTGGTATTAAAGCAAACAAGAAATAAATCAAGTTATATGAGCCAAAGGTTATGTATACCGGATAACACTTAAACAGATACCCCACCCCCAACCCCCTTCCCTTTCTTTATTCCCACCCGTTCTCCCCATATAACAAACTGTTTGGGGACAGATATATTTTTGTGTGGATTTACAATAGCCGCTGCCTGCTTTCTTTAGAGATGAGGTAAATAAATTCTCAGGACCCTGGGCCATCTGAAAGCTGTGACCCTTCATCGGCTTGCCTGGAGAAAAAAACATCTTATGACCTCACAGCTTTTACAAATAAGCACACAGCATGTCATTTTAATTTATTGTGACGTTTTAGACCTGGGGAGACTGGGGCTTGAATCACTCCTGGAGCTGAATTTAGCTATAAACCCAAAGCTAGCTATTCCGTCCTGGGGGAGAAAAATGCCATAAGACTGAATGACTCCAGGAGTTCCAACGAGACCTCCCTTTCACAGTTCAGCTGAAAAGATAGCCTTCCTGCCCCCAAAGTCTCTGGCATGGAAGGGTGGCTGGCTGAGGCCTGACTTGAAGCCTTTTCCTTCTCTTTCTTTTTTTTTAAACCCATACCTTCCATTTAAGAATCCATATTGTGTATTGGTTCCAAGGCAGAAGAGCAGAAAAGGGATAGGCAATAGGGGTTGTGACTTGCCCAGGGTCACCCACCGAGCCACCCAGATGCCCCTTGAAGCCTTTTTCTAAATGACCATATTATAGGAAATAATAACAACTATAGCAATATAGGAAATCATAATTTCCTAGGCTGCTCCATGTAAAAATCACCCCCCTTGGGTTTGCAAGATAGTATTTCAGATTATAATCCAGCTCTTAGAAAAATGATTTCCTGACACATCTCTCTGCCCCAACAAAGCTTAATGAAAAGCAATGTTTCAAGCAAACTTCTCGTGGAGATCTCTCTAGGGTGGTCAACACAAACACCTGACCTTTAAAGTTCACAACTCTCTCCTGTGCTCTCCTAGACCCTCGGGTTCCCCTCTGGCTCTTCCCTCCGGAAAGGATGATTTCATTTCTCTCCAGGACTCCAGCATGGCTTGACAGGTGCCAGGTGCCATTTGAAAAGAGCAAAGAGGAAGTCACAGCTCTGCCCGGCCTCGCTCCTTCACCCTCTGCGTATCACACCATCAGAGCAGTAAAAATTAGAAATCGAGGGTGG
The DNA here is from genome assembly GCF_027887165.1 of Monodelphis domestica. Lineage (NCBI taxonomy): Eukaryota > Metazoa > Chordata > Mammalia > Didelphimorphia > Didelphidae > Monodelphis > Monodelphis domestica. Next base: position 194,307,306 of record NC_077233.1, read on the forward strand.
GGCTATTTTTGGACATGACAATAACCAACTCGATAGGTTTCCCCTTGGAGATTACCTGACTGAAGAGCTGTTCAGTTAATAAAGTCTTAAATTTCAAAACTGTGACACACAAGCTGCGCCACGCCGCTGAAGGTACCAGCGCCCTCGGAAGGCGCCTTCTCCACATCAGTAACCTGGGCCGGCGAAGCGCTCACTCTCGCGGCCTCACTCAATACATCCATCAGCTTTTATGGCCCCTGCCATAACTCAGCAGTGTTGGGAGAGGACAGCAATCAAAAGCCAAGCAGAGGCAGAGGAAAAGAGCATAATGAAATTTTATTTTGAAAATATGGCAAGAGTCTAAGGCACTTCAAACATTTAAATACATATAGGCCTAAAGTGAGTGTGACATGATATAAAGGGTTCCATAAATATGCAGAACTAAACTATAGGCCTCCAGAGATGAATATATTCCCAATCCCTCTAACATAATTCAAAATTTAAACATTAGCTATGAATAGGGATGTGCAATTATTAATAAAAATATGGTAATATTACACATAATTCTTCATGTGTTTAGTTACTAGAGAATATAAAAGTTGAAAATACTGTGTGAATTAATTTCATATAGTTATCTTTTATATAAAAAGTTATATAATACATCCAATAAACATAACCAACTGTAGACATTTTTCTGTAGTGTGTTTTAGGCTTCAGAGAATTCCACCTTTTCCTAATTCAGAAGAAACCCACCAGCTTAGACCCAAGGAGCTTAGACAACCAAAGCCATTCCAACTTTTTTAGCTTAAAATTATAAAGACGAAAAGAGGGGAAAAAAATCAAAATCATTCTGGAATGGAATTTAAGAGAAGAATTATTGCTAACAGATTCCACATTTAGTAAATATAAATATCTTTCAAGAAAGATACCTCACACACACACACATGAACCGAGCAGAAGACAAAAGGGATATCACTGAGACTGTGACGCTATTGGAGTGTCACAGGGCTGGGGCAGGGGCTGAAGGGAAGGAGGTAAAAGCAGCCTGCTCAGGTGAGTTTACAATTCCTGAAAACTGTACATAACGGAACATGGAGACTCGACAGCAACAGAACAGATTGATGGTGGGTCCTACGTAGGTGGAAAAATAGTCAGAAGATAATGGCACTACCTGCATCAATTAGCAAGGTGCCTGCCTATTGCTTTTTTAAGTTTGAATGTTTTCTGCCTTTCACACTGGGCTTCTGCTCCTTGTTTGCTGGTGAGTTCAGGCACAAGACATTTACATTCAGTTTCTGTCACCATAAAAAAACAGTAACAGTTAGCAGCGTAATGGTGGCATGAAGACACAGGAATATTTGCCCATCACTAATCAAACGACCCTCTGTGGGTAGGCCCAGGTGACGTCTTCCTTCCAAGCCTAGGTGTGCCCTAGAAAACAGGAAGGAGGGGGGAAAGGGAAGAGGGGTGTTATTAAGAGTAACTTCAGCCAGTTAAACAAAAAACTCTGGTTTCTGCTCTCTCTGTCTTTCTCTCCATCCCCTTTATAGGAAGTATCTGAGGCAGATTTGAACCCAGGTCCTCCCAACTCCAGGCCCCACACATATTCTTTTTCTTTTTCTTCTTTTCTTCCTTAATTTCTGTTTCTTTCTTCATTTCTCTCTTTCCCTTCCTTCATTTTTCTTTCTTTCTCTTCCTGTTTCTCTTTCTTTTCCTTCCTTCCTTTCTTTTTCTCTTGCCCTTCTTCCTTCATTCCTTTCTTCCTTCCCTTCTCTCTTTTCCCCTTCTTTTTTCCCTTAATTTCTTTTTTCTTTCTTCCTTAATTTCTTTCTTTTCCTTCATTTCTTTCTTCTTTCATTCCTCTTTCTCTTTCCCTTCCTTCAATTCCTCCTCCTTTTTCTTCCTTCAACTCATTCAGCTGCCCCCAGGACCTTATAGTTTTGATGATTACTGCTACAAAGTACAGTTTAAAATCTCTTACTGCTAAACCTCCTTTCTTTACATTTTTGCTATTCTTTATCTTTTGTTCTTCCAAATGAATTTTATTATTATTTTTTCTAGCTCAATAAGATGACACATTTGCTTTTGAACAAATATGTCTGACATTAAGCAAATGACTCTTAATAGGCCTGAGAACAATGCTGGCCAGGCTCAGGAGAGCTTTGTCTAGGACTCTAAAAGCAGCAGACATTCTAAAGCCATTTCCTGTCTCCCACCTCCACTTAAAAAGATGATTCCTCCCAAGACAAAGGCTCAGTTAGCCTGGATACCACCTGTTTTAAGCCTCATGTTTCTGGTTAGCACGAGCATGAGCTGAAGCCCAAACTAGCCTTAGCCATGAAGTAGAAGGGAAGAGAGGACAGATATATTACGATCTGGGTGATTTTGGACAATAGTTATAAAGAAGATGACAAAGACTTTTTGGTCCTAGAACAGCGCACTCACTATCTCAGAGAGGGTAAGGAGGGGTTAAGGACTTCTGCACTAGACACAAAGCAGCTGTTCCAGGTCTCCTGTGGATTGTGGAAGGAAAATTCAAGCTTTGCCAAGAACATCAGAATAGCTAGACCTCCAGGTCCCCCACCAACTAAAGGGAATCATCCTGTGAAATTTCAGTTTATTGCCACATCTTTGGTATTCAATACTGACCGGTGACTGGGGTTTGGAGAAGTTGACATGGGCATAAAGAAGAACAGCTATGTCTTTGTGTCCTGCTTCCAAGGCAATAGAGAGTGCGGTGCTTCCATCCTTGAAGAAAATGGAGAAAACCACGTCAAAAGACTCAAAGTTTTAAGATCCTTCATCGAAGCGAAGGGCTATATGGGGATGGAGTAAATAACCAGCCAAACTCTGGCACTGAAAATGTGACTTGTCCATAGTGGAACTTCTTCTCTTTCCTCCTAACCCAACTTTCTTCCAGACATCCCTGTTTTCATCAAGAGTATTATAATCTTCCTTGATGACCAAATTCATTAGAAGACAAAATGGTAGACCTTCGAGGCCTCTTCCTCTTCGAGCAGAAGTCTAGATTTATTTGTGCAGGGTCGCAGAGCTATTATGTTGTATGAAATAAGATTTGAATTCAGGTGTTACCTGACTTCAAGTTCACTGAGTTAACAAGTTCAGAAACCCAGTTTTCTTTGATTCTTCCTGTCTCCTCCCTTTACCATCCCCACCTCTGCAAATTCAATTATTTGTCATATCTTATTTTTGCTTTTGTTTCATTTTGTATTTTGAAATCTGTACCTTTTGTCTTGGAATCAATATTAAGTATCAGTTCCAAAACAGAAGGACAGTAAAGGTCAGGCAACTGAGATTAAATGACTTTAGGGTCACACAGATAACAAATGTCAGAGGCCAGATCCGTACAACCTAGCTGTACCCCACTTCCCCACCTAACCCCTTTTAAACCCTTGCTTTCTGTCTTAGAATCGATACTAAATATTGGTCCCAAGGCAGAAGAGCAGTAAGGACTAGGGGCATATCTTGTTGATTCTAACTCCTCAACATCTCTCGCATCTACCCTTTTCAAATGGCCACCATCCTTGTTCAAGCCTCCATCACTGGTCAACTCCCCCTCTGCCTCCACATCCTTTTAATCTCTTAATCTTATTCCACACAATGATCAAAATATAACTTTACTAAAGCCTGGGTGCGACCAGGGTACTCTCCTGCTCAGAAGTCTTCGGTGGTTTCTCAATCCTTTTTAGATAAAATATAGACTTCTCAGACTGATATTTAAAAACCTCCATAACTAATTTCCACTCATCTTTCCAGTCTTATCTTACCTTCACAAACTCTAGCAAACTGACTCCTAGATATTCTTCCTAGATATATCAATCCTGATATCTTTCACCTTTTCACCTTTACCCAGACTGTGTCCCATGCCTGCACCATTGTTCCCTGCCTCACCTACCCCTTTCATAAACCTTTCCTCCTCTATAAAGCCTTCCTTGATACTTCCTGTAAATACCCTCCCCAACTTCAAATCACCTTATATTTACTTTTAATCTACATGCTGCATCCTCCCAGGAGCAAGTAAGCTTCCAGAGATCAGGCTTGCTTTTTGACTATGCTATGCTCTCCTTATAACTTCTTACACAAAACTGAACTGAATAAATGTTTGATTTGAAATAATTTATTTTATTAGGCAATGACATCATTACAGATTCTCTTAGGTGTTCACAATGACCAATCCAGAATCTTAAATTCTTTAGCATCTCATAATATCACAATTTATACTAATGAATTAATATGATTTCTGATGGCTTGTGTAAATGAGTTTTTACTGAGACAGAGAAAAGACTGATCACTGATACCAAAAACTTAAGGAACTATTATTTATTTTTTGTCTCATGAAGAAGTGTGCTAATCTCAGAATGGCTTATCTATTTCTATCCTGCTTGATTTTTTTCCTCTCCTTTAAGTAACAGGAATTGAGGACTGATAGAAAAGAACATGCTATCAAGATGCATTTCCATTTTTTTCCCCCACAAGCTCAAAAAAAAAAAGTCTCTTGCTTCCTCAACTGGCCTCTACCTCCAGGTTCTGTTTCAATCGATCTTTCACACAGCTACTGAAATATTCTTACTTATACAAGATCAACTGCCTGTTCAAAAAACTCCAAGAAAAAAATATTAATTCCTTAGCTTGGCATTTAAGGCCTCCAACAGGTTGGCTCCTTGCCCTTTGGTGGTCTTGTTTCCTGCTACTCTTCCATCTTTATCCCACTTTCCACATCACTAATAGAACATCCAGCCTTATATCACATTGATTTGTCACATCCCACATTAGCATTATTAAAATTCCAAAGGACTTTAGGGCATGAACAATTATCAACTCTCCTCTCTCTTATCTCTCACATATTGATGTCTCGGCCATTCTACTCCCACCACAGCTTCTGTGGTAGTTCTCTTCTATCTATTCTCCTGGTTCCCACCGTCTTACAGGTACACATCACGGCCCACCCAGACCACTAAAATAACCTCCTCACTGTTCCCTGCCCTCCAATCCATTTTCACACTGTTGTCAGACTCCTCTTCATTACTCAAAGACCTGGTCAAGTTTCTTTTTCAAAATCCTCGAGCCCTTCATTTTCGAATCCCCAACATAATGCCTTGGGGCAGCTCCGTGGATAGAGCACTGGGTCCTGGAGGCAGGAGGACTCACTTCCTGAGCTCAAATCCAGCTTTAGACACTAGCAGTGTGCCTCTGGACAAGCCCCTTCACCCTGTTTGCCTCAGTTTCCTCATCTGTAAAATGAGCAAAACCACTCCAGGACCGGGGCCAAGGAAAAACTCTAACGAGGTCATGAAGAGTTGGACCTGATTGAAGCGACTGAACAATAACCACAACATAATGCCTTGCACAGAGTAGGGACTTCATAAATGTCTGTTTAAACAGAACACTGATTAGCAGGGACCAGAGCCAGTGGTTTGACTCCTGTTCTGATTCCCCCACCCTGCTCTTTTTGATAGATGAGGATGAGGAGGCAGTTAATTAAAGAGAAGAAACTTGCTCTAAAGACTTCCTGGACAGGCGGTAGGGCGCTATCAGCCTTTTACCACTGTTGGCACAAGCTGCTCTTCCCTGAGAAGCCAGAGGAAACGAATAACAACAGTTTACATCTCCTGTCCTGGAAAAGGAGAGCTGGAGAGGGTAGTTTTTCAGGGCACAGTGAAAGGAATCTGCTGGAGCTCCAGTGGAAATACTATGGCAGCTTACTTTTCTTGCCCTAAAACCCTCCACTGACTTCCTTATCTCGTTGGCTTAGAGCCCAAGTGGTTTGAAGTTTGAGACAGAGGAAGACGGGTTTCTTCCACCTTTTTAATGTGATTTACTAAAAGCCATGCTCTCCACAGATAAGCTTTTTAGGAACAGAGAAACAGGGCACGTTACCTGCCCCTCCGTCCCTTTCTCACTGGACACCCCCACACACACAAAAGTGCTAATTCCCTTACTGACCCTCACCCTTGTCCTAGAATGAGATTTCAGAACTGTTGACTTTTTCTTTCCCAATTGCAAAAAGGCAGGAGGGCAGGACATCTAAAAAATAAATGTAGCATAGACTAAAGTAGGGTAAGAGGCACGGAGAGCAGAAATCTGGACTCAGGATCAGGACAACTTGGGTTCAAGTACCCCCTTTGACACATACCAGCTTTGTGACCATGGCGATTCAACCTCAAATCAAAAAGCCAAGGAAAATAAAGTAAAAATAGTATGTTTTGATCTGTATTCCATCAGAGAATTGACTCCATCAGTTCTTTCTCTGGAGATGGACAGCATTTTTCCTTATGAGTGCTTTGGGGTTGTTTTGGATCATGGTATTGCTGAGATTAGCTAAGGTGCAGCACAAGTGATCCTGCAGTTTCCTGACCAGAAGTCCTCTCTATATTAATAAAATATGACCAGCTCCAAAAAGGGAATGATTGGATGTAATGGACTTTGCTACTAGCAGCAATGCAATGATCCAGGACAATTCTGAGGGACTTATGAGAAAGAACGCTATCCACATCCAGAGGAAGAACTGTGGGAGAGGAAACACAGAAGAAAAACATATGATCAATCACATGGTTCATTGGGGATATGATTTGGGATTTGGGCTTTAAAAGATGACTCTATTGCAAAATGAATAATATGGAAATAGGTATCAAATGATAACATTTGTATAACCTAGTGGAATTGTTGGTTGGCTCTGGGAGTGGGGAGAGAAGAGGGGAGGAAAAAAATGAATTCTGGAAACATGGAAAAATATTCTAAATAAAAAATTTTTTTAGAATAAAAAAAATTTTTAAGGGAAAAAATAGAAAACTGCTCAAGGTGCTTGGATATATGAAAATATTGTTGTTGTTTGGTCATGTCAACTCTTTGTGACATCATATGACCCAACGGGCAATAGCTATTCATGGTATTTTCTTGGCAAGAATACTGTTGCGGTTCGCCATTTCCTTCTTTGGGGATCCTTCTATCAGGTCCCACAGGTTAAGTGACTTACCCAAGCTCACCCAGCTAGGAATTATCTGAGGTTAGATTTCAGCTCAGATTTTCCTGACTGTTGGCCCAGCACTCTTGTCCCCAGAGACACCTAGCTGGCTTCTAGGCTATACAGAAGTTAGACTTGCCCAACGTTACTCAGCTAGGAAGTGTCTGAGGCTGGATTTCATCTCAGATCTCCCTGACTTCTTCTATCCACTATACTAGCCAGCTGTTGGTGTTTGCAAGCCTCTGCAAGATAAGATCGATGAGGGCTGCAAAGACTGTTGTTTTCTTTTATCTCATGCAGGGTTCATCACTGGACTTAATAAATAATTGTTCATGTGCCAAACAAAAAATTCACTGTACTTTGTTCTCTTTTCCTAACTCAGCTCTATCTAAAATACAGAATCAAAAATTTAGAAATAGAAGGGATACGCCGAGGCCAATGAGTCCAAACCCCTCATTTTATTTTATAGATGGAACTCTTACTGGTTCAGGGACACACGCCAGGCCACACAGGGTTAAGTAAGCAAAGATGAGATTTGGGCCTAGAATCTTTGATCCCAAATCAATCCCTCTTTCCGCTAATGCCATGGGGGTTCCCCTAAATATTCTCAGCATCCTTCTCCCATCTCACGCCGTGCCTTTTCCCCTTTCCCTCACTGAGAAGGCTTACATTGTCCTCCAGGGTACCGTTGCATCCGGGCTGGGCCAGCAGGAGCTTGACTATCTCCACGTGCCCATGCTCACTGGCACACATCAGGGCCGTGGAGCCCTCATCATCCTGGATGTTGACATCTGCTCCGCAGGCCAGCAGACCCTTCACCATGTCGATCCTTCCGTGACTGACTGCAAGCATGAGGGCTGTCTGCCCAGCCTTCGGGAAGAAACCAGGACAGAAAGTTAGAAATTCCCTCCAAGGCGGCGGTGGAGAGAGCATCAGGTTCAAGAGAAGGACAGGATCTGAGTGGCAGCGAGGAGGGACACAAGAAAAGGGGCTAACGAAGAAAGTGAGGAGTTTTTGGGAGACCCTTATCGAAGAAAGCGCATCACCGGCAGGTTTTTATCTAGGAGGATTCAAGGGAAGAGGCAGAAGAAGAACAAAGACTCTGATCCCACATTTCAGCGCCTTGTTTCTGGCTGACATGATAAAGAAGAAGAGCTTTTCTGAGTGTAGCAATAACCAGCCAGAGGCCAACATCACTAGAAAGGAAAACTAGGTTGGAGGGACTGGAAACAACTCTTTCCCGGCTCCTAGAATGGACCCACCCCACACGGCGGAGCGATAGTACCGACCTGGCTGGCTTTGGCATTCACATCTCCACAGCCAAAAAGTTCTTCCACCACCCTCATATCTTTCTCCGCTTCCACAGCAGCTAGTGCTGCAAGCATGATGGGGGTGTAGCCGGCTTTGTTCTGATGGTCTACATTGCACACATCTGCAAGGAGAAGAGGAGTCTCTTTGGAATGCCACCCGCACACACTGACCCTTCTGTGTGCAGAAGAGGAGCGGGCAGCCAAGGAATGCCGGGTCTGAGGTGGGACGAAATCAACTACAAGTCTGTGAGAACCACCCAAAAAAAAAAAGAAGGAAAAAGAAGAGCTTGTGTGCACACTGGATGTTCCCTGTGGCTACTTCTGGGGCTGCAAAGTATTTTCGAATTCTCAAAGTGTTACTTTTGACATGTTTTGAATTTTGGACGTCTTATTCCAACTAAATGACTTGGAGCCCCAGGCCTATTGGGTCTGAGAGCAGGTCTAACAGAGTCCTCTAAGAAGCTGCCAAGAACTAAGAGAGTCATTCTTTCTGTACACAATACAGCCAGACAATTCTCTGCTCCGGTAATTCTTAAGAAATCTGCCGGCGCATGCCAATTTACCATCCAGTAGGTTTTTGCTGTGTCCAGCCTATACTAATTAAAGGAAAGGAGTGAGAAAGGCAGAAAAGAGGCCTTAGGAGACATCTGTGTAAGATCAGATGTTTAAGCCAAGATGTTAGCGATGTTTCCATAACAAGTGGGGAAACCACATTAGTTCAACAGCCTACTCCATTCTAGGGACATTATGTTCTTTGCAAACATGGGACATGTGAAAAAGATACACTGAGGATATGAAGATCCGAGTTTGTATTCTGGAGCCCTCCAAGATTTATATTTACTTATTTTTAATTTTAATTTATATTTTTACATATATCTTATGTATATTATTTATATTCAGGATTACTAGTCCCCTCCCAGATGCTACACATTATATATATACACACATACACACATATACATATATACATACACATAAAATTTCATGTTTATTATTTAACGTATATTAAATTTTATTTTATTTTTAAATTTATGCATTTTATGACATTTTATTATATATTACTTATATTTTAAAATAAATATTAAATTAAAATATTAATTAAAAAACAACATTCTATTTTATACATATCTAGATATAAATATTACATAATATATTTATAATATATAGATAAATATATTATATATGTGTGTATATGTCTATTTATTTTTACTCGTTTATTGACCTAAGCTAGGTAAAGAAGCACGTGTGTGTGTGTGTGTGTGTGTGTGTGTGTGTGTGTGTGTAACCTGAAGGATTCTCTTTTCTGTTTCCAGCAATAGCATTTACTCATTTATTTTCCACCACAAATAGTTAACATTCTCCAATTCACTACTTTGTAGCTTTTTGCAAATCTACATTCAACTAACTTCTGACATTATTACTGCTTCCACTTCAAGAATTCCTTTCTGGCAATATCAAAAGGAATGGAAATTCTTCTAAATAAAAATAATAAATGATCACTCGGGACACCAGGCAAAGTAGGAGCTAGAGACCAAGCAAGCTCAAATGGAAAAAGGCCAGCTTTCTTAAGCCTGTTTCCTCTTTGTGGAGCTGGTCTCTGGGCCATCCTTTTCACAGAACGGGAGCAATGGTACAATTGAGCAGGGAGAGTTACAAAGTGGGAACGGGAAAACTTGGATCATTTTCTAGTTTCTCAAGTCTGATCCTCCCCTTCTGGCTTCCCTATTTGTTTCCACGGTTTCCTGGTTTCAAGGCCAATTCTCTATCTAACATGGCATGTTGCTTCTCTCAAAACCAAACACAAAGGGCAGCTTGGTGGCTTAATGGAGAGAGAGCCAGGCCTAAGGCAGGAGGTCCTGGGTTCAGTTCTGGCCCGAGACACTTCCTAGCTATGGACCCTGGGCAAGTCACTTAATGCCAATTGCTTGGCCCTTACTGTTCTTCTGCCTTGGGACCAATACTTAGAATTGACTCTAAGACAGAAGGTAAGGGATCAAAGAAAAACCCCACAAATGATTTGGTAAATGTACACACACACATATGTATTTTTAGATGTAATTATATTTACTATATTTCCTCTATAATTACATTTCACACACACACACACTCACACAGAGCTATTCCCTTTCTGCATCAGAATAGTTCATTAGAGAGATGGCTCAATGATCAAGAAATAAGGAACAATGCAGCCCACACCATCAATGCATGTCACTTAAACTCTGTTTACCTCAATTTCCTTATCTGTAAAATGGAGAAATTATAATACCTCCTCCCAGGGTTGTTGTGAGGATTAAATGAGATAATATTTGTAAAACATTTAGCCCAGTGCCTGGTGCACAGATTATGTGTTAGCTATTATAATGATGATGACATTATTATATATTATAATATTATATTTAATAATATAACATTATTATTCCTGCATAATGTATTGATATACTATATTAGACTAATATAAAATATGATTATAGTTAATATTATTATTCTATTATATATTTATTAACACTATTGCATAATTATAATAAATATAATTAATATATTAGAATAACAAAATATAAGATTATATTTAATATTATAATTGTTAAGCTATGTAGCTATGTTATATGATTATAATTTTAATAAATGTATCTACAATACATATATAATTATAACATAGATAACAAAATATTATTATGTTATAAATAATAATATTATTATATATAATAATATTATAATGAGGATTAGATGATGATGATATAGTAGTCCTTTATGGTTTACAAACTATTTACTTTCCAACACCCTTGTGATATGGTGGCATACGTCTTATTCTCTCTACTTTACAGATGTTAAAACTGCATCTCAGAGAGGGTGGTCAAAGCCATCTAGTTAAAAAATGGTGAGGACAGCTGGGTGGCTCATGGATTGAGAGCCAGGCCTAGAGATGGGAGGTTCTGGGTTCAAATATGACATCAGACACTTCCTAGTTGTGTGATCCTGGGCAAGTCACTTCACCCCCATTGCCTAGCCCTTACCATTCTTCTGCCTTAGAACCATTACATAGTATTGATTCCAAGATGGAAAGTAAGGGTTTAAAAAAAAAAGTAAATGGGTAGAATTTCCACTCCTCCCACAGGCTCTCTGAGGAATGTCACACCTCTTTCATTCTGGGAGAAGAGCAGAGCAGCCAGCTTACCGGCGTCCAAAAGTAACTTCACAATCTCAAAGTTGGAGTGAGAGACGCTGTAGTGGAGGGCCGTGTTTCCATTGCCATCCGCCATGTTGATGATGTACTGCAAGACCTCAGGGGAAACTTCCTCAAAAGCAGCAATGTAGTCTCCAACCATGGCAGAGATGGCTGCCTTCTGACTCGATACCCGAAACCATTCATGCTGGATGGTATTGAGACAGAATCTCTGGGGGGAAAAAAAAGGTTGCAATCATTTTCCCTACTTCTATTTATAGGTTTTTAAAGTCTGAAGCTAACAGTCCTGAACTCCGGCCTTTTATAGTCAAAAGTAGGCAAGAATCTGCTCTCAGAAACAATGCATCCAAAATTGGAGCTTCTACCTCTTTTTCTAGTCAATGCCAACAACAACAAAATCACATGTTATTGGGCCATCTTAATGAGCCGTCAAATGAGATATTGCATTTATTGTGCTTTTTTACTAAAAAGCACTGGATAAAGTTGAGTTGCTGATATCATCTTGGGCAGCTAGGTGGCTCGGTGCATAGAGCATCAGGCTTGGATTCAGGAAGACCTGGGTTCAAATCTGGACTCCATTTCTTATTAGCTGTGTGACCCTGGGCAACTCATGTAACCCTGCATGCCTTAGTTTCCTCATCCCATCCTCAACGAGTTGTAGAAGGAAATGGCAACCCCCTCTCGTATCTTTGTCAAGAAAATTCCAAATGGGGTGATCAAGAGTTAGAAACAACCTAACAACCAAGCTGATAGTGTGAACGAAGAAGAGCCCCCAAAAGACGCCTTCCCCGGACTTCTTAGAGAACGAGTTTCAAGAACTGTAAATAACACGGCCCTTTTCCAATACGATGGTTCGTTTTGCTGAATTTCCCCCCCATTTTTTTCCTTCTTTATCATAAGGGACGGTATATACGCCCTTAGCCATACTCTACAAATGACTTTCCCCAAATCATTAAGTCAACAGACTCTCTAATGTCCTCAGCACTTTGCCTTCCTCCTCTTGACCTACCGCCACCCTCTTCTTTCCTGGGCCACAAAACACTGCATGAGCGAGTAGACTTCATTCACTGAAACAACTGAGAATAAGAACAGCCACCTGCCTTTATAGCATACTTTACAGTTCAAAAGCATCCTAAAGGCAGTGTCTCATTTGATCTCTGCAATCAACTTGCCACAATTGTAATGTTAAGTATTATGATGCCCATTTTAGAGATATAGGTCACTTATGTTTTTTATTTTTTAATTTAAACCCTTACCTTCCATGTTAGAATCAAGCCCAAGACCTAGGACAACCTGTTACTAAATAGTCTGCCACAACTTTATCTAGATTTCAGTTACTTAACCTGTAAAATATCAAGGCTGGTCTAGAATCTCTCTGTCTCTCTCTCTGACTTTTAAACAATTTCAGGGTTTATTTAAAATCAAGTATAGAACACGTAAAATCCAGGGGAATTGTGCGTCGGTTACGGGAAGGGCTGGGGGTCGGGGACGTAAAGAATATGATTCTTATAACCAAGGAATAATGTTCTAAATTGACTAATTAAAAAATAAAATAAAATCAAGTATAGATATGCAAGAATATAAATGGCCCCATTTAGGAGAGTCAGCCCATGAATCTTGTCCAGTTCTATCTCTAATGTTATGAATTAAAAAAAACAATTTTGCTGTTGTTGAGTTGTTAGTTTACAATTTCTTCTTTACTCCGTTGTTGTACTATTACATTGGTCAGTGCAGAAAAACCTCCACAGCGTGTGACTGTCCAGTTGATGTTTGGGAGCTTTCCAAAGGCTCCTGAGCTCTGAACTGCCAGAGAAGGGAAGAACTAGGAAAGCAGCAACCAGTCCCAGTTTCGACCAAGTCAGAAACTCAAGGAGTTCGTTGGCAGGTCTGGTTGGTGGGATTCAGTTCATGTGGTAGAATAAAAACCGTCTTTTTCTAGGACGTTCATAATTAGCAAAGCAACCTTAATCCACTTGTTTTCAGTCATTTCAGAGCCTCCTCCTGGAAATGTGAGAAGGCCACCGTGGTTGTTCTTAGGGTTAAGAATAGTTGTGGAAGGCATTCCACCTCAGAAGATAATGTGCACTTTTGAAATAAGAAGGAACGCTGACTTCTGCCCAGACAGCAAGCACTGACCAAAAAAAAAAAAAAGCCTCAAATCCTGGGCTGCTGATCCCTAGACCATGTGGAACAGACAGATGCAAAGAGCTCCGACGACATGCACATGTCCATTTCTGAATACGTGCCTCAACGATGAATGCATACTCCCAAGAAAAGTACAGGGCGGGTAAAGAATCTCGACACAGGATGGAAGGAAATGGTCCCTGGGTTGCTTACCCAGAGAACAGGCAACTTGACTGATGTGTGGCCCACTCATTCCATTTATGGTTCAGGAGAGGAAAACAGCTTTAGGGGCAGACTTTGGCTAGTATGGGAGCAACGCACCAACTTTACAGAGACCATTAGTGGGGGCCTCACGTTGGTCCAGCTTACCATATCTTTGCTGGTCAGAGCTTTTGGATCATTGATGTTATTTTTCAGTAGATTGCATGCAGATAGCATCTTTTCATTTAATTCGTACCTAAAGATAAAAGGATGAAAGCCAATTGGTTTAGATTTGTAAGGAGTAATTCTCACAATAAATTCTTTAATCCTTTAAAATATAAGATAAAATATAAGAATATATTATTCTAAAAAAATCAGATGGCCCAAAGGTCAAAAAAAAAAGGCTGGCTGGTACTTGAAACTCTGTATTTAGATTTTACATTCACCTCTAGCTTCTAATATTTGCTAGACATTGAATTCTTTTTAGTAAAAAACTGTTTTTGCTTTTACCACAGTTCTTGATATAAACATCACAAAAGAAGTTAAAAAATCATTATTGATTCCATAATAATAGGCTTAAAATATTATTATGTATTATTAATGACATATTATTTATAGTAATATAAATAAAAATTATTTATACATATAACTAAAATATTTTACATGTAAATGAAAATATTTATACGTAGAAATAATTACTTGTAATTACAAGTAACAAAATAATTTTTATTTATTATTCTTATTTATACACTGGGATTATTCTTATTTATACATGAGGATTATCATATTCATTTAGATTATTTTTATTTATACACTAAAATACAATAAGAGCACATTTAATTGATCAGAAAAACAAGTACTTGTTTTGTTTGCTGGGAAAAAAGTGCTTCTTTCAAAGACATGAAAACTTAAAGACAGAACAAAGATTTGGATTACTTAAACACATTTGCAAATAAACATAAATCAATAACACTTACCTTCTACTAATGCAGCTGAACTTTTAATTGCCAAATAAAACTGAGCGGAATTTGGAGGTGCTCTTTACACTTATCATATTGAAGTTTTAGTATATTATTCATCTATTCCTTTTTTTTAAAGAGTCTAATCCATATTTCTTGGTAAATACCAAGAACTCCTGCACCCTTAACTAAGTATATTTCAGAAAATCAAGAGTTTTTATTTGGGATTTTATTTCATTTAGTTATTGATGGTGTTCCCACATCTAGTCCTAGTGGTATTTTCCACTGGTCAACTTATAACAAAATAATGAAAGCTGCCTGACACAGTTCATCTTTATAATTTTTACTTTTAGTTGAGAACCATCAATTTCTACTCAACAAGGCAACAATTCTGTAATAATGACTCTTAATTTTATTTCTCATTCCTTTCATTCTTTCCTTTTTGGACCAAATAGAACAGAATGGATCAATACATGAATGTTAATTTTTGTGCCTTAATGCTCATTCTACATTGCATTTTTCTTGCAAGGAAATAAATGACTAAAGATAAAAACTTTAAAAAAAATCAGTTAAAACTGTTTCTGTCATTAAAGAAATTCAATTTCTCTTAGAAGTAATAAAGATGAGGACAACTAGGTGGCTCAGTGTATTAAAAGCAAATGGGACCTCAGATCCTGGACAAGTCACTAAGTTCCATTGTCTAGCCCTTACTGCTCTTCTGCCTTGGATCTAATACACAATATTGAGTCCAAGGTAGAAGAAATGGGTAAAAAAAAATACTGTAGAGTTTAGAGAAACCTAAGGGGATCTGGGAGGGTTAATTCCAGGTGTAAAATTGGGTCTAGCACTTTGAAGGGCAAAGATTTCAGAAGTCTCCATGGTGATCAGAAGCCACGTCATCCTTCTCAGCATCATAAGATGCTGTCATACTCCCTAGCTTGCCTGTAAATAGAACGGCTAGAAATATGAACTGTGGTGGACTGGCCAGCTTTGTTTTTAAGGAGTTCTGGGCAAGATTCTTCTAGTTAGACACCTCTATTGCAGCCGAAGTAAACACGACACACACGATAGGGAAAGGGGGAGGGAAGACGAGTGTACCACACCTCTCTCTGATTTCCACCTTCTCTGGCTTGCTTTCTTGAACCTTTATCTCATTTTCCACACCGACGGACCTGAAACTTTCAACATTAACTGCATGCTGCCCTTCCGCCATTCCCTGAGTGTTCTCCTCCACCAACTCCTCTTCCAGGACATCACATTCATCATCTGACTCAGAAGAAGAACTTTCATCTGAGCTGGAATCATCGCTTGAGGTTGTTTCGTACCTAGGTAGCAATGGGGATTTCAGGAGATGCACAGCTGTGTCCAGACAGACCTAGGGACACGACTTTACAGATTTCTGTTAGGGTATATGGCATGAGGGTTAGTGGAAAAAGCACGGGTCTAAGGGTCAGAAGACCAATACTTTAGTCCTGTCTGCCATGCCCTGTGTGATTGGGAGTAAATTACTTCATCTTTCCTGCCTCGGTTTCTTCATCTGTAAAATGAGATGATTGGACAAGATACTCTAAGGTCCTCTTCAAGAAGGCTTTAGTGCCAATGCTTCAGGACTTTCAATTTTTTAATCCTAAATTATAAATACTGACCCCTTCAAAAGTCATTTAAAGTTCTGTGGCTTTATGAGTTAAGGGACCCAGAATTCTGAAAAGAATAAAATATGCTGGGCAAGCAATGGATATGATAAAAAGCTTTAAAATAAAATTCCATCCCATCTATTGCACAATAGAGAAACACTCTTATGAGCCCAATGCAAAAGCCTACAACTCTTAATTTTATTTCTCATTCCTTTCATTCTTTATCTCTCTTTTTTTTTGAATTGGCTAGAACAAAATGGCCCAAAACTTGGAATGTTAATTTTAGGTGCCCTGATTATCATTCTACATTGTATTTTTCTTACAAGTACTTCTAGAGGAATTTTGTTAGGATCAAAATTTTCTGGAGACTATATATTCATTTGTAATTATTTATTAGTGAAATTTGGAGCTGGAAAGAAAGAAAAGCACATAGTCATCTGGCTGCACTTAGCTAGTCTGAGTTTGCGGCTTCCTTTGTGCCTCCCTGTGTTAGCCAAGAAAGGCTGTGCAAAAGAGCCATGGGAGGCTTCCTAGACAAAGCCCATGAGCAAGCTGCCCCACCAGGCAAAATTCCAGACCAAGAGCCAAGCCCCTTGCTGCTCCTCAAAGCCTAATTTATAATCCTATGATGTCATTCCTTGTGGATCTCTCTGGTTGGACAGACCTGACCTCAGTCTGGACCAGAGGCTAGTCTTCCGGACACCAAGAGTTACAGGGAACAAGTGGCAAGAGCAGGAGGCCTCCAGCATCCTCTCACAGTACACAGGAGCACCCAATCAAAAGGTGGGGCTAAAATCTACCGAAATGGGTTTTCAGAACTTTCCTTTCTTAAAGGAAAAAGGGGTACAATTTATAATAAATCTGCACATTTTTATGCACACAATTTCCAAAAGCTATTTGGGTTTCTTTGCACTGGTTAGTGGACTTGGCCATTTTGTAGAAAAAATGTTAGGGAAAAGAAAGGAAAAAAAAGTGTTAGGGAAAATGACATAGAGAAGAAAGGGGCCTTTTGGAAGAAAAGAAAACTGCAATCACTAAATACTGGATACAGTGCACTCTATTTTGTGATACCATAATCAGAAGGTCCCTATCATGGTTGCTCATTAATTATAATTATATATAATTATATGATTTATATAATAATTATGTACAAATGTAAGCATATAAGTAATATTCTCTATTTATATTCATATATTTAAATGTAATATATTAACATATGTATATTTAATATATTAATATAATTTAATAACTTAATATAGATAAATAAATAGATGTTAAAATACAATAAAATAGAACTATATAATGAATAATATATTATATAAATAGAATATATTTAATGCTTTAATTTAATAATTTAATGAATATAAATAGTAAAAAGATAACTATAATAAATAAAATAAAATAAATATAAATTATATATAAATGTAATATATATGAAATATAAAAATATAAAAATAAAACTAATAAAATATTAAAAAGTCTAAGGTCTTTCAAGCACGGAAAGCTGTCGTTTCTTTTTAAGTCTGTACCTTACATCTTGAACTCAATATCAAGTACTGGTTCAAAGGCAGAGAAAAATGGTAAGGGTTAGGCATTTGGGGTTAAGTGACTTGCCCAGGGTCACACAGAGAAAGCGAAGTCTTAAGGCACGGTGCTAATTTTATCATGGTCTTTCATCTTCCTTTTCAGTTATGTTTAAAATTCTGACCCTAAGTTAAGTGAGCACTGTTCGAGGGCTGGCAGGAATATTTCAGGAAGAATATTTTCTTTAGCAATCAATCAGAAGTGAAGGTGAGATTTGTTAACTTTCATTAGATCCTCATTGGAGAAAAGACAGGTGGGATTAAGAAGGTGACAGAAAAGACTCTCAGAAAGATTTTCCTGGGTGTTGCTGTCTTCAGTCATGGCCCGAGGCAGTGGCAGCCTAGAAGGTGATTCGGTATAGGAAAGAAGAAAAGGAGACAACAGGCTACTGGTGAGAGAAATAGTGACCCTCTTTGGCCTTACCCTCCATTAATGCCGACAAACTGAAGATTCTTTTTAGTACTGTTGGATTCTTTTTTCCCATCTTTCTTCATAATAGACTTCAGTGTACCGTCACTATTGGCACATACTGGGAAAAAGAAAATAACAGCCAGGAACATACATCAGTACGGACTGGACACAAAGTGAAGGTGTCTCCCCAAAACAAAATCATACATGCACTTGAACTCCTTTCTGTGGATGATACCATTTACTCTGGGGCAGATTGGCTTGAGAAAATGAAGCCAAGCCTGTTGGAAACTGATAAGCGTAGGAAGAAATCATACTTTCAAAATATACATTAAACACATCTCTGGAGGCAGCTGGATGGCTCCAGAGTGCCAGGCCTGGAGATGGGAGGTCCTGGGTTCAAGTCAGGCCTTAGATACTTCCTAGCTGTGTTACTACCACCAGATAAGTTGTTGCTATAGCCCTTACGGATCTCCTGCCTTAGAAAGAATACTTGGTGTCCATTCTAACACAGAAAATAAGATTAAAAAAAAAAAAAAGAAAAGCATTGCTAGAGTAGAGGTGCAAAGTAAGATGACACTATACTATGTTTCAGTGTATAGATTTGTCTTCCTCAAGTATACTTATTTGTTATAAGAGATTCTACCTGGGGAGAAGAGAGGTTGGTAGGCAGTGATTATGTTGCCCACCCCCAAAAAAGGAGAAAAAAAGAGCATTTGTAAAATTTATAAAAACATACACGATAACAGAAGGAATTTCAGAAGAAGGTACAGACAAATGGGGCAGTTTTGGTGCTTCATGTTAAATTGAACAAACATTAATAGTAGCTACCACTTATATAGTCATTGGGGGGGATTGTGCGATGCTTTTTTAAACAACTTTTTTATTTAGAATATTTCCCCATGGTTATATGATTCATGATCCACCCCCCCCCCCCCGCCCTCCCCAGTCTTTTTTTTTTTTAAACCTTTACTTTCTGTCTTGGTAACAATTCTAAGACAGACAAGCAAGGACTAAGCAAACAGGTTAAAGTGATTTGCTCAGAGTCACACAGATAGGAAGTGTCTAAGGCCACATTTGAACCCAGGTTGAACCTCCTGACTCCATGCCTGGTGCTCTATTTATCCACCTAGCTGCCCCTGTATAGAGCTTTAAGGCTTGAGAATTACCCACAAGAGTGTCTAAGGCCATCTTTGAACTTGTGTCTTCCTGATGCCAAGTCCCATGATCTAACCACTCTAATACCTGGCTGCCTCACTAATTTAAAATATTTTTAAAGGAATACTCTAACAGAACTTTAAAGTTTCACATACAATCCCCTTTTTTTGTCCTTTGTACATTAAGAAGTTCATTTTTATTAAGTTCATAATAAAAAAAGATATTGAAGTACAAAAATAGCTGTTGCTGAATCAAATTTCTTTTGCCTTTAAAGTATTACTAAGAAAAACACATGAAACTTTTCTCCTGATTATCAAATCAATACCTAAACCTGTGATTTCATTAGTAAAGGGACTTTCAATTATAAAACTACCTCTTCTGGGGCAGTGAGACAGCACAGTGAAAAGAGCACCAAGCCTGGAGTTGGGAGGACCTGGGTTCAAATATGGCCTCAGATACTTCTTAGCTCTATGACCCTGGGCAATTCACTTAACCCTAACAGTCTAGCCCTTTGCCATTTTTTTGTCTTAGAACTGACACTAGGAGGGAGGGATGGAGAGGGATGGAGAGGGAGGAAGGGGAGAAAGAAAAGAAGGAAGAAAGGAAGGAAGAAAGGAAGGAAGGAAGAAAGGAAGGAAGGAAGGAAGGAAGGAAGGAAGGAAGGAAGGAAGGAAGGAAGGAAGGAAGGAAGGAAGGAAGGAAGGAAGGAAGGAAGGAAGGAAGGAAGGAAGGAAGGAAGGAAGGAAGGAAGGAAGGAAGGAAGGGAGGGAGGAAGGGAGGAAGGGAGGAAGGGAGGAAGGAAGGAAGGAAGGAAGGAAGGGAGAAAGGAAGGATCTCTTCCAATGCTGGTCAGGACCTTCCTGTAATGCATGGTCTTAAGGAGTTGCCTAGACCACTGACACATTAAGTCATTAACCCAGAGTCACACGGTCAATATGTGTCAGAGATGTTCAAGTTCCTAACTTTGAGGTCAGCCAGGTCCATGATGCCTCTCCATATAGCAATTATACATTGATATAGAGATATTTTCCTCTTCAAATACAAATGCAAACAACCAACCAAATAATTATGCTTAATAAATGTTTGTTCAATTACATTTAATCCAGATAACCAGAAATGTCTAATGTGAGATCATGATACTAAGAAATATATCTAACAAGTGTGTTGAATTACCATAAAGACCAGCAGCAATCTGGTCATCTGTTAGGTTAACTGGAGATGTATTGTCTTGAGAGGGGAAGGACTCTTGGTCAGGGCTAACTCCTATCATGGTAACCTTTGCCCCTTTTCTGGTCCCATCCTCTTGTTCATGCATTGTAATTTCAGCATTGGAAGTCACATCTGATGAAGTAACATGACTGTTAGAGATACATTCCAAGTTATGTCCTGGTAAGAAAAAGGAAGAATGAGAGAGAAAAACATTTAGGGCTGGTATAAACACATCTAAATACAGATATTTTTCTTTTAAAATGTTATTTTTATTATTTAATATAATATTTTATTTCTCTACTTTTCTATTACATGTACTAACAATCTTTAATATTCATTTCCCAAAATTATGGGTTCCAAATTCTCTTCTTCCCTTTCCCCGACTCCTGCCTCTTTGAGAGGGAAAGCAACTTGCTCTAGGTTATACAGAAGTGATTATAAATGCAGATATTCTAAAAAAAAACAAACCACACAGATTAAACAATACACATCATGGAATTGGATTACTTGTTATTAGCCAATAATGTGTGTGTGGGGAGTGTTGCCCCCATAGTTTATAAATTAATTGCAAATATAAAAAACTCCTCTGACTTTTTTTCTAAGCAAACAAACCAGTGAGCTTTCTTCATTCTCCATCCTCAATTTCCAATTCTTCAACCCTAGTTCAATGTCTCATTGAATTCAACCAATTATTTATCTTTTCTACCTCCACATTTCTCCCCTCTATCCCCTTCTTTCTACTCATACAGCCCCCAACCCTAGACCAGTCCCTCTTGTCATGTCTTGCCAGGACTACTGCCACAGCCTTCTGGTTGGTCTCTTTGTCTTGAGACTCTCCCCATTTCTATCAATCCTCTGCCCAGCTACCAAAGTGGTTTTCCTAAAGAATGGATCTGTCCCTGTTACTCCTAACTCCCTAATTCTTTCAGAATCATAAAAAGTCCTGTGTTTGTCCCAAAAAGCTCATCCCATCCTGGCCCTCATGAACTTTAAAACTACTCCACCCTACTTAGACCGTACTTTAGGGGAAGATAAAGTTATAATCTCCTGATTGTAACAATGGAGATACTTGGTCTAACAGAATCAGGAATGTCTTGTGAACTCTACATTGCTCCACCCTACTTAGTCTAACAAGGTCAGGCATGTCTGCACCCATACTTAAGGATTAAGTATCTAGGAGGATGACCTTCAACAGACATGTGAAGAAACAGCTGACAGACCCTGGGCTGTCCTAAGTCAAGCTAAGCTACCATTGGTACAGATGAGACGCAGGAAAGTGATGTAAAACTGTCTATATAGGGTGCATCACTTCCTCTCTTTGGGGTCTTTCCCCGGAGAGGTGGATCTGGCTGGTGATTTCCTGTGAACAGATCTGGGTGCCAGTTTGATCCTGGAACTCAAGCCTGGAGGAGCTCCCTCAGACAGCTTCCTTGAGACAGTCTTGTGGTGAGTGATAAGACTGACTTCCCTTTCCTTTGGCTCTCAAGGGAGGCCCCCTTGGCCAAGGCCTTTAACTCCTGCCTGGCTCAACCTGAGCCAGAACAGTTTAAATTAACTCTTTCCTCTCCCTCTCTCTTATCCTTAATTCCTTCTCTCTATATTAATTAAAATCACCATAATTTCCAGCTGACTTGGGTATTTTATTATTTGGGATATCCCATGGCGACCAATAATTAAATATAGTTTAGGTCACAACGCTAAAATTATCCTTACACCCTTCCCTATCTCCAATCCTCTCTTCCTTTCCCACTCTGATGCAGCCACAATGGTGACCACCACCTCCGTCTCCATCTCTGGGTCTTGATGCTGGTGTCCTCTCATGCCTGAAATGCTCTGACCCTCAACCTCCCTCCTTTGGAAGATGCTCTGGCTATTCACCCAACTGCTATGGCCTTCCCTCCCTTTCCATCTACCTGCATAAACCCTTAATTTGCAAAATAATGTGCATGTTGTCTCATACACTGAGATATGCTGGTAATGTTTAACAACTGTCTTTCGGGGCAGGGGGAGATTGAGGTTAAATCTAATCTGAATTATTAACATTTTCTTAAGTCTAGACAAGCAACGAAGCCATAAATCAAGCCCTGATTTATAGCATTTGCTCAAGGTGAAAATGCTCACATTGAAAATTTAACAATTAGATCTCATAGTTCAATGGGTATATGATTGGGGATGTTGACTTTAAATGATCACCCTATTGCAATATTAATAATATGGAAATAGGTTTTGAACCATGATATATGTATAACCCAGTGGAATTGCTCGTCGGCTCTGGGAGGGAGGATTGAGGGGAGGGGGGAGAAAAGAACGTGAATCATGTAACCATGGGAAAATATTCTAAATTAATTAATGAATTAAAAATTTTTTAAAAAGAAAATTTAACAATTGGATCTAGCATATTCATGCTTGTATAAATCACTTAATTTCTCTGGGTTTCAGTTTTTTCCTTCTATAAAATAAAGAGGTTAGGCTAGATGACCTCAAAGATCCTGTCCAGCACTAAACAAATAATAATATGATTTTAGTCTAACTCCCTATATTTACATATGAAAGAACTGAGATCTAAAGAGGTTACATTATTTTTTCTTTTTAACCCTTATTTTCTGTGTTAATAACAACTTTAAGACTAAAGGCAAGGGCAAGGCAAATAGGGTTAAGTGATTTGCCCAGTATTCCACAGTTAGGAAATATCTGAAGCTAGATTTGAATCCAGACCCTCCCAACTCCAAGGCTGGCGCTCTATCCACTGTGCCACCTTGCTGCTCCCTTACATTATTTTTCCGAAGTCACATAAATAAAGAGAAAATGGAATAAGCATTTATATAGTGCCTACTATATACCAGGCACAATATTAAGTATAACATTACTTTATTTGGCCCTCACAATAATCCTGCAAGGTTTATGTTATCTTTATGTTATACATACATATTATATATATATATGTGTGTATATATATATATGTGTGTATATATATATATATATATATAATACTCATTTTATAGTTGAGAAAACTCAGGCAAAAATTAAGTATCACATGACTAGTTTATTTTTTTAAAATCCCTTACCTTCTGTCTTAGAATCAATACTGTTGGGGGCAGTTGGGTAGCTCAGTGGATTGAGAGCCAGGCCTAGAGAGGGGAGGTCCTGGGTCCAAATCTGGCCTCAGTTCCCAGCTGTATTATCAATACTCAGTATTGATTCCAAGATGGAAGGTAAGGGTTTTCTAAAAAATAATGATAAAAATAAATAATCAATACTGTCTTGGTTCCAAGGTAGAAGAGCAGTAAGGACTAGGCAATGGGAGTTAAGTGACTTGTCCAGGATCACTCAGCTAGGAAGTATCTGAGGTCAAATTTGAACCCATGACCTCCCCTCTCTAGGCCTGGCTCTTCATCCACTGAGCCACCCAGCTGCCTCCTGACTAGTTCACTTTTGAGGTTGGATTTGAACTCAGGACTTTCTGCCTCCAGGTTCCCATTCTAAGCCACTGTACCACCAGCCATCTCAGAAGTGAAATCAGAACTCGGGTCTTCAAATGCCAGAGCCTCCGAGCCATCTACTGTCCAACACCATTCTTCCCATGTGGCCAGGGCTTTTTGATAGTTTATTATTCTTGCTTAAGTCAGAGGGTAACTTATCTCTATTATTATCAAATACCTCTCTGAGTGTATTTACACTCTGCCTGACCTTGGGTAGATCAAACAGCCCTGTGAACGTGGGCAGTCTCCTGTTTGTATTTGGAAGGCAGGCGGCCTCTGAAAGCCTCTCAGATATAAAAGTCTGACCAGAGAGTCACGCTCAGACAGAAAGTCCAAACAGAATTTCTAGTCTACCAAAAGAAATTGGAGTTTCCAAGAGGCAAATTGAGTGTTAATGTACAGTTAATCTTCCTAACAATGAGACATACTCCCAAATGGCCCCTTTTAAGTCACAGGTTTATAAACTTGGAGCTAGCCCGGGGGCCCAAGAGGTCATCTAGTTCAGGCCTTTCATTTTAGAGAGATGGAAATGAAGGCCTGGAAAGGCAAGGAGTTGCCCAAGGTCCCCATAGTAGGTAGTGGCAGAAGGGAGATTTAGACTCCAGGCTGGCTTTATTTTTTTCTTTAGAGTTTTTCTTTATTTTTTCTTTAGAGTTTTTTTCCCTTCTTTAGAGTACCATACATTGAGTTCCATCGAGTTCCTCTAGAAAGGCTATATGACCCTACATTCAGGTATGTGTTGGAGGACACAATTTTTTTTAAAGGAAATATGAGTAAATACCTTTTATTCACACTTTACAATAAAAAATTAAAAACAAAAAGAACATAAAGCTATGCATTGACTCTACTACACCAATTCTAACTGCTTTTCAACATACTGATTATGTTTGATATCTGCACAACTTTAAAAACCAAAACCAAACCAGAAAAAACAAAACACAACACTTCAAACAAAAACCAGGTCCCAGATAAGAATTCAAGATCAAGACTTTAGAGATTTAAAGTGAAAATATTAGAATTTACATACTAGGTCATGCTTTTTATCCTAAAACAGTTAAGTACACATTTAAGTGACGGGATTTTATAACAAAATTTTAAGTCATTATTGGCAATGACTCATCCACTGTATTAAAAAAAAAAACAAAAAACAAATGCTCACAGTATTACTGTGACTGAGGCTGGCACATAAGAAAAGTGCCAGGCTGAAGAGTGTGTGAAACTGATCATCTCAACGGGGTAGGGGCCCCAAGGGATTGGAATCTGGAGAAGACTTTGACTGGTAGAGGAGTTGGTCTCTCTCAGTCTTGAGAAGCTGAAGACAGAAGGTGGGAAAAGACTTTCTCCTGAGGGTTACCCCCTTTTCCTCCTGGTAACTGGAAATCCTTCCTGAAAAACCTGAGCAGACTTTACCTCAGCTCCTGTTGCCCAGGGGGTAAGTCAACCTGACTTTCTTTCAGGGTGCTCAGGCTTCTCTTCTGAAAGTCCTTTCAATTGAGAAGTGTTGAGGGGAAGGATTTCCAGTCACCAGCAGGAAAGGTAACCCTCAGGAGAAAGTCTTTTCCCACTTTCTGTCTTTGGCTTCTCAAGACTGAAAGATCGACTCCTTTACCAGCCAGAGTCTTCTCCTCCTCCAGATTCCAATCCCTTGGGGCCCCTCCCCCATCAAGGTGATCAGTTTTACACACTCTTCAGCCTGGAACTTTTCTTATGTGCCAGCCTCTGTCACACCCTTAATATTCACAGTGCCATTTTGCTTCCCTGCCCGCAGATGAAACAAAAGCAGTTCAACCTAGCTCTTTTGGAATTTATTTAATTGATTTTTAAAGATGAGAACATGGGGAAAGAAAAGGTAAGTTAATTTTTCAAGTTAAAGTTGGCTCTACATTGATGAGGCAACTTTTGATGTTTCTTCCAATTCTGAGAGTCTGTGATTTAAGCAAAGCAAAAAGACTGTCCATAGAATGGAAGGCTGGAAGGGCCCATCGATATCCATAAGTACAACTCTCATTTTATAGGGGGCAAATGAACGCCCAGAGCCCAGATGGGTTACAGAACTTCCCTTAGGTCATTAGGGGAACAGAGCCAGATTTCCAGAGTTTAGCACAGTGCCTGGCACTTTGTAGTTTCTTTACATTTATTGACTGATAGATCATTTTGAGACCAGACATTCCTGACTCTTTTAAATATATAGTCCTTTTTCTGTAGCCAGGCCCAGCAAAACTGAATTCTTGGGCAAGTAAACAAAACAACATAAAACAAATGCCACTGTTTTAATCAGAGGTCAAGTTCCCTTATAGATCCAACATATCTATTTTAATCTCAAGTGGGATTCTGTTGTTGCTGTTTAGTTGTTTTCAATAATGTCTGACTCTTTTTTTTAACTCATTTGGGGTTTTTTTTGGCAATGTTCCCAGAGTGGCTTGCCATTTTCTTCTTTATCTTGTTTTACAAATGAGGAAACTGAGGCAAACAGTCATAGGATTTGTCTAGGATCACAGCTATTTTAGGCAAGACTTCTTCCTGGCTTCATGCCTAGCGAACTATCCCCTGAGCAGCCACCTAGCTATCCCAAGTATATAATGAAAGTGGGACAATTAAGTGACTTTCCTCTGTAAAAGAGTGGGAAAGGATAACCACTAAAGTCCTTCCCAGTTCTAATAGCTCAAGTTTATAACTAATTAGGAGGAGCTGCTACTTTAGTTAAAAGTGCAAAAAACTCATTAATATTTGCAAAAGCTGCCCAAGGTCTGGCAGGCTTGAGATTCCTCAGGAGATTTGTGTGAATGACCAACTGTGGGGTTCCTTCCAGTTCAAGATCTGTGATCCTATGATAATCTTTTTCAATACTTAAAAGATTCCCGATTTCATAGATGAGGTACTCCCTGCATAGCTTGACCACCATGCTTGAATTGGTAGGTTCATCAACTTCTGTGGTCAAAGGAAGAATCATCACCTGATGGTTAATTTTTTTTTTAATTTAATCAATTTAGAATATTTTTCCATGGTTACATGATTCATATTCTCTCTCCCCTCCTACCTCCCTACTCCCGGAACCAACGAGCAATTCCCCAGGGTTTTACATGTCTGATGGTTAACCTTTTGACCATGAGCCTCTCCCACATTAGTTCAGGGCGGTCCTTGGATAAGACATAGCAAACTACAGGGTCCCTTCTCAAAGCCTCACTAGTTGTCCAAGTTGGTTCTCCACTGACATTGGAAATATAGCCTTTGAGAATGAAGACTCATCTTTACGCCCTAATGAGAGTTTAGTGTAAGCTTCAGATCTTCCTAAATATAAAACTTCCTTATTGTTGTGTTGATTCTATTTCTAGAATACAAATAGCAGCTATTATAGTTAGTAACCATAAGAACTCAGACTAGGCATTATGATATAGAAAATTGAAATATTAATCAAAATCTAGTTTAAAAACAGTTATAGACTCATAGTACAATGAAACTTTAAGAGGCCTTGAGAGATTATTCATTCCAGCTACTTTTATCATAATTAATTAATTCAGGATGTGTTGCAGTTAGCAATACATATTAATTAATCTCTTCTGTATTATAAAATGAAATTTTAAAAGAACAATTACATTCTGTGTTTACTTATTCCAAAAATATCTTGGCATGACAATACATATTTTTGTATTTAATGTGTGTACCTTTTGAAAACCCATAACAACATAGATGTAGTATTTAGCCATGTTACAGAACCATATTTCAATTCGGTCTAGGATAATTTTCAGACTGCCTAATATTCTGCTTTATTACAGTTAGGGCTAAAGATTGCTACATTGATGCTGTATTCCAAGTATTCACTTTGGAATTCTGGTCAAACTATGACTAAAAGTCCAAAGGGGAAGATTTGATTTGATATTAACCATGATGGCACTGGTCAGGACATCAGGTCATTTGCTCAATACTAGATGTGGGTTTTTTTTTTTTTAATGAGTAGGTATTTGAACTACTTTTCTTTTTGCATATTTTAATCATTCTGGGGAAGTCACTGTTCTGGATCCATGGTAGTCATGACTTCATCTTGTGTTTCTCCTAAGAATACTATTTTCAAAGATAACATATGTGGAGGCAAGTGATAGCTCAGTGGTTTGAGAGCCAGGTCTGGAGATGGGAGGTCCTGGGTTCAAATACTTCTTAGCTGTGTGACTCTGGGCAAATCACTCAGCCCCCACTGCCTACCCCCTTCACTGTTCTCTTCTGCCTTGGAACCATGACACATTATTGATTCCAAGACAGAAAGTCAGGGTTTAAAAAAATAAAATAAAAAATAAAGACAATATAGGTAGCTCCCCAAATGGCCAAAGTGAAGAGTTGAAACCCACCTTTCTGCTTTGAATATTCAGACACTAAATATGGACACTTTGGGGGGAAGATGGCCATGTTTAGGGTCATTTTAATTTCATAAAAAATATACCTGGGATTGTCATCAATGCAACTAAGACATTTAATTAGAAGAAAGCTTGAAGAAGCATACTGGATTAAAAATCAGATTCCTCCTCATCACTGCCCCACCCACCTTTAATTATACACCCTCCCAAAACTTGACCCAGAAAACCCACTTAAGTGCTGGATTAGCCAAAGGTGGGGTTAATAAACCCAAGAACCTTTGCATCTTTGCTGATGCTGATGCAGGCTGTAGTCCCACCTCTGGGAAGCTTCCTGTGAGGATACCAGCCTGCACTGGCCTTTTCCCCTTTCTCCTAATTATTTTTTTGCACTATTCCTTCAGAACTGTGACCCTGCCTTCCGAAGTTCCCTCCGCTAGTGTGCAAGCTTAGCTTCCCGGCTAGACCAGAGGGTAGGAAAGGTCTTGTTTGTTTGCAGTCCCACAGTGCCCCGCAGCACAGTGTTTCACAAAGAGGGATTTCACTCAACAAAGAATGGTGGATTTGACTGAGCAATAGGAAACTGATAGTAGAGATTATGAAGGACCCTCCCACCCCCAGATTTGTTACTCAGGCCACTAGGGTAGCCATGCTCCTTTCCAACAGACACATGTGAACTCTGGTTATTCCTGCTTTAAAAGGAAGAGTCCAGGCTGCTGTTTTTAGCATGAAATGAATTCGACACTTCTAGATGAGTATTAAAATAAATGCTAGTGGGCAGCCTGGGTGACTCGGTGGATAGAGAGCCAGGCCCAGAGATGGGAGGTCCTGGGTTCAAATCTGGTCTCAGACACTTCCCAGCTGTGTGACCCTAGGCAAGTCACTTGACCCCCATTGCCTAACCCTTACCATTCTTCTGCCTTAGAACCAATAACAGTATTGATTCTAAGTCTTAAAAAAATAAGATAAAAAATAAAATAAAATAAATGCCAGTGGTGAGTGACTTCAAGAATCAGCTTCATGGGTCACCTTTTCCCAAAGCTTCTTCCGGGTCAACAAGTGTTATTCTGTCCCTCCCTCCTTAAATTGTCCTGTACTTATTTTGCATTTATTCTATACATAATGTTATAGATTAGCAGCTAGGTTGCCCAGTGGTTAGGTAGAGTGACAAGTCTATAATCGGGAAGACCAGAATTCAAATACAACCTCCCTTACTCTCTGTGTGACCTTGGGTAAGTCACTATACCCTGTTTGCCCCACTTTCCTCATCTGGAGAAAGAAATGATAACCGTCAGAAACAGCAGTCTTAGGTTTACTTCTTGGACTCTTGTGACCTTTATTAGCCACTTGATAAGCATTTATTAAGCACCTCTATGGGTTGGGCACCATACTAGGCTCTGAGGTATAAATGAAACTACCTGTGCCCCCAAGGAGCTTCTGTTCTGTGGAATGTGTCCCAACAATACACCATATAGATATATTTTTATCTTTTTTCATTTAAAATTTAAAAAAAATTTCCCCCATGTTTCTAGGATTCATTTTCTTTCCTCCCTTCTTCTCTCCCCTCTCCCAGAGCCAATAAGCAATTCCACTGGGTTGTACAAATGTTGTCACTTGATACCTATTTCCATATTATTCATTTTTGCAATAAAACCATCTTTGAAAACCAAAACTCCATATCATATACTCGTATAAACATGTGATAAGTGATAAGTCCTATGTTTTTCTTCTGCATGTCTACTCCCACGGTTCTTTCTCTCTGTGTGGAGAGCGTTCTTTCTCATAAATCTTTCAGGCATGTTCTGGATTATAATACACTCTAATCTTAAGATGTTACTAAAATGTCATCACTAAAAACTAAAAAACTGCTAAAAAAAATCTTAACCTAAAAGAGGAAGAGGGAGAGCTGAAGCCATGACAGGTAACAGAGATTCTCTGGGTTGGGAGGGAAAGAAAAAATGGATGTCTTGGTTAGAAGTGAATGGCAACCTATATACCTTATCCAGCCTTAGTGCAATGCTCACGCCCACCAAGTGGGTTTTGCAAATAAATGAACTGCTTACAGACTTTATAAGAAAACCAAGATAAAGAAGCCTATAAATAGAGAAGTTGTACTTGTGAGGGATGGATTTTTAAAAAGCTATGGCAGGCAGCCTATCCGAGCTGAGTTCAGCTGTTATTTACAATTTGATTTACATTTGCTCTGCGATGGCACGACAGCTATATTTTTAGAACATCTGTAATGGCAGTGAGCATGTCTAGACTCTCCCCTCTCTTTTTAAAAAGGAAAACAAAACAAAAACCACCACCATCTGACCAACCAGCCTCTCACCAGCTATCTGGTGATAGCAAAGAGAATTCAAAACATATCAAGTCATTAAATCTCAGTGATATCACCAGCACGTTAAAAAGTCTCATGTTGTAGAGAAATCTATGGAAAGAGCTTCCCCTTGTTTCTACTAAATAAAATGCATTTTTAATATTATATTTAAATAGAAGACAGTGGATCACTTTGCCACATGAAAAGGAAGGAGGAAGGGAACAAGCATTTATCAAAGGCCTACTATGTGCCAGGGCCTGTGCTAAGGAAGCACTTTACACATCTTAACTGATGACACATGAGAAAGCAACAACTTAGAAATAAACATTTCAAATTTGTTTGCTAAATTCTTTAATAAAGAATCATTATAATCATAGATTTAGATGTGGAAGGGATCTCCGAGACCATTCAAATCAAGTATTTTTTGTTTAACAGAGGAGGAAAATGAAGCCTGGGGCAGCTAGATGGTGTAGGAATCAGGAAGACTCCTCTTCCTGACTTCAAATCCAGCCTTAGATATTTAGTAGTTCTTTTACCCTGGACAAATTCCTTAATCCTGTGTGCCTCAGTTTCCTCACCTGTCAAATGAAGTGGAGAAGAAAATGGCAAACCATTCCAGTATCTCTGCCCAGAAAACCCCAAATGGGGGCCACCAAGAGTTGGACAACACTGAAACTGAATCACATTCAACTCTTTCTGGTCATGAACCTCTCCACGGGCTGGTCCTTGGCTGACAGCCCATCATCAAAGCATTTGCACTTTTGTTGAAGCTGCCAGCATTCATGCTCTATTGCCACCGGACTAGCCTTTGAGAAGCCAGGTGCCCAATTACTTTGTATTTTATCATGTGGTTCTTGCTAGTTTGCTTGTTGATGTGGTCAATTATGTGGATGGTTTTCCTAATGTTGAACCAGCCCTGCATCCCTGGTATGAATCCTACTTGATCATGGTGAATGATCCTTCTGATCACTTGCTGGAGTCTTTTTGCTAGTATCCTATTTAAAATTTTTGCATCTATGTTCATTAGGGAGATTGGTCTATAGTTTTCTTTCTCTGTTTTTGACCTGCCTGGTTTTGGAATCAGTACCATGTTTGTGTCGTAAAAGGAGTTTGGTAGAACTCCCTCTTTGCTTATTATGTCAAATAGTTTGTATAGTATTGGGGTTAATTGTTCTCTGAATGTTTGATAGAATTCACAGGTGAATCCATCAGGCCCTGGGGATTTTTTCTTAGGAAGTTCTTTGATGGCTTGATGGATTTCAATTTCTGATATGGGATTATTTAAGAATTCTATTTCCTCTTCTGTTAGTCTAGGCAGTTTGTATTTTTGTATATATTCATCCATTTCTCCTAAATTGGTGTATTTATTGCCATATAATTGGGCAAAGTAATTTCTAATGATTGCCTTAATTTCCTCCTCATTGGAGGTGCTGTCCCCCTTTTCATCTTTAATGCTGTGAATTTGCTTTTCTTCCTTCCTTTTTTTAATTAGATTGACCAGTACTTTGTCTATTTTGTTTGTTTTTTCAAAGTACCAGCTTCTTGTCTTATTTATTAAATCAATAGTTCTATCACTTTCGATTTTATTAATTTCTCCCTTAATTTTTAGGATTTATAATTTGGTTTTCTGCTGGGGGTTTTTAATTTGATCGCTTTCGAGTTTTTTCAATTGCATTTCCAATTGATTGATCTCTGCTCTCCCTTGTTTGTTAATATGAGCTTTCAGGGATATGAATTTGCCTCTGATTACCGCTTTGGCTGCATCCCAAAAGGTTTGAAAGGATGTTTCGCCATTGTCATTTTCCTTGATGAAATTATTAATTGTTTCTATGATTTCTTCTTTAGCTAAACGGTTTTGGAGTATCATATTGTTTAATTTCCAATTGGTTTTAGATTTGGTTTTCCATGTACCATTACTAATCATTATTTTTATTGCCTTGTGATCTGAGAAGGCTGCATTCATTATTTCTGCTTTTTTGCATTTGTGTGCTATGTTTCTGTGACCTAATGTATGGTCAATTTTTGTGAATGTGCCATGTGGTGCTGAGAAGAAGGTGTATTCCTTTTTATCCCTATTTATTTTTCTCCATATGTCTATTAATTCTAATTTTTCTAAGATTTCATTCACTTCTTTTACCTCTTTCTTATTTATTTTTTGATTTGATTTATCTAAATTTGATAATGGTTGGTTTAAGTCTCCCACTAGTATGGTTTTATTGTCTATTTCTTCCTTCAATTCTCCTAGTTTCTCCATTAGAAATTTGGGTGCTATATTATTTGGTGCATACATGTTGATTAATGATATTTCCTCATTGTCTAGAGTCCCTTTTAACAAAATATAATTACCTTCCCTATCCCTTTTGATCAGGTCTATTTTTGCATTGGCTTTATCAGATATCATGATTACCACTCCTGCCTTCTTTCTATCAGTTGAGGCCCAGAAGGTCTTACTCCATCCTTTAATTCTGACCTTGTGGGTGTCAACCCGCCTTATGTGTGTTTCTTGAAGACAACATATGGTAGGGTTTTGGATTCTAATCCATTCAGCTATTCGTCTACGTTTTATGGGTGAGTTCATCCCATTCACGTTCAAAGTTATGATTGTCATTTGTGGACTCCCTGGCATTTTGATTGCCTTCCCTAATTCTAACCTTTTCTTCTTCGGCTCTTACCTTTTAGTCCAGTGATTTACTTTGAATCAGTCCCCCTTGTCCCCTCCCTTGATGTTTCCCTTTTTAGTCCCTCCCTTTTTGTTCCCTCCCCCTCCCCCCTCTCTTTCCCTCCCTTTTTGTTCTCCCTCTCCCCCTCCCCCCCTTGGTTTTCCCTTCTCCTTACCCTTGTTGGGTAAGATAGAATTCAAGATCCCAATGGATCTGGATGTTTTTCCCTCTCAGAGTTGATTTCCCTGAGATTGAGGTTTAAGTAAACCCCCCCCCCCTCTCTTCCTCTCCTTCTTATAGGAGTTTTCTTCCCCTCCCCTTCCCCTGTGAATCTTTGTGTGAGAACCATTATTCTATTTGGTCTTTCTTTACCCCCTATTTATACATTACATTTTCCCCACATATTAGTATACATAGGTTGATATAAATGTAGTCCTTATAGAAGAGAGTTTGAGTAAAAGAAGATAACATTTTTCCCCTTTCCTTAATATTTACCTTTTCAGGTATTCCTTGCTCTTTGATTTTCGGTATCAAACTTTCCACAGAGCTCTGGTCTTTTCTTTGCAAAAAGTTGGAAGTCTTCTATTTTGTTGAATGCCCATACTCTCCCTTGGAAGTATATAGTCAGTTTTGCTGGGTAGCTGATTCTTGGTTGGAGACCCAGCTCTCTTGCCTTTCTGAAGATCATGTTCCATGCCTTACGATCATTCAGCGTAGAACTTGCAAGGTCTTGTGTGATCCTGATTGGCATTCCTTTATATCTAAATTGTCTTTTTCTGGCTTCCTGTAGGATTTTTTCTTTTGTTTGATAGCTTTGGAATTTGGCAATTACATTCCTGGGAGTTGTCTTTTGGGGGTTTAGTGTAGAAGGTGTTCTGTGAGCTCTGTCAGTGGATGTATTGCCCCCTTGTTCTAGAATCTCTGGGCAATTTTCTTTGATTATATCTTGTATCACCATGTCCAGTTTGGTGTTTATTTCTGGCTTTTCTGGGAGTCCAATTATTCTTAAATTTTCTCTTCTCCCCCTGTTTTCCAGATCTATCACCTTGTCGGTGAGATATTTTATGTTCTCTTCTAATTTCTTGGTGTTTTGGCTTTGCTTTATTAGTTCTTGCTTTAAAGCCTGGTTTTCTTTTACAGTTTGGTCAAACTGGTTTTGTAGATGCGTGAATTTCTTTTGCATCATTTCCCACTTTTCCTCCCAGAGGGCTTCCATCTTTTTGGTCCTTTCTGATTCAAATTCTTCATGGGTTTGTGGAGAGTTTCTATTTCCTTTGGAAGATTTTGGAGAATTTTCTTGTATATCTTCTTCTATCTGCTCTGTATTTTGTATTTTGGCTCCATAGAATGTGTCCAGAGTCGCCCCTTTCTTCTTATTTTTCTTGGTATTTTGGGGCTTCTGTGCTTCTGTGGAATTTGTCATCTCTGAACGTGGAGGATTGGCTTTTCTTGTCTTTGTCTGGTGATCAGTGGCTTTAGTCCTGGGCAGATGTAGGTTCTATGAGCGTTCCCTGGGTTAAACTGAATATGCCTCACTGGAACTGGAATGGAAGGGTCGGACCACGAGGCCACACTCTCCCCCTGGCTCGATTTCCGGAAGTTGCCTTCAGAATCGCTGGCCGTGAGGCTGTTTCGTCGGCCTGCGGGGGGATGGGCTGCCGCTTCCCCAAGCTCCGAGAGCACAGACTTTCACTGAGACTTGGATAGCAGGATCCAGCCCGTGAGGCTGTCTTGCCCGCCCTGAGGGTTGCTGTTGTTTTGACCAGCTCTCTGCAGCGGAGGCCCCAGGCAGTAACTTTCACCCGGACCGAGGGGCTCTCTGCAGCGGAAGCCCCAGGCAGTAACTTTCACCCGGACTGGGACTTGGGTAGAAGACCCTGAGGGTTGTTGTTCCTCAGACCCTGCTCTCTGAGCCTGGCGCGGCTGCCGCTTCCGGGAGCCTTGGACTCTGTGCTCCTACCCCTGAGGTCCGAGGGATCTCGGGTTCTGGCTTTTAAGGGGAGCCGTACCTTTTGAACCGGGTCCAGGTCCAGGAGGAGGGTTCCCAGGGTCTGTGCTGTTGATCGTTTTGAATTTCGGCGCCTTAGGAGCTTCTAGTTTGAGATCGGTCGGGAAGGGTTTTCCGGAGATCTGAACTTCAGCTTTCTCTAAGCCGCCATCTTAACCGGAAGTCCCCTACTTTGTATTTTAAAGGTTTACAATGCACTTGACCTATAATACTTCATTTGATCCTTACAACCTCCCTAGGGGGGTAAGTCCTATTTTATTTTTTTAAACCCTTACCTTCTGTCTTAGATCAATGTTGTGTATTAATTCCAAGACAGAAGAGAGGTAAGGGCTAGGTGATGGGGGTGAAGTGACTTGCCCAGGGTGACATGGCAAGGCAGCGCCTGGGGTCACATTTGAACTCAGGACCTCCTGATGAAGGCTGATAGCGGGCAGTGAAAGAGAAGCAGGATGCTCATATTCTGAAATCTTGTATTTCTCACCAGTTAGCACTAGTTAAATATCAACAGCAGTAGCTGTAGTTTTGGCATTGTGAAATGCAGCGTCTGTACTGTTGGTCAGTGATACAGATCAGTCACCTGTACTGGATCTGCCATGTTCTCTGCTGGCCATCAGTGTTGTGCTGCTCTGTTTTATAAATGACTCCTATTGGTCTTTACTTACCTGGAGTTCTGAACTGTTGGGGCGGCATTATTCCCATTCCAGAAGGGTAGCCAGACCTCTTCCACACTGACAAGTGAAGAAGGGGCGGTGGGGGGCATGGGCCGTGCGGGCTAAGGACCAGGGCAGTCCAGAAGGATCCTCCAAACCTGGGCATGCCCCAAGGGTGGAGACTTCTCTAGAAGGGGAGACAACTTGTCCCCAGACCCCAATAAATATGCAAACCTGATCCACAGGGGGCTGAAGCTGCTACTCCATGGGGAGCCCCTACTCAACACAAGGCACTGCTCCTCTACAGGGGAGCCCCTACTCCACACAGGGAGCTGCTCCTCTACAGGGGAGCCCCTACTCCACATAGTGAGCTGCTCCTCCACAGGGGAGCCCCTACTCCACACAGGGAGCTGCTCCTCCACAGGGGAGCCCCTACTCCACACAGGGAGCTGCTCCTCCACAGGGGAGCCCCTACTCCACACAGGGAGCTGCTCCTCCACAGGGGAGCCCCTATTCCATACAGGGAGCTGCTTCTCTATGGAGGGGAGCCTCCACTCCACACAAGGTGCTGCTCCTCTATAGGAGAGCCCCTACTCCACACAAGGAGCTGTGCCTCCACAGGAGAGTCCTCACTCCACACAGTGAGCTGCTCCTCTACAGGGAAGTCCCCTATTTGACACAAAGAGCTGTTCCTCTACAGGGGAGCCCCCACTCCACATAGTGAGCTGCTCCTCCACAGGGGAGCCCTCACTCCACACAAGGTGCTGCTCCTCTACAGGGTAGTCCCTCCTCCCCACCTGGAGAGCTATTATTCCATCAAGTCCAGAAAGGCTACTCTACCGCCCCTGGGCTAATCCATCAGCCTTGGGGCTACCTGATTAGCCCCCAGTACCAGCTATTAGGCTATTAGACCACCTAAAACCTCTTCTTATAAAATTCTTTTTTTTTTTTTACTTCTGAATGGAATGGAGGTTGTCTCACATTTTTCAGGTGAGATCCTGCTACAAACTTGGGTGTGTTTCTCCCATAACACTCCCATCTCTAGGCCTACTATTTAATCCATTTATTCCCCCTTTTAAATACTATTTTATTTTAGTACTATTTATTTTATTTAACTTACTAATTACATGTAATAAATTTCCACACAAGTTTTCCCAAGTTGTATGTTGAATTTATCTACTTCCCTCCCTTCCCTTCCCCCTTCGAGTGCTGGCAGGTGATTCAATTTGGATTATGCAAGTACTATTTTAAAGAGGAAACTTCAAAGAATTGACATGCTCATAGTCACACAATTAATAGTATTGAATCAGGATTGAACTGATGTATTTCCTAAGTCCAAATCTTCCTACAGCATCCCACTGCCTGGTCACTAGGTGGAACAGAGGACAGAACACCTCACCTAGTGCCAGAAACACCTGAGTTTGAATCCTGACTCAGACACTTAATGGCTGTGTGATTCTGGACCAGTCACTTGTGATTTTCTCAGCCTTAATTTCCTCATCTGCAAAATGGGGGTGGGGGGGGTGGGGGGAGATAATAGCACCTGCTTCCTAGAGTGGTTGAGGATAAAATGAATTAATTTTTGCAAAGCTTAAAGCACTGTGCTAGCTATTATTACCTATCAGACACGGGTCCTTTCAGGATAACAGAATTTAGCTAGCCTATACAGTGGATGCTGTGTTTGTCACCCCATTGCAGCCCAACTGAGCTGCCATTCAAACACATTTAGAACCAGAAGTATTATTGGATCTCATTTCCAACCGCCATATTTAAACCTTTCTTTTCCTTTTTAATATTGTGGACTTGAGAAGCATCAACAAACAAACACATTTATCCATACATGATTTCTTTTCTTAATTTAGTGTGTTATAATAAAATACCTAGTTAACTACCTCCTTCCTTTCACCCCATTAGAAGGCATTATTTGACAAAAATATATTTGTATATATAAAACTACATCTTATCAGTTCTTTTCCTGGGTAGAATACACTGTGTCTGTTCTGAATAGCTGCTTGTTTTTCCAGATGAGGAAACTGAACACCAGAGATGAAAGGATTTTTGCCTGTAGTCAAATAAGTAGCAAGCATTAGAGCTGGAATGGGAACCTGCCCTCTAGACTCAGGCCTAGAGGCTGTCATCATGAAACTCAAGGGGTTTCTCTATAGCACACTACACTGGCCTTTTAAGAATTTATTAAATCTGGAAGGGAGGAAGGGAGGAAGGGAGGAAGGAAGGAAGGGAGGGAGGGAGGGAGGGAGGGAGGGAGGGAGGGAGGGAGGGAGGGAGGGAGGGAGGGAGGGAGGAAGGAAGGAAGGAAGGAAGGAAGGAAGGAAGGAAGGAAGGAAGGAAGGAAGGAAGGAAGGAAGGAAGGAAGGAAGGAAGGAAGGAAGGAAGGAAGGAAGGAAGGAAGGAAGGAAGGAAGGAAGGAAGGAAGGGAGGAAGGGAGGAAGGGAGGAAGGGAGGAAGGGAGGGAGGGAGGGAGGAAGGAAGGAAGGAAAGGTTAGGGTTTTATTCTCTTTTCCCACTGATTCTGTATAACTCTAGATGAAATGCTTATCCTTTTCCCCTTAAGGATTCTCATCCATACCAGACAGCTTTCATGAAAATTGTTTGTGGGGGACAGCTAAGTGGCTCAGGGAATTAAGATCCAGGCCTAGAGATGGGAGGTCCTGGGTTCAAATCTGATCTTAGACACTTCCTAGCTGTGTGACCCTGGGCCCCCACTGCCTACTTCTTACCACTCTTCTGCCATGGAACCAATATTTAGTACTTATTCCAAGACAGAAGGTAAGGGTTAAAAAAAAAATTGTTTGTGGTGTGTAGTGCTCTAATATGTTTGTAGTGTCTACTGAAAAATGTTATTATAATGATACGAAGCTGCATGTAAACCAAATAACTTCTGTATGATTTGTTTGGTTATTTTCCAGTAGCTGTTGAAACTCCCAAAATACTGGCCTCACATAAGTAAATTATTTGTATTTATTCATGCAAGAGCAACAAGTCCCTGAGGCCTAATTTCTATCCAGGAATTACATGAGAAACAATATACACCACTATGATTCCACAGGCCTATTTTTAAAACTAGAATGAGGAATAATCCATGTTGCATTTTGACTATGTTTCATTTTTTCCCCTTTCCTTATTCTTGGTAATCTCCAGTTGTTTGTAAATTGCAAACTGTGTTAACCATATACCAGATAATGAAAACATTAAACACCATGGGGAGTTTGTCATTTTAATCTCCACTATTCAACACTGAAAATGGGGTAGGAAGAGGAGGGGTGAGAGCAATCCCCAGTGCTTCGAAAACCCCCTACCCTTGCTGATTCGTCATGGCAAAGGCACCTTGCAATAATATGATTAAAAACACAAATGTTTTTATAGATTTGGTCTAAGCAGAGTCAGTCCTGGGAGCCTTAAAGGGACAAGGCATGGTAAGTCTTTTATTATTATTATTTTTAAGGCTTGCCAAGTCTTAAAGACGCTAAAAAAATATTTATTTTTAGTATATGAATACTGCGTCATAAGAGTTCCTATTTTAATGGCACCAGACACATTTTTAAATGATTAGTGAGGCATCCGGGTTTGTAGAGGAGTGTAAAGTGTCAGGGAAATTGCAAATAGTCCAAGTGATGGGCACTATGTAATGCCCCCAGACAGACATTACTCTCTGTTCTCAATGACTGTAAAAGACCGGTCATTACAGTGTTATAACGCAATATTTTTGGCAAGAATGTGAAACAGAAATCCCAGTTAGGAAGAGAAAAGTCTTTATTAATAGATGATGTTCTTCTGCACCTGCGTCTAGAGATATTTAAAGATTTTATTTTGGACTTGAGATGTGACATCATGTTTTAGTGTCCCTCCCTCCCCCCGCTTCCCCTTTTAGGTGTCTACCTATCCTTTAAAAACACCCAACTCAAATGCCACTTCCTCCAAGAAGCCTTCTCTAATTCCCCAGGCTGGCAAAGACCTTACTCTGGACCAGATAGAGTACTTTCTTTTGTTCTTTTCTGAAATACACTTATATAGTGTAACTTATATTGTGTTAATCCAATTTTCTAGGCTGGTGCTTTATCCTTTTACTAGTCTGTGAACTCCTTAAGGGCAGGGACTGTATCTCCCTTAGCACCTACATACCTTGTGTCTTGTCTATTTTCCTTGTTCAGGGTTTCAGTCATGTCTGACTCTTTGTGACCCCATTTGGGGTTTTCTTGGCAAAGATACTGGAGTGGTTGGCCATTTCCTTCTCCAGTTGAAAAAACCAAAGCAAACAGGGTTAAGTGACTTGCCCAAAGGACACCTGGCTAATAAGTGTCTGAGGATGGGCAAGTCCCTTAACCCACATTGACTAGCCTTTACTTCTCTTCTGCCTTGGAGTCAATATGTAGTATTGATTCCAAGATGGAAGGCAAGGGTTTAAAAAATAATAAGTGTCTGAAGATGGATTTGAACTCGGGTCTTCCTGCCTCTAGTCCTGAGCCACCTAGCTGCCCAGTGTTCGATATATAGCAGGTAAATGATCATGTGTCTGGATCTAGAATAACGTAGAAGTAAAAGAATTTACAATTACTTAGAATTTTGCATAACTACCTTAATAACGTTTTCCTATCTCCAGTTTCATAGGCTTTCCCAGTACACTTATTCATTCATTGGTCAAATAAAGAAGAAAAGCCAAATCCATTCATTGGATGGAGTATTGTTTTTTGGGGAAGGTGGCTGGTGGTAGTTGTTTTCTAATGGTAATAAACATCTGTCTACACAGCAGTGTAAAATGATTAAAATTTAATTTGGACCCAAGCTTTCTTAGGGTATCCTTGTTAAAACACAAAGAAGCCAAACTTAATCCAATTTTTTTTCAACTTCCCTTTCAAGATACCTAAAACTCCTACACACTCAGGGTCATATATCTAAAGATGGAAGAAACCCTGGAGGTGATGTAGTCTAAATTCCCTCCTTTTATAGATGAGGAACCTGGAACCCACTGAAGTTAAGAGAGTTGCCAAACATCACAGTGGTAGCCAACTGAAGTTCTGGCATTTGAACTAAGATCCCGTGGCTTTAAGGTCCTATGATTGGAAATTTTAAATCATAGCTTACTTAGAGAAAGAGACTTTGTGGTAAAGTGCAGAGACGTTTGACCTTGGAGTGAGAAGTCCTAGATTTAATTCTTGTCTCTCCTCTACCTATCATTTGTGTGACCATAAGCAAAACCCTTCCTATCTCTTGGCCTTAATTTCCTCATCTGCAAAATATGGGTACTAATAATACTTATAATACCTATTTTATTAAATTACTGGGAGGAGAGATTTGAAAACCTTATAGCCCTATGGGAAATGTGAGTTATTATTATTAATATTGCTTCAGTACATGAAAATCTATTCAATAACATTTATTTTCTATGTGCCACAAAAAGCATTGGAGGCATCTGTATTATTTTCTCCCATAGTATTCAGTTTGATTGGAATGTAGGATTTCATTATACTCCCCCAAATCTGCATAAACATTTAAAAGGAGCAGAAAGAAATGGTATTTGATGGGTTGCCAAGTCATTAATTGCCACTTCTAGAGAAATTGGTGTAAGTTCCTCTTACAACTGTTATAAGGAGGGAAATTATTCTTATTGTCTCATGTACCAGAAAATATATAACCTGGCCTTATAGAGGAATTAGAGACATTCTTTAACATTAACTTAAGTAGTCACTCACTGAGCTCTGACCCCTTTTGGGGCAAAGATACTGGAGCAATTTGCCATTCCTTTCTCCAGCAGATTTTGCAGATGAGTAAACTGAGGCAAACAGTATTAAGTGATTTGCCCAAGGTCACAGTTAGTAAGTGTCTGAGGCTGAATCTGAATTCAAGAACAGGAATATTCCTGATTCTAGAGCGGATACTCTATCCACTGAGCCACCAAGTTGTCCTTTTTTGTAGTAAGGGATGGAGAAAAACCTAAATTCTGTTAGAAAATTTGAATAGTAGCAAGAACTTTACCATTTCTGAAAGTTTTTGGAGGATATTTCTACCTGTCTATTTGGGGAGGGGCGCAGGAAGGTAAAATGTATTTGATTTCATTGATGTGGGGAATTCTCAGAGAAAACTTCTTCTACCAGGGCAGATTAGCAACGTGTAAAACACACTGGAAGATTGTTCCTTGCCAACATCTGTATGGATCACGGAGGTGACATGAACTTTCTGGCTCTGAGCATGGCAGTCTAAGCGAGGCTCCTTGTTTCCCTCCCCTTTTCACCTCTGCTAATCTATAGTTAAAGGAATTCTAGGATCCTGTAAAATTATGGATACAAACACGAAGGACTATAAAATAAACATAAATCATGCAATCAAATGGGAAGGCCAGAATATGCCATCTTCAGCTCCAGGACCCACAAAGAATGCCCGGGCTAACAAATACCAAAAAAAGGTTCAAACAACCCAAAGAATGACTCAGAAAGACTACTTTGCCTTCTTTCCCCCCCTTCCAAGCCACCCCAAACACAGCCTACCTGCAGTTTTATCCAGGTTCTGTCTCTGGACGTCTGTATTCCTCAGTTCTTCGGGGCTCGTGTACTTCATCACAGAGTTGATGGATGAAAGGGTGCTGATGAGCTGCGAGTTGAGCGAGCCAATCTGCGAATGAGGCTCCCCAAAAGCCTCGGCGAGTTCGCTATAGTTTTCGGCCAAGAGCGTCTGTTGTTCCGCCAAGAGCTTCTGGACCAGTTCGATGTAGTGGTCTAAGCCCGTCATCAGCTCGGGAGCCTGGCTTGGGGGGGGCCCCACCAGCTCACCCACAGGCTCATCTCCGACCCCGACGCTCCTCCGGCTGGCCGCCGAGCCGACAGTCAATGGCGGGGGCCCGCAGGCCATATTCCTCAGCTTAAGGCCCACCAGGTAGTTCTCGTGGATGCTTATCTGTCCCACGCCCGCGTCCTTGGTCTTCACGGCCGAGGGCTTGTCCAAGGCAGCGTCGCTGGAGAGCAGCGTCCCCACGCCCACGGAGCGCGTCTTGCTGGAAGCGGCCACGTCCTTGACTCTGCCCTCCCCGACCGCCACGGTCCGCACGTCCACCGTCCTCGTGTTGGTCTGCTTGTCCAGCGTGCTGAGGGAAGTGTTGGTGCCGCAGTCCGCGAGAGGCGGCGCCTCGGTGTTGGTGAACTGGTCGGCCTGCTCCAACGCTGTGGCCGTGTGCCGGCTCACGGTCTGAGGCGCGGCCATGACGGAGGAGTCCGCCAGGCACGGGGGCTCCGTGTTGATGCCCTGGGAATGGCGCTCCGCCGGGGAGCACACGGTCACCAGCACGGAACAGTCCCCACAAGCCACGGATCGCACGTCCCTGACCTCGGGCTGGGCCTCGCGGGGAGACCCGTCCGTGTGGCCGCCCGCTGCGCACACGCTGGTCTCCACGGCCTTGTCGCGCGTCTCCGTGGACCGGCCGACGCACTGGTCGCGCGTCTCCGCGCGCTCCTTCACCACCCACCGACTCATGGGCAGCTCGGGCCCCACGAGTTTATGGTCCCCGCCCGGCCTGCAGGAGACGCCCCTGCTACACGTCTGCAGAGACGTGCCCACGCAGGCATCCGCCACGGCCACGTGGGGGCCCGCCGTTTGGTCTCTGGTCTGCACGACCGCCTCCACCATGCGGTGCAGCACGCGCGGCTGGGCCATGCAGCCTTTGTCCACCTTCTTCCGGGAGCCGGCCGCCCGCAGCTCCTGCTTCAGCTTCGTCATCTCCCGGTCGTACGTGGTCTCCTTGAGCTGGACTTCCAGCCTGTAGATCTTCTCTTTCAGAGCTTCTATGGTCTGCTGCTGGAATTCTATCTCTTTGTCCGCCTCGGTGGTGACCCCGAGCATGGCTTCCGTGACCCCGACTCCGCAGTCTCTGGTGCGCGTCTCCGTGCCCACGGCGGCCTCCTTGCGAGCCACGGCCCCCTCCTCCACGCGGTCGGCGCCCACGGCCACAGACCTGCGGCCCCGGGCGGGGGGCTCCCCGTTTTCTCTGGGCTCCGGGGGGGCCTCGTAGCTGCTGTCCTGGATCTTCTTCTCCAGGGCCTGCATCTCGGCCGTGAGCTGCCTGAACTCCTTTATCCTCTGGGCGCTCTGCTCCACGCTCTCCATCTCCTCCTCCTCGCAGTCGATGTACAGCTCCCCTCCGCCTCCTCCGCGCACCCTGGACAGCTGCTGCAGCTGGCCGGCGTTGCCCGCGCTGTAGGACCGCGGCCGCAGGCCGCCCGCGTCGCTCTGGGAGGCCGGCCTCTGGCTCTTCAGCTGGGAGGCCAGCTGCCGCTTCTCCTCCTGCAGGACGGAAATCTTGACCTGCAGCACGGGAATGGTCCTCACCTGCTCCTCCAGCTCCTT
Source organism: Monodelphis domestica (assembly GCF_027887165.1). Taxonomy (NCBI): domain Eukaryota; kingdom Metazoa; phylum Chordata; class Mammalia; order Didelphimorphia; family Didelphidae; genus Monodelphis; species Monodelphis domestica. The sequence goes on from NC_077233.1 coordinate 194,351,844, forward strand.
GAGGCGCTTCAGGGCGATGGCCATTTGCTCTCGGATGTGCTGCAGGTGCAGCGGGCTCACGTTAGTCACGGGCGTGGAAATGCCGGAGCTCATGGGGCTGTGCCGCAGCGAGCTCCCCAGGGAGGAGGCGGCGGCGGCGGCGCTGTACAGGCCGCAGTCCCCGTTGCCTGGGTACCCATTCTGGAGCGGATGGGCCGCGGGGTTGTGATTCCCAGAGCCCAGGAAGGAGGGGAGGGAGCCCGTGGAGCCCAGACCGCCAAAGCTGGCCAGTCTGGGTCGCCGGTACTCTCCGGGGGCCACCTGCATGATGACCTTCTCCTGTTCCAGTCTTCTCCGGGTCTCCATCAGCGTTTTGGTGACATGAAGGTTATGCCGGGGGAGCTGCGGTGAGGAAGGGGGCAGCTGTTTGTTTTCTGGGATGGCAAGAAAAGAGGCAGAGGCGTCAGGAGGCGCGGGGGGCTGCCGGGCGGCCGGAGAGGCTGCCGCTTGGCTCCTGGCACTTAGGAAGGAGGGGCAGTGCTTGGTGTCATCGCTATTCGAAGAGGACAGTGACTCGGTGGAAGCCCACACACCGAACTGGCCCTGGGGATCCTTGGGCCCTGCGGACGGCGGCGCTGGCTTTCGCCTCTTCTGGATGTTCAGTTTTTTGATGGTGTTTCCCTTCTGTATGTCATCTACATACTTGAGGAAATCTAAGTCTAGCTGATAACCATAGGGGGTCTCCACGAAATAAGGGTCTTTCTGTTCTTTGTCACTGTCTCCATTGAGCACACTTCCTGATTTTCCTGTGAGAGAGAAAAAAGAAAAATGCTTTTATACTATGTATTTATTATAATAGTAATGATAAGAATTGCACCATTAAAATAGGAATAGCTTACATAAAAAAACTAAAACTTCAAAGCTTTTCCAAAACAAGAAGTTACAGAATAACAAAAGAGATCCTGGAGTGGGAGACAGAATTTAATCAGATTTTACCCTAGCCTTGCCACTCATCAGAATTATACTTTAATTTTTTCACCTACAAAATAGGGGTGAGGTTATTTCCAAAGTCTATTTCTACTCTAATATTCAATGATTCTACAGCCCTCATTTCCATTGACAATCAATCAATAAACAATTATCGATTGCCTCGTATGTGCCAGGCGCTGGGCTACTTGCTGGGGATACAAAAACTAGGCAGAAGACAGTCTTTTCCTTCAAAGAGCTTACAATCCTTTTTTTTTTTCAGGATTGAAAAGATATTTTTATTATAAAGTAGGAGATCCCACACCTATAAAACGATTACAACATAAATTTACATAAATTCAACATGCAACTTTCAAAGCTATTCTGCTTGTCTGTGCTTCTCTCTTTTCTACAATGTAATGGAGAAAACACTCAAACATATATACAAAGTAAGGTATAAGCAGGATAAATAAGAAAAAATTAACGAGAGAGAAGGCACTAGAATTAAGAGGAGTTGAGAAAGGCTTCCAATAAAAGAGGACATGTTAGTTAGGACCTAAAGGAAGCTGGAGAGGCCAGTAGTTAAAGCAGAGGGAAAGTGTTCCAGGCATAGGGGACAGCCACAGAAAATGCCCAGAGCCAGGAAATCGAATATCTTGTTTGTAGAACAGTCAGTGTCAATGGATAAAAGACTACATGTTGGGGAGAAAGGTGTAAGAAGACTGGAAAGAGAGGAGGGGACTAATTAATGAAGGGCTTTGAATGCCAAGCAGAGTATTTTTGTATTTGATCCTGGAGTCCAAAGGGAGCTAGCTACTGGAGTGACAGGATGAGATTTTAGGAAAATCCTATGATTGGTTGAATGGCAGACACATTGACAAGCCAGTGCACTAACCCAATTGTGAGGAGATGAGGGCGAGCATTCGAGGTGGCAGAGTCAGAGGCGAGATGGCATATTTGAGAGATGTTGGAAATGTGAAATGGGCAGGCTTTTGCAGCGGATAGGATATTGGGGGGGGGGTGATAGGGAGGAGTCTGGGATGACTCCCAGGTTGTAAGCCTGAGGAGGGAGAGGAAGGTGTTGCCTTCCATAGAAAAAGGGAAGGTTAGAAGGGAGTTGGGTTCAGGGGAAAGATAATGAGTTCTGCCTTGCCTTCAACATCCTGATTGCAGTGAGGGTAATTAGGACCAGATATTTATGGTTCTTACTTTGCCCATGTGTAGACTGAGGCACAGGATTTGTTCTGTGTCAGAGAATAAGTCAGGAGCAGACCAGGGACTAGAACTTAGCTTGTGTCATCCTCCTTCAGTAATGCCCTCTCAAATCTCTCAATCAAGAGTCAGTGTTTAAGGCTGCTCCATCCTATGAGATTCCAGAGATTCTGACTCTCAGATTCAGTTGATTATACTCAGCATCTGCACGGTATAATGCTTTGCGGTGAAAGGATGTGGATTCACATCCCAGCTCTGTGCCCTGTTCTCTTTAAGCCTAACTTTTCTTATCTCCAAAATGAGGGTGTTGGACTAGAATATAATACTTCATTTCAAGAAGCATCATCTGTTTTAGCCCAAATAGTTGAAAGCAATCAATAAAAGCAGGTCCAAGGCACAGCTGAACAGATGAAGGCAATGAAAATAATGGTAACACCATGCCCAGACTACTGAGTCAGTCACAAGGCATTTAGTAAAAGCTGTTTCTGACTAAACTGAACCAAGGCAAACAGCACACATTAAAAAAAAAAAAAGAAATTACAGGAACTTCCAAAATTCAGCCCCACGATTATGGAACAGTTGATCAGTAGGACTTGTGTTTTTCCTTTTAAACCAGGGGATAGACAAAAAGGAGAACAAATTGGAGGAGGCGGTCATCGAAAACAAAACATCTGGGAACATGGAAAGGCAAAAAGGAAAAAGAGAGAAGAGTAAATGGGGGGAAATAAGATGGAAGGAAATTAGTAATCATCATTGGGAATGGGAATGGGATGAATGTTTTAAAGGGTATGTAGAGGAAAGGGGAAAAAAGAAAGCCCTTTGGTGCCATGTCTGAGAACATAAAAACCGCCTTAAGAACTAAGTTTCATTTTCATCCCTGCTCCCACAAAAAACCTAAGCCTAATAGTTAAAATAGTCAAAGTTGTAAAAAAGGAACAATTGCAAACTATTAACAACAATATAAAAATGCTCCAAATCATCATTAATAAAGAGAAATGCAAATCAAAACAATTCTGAGATCTTAGTTCATTCTTAGAAAGCTGGCAAAGATGACAAGAGGATGGAAGTAGTCAATTTTAAAGGGAGTGTGGAAAGATAAGCACACTAATACATTATAGGTGGAGCTGTAAATCAGTATAACCATTATGGAAAACAATTTAGAATTCTGTGAAAAGTGGCTAAAAATATCCATATTCTTTGACCCAGAGATTTCACTGCTCAACATATACTTCCAAGGAAGTTCACACACATGCACATACATGTACTCGCGCGCGCACACACACACACACACACACACACACACACACACACACACACTCCTCAGCACTTTGAGTGGGAGCAAAGAACTGGAAACAAAATAGATGCCCACTGATAAAGAGAATAGGTAAATCACTCTTGTAAAAGACTGAAACAGAATGTTATTGTGCTCAAAGAAATAGCAAATATGAATATAGAGGTGTCAGAAGTCTCATATGAACTGATGCAAACTGAAGTGGAACCAGAAAAACAATATATCCTATCACTATGACTTCAGTAATGTATAATGAAAAGAACTGCAAAACAATTGAGAATCATTGTTGTAAAATTGCAAAGAATAAGTTTGGGGGGCAGCGAGGTTGCTCAGTGGATTAAGAGTCAGCCCTAGAGACAGGAGGTCCCGAGTTCAAATTTGACCTCAAACACTTCTTAATTGTGTCACCCTGAGTAAGTCACTTACCCTCTATTGCCTAACCCTTGCCTTTCTGTCTTAAGAATTGTTATAACTAAGATAGAAAAGTTTTTTTTTTAAAGACAAACATTTCTCTAAAGAAGAGATATGAGAGGATACGTCCCTCAGCTCTTAGGGGCAGTGGGAGAGTTGGGATTCCATGGCTGTGGAACACTGTATATAACAAGATTCCACCCTCTCCCACAAATGTATTTGTTATATTCGCTTCCTTTTCTTTAAAAAGAAAAAAAAAATTATTTGGTATAAGTGAGGGTGGGGGGAGAATACAAGGGGAAATCTAGGTGATGCAAAACAAACTATATTCATAAAAACATATTAATATTACAAAGTCATTATGTAAAAAGGTGCACTTCCCCAAATTCCTTTTCTCCTTATGCACTGACCGTTACAGCCGCTGTAGGTTTTGCTGAAAATCCATTACTGGCTCCTCAATTCTTGCCTTTCTTTTTTTACCCTCCTTCCTTCTTCATTTTATAAGGAAAAGTAGAAAGAAGAGGCCTTTAAGAGGTACTGAAAGCGCTGCACATTCGATTCCTGTGTTTTTGAATCCCTCCAGCTTTTTGGACATCAGGCAGCATTTTTAATTCCAAGCCCTTTAAGTATCGGTTTCCTACAACGCCGTTTCTTTTCCTGCTCAGAAATGTGCTCTAAGGGCAGGGGAAACACGGGGCTCACGCGAATCATAAAAGTGCCTTTCCAACGATATCTGTTACAACTCCACAACAACATACTCACTCAAAGTATGCAGTCAGACCCGTTTCCAATGCTGTCTTGAATTCCGTAGCCAAAAGAGAGCGGGCAGGCTCGTGTGTCAGGCAGGGGCAAACAGTTCCTCCTCACACTCACGGGACTCCTATATCATCCAGGCATTCTCAATCAAAGCAGCCCGGATCCTGGCGTGTCCCGGGAACTCAGGCTCTGCCTAAAGCTCTCCGTCGCTGGCTAGCCAAGCGACGAGAAAATGCAGCTGTGTAGCCGGGCGAGCGGACCGCGTACCTCCTCCTCTCAGCACTTACCAGAAGCACACTTGACTCAGTAACCTTCGGCCCTCGCCCTCTCCCGCTGTGCCAGCGCGCTTGGTCATAAACAAGCCGGTTTGAAGTTCTGCCTCTAAACGTCCTCATCCTTCACCCCATAAGGAAAAGAAAGTCTACATTCGTGTAAACTTAGCCAAGGCAAGCACACCGTGTCATAGGCTGAGTTTTCACCAATCAACTCTCTCGCCTGCTTCTCATTCCAGGCCAAGGACACTTAACTGTTCAGCATTCCCTGCTTTCTAGATGAACACAAGAAGGAACTATAGGAAGGAAAAGAGACAGGAGAGGGTGGGAGGGGGAGAGGGACAGAGAGACAGACAGAGAGACAGAGACAGAGAGAGAGAGACAGACAGAGAGACACAGAGAGAGACAGAGAGGAGAGACAGAGAGAAGAGAGAGAAGAGAGACAGACAGAGAGGGGGGAGGGACGGACACACACACACAAAGACAGAGAGGAGAGACAGACAGAGAGACAGACAGAGAGAAGAGAGACAGACAGACAGAGAGACAGACAGACAGACAGACAGACAGAGAGACACACACACAGACAGAGAGGAGAGACAGACAGAGAAGAGAGACAGACAGAGAGGGGGGAGGGACAGACACACACACAAAGACAGAGGAGAGAGGGAAAGAGAGAGATAGAGAGGCAAAGGGACAGAGAGAGGGGGGAAGGGACAAAGAGAGACAGAGACACAGAGAAAGAGAGAGAGAAAAGGGAGGGACAGGTACATAGAGACAGACAGACAGACAGACAGACAGAGAGAGAGAGAGAGAGATACACACACCCAAAGACAGTGAGACAGAGAGAGACAGGGAGGGAGAGAGAGAGAGAGACAGAGAGGGGGGAGGGACACACACACACACACACACACACACACACACACAAAGACAGAGGAGAGAGGGAAAGAGAGAGATAGAGAGGCAAAGGGACAGAGAGAGGGGGGAAGGGACAAAGAGAGACAGAGACACAGAAAAAGAGAGAGAAAAGGGGGGGGTAGGTACATAGAGAGAGAAAGAGAGAGAGAGAGAGAAAGAGAGAGAGAGACAGAGACACACAGAGAGAGACAGAGAGAGAGACAGGGAGGGAGAGAGGGAGAAGGAGAGGGGGAGGGAGAGAGAGACAGAGAGGGAGAGACAGAGACAGAGAGACAGAGACACAGAGAGACAGAGAGAGACAGAGACAGAGAGGGAGAGGGGGGGAGAGGGAGAGGGAGAGAGAGACAGAGAGACAGAGAGAGAGAGGGAGGGAGGGAGAGAGGGAGAGGGAGAAAGAGAGAGACAGAGACAGAGAGACAGAGACAGAGACAGAGAGACAGAGAGAGAGAGAGAGACAGAGAGGGAGGGAGGGAGAGAGGGAGAGGGAGAGAGAGACAGAGAGAGAGAGATAGAGACAGAGAGACACAGAGAGACAGACACAGAGAGACAGAGAGAGAGACACAGAGAGACAGAGACACAGAGAGACAGAGGGGGGGGAGAGGGAGAGGGAGAGGGAGAGAGACCCACTTTTCTCTGTCCAATTTTTCTCCAATTAAAACAAAGAGCAATTTAAACACCTCCAACCTAAAGACTATCTTTACAGTAACCGGCAGTGACTATTTACTCTACCAATCAAAGACAGTTTGTATTCTGCCAGAAAGTGGGCAGGAACACCAACCCTCAGCCACTTTAGAGAGGCAAGGCACAATAGATCTCAGTGTTCTCCATGGCCTCCCAGAAGAGTAGCCTTGCAGTGAGCAGAGGGGCCACAGTGGCTACCTTTACAGTGTTACATGAAGTCTGGTTCTCGTCTCCACACTTTGGTGTGTAAGTGACAAGCGGTCATCTTTTGAGTCAACCACCATAATGCTTCTTTGGTATGTAGGGGGCAAATCCAAGAGCTTTAGGAGGCTGGTAGCTTCCTCCCCTTTTTGAAAATAGTTTAAAAAGCCAAAGTAACCCATTTGAATTTAGGATTTGAGCACCTAATATAAGACACAATTCTAAGTAGCCAACACTCCCTGGCAAGCTAAAACCTCCCTGGTTTGTTTTTGCCAGGATCACGAGGCCCACAGGAGATGGCAAGTTAGTGTGACTTAAGTTGGAGTCTCTAAATCCAAGTTTCAGTTAAGCTTTGAGCCACAACGTAATAATTAGCAACTAACATTTACATAGAGCTTTCAGGTTCGTGTTATCTCCTTTGATCCTGACAACAATCCTTCCAAGTAAGTGCTGTGGTTACTATCATCATCTCCATGTTGCAGGTGAGGAAATTAAAGTGGTCGGTTTCTTTCCAGAGTCACATAGCTAATAACGTCTCAGGAAGGATTTGAACCAGGGTCTTCCTGACACTGAGTCCACTATGCCGGCGGATCACATTGTGCACAGATACTGCCTGCTCCAAGACCATGTAAGGTGGACAAAGCTTGTATTGTCACTGCTAATTTAGCCCAGAGAGCCAAACTCAGAGCCAAACAAGTCTTTAAGTCGCTCCCACAAATACATACAATCGAAGTTTCATTCTTCAACCACAAAAGGGGAGACCCTTATTAAAAATGTAATTTCTACAGGCCTTTGTGCAGATGATAGGATTTATCACTTGTTTATTTGGGTATATGTTTTGGGGTTTTGGTTTTATGAGATCATTCACTTACAAAAATGAATAACGTGGAAATATGTTTTGTGTGATGTATAACCCAGATTGAATTGCTTGTCAGCTCCAGGTTGGGAGAGGGAAGAAGGGAGGGAGATAATATGGATCATATAACTTCAGAAAATGTATGTGGAAATTTGCTATTAAAATAAATAATCCAAATTAAAAAAAGATTTGTTTCTATAATTAAAAGCATTTCAGCACCACTACTTTTTTTTAAACCCTTACTATTTAAACCCTGTCCTATTAACAACTCTAAGACAAAAAGGCAAGGACTAAGCAAACAGGGTTAAGTGACTTGCCCAGGGTCTCACAGCTAGGAAGTGCTTAAGGTCATATTTGAACCCAGTTCCTCCTGACTCCAGGCCTGCTGCTCTAGTCACTGAGCCACCTGGCTGCCCCTGGGTTCCATTACTTTTAAACAACCTTTCTACTTTTGAACATAACTTTTTAGCCATCATCTTTATATGGTTTTGAATTGTAAATGCTCTAAAAAAAGTTCACTTCATGACAGCAGTGATGTGATTTCTAGGCCCTTTTTATTTCTCTTTGCATCTTAGTATTGGGTACACAGCATATGCTATATAATATTTTTAATCAAAGGAATCACTGGCAGAAAGAATATAACCACACATTCTGACTTTTGCAACAAAAGATTATTGCTCTGTTACAAAATGAAACTGTTAGTACCATGACATTTGTAGAGATCTGGTAGAATGGTAGGTCTTGTGACTAACATTGTCCAAATATTAAAAACAAAAAAGATTCTGAAGCAAAGAATAAAAAGGCAAAGGGTTTCAGTTTAGGAAGAAGGCTGGATACAAAAAAGAATAAAAACCTAAAAGGGGGTAAGGATTATAACCTTTACCAAAGAACTGACAAAAAAAATGTTTTGTGTTTTTAAATATATATATATATATGTACATATATATATATATAAAGTATACAAAGTAATATATATATATATATAAAGTAAAAGATGTATAATTAAAACGGGTTCTTAAAAAAAAAACCTTACCCTTTGTCTAGAATCAATACTTAGATTCAATACTATGTATTGGTTTCAAGGCAGAAGAGTGGTAAGGGCGAGGCAAAGGAAGTTAAGTGACTTGCCCAGGGTCACCCAGTTAGGAAGCATCTGAGGCCATATTTGAAGCCAGGACCTTCCATTTCTGGGCCTGACTCTCAATCTACTGAGCCACCCAGCTGCCTCTAAAACTGGTTCTTCTAAGAGTAAGCAATAAAAAAGGTAGATAATAGTGCAATAACCAAAACCAAGGAAAACTAACAAAACAGGGACTATTGTTTTAATGACATTTGCTTAAAAAAAAACCTTACCTTTCATCTTAGAATTGATACTAAATATCCATTCCAAGGCAGAAGAGCAGTAGGGGCTAGGCAACTGTAGTTAAGTGACTTGCCCAGGATCATACAGCTGGGGAGTATCTGAGATCAAATTTGAACCCAGGACCTCCCCCTCTAGATTTGGCTCTCTATCCACTGAGCCAGCTAGCTGCCTCAATGACATTCATTTTTAATTAAAAAATAAGAAAATCAAAGACTAGCAAGGCACTAAAAACTCATATGATGTTTGCAGGCTTTTGATGAAAGAACAGTGAGTGTGCATGTGTGTTTATACGTGTACATGCACCTCTTTTTCAATATTTACCTATATCTAACTATCTTCAAGATGGCAAACAGACTGGCCTGCTCATGGAAGAAGAGTGTGTCAGGAATTAAAATGATGAAGTTAGAGAGGTAAAGAAACTAGAAGGGTAACTACTTGGGAAACTACAGGGTAACCCTTCAAAGAGTGTTTCTGATGTTTCAAAGGAAATCCTGATTAGGAAGGCAAGATGATGGAGAGACCATGAAGAAACCCTTCAGGCAAACCTTGCTTGACTATTACTCTATTTATTATTATTCATTTGTTGATTGATAATTTTAGTATTATCATTATTTATTTATTCTACGTTCTTTTTCCCTAGAGGCTCTCTTTTGCTGATTAAGTGCCCATCTTGTTATTTCTATGAAGGAGAGTGTCTCCTGGGTCTGAGCACAATGAAGGGAAATAGCTGAGCCAGAGCTCGAGAAGCACCTCGTCATGACAGCGTCCCACATTTACAGTCTACTTTGGTCCAATCTCTTTGCCTGTTGAGCTACTTAAAAATTGCAGTATCCACTGGTGGGAAAGAAAAAAAAAACCCACGAGATGAATTAAGAAAGATGTAGGATTCATGTTCTCAAGAAGCTAATGACGCCGATCATTAAAATAATTAAGTTAACAAATCAGCTTGTCAGAGGGTTGAGCAGTGGGTTGTAGAGGAGGGTGAAATGAGAGAGAAAAAATCATCTTAAACAGGTTGAACAGGAAGCTTTCCCTGAGGAAGTTGTGGCATCCAACTCTTTGAAAAATGAAGCATTTCTGTGTACCCACGTCTAATACAGAAAGACTGGCTTGATAAGTAAGTTGAATATACTCATTCACTGTTAAGGAGAAAACAATGTGGTTATTAACCTTTACACACATATGGTTTGGTCCCATCCACTGGACTTCCAATCATGAAGTAGTATTTTTAAAGCTGCTTCTCCCACACTCCCATCTGATAAACAGGCCTCCCTTTTAAACTAACTAACCCAGACTTTTGCAGTTCTTCAAAACATTTCCTGTAAGGGTAATAATGACATTAAGGAAATAGATAACTCTGCCAAAAAAAAAAAGTCATAAGAAATTATTGGTCAAAGAGAATATGGCATTATCCACATGTCTCTGGGTTAAATGATGTGCCTATGTGGTTAAATAACTTCTTCATCAAAGAGTTGGCTACCAATTAATGTATTTTATTTACAGCCATGGTAATTCATGAAACCATTTATTAAGTTGGGGGGGGTAGAGGGGGGTGACGTGTGCATGCATGCAATTTACTACATCAGATGATGGAGAATCCATACAAAAATGAAATCCGAAGTCTTCCTAGCTTCTTACGCACAGTTAAATCATAATGAAGTTTAGTAAATAGTTACAGAGTTTCCCATGTGAATGAACCCTTTTACTTTGGTCCCAAACCCCCAGACTTCCTTTCATGAATAATAATGACATTTCTCTTTTCCTTGTGTGTCACATAAATCATAGGCTGTTTCACTCCTCACATCTGTTCCCTTATCTCCAGTTTCTCAGATGCCCAAGCAGCACCATATTTGGATTATAGGGTCCATGAGTCAATCTCCAGATCTCAACCAAGATGGTTAGTCCAAGAGAAATGCTAGATGGATAATATAACTATCTAAATTCTATCTATCCTCCAAGGCTCAGCTCAAATCCTATTGCTAAATGCTTCAGTTCACACTAATCCCTTCTTCTTTGAGTTCCTTTATCATCTGCCATATCATCCATTAATATCTGTTTATCTATATATGTCTCTCTCTCTCTCTCTCTCTCTCTCTCTCTCTCTCTCTCTCTGTCTCTCTCTCTCTCTATATATATATAAACTCTTACCTTCTTAGTATCAATTATAAGACGAAAGAAAAGCAAGGGCTAGGCAATTGGGGTTCAGTGACTTGTCCAAGGTCCACATTTGTGTCTGAGATCACATTTGACCCCAGATTTTCCCAACTCCAGGCCTGATGTTCTATCCACTGTGCTACCTACCTGTCCCTGTATCATCCATTTTGATACTCTCCTATATTGCAAATGAATTATTCAATTTGTATGGATATGCATTTTGTTTTTCAAACTTAATTACAAGCTACTGGAGAGGAAGACCTAGATCCACGTTTCTTTTCCTTTTTAAAATAATCTCACTGCTTAAAATGACAGGCACATACTAAAGGATCAGAGAAGGTTCAAATGCGAAAGAAAACTCCTATATATGATAAGACTGGGGCACAGAGAGAAATAACTTGTCCAACATCACATATTAAAGGTGAGTGAATGCAGTCATAAACTACCATAGTACACTAGTGTTTGACTAACCCAAAGAGCCAACCTTTTAAAGGAGAACTCATTGTTCTACAAAGACTGCTGGGGAAAATGGAAAACAGAATGGCAGAAACTAGGCATACACTAATACCTCACAGATATGCCAAGATAAAATCAAAATGAATGCATGATTTAGAAATAAAGGATGGTTGCATAAACATAAGGGGAGCACAAAATAGATACCTGTCAGACTTGTGGATAAGAGAAGAATTTATGAACAAACAAGACAGAGAGCATTACAAGATATAAAACAGGTAACTTTACGACACTAAATTAGAAGTTTTTGCATAAACAAAACTGAGTGGAAAAGGCTAGACTAAAACTCAGGTCTTTTGCTTCCCTGACTACTGTTCTTTCCATCACAAAAGTTCCTATATCAGAGAAAGGGAAACACTCAGTTACAATCATTTTACTGAATTTTGTCAGCATTCTCTGAAGGGTGCTCTGTGATCATCTAATCAGGTAATTTAACTGAGGTGGGGAAGGAGACAGCAAACTGTGTCTGAACAAATAGGATCTGGTCTCACTCCTCTTCCACTTGCCAATTTACTATTTCCCTTCATCAGGGTCAACCTGACCAGCAGAATTTGGTTTCTATTTCTCTCTGTAAGATCAGTTCAGTAATTCTATTATTCTCAGTCTAAGGTAGCTGCTCTCAAAGAGTGGTCCACAGACCCCTGGGATTCCCTCAGATCCCCTCACAGGATGCTCAAGATTATTCTCATCACAGTTTTGAGATATTATTTACCTAAATACTACTTCCTTTCCTGACTATTTGCCTATGTGAGGCCAGATGTTCTTCATATACTTCAACCCAAACTATGTAACACAGCAGACAGAATGTGAATGCAGATGAGAATCCAATTGTCTTCTGCTAAGCTACATGTTGAAGAGATTTGAAAAAGATGTAAAGCAATACCATTCTTCTCCCTAATTTTGCTGTAGTAAATACAATGATGTTTCTTTAAAATGGGATTTATGTTAAGATGTAATGGTTTGTTTATTGTTATTTTAAATGAATTCATTAATTAATATGATTCGCCTGTTTTAATATGGTCAAATTCCATTAGATAAAATCAGTGTCAGACTGGCAAATGTTTAACACTGGCTCCCCTTAGAAAAAGGGAAATGCATGACACCCTTTTAATTCTGATGAACATTCTCACCATCACTTTTTTATGACTAGATAAACAACAAAAGGTCAAGCCCCAATTTGTAGCATTTGCCCATTTCTGAGTTATAAATGCTCAAACACTGAAAATTTAACAATTGACTTGAGAGCAGGTTCAGGCTGCCTCTGCACACCACTGGACATAATCCACATAAACAAAAGGTCTTTGGGGTCCTCAATAATTTTTAAGAGAGAAAAGGGGTCCTGAGACCAAAATCAGGGCTTTAAGATATCTAATTAACAATGAGAACTTCAAAGGAAACTTGTTATCCAATGCCATTATTCTTCAATGAAAATATGGATTAATATGTATTAAAAGAGAAAATCAGAGGGAACGGGGAACTCTCCGGCTCCTTGAATGGATTCAACTAATTCATGTATCACTTAAGTTCCTATGTGATCATGCTGAATTGAGTGACATTAGCCGATTACCACAGAAATAAGACCAAGATTTTGTTCAGCATTCCGAAGCACTTCAGCAATTAATTTTCAAAGTGAATGAATCACAAAGGCAGAAAGAAAAGCACTTTACACAAGAGATTATTTACAGCTGCCTTCTCAGGAGTAGCAAAGAACTAGAAAAAAGCCAGTGCCCTTTGGCTGGGGAATGGATACACAAATCGTAGCGCATTCATGTAATGGAGTACTATGGGGTGGTAAGCAAGGATGAATAAATAAACCAAGGAAACATGGGAAGATTTACATGAACTGTTACAGAGTGAAGAAGCAGAACCAGGAAGACAACATACACAATTATTGCAACAGGATGGAACTGAATATCTCACATTGCAGACATGAGGACAGGCAGCAAAAGTGTCCCTTTGGGAGATGGAGAGTCTTGTGTGATGAACAGCAGAGGCTAGTGCTGTGGATCACAGAGAGTACTTGGGGGTGTGTATTTGTATAAGGCTTAAGAAAATTAGAAAAGGTTGGACTATTGTACATAATGTAAGATAACTGATTTTCTTTTTAAATGTTATCTTTACCCACTTTTCTTGGGGGAGGAGCTGGAAAATAATTTCCAGAGTGTCTACTTTGAATCAGACACTGTGCTTAGCACTTTATAAATATCTCATTTGATCATTACAACTTTGTGAGAGAGGTGCTGGTATGACTCCCATTTTACAGTTGGGGAAACGGAGGCAGAGGTTAAATTACTTGCCTAGAGTCACCAAGTGAAGTGTCTGATAGGTCTATACCTTTAACTAGTCTCTGTCTCTCTCTGTCTCTCTGTCTCTTTCCCCTTCCTTCCTTCCTTCCTTCCTTCCTTCCTTCCTTCCTTCCTTCCTTCCTTCCTTCCTTCCTTCCTTCCCTCCTTCCTTCATTCCTTCCTTCCTTTCCATCTTAGAGTCAATACATGGACTGGTTCCAAGGCAGAAGGGAAGTTAGAGCTAGGGAATGGGGGTGAAGGTCACACAGCCAGGAAGTGTCTGAGGCCACATTTGAACCCAGGACCTCCTGTCTCTAGGCCTGGCTCTCAAACCCTTAAGGCACCTAGCTGCCCCTTCTACCTCTTATTTCTGTTGTCAGTCACATTTGTAGCACTGGCATTATCCTTGACTCTTCATTCTCTCTCCTTCCCCCTAGGGTCAACAACTCGTTTTGCATCTATTCAACAAATGTCTCTTCTCTCCATTTACATGGTCTCACTCTCATCCATATTTTCTCGTGCCTGGACCATTTGAGCAGCCTGCTGACTGGATTCCTTGCCTTCGATCTTACCCTCTTCCTCCAATCTACCCTGCACATGGCTGTCAAAGCAATATTCCGAAAGCATCACTCCCTTCCTCCATAAAAGCCAATGGCTCTGGGCTACCTCTATGAACAAGTATAGACTCCTGGGCTTGCTTTTGAGACTCTTCTCAGGCTCCAGTGTCAGCCTCCCACCTTCCAGCCTTATGATGTCTGAGTCCTCTTCCTGCCCTCTCCAGCCCAGAGCTTCTCTCTTTTCCTCATGTACAATATCTCCCATCACTGGCTCTTGGATGGATGAAATCTACTCCTTCCTCTTCATGACTTTCCTTCAGCTCTCTGCTCAAGCACCATATTGTGTGTCAAACCTTTCCTGGTCCCCAAAACTTTGAGTGTTCCCAATTTCCTTGTATTTAGATATATTCTAACATTTTTAATATATCCTTAATTTTAAATAAATTAAAATTAAATTAAAATTTAAATAATAAATTATTTAAAATATATATTTTTAATTTAATAAACGTTTTTAAGTCATGCCTTTTTAACCCTTTTCTTCCATCATGGAATCAATACTGTGTATTAGTTCCAAAGCAGAAGAGCGGTAAGGGCTAGGCAATGGGGGTTAAGTGACTTGCCCAGAGTCACACAGCTGGTTAAGTGACTTGCCCAGGGTCACACGGAAGTGTCTGAGGCCACTTTTGAGCTCAGGACCTCTTGTCTCTAGGCTTGGCTCTCCATCCACTGAGCCACCCAGCTACCCCCTTTTAACTGTTTTCAAATTTTCAAATTTTCAAAATTAATTCCATTTATTATGGTTATTATTATTATTTTCAGGCAATTAAGTGACTTGCGTAGGATCGCACTGTTAGGAAGTATTTGAGGCAAGATTTGAACCCAGGACCTCCCATCTTGGGGCCTGACTCTCAGTTTATTGAGCCACCCAGCTGCTTCCACACGAGAAGGTTCTAAATAAAAGTTTGCCAACTATCTGACTTAAAAGACGGTTCACTGTGCAGAGCAAGGGAAATATTTGGAAATGAAGGTGATATGAATGGTATAAAAGTAAGACCATAAAATTTTGAGAATAGCAAAAGCAAATGGCTCTGCTTCTGTGATGTACCTAATGCTTAGAGAAACTATTTTGTGTCTGGTGTTTCTAAGGCGACATTGGCTGCTTCCCTTTTATACTTAATTTTGAAATGCTTCTACCAGCTGTGAATAAAGGGAATGTTTGATGCCTTTACCGATAACTCAGAATTGGGAATGGACGAAGCATGACTCTACTCTGTGAGTTTCTCAGGGTATTTCTCTGAACCTCAGTTTCCCCAACTCTAAAATGAGGAGCCTGGATTCCCTCCCATTTGTAATTAATGACACAATCCTATGAGTACATTACAGTGTAGTGAATGGTGACTTTGTGAAAATGGCACCCATTGTGACGATGGGAGCCTCATTACTGCTAACACTTCTTTTCGGGCAGCTAGAATGTTGGGGCCTAGAGTCAGGAAGACTTATCTTTATGAGTTCAAATCTTGCTTCAGACATTTACTCGCCATGTGACCCTGGACAAGTCCCTTAATCTTATTAGCCTCAGTTTCCTCATCTGTAAAATGATCTGGAGAAGGAACTGGCAAACCACTCCAGTATCTTTGCCAAGAAAATCCCAAATGGAGTCCAATGAGTCATAAATAAGTCAGATGGCCAAACACCACCAAAGTGAATGACTCTGCAGCAAAAGGAGGGGAGTGATATGGATGGGATCAGATGCAATTCCCTTCTCTTCTTGGGATCATCCATAAAGTGAATGGGTCACTCCACAGTTCCTTCCATGGTTCTAACTGTGCCATGCACAACACCTATACTGATTCCAAGACAAAAGGGAAAGGTTTAAAAAAAAAGGAAAAAATGAATATGATGACATCATAGAGATATTATGAATTAAAGATTTTCTTTTTCTTTTTTTTGCGTTTCAGCTATTTATTTGGTTTAATTCTCCCTCGCTGTCCCCCTTCCAGCATTTCACCTTGTCAATGGTTTCTTTTCTCGCTCTCTTTTGTTTTATTTTTCATTTTTATTTAATTAATTAATTTAGAATATTTCCATGGTTACATGATTCATGTTCTTTCCCTCCTCTCCTCCCTCCCCACTCCTGGAGCCAATGAGCAATTTTATTAATGTTGTCTTAAAAAAACACATACCAGCAGCAATAGACTTTTGCTACCCAGTGAGTAAGTAAGACTATTTCTAAGCTACATAAAATACATCTCATGCTGCTTTTGGAGATCTTTCCTTATGAATTAAAGATTTGCAAAGAGGCTAAAGGGGAGATATACTTTCAGAAAGTACATTTTTCCTATATCACGCTAGCTTAGAAAATGACAGCAACAATGGCTCTGTGGTCTGTGCCCTGATCTGTCCCGCTAGATTCAAAGCCAGTTATAAGCAGAGGCAAGTCCTTATCTAAGCCCTACCTAATCTGAAACATTTTACATCTGGATAGGTTTTCATCAGTTCAGTATTCTGTGGTATTTTGCAAAGCCCATTTCCTTATCTGAATAAATTATTTTAGAAATAATGTCCAAACTGATAACATCCATAAGAAATTTTCTCTTTGCATAATTGTGAAAGAAGTTTTCCAAACTTAATTTAAAAAATTTTAAACTGTAGCTTTAACAATGGGGAGGAAATGTGTCACCTCAAAGAGTAACTTTCTGAAAAACTGCAAAATGACTCAAACCAGGCATGTTAGAATGAAAGGACTTTTCCAGGAATCCACTGTAGGCTTTTAAAAAGAGATTGTGCTATCTACAGAACACAGTGCAATTGAAATACCTTTTCTACTTGAACAGAAAAAAAAAAGCCTTAAAAAATTCAGCTTTAAATATAAATGCTCATAGTGACTGCCAAAAATGTACTAGATGGTTTCACCATGACAGTTAATTTGAGAACTCAGCTAAGCCATCACTAGCCTGTCTGTATGCCTGGAGGTAGCCACAGTGCCTCAAACAATACCATCTTTATGTTCAAGTCACAGCTCCAGTTGATGTTTCCAATATACAAAAAGGGGAAAGGAAGAAAACAAGAAATTGAGTGGCTTTTTTTTTTCCAGGCTACTGTAAAAATAAACATTCTGTTGGTACCATCTCACACACACACAGTCTTCAGTTTTCCCTTGCCCGACTCCACTGAAGTTTAAGTTTTTCTTCCCTGTTATTCTGCACTTGGCATTCTTACTTACCAAAACCCCAAATGAACTAACATGATTTTCAGTCAGCAGGAAGTCGAGTCCCAAGCATGCTTCCTCGGTGGCGTGTAGGGAATGCACACCAGCTCCGGACACATCAGCAGGCAGAGTGCCTGGAAGCTGCCTCAGAGAATTTATTTATACCCATTTGGAATTTCCTGACGGAGCCGAAGCTGGAGTCTGCCAGCCACTGGTGTTGCATTGTGGTGTTTTTTCCTCAGCAAGACGGCCACAGTGACCGGTGAACAAAGTTGCTTGTGAAGAGTTCAATTCCCCAACCAAAGTATGCCAGTTAGAACAAATCACCCACTACCAAACTTTAGGGGAACTGAAGGGGGGGAAATGCACTTAAAAAAAAAAGGCAGCAGTAAATCCTATGGATAAAGCCCAAAGCTGACAAGGAAATGTGAATAGAAAGTCGGCAGCTGTTTCCTTAGTCTTCTTTTGCCTAATTTCCCCTTCCCTACTCCCTGCCTGGAGTGCACAGAAGGGCTCATTGATAGAACTGAGACCTTAGTCCACACTAGTCTGCCCATGAAGGAAATGATTCAGGTTTAAGCTGCACCCACAGTGTGGGTGGGTTGGTGGTGAATGGCCTATTTTCCTTGGGTTACTCTTGTTTAGTGCAACATGTAATTTAAAGGCTAAAAATGTTCAGTGTTTATAACCTACAGACCCAATTTTTTTTAGGTGGGGATGGATGGGTTATTTGGGGAGGAAACAGCTCAGCAATGTGTCCAAACTAGATCACATGCTTCTTCGCTCCCAAAATTCCAAAATAACAATTTGAAAAATTTTTGGGTAAAGCTTTATTGTTTTTACTAACTGCACTAGATTTTTAAGAATTTAAATTCGTTTGTTACATTAAAATACTGAAGTAACTCCCTCCCTTCCTCTTCTCCCTCCATTAGAGAAGGCGTCATTTGACAAAAAGATATATTTATTTATCAAACTATGTCTTACTTATTTCCATTGATGAGTGCTTTCTCTGGAGGTGGACACGCACATATGCTTCAAACTATTTCTGTGGCTGTATATAACGTTCTCTTGGTTCTGCTTGTTTTCTTTCTTGGCGTGAATTAAGTTGCGTGCACAGACCTTGTGGATGACCTACATTTTTTAATCATCTTAGATAAAGAGGCTCATATTTTTAGTCCTTCATTCACCTTTGCCTAAAATGCATCCTGGGGGTTACGGATTACAGTGAACAGGAACAATCAACTGTCCCACTGGGCAAACAAGAAGAGCTGGTTGAGATCAGAGACTATGCAAGCCTCTATAAATGAGGTGCTTGTAAAATCGCTGCACATCACACCTGTAACCTTTCCCAAAGGAATACCTGAGAACGGCGTAAGAAGACTGGCTATTTCCAGAGGCTCACCTGATGCTCTGTGCACAAAGCAAAAAGTCACGTTACTTCTAATGCTTGCAGAATTTGCAGATCTGTTTTGGGCAACAAGAAGAAGTCAGAGACCCCTCCTCAGAAAAGGGTCCACGTTCTGAGCTGTCGTCCCCTGCCCAAGCTGAGTCATCCCACATATTCTCTCCTGACTGTGGCCAGACAAATACTTTACCAGATTTAAAAGTGAGAGCCACCTATCCACCAAAGATTCCCCAGTAAGAAGCCTGGGTAGCTGGGTGATGAAGTGGATAGAGCGTTAAGGCTTGGAATTGGAAAGACTCATCATGAGCTCAAATCCAGCCTTATGTGTATTAGCCCTGTGACTCTGGGTAAGTCATTTAACCCTGTTTGCCTCAATTTCCTCTTCTGTAAAAGAATTTGGAGACAGCAGTGGAAAATTAGTCCAGTATCTCTGCCAAGAAAACTCCCAATAGGGTCACAAAGAGTCAGACACAGCTGAAAAATGACTGGACAATAAATTAAGAAGCTATATATTAGGGGGTCATGCCAGATGGCTGGATGGTGTGAGCTAGTGGGAGTCAGGAAGAGCTGGGCATCAGCACATACAACCTGCACAACTTGTAAGCAAGCCACAGGCAATTAACTCTCAAAGACAAGAGGTTGATCTCTGTCTGTGGATGGAGTTTACGTTCCAGGAGTTCCCTACACTGTTGAAATCAGATTTGGAATAAACAAATATGAAGCTAAATAAAGCAAACCGAAGCCTCTCTCAGTCAGGGGACAGACGAGCTGAAAGGGTCTTTGGCAACCAATTCCTCCTAACCCCTTGATTTTACAACTGAAGAAACTGAGGCACAAGGAGACTTTTGTGAGGACCAAAACCCATTTTTCATATGGTCCCATGGTCCTAGGGCAGAGCTGGACTCCAAAGCCAAAGTGCTTTTGATTGTGCCAGCAGTTCTCAAATGTATAATTCTTAAAAATGACTGAGGATTCATTCTGGAAGTCAGAAACTGCACTGTCCCTGGGCATCCTACCTTAATAGGCATATGCCATCTGTGAGTCATATTTTTACGTCACTTCACACAGAGTATATCTCCCAAAATAAATCCAGAACCTATATGAACAAAATTATATAGCAAATTAAGTCAGATTTTAAAAATTGGAAAAAAAAATACTGAGGGTTTGGAGGAGGTGGGGCAGGTAGGTGGTTCAGTGAAGGTCCTGGGTTCAAATTCAAACTCAAGACACTTCCTCGCTGTGTGACCCTGGTCAAATCACCCCATTGCCTAGCCCTTACAACTCTTCTGCCTTGGAACCAGTACTTTGTATTGAATTGAAAAGATAGAAGGTAAGAGTTATTTTTAAAAATTATTGAGGATAGGACAGTTAGGTAGCTCAGTAAAGTAAATAGAAAAACAAGCTTGAGTTGGAAAGATCTGGGTTCAAATCTGACCTCGGATACTTCCTATCTATGTGACGCTGGATAATTCATCTGATTCCATTTGCCTAGCCCTTACCCTTTATTACTAAAACAGAAAGGACTATTTTTTTTTAATTGAGGATTACGGAAAACTTTTTTTTGTGAATTAAATCTATCAAGATTTACTCTATTAGAAAATGCAGAATGGGACCCAGACAAGTAAAGAACTACCAGGTAAAAATTTAAATATATATGTTTTAAAAGCAGTATAGTAAATTCATAGTAATAAAAGAGAAAAAATTTAAATATCCAACCAATAAAATACTGAAAAATTTATCAGTTCATTTAAAATAACAATAAAAAACAATAATATATTAACATACATGTTTTATTAAAATAATTATATTTTCCAAAAAATTTTTGTTTAGAAGAATGGTGTTATTTTATTTTTATTTTTTGGCAAACTCTAATGTCCAGCTTAATAGAAGAAGACAGCTAAAATCTCATCTGCTTTTGCATTCAAACTGTTGAGATATTTTGTTTGGGTAAAAGATGAAGAAAATACAGCTTCACACAGACACATTGTTGGAAGGGGGGGGAGGATATTTTAATAGGAAAATAACATCCTATTTTATTGTATTATTTTATTGTATTATTGTGGAAAACAGTTTTGACCTTGCGGATCCCCTGAAAGTATTTCAGGGACAGCCAAGAGACTGCAGACCACACTGAAATAACACTAACAAATTAAACAGATTGGCCCCAATAGATACAAAGAACCGGAGACCTAAAAGGTAAGGAGGGTGAGGAGCCTTGAACTAAATGCTGAAACACTATTTCAATAATGAGGCCTTGCCAATTTCATACCACTTCCCATGTTAGCACATCCATCAGGTAAAAGGTCTAAGTCTAAATGTCGCTTTTAAAAGACAAATTATCTTTTTTCTTGGTTTCTGGAAAGAATTTAAATTCTTACAGCAAAATAGGTATCCCTTCCACATTTTGACTTAGTCCATTTGGTTTCTACATATCTTGAGCCAGTATACAGAAATTTAATAGGAATTTTGAGGGAGTTTTGTGGAAGATGAAGATAATATACCGAGGCCAGCAGATGACAGAAAAAAATGTAGACACTTGAAAATACGTTAATATCAACATATTTTATCTTTTAATATATAAATATGCACTATTTCTTTCTGAAAGTAAAAATAAGTTAAAGAGTTAAAATTTGCAAAAAGCATGCAAAGACCAGCAGATGACACACAAAGGCTAGAAATGCAGAGATATCTTGACATTGACCTTCATATAGCCAAGACCAAACACTTAACCTAAATTTTACAATAAGATACTGCAAACACCCCATCAAAGAAAAAAAAAATCATACTTCCCTTGTACGGAGGGAGTCAAAAAATTTTATGCAGATTTCTAGATCTTGGAGATGCCCCGCCCCAAACCCCCATGATGTGGAAGAGACACCTGTACTTTCAAACTTGGCAGCATCAAAGGTTTTTTTTTAATTATGAAATTGTCAATATATGTTCAAATGTGGTCTCTGATAAAACTAGTTTTTATCTAATTAAAAAAAAACAACTTTGTGACCTACATAAAAGCAAATGCTGATACACTGATAAAGACTTGAACTTAGAATACCACAAATAAAGTTTGGTGTTCACTGGTCTCTTTTTTGTTCAAAATATTTAAGTGCATAACAGAAAATTATAGACTAGGAAAAGATCAAAAGAAGAGTGAGGTGGAGTCCCATTGGGAAAAGTCTCTTTAAAGACTCAGTAGAAGATAAGAAATGAAAAATAACAGTATCAATTTAAAAGACAAAACAAACCAATTAAGCTTTCTCTCCTAAAAATGTTATTAAGAAACATTTGTATTTATTTATGGGATGAAAGACTTTTTACAAATTAATGGTGAGATCCTAGAGATGAACAAACATGGCAAAAAAAGGGGGGGATGTCAATGTTGGAGAAATCATAGGGAGTTAAGTATACAAATACAGGTATCCCTTCCACATTGTGGTTTTGATATATTGAAGGTCAGCAGAAGAAATGAAATAGGAATTTTGGGGGAGTTCTGCAGAAAACATGTGAAGGCCAACAGATGACACAGAAAAAATTTAGAAACTCAGGAATGCATAAAAATATGTAAAGTATTATATAATATCAACATAACTTATCTTTTAATGCCAAAAATATACATAATTTCATTTTTAAAGTTAAAATAAGTTAAAAGTTGAAGTTTGCAGGAAAAAACCCCAAAAATTTTACAAGGATTTTCCAGAGTGCAGAGCACGATGCCCTTAGCCCCCAAGGTGTGGAAGAGATACCTGTGTACATTGGTACACACTGATAGAACTCTGATTTGATTCAATCATTTGAAATACAATTTGGAACTACAAAAAATGTGACTAAAATGGCTATTCTTTTTGAATCAACCATCTCACTAATGAGTATTTGCTTAAAGGGCAAAGAGAGACAAAATTCTGTTATATACCAAAATATCTGTGGCAGAAATGTTTATGGTAGCAAATAAGTGGAAATAAAGTGGATGTCCATTTCTTTGGGAAATGGCTAAACCCATAGAATAAAATGTTATCGGGCCAATTAGGTGACTCAGTGGATAAAGAGCCAGGCCCCGAGTTCAAATGTGACCTCAGAAACGTCCTGGCTGTGTGACTTTGGGCAAGTCACTTAACCATTTACGACTCTTCTGCCTTGGAACTGATACTTAGTATTGATTCTAAGATGATAAAAGTTTTTAAAAATGTTACTGTTATTAAGCACTAACAAATGAGAAAGGTGAGAAATTCATACAAGATTTATGTAAACTTATGAATAATTAACAAAGTAGAACCAGAAACAATAATCATTGTATCAGTGCACCTATGTTGTAGCATAATATTCACAACTACTACAATATAACTAAAAGAACGTTGTTAATTTAGTGTTCCTGAGAACACATAATCAAACATCAAAGAGGGAACTCTTTGCAGCAAAGAGGTAGAGAAGGCAGAATTTGGCATAAGCTAAAATATGGTTTTGCATATACTTTGTCATAAAGACAAAGTTCAGTTCAGAGGTGGGAGCAGGAAGCTGATTATATCCAGAAATAACTGATTTTGAGATAAAATGAATCAATAACTTTTTTAAAAAAATAAGAAACTTTCTTGATAAAATAGTTTACATTTCATCAAGATGACTGCTAGGATAACTTTGATCCCCCCTCCCCAATATCATCTCATGCAAATGATGGGCAACACCTATCAGTTGGCAATATTTATTAGGAAAGGGAGGTATACTCAAGAGGAAGAGGGAAAACTACTCCCTTCTGATTGGAAAATGAGTCAGAAGCTTATTATCTTTCCAGAAAAAAAAAACAAACAAAAACAAAACAAACAAACAAAACCACCCAACAACAACAAAACTTGTTCCTTCAACTGTTTTAACTCTTTCTCAATGAAACACTATTCACTCACACTCACAATCTTGTTGGCAATACCTAGACTCCTTCCTTTTGTCTTATATCCAACTGTCAGGACCTTTTGATTCTCTACCACCTTATTACTGGCATTCTTCCCTCCTCCCCATTTCCAACTATGGCCCTATTATTACTAGGTTGAACTATTTCAGTAACCTCTCTAACCTCATTTCTGTCTTGGCTTTTCCCCTCTTAGACATCCCCATCTACACTATGCTTTGCAATGTTCAAGAAACAAGAAGAGGTCTAAAAGCAAATTTTAAGCACTTAATTGGTTGATGGGTCAGTCAAGAAAAGATATATTTCTTAGATTTTTTCAAGAGAAAATAATGAAAAATTAAAAGTTTTTAATGCCAAATTAACTCAGAAGAATGTGACTATAACATAAAAATTCAAGGCAGATGACAGAGAACATCAATTTTTAAAAATTAAGCAGTGATAGGAGCAGCTAGGTAGCTCAGTGGATTGAGAGTCAGGCCCAAAGAAGGGAGTTCCTGGATTCAAATTTACTTCAGACACTTCCTAGCTGTGTGACCCTGGCTTAATCCCAATTCCCTAGCCCTTATAGAATTTCTGCCTTAGAACTAATTCTTAGGATTGATTCTAAGACATAAAGTAAGGGTTTTAAAAAATTAAGCAGTGATCATAACAGTTAAGGACAAAAGACAATGACAAGAATTTTACTTAGTTGTTGGTCTTTAAAAGCTTGTAAAGTGTCATCTTTTTTATTTAAAGGGGGAAACCCACCTAACCTACTACGGAGACCTCTTTAATATTTAAATTTAACTTTCCCCCAAAGAGCAGATTTTTAAAAATACCCTAAGTTTTTTTTTTAAAGATCTAAATACTTTTTGCTTCACTTTAAAGAATCAAAAGCATGGAAAAGCACGCCAATAGAGTATCACCCATCTATTCTATAAACTTGGGTTGGTACTTGGGAGTATGAAGGTGAAAAGACAGGCATCAGTGATCAAACTGGGAAGGAGGGCCAGGAAGCTGATGGTCACAAGGAAGACTAATACAGGTCCAGCTCTTGTATCATATGTCACGGCTTAATACCTCACCCCTCATTTCATGCATTGCCCAAGAGGTCTGACAAAGAATGAGACACATCCATAAGACTAGCCAGTCCAACGAGTGTTCCTAGATTTTCTTTTCTATTGGGTGTATACGAAACATCAGGTATTAGCAGAAGAAACAAAATCCCTCTCTGCTTCTCACACCCTGCCTGATGGGAACGAATGCTGATACTGCTGAATATTAACTGCCCTGGATTTCAAGGAAGTATGTCTGGTAGTGAACACCTCTGAGAAGGGAAGAGTTCTGTTTATCAAAGGAGGTTAAGAACAATAGAATTAGGAGACAGTCAGTATAAACTACAAGAGATAGAGGGTGCTAAGGATGAGGTCACTTGTAGGACTGGTCAGGCAGGTTCTCCTAATCTTGTCTGACCAAACTTTCTCAAGTCTTTTTCACTGGTTCATTGTTCTCTCCCCATTCCTTAAGTTTGGGGTCCCTTTTACTTCTTGGCATCTCCTGAATGCTCATCTCCTCTGCTTCCATAGACTGAATGTATTCTTACTATGAAGATGATCCCCAGATCTGTTTCTGCAGCCCCCCAATCTTTCCCACATGGTAGACCTTTAACCCTTCATTTCCTTTCCAACAGCACCTCAAACTCAAACCTGCTGTGTTTTCTTTTCCCTTCATTGTAAATTTATATTCTCTAGCCTTAATGAATTCCTGGGATATATAATGTTTTCATCTTGGAGAATTCCTATCTTCTTTCAAGGCTCTGCTTATGTCACCTTTTCCAAAAATCCTTCCGTAATCCTCGGAGTTCAACATGTTTTTTCCCCTTCTCAATTTTTCCCTAACTACTCTGTCTAGATTTCTTTTTTGCTCCATCAAACACTATTTGTACTTAGTGGTGTCTCTAATTCTCACTTTCCTCATCCCAAAATAGAGCCTCTCTTGAGCATGGACATAATTTTTAAAAAAATCTATGCATGAAGAATCCCAAGAATAGACTTTTGCATAGAGTAAGCATATAACAAATTTCTGCTGACTCACTTGTTTAACTAGAGTAAAACAGTTTACTCCTCACTGACTTCCAATCCCATAGAATGTTGAGGTAGAGGGAGAAATCCTACCATAGCAGCAGCAGCCTTGAAACTAGAAATAGAGTGAATTTTCCAAGATTATTTGGTGCTACTTAGAGTATGGATTTTGATTTTACTGAAGAGGCAGTTGGGGAGACCATCTTATAATCCAAGTCGGAAATTAACTAATGGCTCAAAGAGGACAATGTAGAATATGTAAAAAGATCTTGATAAAGAAAAAGAAAGGCAATAAAACTAAGGGTTCCCAGAGCACAGAGAAAAGTCCTGTAGCCTATTTAGAGTCAGGAGCATTGACTAAATGTACAAAATAAGGAAAGAGAATGAGGCTGAGTTCATTATTTCTATTCTCACTTTGAACTGGGGGTACGAGAGTTGAGA
Organism: Monodelphis domestica; assembly: GCF_027887165.1. Taxonomy (NCBI): domain Eukaryota; kingdom Metazoa; phylum Chordata; class Mammalia; order Didelphimorphia; family Didelphidae; genus Monodelphis; species Monodelphis domestica. The sequence goes on from NC_077233.1 coordinate 194,378,261, forward strand.
TGTCAAGCCATGCTTAACCTTTTTGGAAAAGGCACTAGATCTGGAGTCAGAGACACTGAGTTCAAATTGTGTAAAGGGAACCCCCTTCCCTGGGGTCATCAGACCTGCATCCCTGTGCTGTGTGCACGACGTCATGTGAATGCTCCAAACATAAGTCACAGGTGAAGAGTCCTAGCAACACCACCTAGAACTAAAGGTTATAGGTCTGGGATAAGAGAAAGGATAATAAAGGAGAGGGTTCGAGGGGGGTGCATGACATTGCAGGATGCTGACTGGGAGCCATGAGACAGACCACCAGGTGGCAAGATTAGAATAAGTTTAGAAAAGGCTTAATCTCCCTCTCTCTCTATGCTCTATTTCAAGTAAATATTAATAAATTCTATGGAAACTAAGAACCAGGAGTTTGTAATTTAACTTTACCAGAATGCCACTTCTGATGCTTACCTACCCTGTTTGGACCTTGGAACTTAAATTAAGAAAAAAAGAAAGAAAGAAACCTTTGCTAAAAAATATTCTTTGTTAGACTCAACCCAAATTTAGCTTGCCATTGCCAATTTAGTTATGCCAGTTCACCATCAAGCCTGGACATGTAACCTCCCTGGGTCTCAGACTTCTTTATCTGTGAAAGAAGGATGAAGCAGATAACTTCTGGGGTACCTTTCAGTGTTATGGTCCTATGATTTATGAACTTCCATTTGAATTGACAGTTTAACTCCTTTCCTCACATTTTCTAGTAGTATCAACAGACTGATTTGAATTTTATTCCCTGCTTCCCCTTTTAAAAATGTCTCCCTTCTATGTCTATCAACTGGGGAATGGCTGAACAACGTGTAGTATATTATTTCAACAGAATACTATTATAAGATTAAAAATTAGCATCCAAATACTCCAAATATTATTTTTATAAGATTTAATAGTAATAACTTGAAGCAAAGGATAGAATAGCTTGGGGAAAGAAAAAGCTTCCCAGACCCCACATCTGGGAGAGAGCGCAGAGCCACCAGAGAAACCCCAAGGGTGGCATTTCCAGCAAATTTATTTCCCAAACTTAAGGACTCAAAGTCAGGATGTAAAGGAAAGGGATGCTGGGTAATGTAGTTAAGGGGTATAAAATTCCTATTTATACACTATTGTGCTATAAGAAATGACAAGAAAGAGTTCAGAAAACCCTAGAAAGATCCACATGAACTGATGCAAAGTGAAGTGGCAGAACCAGGAGAACATTGTATACAATAACAGCAATATCATATGATGAACATTTGTGAATGACTTAGCTATTTCTCAACAACACAATGATTCCAGATAATCTTCAAGGGCTCATGATAAAAAAATAACATTTGTCTCTAATGAAAGAATGGATGGAATCTGAATACAGACCAGAAAATGCTGTTTCACTTTCTTATTTTTTTTTTGGTGTTCAAGTTCTCTTCCACAAAATGACTAATACAGAAAAATCTTTTACCCACATGTAAAATCTATATCAGATGGCTTGTCATCTCAGAGAAGGGGGAGGGGAGGGGGAAAAGAGAGGGGAGGAAAGAATTTGGCTTAATTTTTTTAAAACTAGGGTTAAAATTATTTTTACAGGTAATTGAAGAAAAAAATAATTTTGAATGTCTCACTTCTGTTTGGTTTTAGAGTATTTACATAAAGTAAAAGAAGACAGAGGAAACTACCCAGTGGTTTTCAAAATACATGAATAGAGGCAGTTAGGTGGTTCAGTGGGTTGAGAGCAAGGACTAGAAAGGGGAGGTCCTGGGTTCAAATCTGCACACAGATCTTCCAAGATCTGTGACCCTGGCAAGTCACTTAATCCCCATTCCCTGGCCCTTGCCAATCTTCTACCTTGTAACCAATACACAGTATTGATTCTAATATGGAAGGTAAGTTTTTAAAAAAATATATGAATAGATAATCAGATATTGATTATGATGATGAGGAAATTTAGTAGACTGGGAAGCAACACCATGTAGCAGAAAGTATACTGGACGGAATTGCTTATCAGCTCTAGGAGAGGGAAGATAATCATGTAACCATGGAAAAATCTTTTTAAAAATATAAAAATTATAAGAGAGAGAGAGGAGGAGAGGAAGAGAGGAGGAAAGAAGGAAAGAGAGAGAGAGAAAGAGAGAAAGAGAGAGAGAAAGAAAGAGAGAAAGAGAGAGAGAAAGAGAGAGAGAAAGAGAGAGAGAAAGAGAGAAAGAGAGGGAGAGAAAGAGAGGGAGAGAAAGAGAGGGAGAGGGAGAGAGAGAGAGAGAGAGAGAGAGAGAGAGAGAGAGAGAGAGAGAGAGAGAGAGAGAGAGAGAGAGAGAGAGAAAGAGAGAAAGAGAGAAAGAGAGAAAGAGAGAAAGAGAGAAAGAGAGAAAGAGAGAAAGAGAGAAAGAGAGAAAGAGAGAAAGAGAGAAAGAGAGAAAGAGAGAAAGAAAGAAAGAAAGAAAGAAAGAAAGAAAGAAAGAAAGAAAGAAAGAAAGAAAGAAAGAAAGAAAGAAAGAAAGAAAGAAAGAAAGAAAACTGAATCTGGAGTTAGAGGAGCCAAGTTTGAATTCTGGTTCTGTTGGCCAGTGGTTCAATGAAAACTAAATGATAGTTCTCTCTTTGAATGTGGGAATTCTACACAATTTTGTAATACATGGTTTATGAGAGGTAACATGGCACGGTGGACAGAAAGCCAACCTGGAAGTCAGGAAGACCTGGGTTCAAGCCTGGCACTGATATACTTGATTGTATGATTCCAGGCAAGTCATTTAACCCTAGAGTTCCAGGCAATTCCAATAAGTTGTAGAGAAAGTGTGGGTTTATGCTAAGAGAAGAAGCTCCTTACCAGGAGCACCCTGAACCTAAGGGGAAGAAATTACTAGTCCAGTCTTATCCAATTCCATCCTCGGGGCCTCTCAAAAGAGCTCAAGGTATGAAACAAATGATGATAAAACTAATGCTTGGATACTGCAGTCATTTCTGACTCTTTGTGATCCCATTTAGGGTTTTCTCAGCAAAGATATTGGGGTGCCATGTCCTCCAACTCCTTTTCCAGATGAGGAAACAAAGGCAAACAGGATTAAGTGACTTACCCACAGTCACACAGTGAGTATCTGATGCAGGATTTGAACTCAGGTCTTCTTGACTTCAGGCCTGGCACTTTATCCATTGCACCACCTAGCTGTCCAATAATACTAACAGGTAACATTCATGTAAGGATTTTAGGTTTTCAACATGTTCTATGTCTATTATATCAGTTGATCTTCCCAACCACTGCGAGGTAGCCACTATTAAATGAGGAAACTGAAGCTGATTTCTCAGCTTAAAGTAGTTTGCCTAGGTCCCCCAAAATGAAGAAAGCTTGACTTGAGGCAGGATTCAAACTTAGGTCTCTCCACAGCACCGATTCAAGGCTACCATGGGTCATTGACAGGAGTATATAGAGAAATCAGTTATTAAAATTCTTATTCAAGTCATAGGGGAATGAGAAGGAGGGAATGCCTCTGGCAAGAGCTCAGGAAAAAAAAAATTTTGAATAGCCAGATCCAATGCCTAGAATGTAGAAGAGTTACCAGAGAAATCCACAAGGAAATACAAGATAATGAAAATGGGATGAGAAGAGCTCCTATCCTATGGTAAAGGATATATGGCAATGAGCTGGAAGCCTGACAAAACTCACTCTGCTTTATCAACCCTACTGTAGGTATCAGGGTGAGAAAACAGAAGCTGGCCTGGGAAAGAACAAGAGAAATGGGTCAAAATAAGGCCAAAGGCAGTGTGCAGAAGAAGAAAGGGGAGGATGTTGCCTGATTCAACTCAAAGGAAGCTAGCATTATGTTTGGAGAGAGAAGAATAACAAGAGAAGAATACTGGACCATCTCTAATCTTGAAAGCCATCCTTAACAAAATAACATTGTGTAGAGACTAAATATTCAAGAGCATAGGAGAAGGGAAAACTTTCACTTAATCTCACAGTGTGTCCTGTGTACAAGGAAGGGAGTGGAATAATCCTTGTGACAGTTTCCATTGGACTATTCATTTAATGAATAGATATTCTGTTCAGTCATTTATCTGCAGAGGGCTGAATGGTAGAACCCAAGTGGTATTATTTAACTTATTTTATTTTCATAAGTTTTTGTTTGTTTAACACTTCCCCTTACTTCCTTTACTTTTTTTTTTCAAACCCTTACCTTCCATCTTAGAATCAATACTGTGTATTGGTTCCAAGGCAGAAGGGCAGTAATAGGCAATGGAGGTTAAGTGACTTGTCTAGGGTCACACAGCTAAGAAGTATCTAAGGTCAAATTTGAACCCAGGACCTCCCATCTCTGAGCTTTGATTTCAATCTGCTGAGCCACCCAGCTGCCACCCCACTTTCAATAATTTCATTGGAGAAAATGGCAATGATGAAACATCCTTTCAAAATCTTTGGGATGCATCCAAAGCAGTACTAAGGGGGAAATTCATATTATTGAGCCCCCTTCCAAATGCCACCAAAATTGGAAATGATCACAATCCCAAATTTCTCCAGCATAGTAAAAATAAATAAAAAATGTTGAATTAGACACCAAATGCTTGAATTGGAACTTTGCTAGAAAGGGAGAAATTTTTACTCCCTGTGTGACCTTAGATAAGTGACATCGTTTCTTTGTCCGTAAATGGCTTTTCAGGTGTCCTTCAGCTCTAAATCTATGATCCCACAACTTCTTTCTTCAATTCCAGAGTCAAAAAAACAAAACAAAAACAGTGCTCCTGAGAACCAGAGCCCTAAATCCCTCCAGGCTTCCGAGTTCAAAGGATCTGGGGAGATTCCCTGTCTCCTATTTTTCTACTTAAAATCAATATCCTCGGGTGGTGAAAATTCCAACTATTGCTTTTTCTTCCTGTGCCAAGAGAGTTTCCTAGGATCCTCCTAAAGAACACAGTAGTTACTCACACGTGCGTATGATGGTGGGTGCCTGCGTGTGTTTACAAGGAAGCCAACCACCTCAGGAGTTAGGCAGGATTGACTTTGGGGTCCTACCAGAAGAAGGGTAGGCAACCAACCATTCAGCCTTCGAGGATGCCTCCTGCTCCTTTCCCATTTCCCAATACTACCCTGGGGGCAGATTAGGGTGCCCGGAGGCGTTCATGGAAAATCCGGTAGCACACTGCCCTAGGATTTTGCAATTTTCCTGTAAGCTGCCTCATGGACATCCTTCCAAGCTCTCCTCTTCCAGCGCCCTCCCCCAAGCCAACCCTTCTCCCCAGCCCACCAGTGTCCGAGTCTCCACCCGACTTTGTTTTATAACGCTTATAGTGATTCACTGCCTCTGCGGGTGGGGCACCCCTTTGGGTACATGCCCTGTGAGTCCTGCAGGTACCAAGCGGGGGAAAAACAGCCTTTGTCCTCTGAGTGGGGAAGCGATCCCCAGAGGAGGCGGCCAAAGAAAACACTTCCCTGGCACTAACTGCAGCATGTGGATAGGATGGCAGTGTGTCAAGTCTACAGATGGGGGGAGGGGGGAGAAATGTGATGACTCAGTCCCGATAGATGGGTAGCAGGTAAAGGGTGCACAGCACACACTGGCAGTAGGAAGAAGAAAACAACTTCCTTTTATTTAAAGAAATTAGACTTGAGGCAAAACATCAACATTCTCATTCAAATGTTATGGTTTATGATTTAAAAAATAAATTTATTTTTATGTTGTGGTTTAAGACAGCTGTGAAAAAAATTAAAAACATGATTTAATTTTAATTTTATTTTTTAAATCCTTACCTTTCCTCTGTCTTGGAACCAATTCCAAGACAGAAGACCAACAAGGGCTAGGCAATGGGGGTTCAGTGACTTGTCCAAGGTCACATAGCTAGGAAATGTCTGAGGTGAAATTGGAACCCAGGTCCTCCCCTCTTTACCCACTGAACCACTCAGCTGCCCCTTAATGAAAGCATTCTTAAGTCTTACCTCCAGTGCCAAGGAGAATGCTGGCTCCAGTGCTACCTGTTTAAATTCTATCAAAGCAATCTTCCTATGACTTAGAAACTACCCCAGTTGGCAGCCCAAATCTCTTTTCTTCTGTGGGCCCCAAAAATCTGAGGAGGGGAACCCTTAGGTGTAGTTTGGCATAAGTGTCTCAAATAATGAAATCTATATAAAGTAGGTATCTAAACCGCACAGTACTGATCGCCAGGGATTTATTAATGAATATTTTTATTGTTTTCTATTTTCTGCAAGTGCTAGCCTCACTAGACTGAGCTCTCTATTGGGTCTGAGTACCAGAGACATTTCCTTCTATCCATCAAGAGCCCAAGAGAGGGTTTTAAAGGATGTTTCTTACAGAGAATCCTGGAGGCTCGATGTTCACACACATATCCTTGCTTCTTTCTTCCTGTGACTCAACGCTAATCCCTTCCTTTCAGATCCTGTAATGAAATCTGAGGGATAAAAAGCTACTTTCTGCTTATGTGTTTGGTACTTTATTGGTGTGTTTATCCTTTTAGTTCACTTAGTAATCCAGAAAAAAATTTACTAGCAGCTCCCTCTACCGGTCAGAAAAAACTAAGGTACAGAGAACTAGAAAATAAATTAGAAAAGTTTCTTCAGTTGTCTTATACAGAGAAAAGACACACATAAAGAAAGAGCATTTTTTAGACTAGTTCTCTTTTGAATAGTGTTTCAGGTACATTATTAACTATATGTATGAAACTATATGATGTTAACTAGATTATATGATGTCAACTAAATCTAGTAAACATCATATAGCTATATCTTTTTAGTTATAATTACATCAAAAATTTTATCAGGATTTCTCTTAGTATATTTATAATAAAATTTTAATGTATCTATTTCTAGAAGCATGGATTTAGAGCTAGAAGGGTCTTCAGATTTTATGGTCTCATCTCTTCGTTTTATAAATGAGGAAACTGAGGCTTAGTGAAATTAAATGAGGTTCTCCAGACCATACAGGTAGCAGTAACATTGGGATTCTATAGTTTCCAAAGGCAGTCATTTTTCTGCTTTTATCATGAAACTTCTATATACCTTCTACGTGTCTATGGATACCTTTTTCCCATTAAAATTTAGATTTAAAAAATTCTTATTTCTGTCAGTCCTGACTGATGGGGGTCCTACTGAGAGACTAATGAGACAACAGCAAATATATAATTGATCACATTTTTATTAAGTATCTACCATGTGCCAAGTATATGCTAAGAACTAGGAATATAAAAACAGAAATAAAATAATTCTTGCCCTCGGTGAGATAAGTAACTTAAATTAAATAAAATCAGGTGCCTTAAATGGATGAAATTATTTTTAATGCTTATTACCTGGTGTGACCTTGGGCAAGTCACGAGAAAAAAAAATCTGCTTTCACTTCACATTCCTCATTTATAAAATGAGAGGGTTGGTTCTCAAAATGTTTGATCTTAAGACCCCTTTATAGTTTTTAAAAATTACTGATGCCCCCCAAAGAGCTTTTAATTATAATTATGTTATAGCTATCAATTCTTACTAGATCAGATATTAAAATATCTTAGTATCATTATGAAAATAGTTTTGACATCATGCACCACCTGAAAGAGTCTCAGGAACCCCCAAGGATCTCTGGACCACACTTTGAGAACCATTGACCAAGATGATTTCTCCTAAGTCCCTTCTAATAATCTAGGGTCCTATAAAAATGCTTCAAGTTTAGCTAATTAGCAGCTAGCCAATTAACAAGCTTTTAAAAAATTGGCTATTCTGTGTCAGACACTGTTTTAAGGCATAGGAGATTCAAGTATAAAAACAGTCCATCTTATCTTCTAATAGGTCAACCCCCCCCCCCATGCTGACCCTGCCCCATATAAAATGACAAATAAGGAACAAAACAAAAGAACTTCCAGCCCCATCAATAGCACTGTCAGTTCTTTTTCCTAAGGAGATGGGGGGGGGGGGAAGAACCTATATGTTCCAGAATATTTAGAGCAGTTCTCTTTTTAGCATTAAAGAACTGGAAATCGAGAGGATGTCCATCAGTTGGGGAATGGCTGCACAAGTTGTGGTATATGACTGTGATGGAACACTACTGCTACAGAACCTACAGGCTTTGCTGATTTTCCATTGAGTGGAAGGGCTCAAAGTCTTCATTAGGAGAGAATTTTATTTTAAAACTGACATCTTAAACTGTAAAGCTGTCTGTTACACATCACAATTAAATCATGAGCATCATAAGAAATGATGAATAGTTTAATATTTTTTAAACTTAGAAAGACATACCCCAAATAATGAGTACAATGAAGTAGAACCAAGAGAACATTATATATACAGAATTAACATTTGAAGAATAACTTGTGAATATCCACCTCCCAAAAAAGAAATGATTTTTGTTGATGCTTTCTATGGTACAGGAAGGGGAAGGAGGGGTTGAGATACCTTGGAATTATAATGTAACCAACAAATAAATGAATCAAAATTATATTAAATTTTTTAAAAAGAACTTCTAACGTGTAACTGTTTGTTGCAATTTACAGAAGCTACTGTCACAGGAGGTCAGAGACTCCTTTACATAAAACCTTGTGGTATAAAGGTAACTAGATCCATGACCATTAGTAAACTTCCCTGATCTCTATAACTTATAGTCTTCAGGACTGGTTTGTAGCTCAAAGGCTATGGGTACAAGACAATGGATACTGGGTCAAAAATACCATCCTTATATTTAATGTTTAAAATAATCCCTCCAAACAAACTACCTGCTCCTGGACCCACTTCTTTCTTTCCAACACAATCTGGTAAACTTCCTCACTCTAGTTTCATGCCCCCCCCCCTTTCCCTCTTCCAGCCACATTTTAATGACAGCTCTCAGAAATACTGGGATTAGAAATCTGCTCACTGGAAAAATCCCTCAAGTAACATGATACATATTTTTAGGAAGTAAAATCACTTCTCCATAGAGAGCTGTCAGCTGTAAAATTCAATGGGCTAGGTTTACAAATGAATGATTGCACATTTCAATCATCTGTTTCCAAATACTTTATTATTCAATGAAAATGAGGCCCCAGATAGGAAGTCGACCTGGTTTCTCAAACATGAGCATGGAGTGGCTTAAACATTTGAAAATAACTAAGCTTGTGGCTCAGACCAGAAATAGTTGATAAAGATGCAGAAAGGGAGACATATAATCAATTTGGTGTGACCTGGGAGTGTAAGGACAAATGATCTTTGACTAAGCAAGAAAATCATTTTCTGAAGTGATTTTTATTTTAAAAATCTACAATCAATTGTATGATCAATTTGCCAAAAATTTTAGAGTGAATTTTTTAAAATGAAGACTTGTGATAAGCCTCTCTCCTTTGCTTTTAGACACCAAAAATTGAAACCAGTTTTATACTATGAAATCCAAGGAAGAAATATGTAGCAACTATAGATTTTTTTTCCAGCCTAAAACCTTTCCAAGAAATACCATAGGTTACACTTTTTGAGTAGTGCTAAGACCCAAGTAATAGAGCATTTTTTGGAGGCAGGGAAACAGGAAGGAAGGAAACCAGTAAACACCCCCATGTATATAGGCAGCTCTATAGCCCAGGCTGTCCATGGAGGTAGGAAGACTCAATCAGAAGAAATTCTTAATACTCACTCAGTAAGGTTGCAGGCTACCATAGTGTGGTATCTTTAAATCCTTCAAGCAAGAAGTAGTTTAATTCTTTCAAAGAATATCCAATCAATCTCCTTAGAAGAGGGCTAGCCACAGCTCAGTTTCTGAAGATGGCTGAAGGTGGTCAATCTATTCAATTGTTTTTTGGTTTTCTTATTAGCAGTGAAAGGTGCCTGGGCTACGGATGTAGAAATCCCAAGAGCTCTGAAGTTTATCTCTGCTCGGCAATCAGAGGGGAAGCAAAAGACTAGGTTGTAGACTTCCAGCACTCCAATTAGCTCCTGCTCATTTGAAGATAAATCACCTGCACTCGGTTTAGCAGGAGAGCTAATCATCTGTGTCTGAAATCTGATGCTTGTCCCATTATAAGTTGCTCAAGGTTTGAAGGAAGAAAACTTATAAGGTAAGCCTGGTTACATACTAAACCTAAGCCTTAAGGGTTTGCAGGACTGGCACGCCCCACTAAAGGCAAGGAACTCTGGAGAATATCTCTTCAGGTGTTCAGTTAATGAAGTGATTTTTTGTTTAACCCATCAGGCAGATTCTGCAACTTGTGGGGTCCCAAGAGCAGATGATCTCAAGTATGTTGGCATCCACAGAGTTCAAAAGTGATTGATTTTGTTTTTAAAAAGAAACTACCCTCAATGTACTGAACTTTAGGATTCAGAATGTCAATATATCACCTGTATAATATATAAGAATGTAACTTTGAGCTTATTAATTAAAACCCCTTTTCTATTAGTGTATGTCTAACCCATATAAAGTGCCACTAAGGGCTGAAATAATCATGGATATTGTACAAACATAGAAGCCTAAACTAATAAGTCAAGATAACATTTTTCAAAGTGCTTTTTGAAAAGCATTAACTGCTATAAAAGTAAGATGCTTTCTATTATAAATACATACTTTTTTTTGTCAAACTGAACCTACAAAAACATGCAAATAACATTTTATAAATTTCACTACCTATGATCCTGCCAGGTGGGAAGTCAGTCTTTTTTCTTTTCCCATGGGTTTTTATAGCCCACCTATTTCTCTCCTTTTTTCCTTTATTTCTAACAGATCTTTACATATCCCATATTTTTTTCCTTCCTTCCTTCCTTCCAAAGAAGTCAGAGGGTACAATTCCATTAACAATCAGAAAACTGGAGAGGCAGCATGGTACAGTGGAAAGAATATTGCCTCTGGAATCAGAGGACCTGAGTTCAAATGCTGTCTTACTCCCTGTGTAAACTTAGGTAAATCAATTAACTTCTTTGGGTTTCAGTTTGCTCATTTGTAGAATAAGTAGGCTCAAAATAAATGAGTGGTATGAAATTCAAATAGAAATGGATGGGGGCAAGTAGGTGGCTTAATGGATTGAGAGTCAGGCCTAGAGATGGGAAGTCCTGGGTTCAAATCTGGCCTCAGACATTTCATAGCTGTGTGACCCTTGGCAAGTCACTTAACCCCCACTGCCTAGCCCTTACCATTCTTCTGCCTTAGAATCAATGCACAGTATTGATTCCAAGAGGGAAGGGTTTAAAAAAAAACAAAACAATAAAGTACAAATGGATCCTTGACCTGGCATATTGACTTAGAAAACCATAGATTGACATTACTTATACTGTGTTTTTATTTATTTTCAAACTTGACCCAATCACATTTTCATCTGGGGTGGGGATGAGGGGTGCCTGAAAGGCCAGGGAGTTGCACTGCCCAGAGTCTGTCACTTCTCTATAATAAACTTTAATTCCCTTCCATCTCTAAATCTATGGTCCTACAGTGTTTTTTATTCCTAGTTTCTCGCTATGGTGTGTCATTTACACTATTTTATTTCTAGTTTCTGATCATGGTATATCATGACCATTTTTAAAATCCACTGATCCCCCATTCCACATATTTATTTTACTTCCAGCCCTCATTAATTCGAATACCTAAGAGAAGTCAGAGACAAGTACCTAGGTCCCTGTTATTTCCAGGATTTTATATAGATTCACTGGAATCTCATCATTGGGAAAGTCAAACTCTTGTTAGAAACCCCCTCTCCCACTGATACACTGTGGCACAATCAAACATAATGGACTTCTCAACTAGCAACAATGCAGTGATCCAGGACAATTCTGAGGGACTTGTGAGAAAGAACACTCTCCACATCCAGAGAAAGACTGTGGGAGTAGAAACACAGAAGAAAAACAACTGCTTGATCACATGGTTCGATGGGGATATGATTGGGAATGTAGACTCTAAATCATTCTATTGCAAATAATATGGAAATAGGTTTTGAATAATGATGCATAACCCAGTGGAATTGCTCATCGACTCTGGGAGGAGAAGAAAAGCACATGAATTATGTAACCATGAAAAAATATCCTAAATTAATTAATTAAATAAATTTAGAAATTAAAATTAAAAATTTTTAAATGACCAATATATATATAAGAAAAGAAGTTCCCTCTCCCCATTTCCCAGTCAGTCTTTAGACACTCTCAACCATCCCAGTTGTTGCCTTTGCCCCATGAGTTCACTTTCACTCCCCTCTGACTTATGAAACATTTGGCTTCGAGAGCTACTGGGAGAGTCCTAGCCAGCAAAGTCTGTGCTATCCCATTTTATACTGACAAATTCCATGCACAGTGCTCTAAAGCTTCGTGATGTCCATACCCTCAAGTCTTCATGAGGATGGCTCCTACCCAAGAGAATATCGACACAGGGCAGGAGGTGGGGTAGAGCCCAGATTGCCTCACTTATCTCAGACTTTCTTAGTCTTTGGCTTGTTCATTCTATCAACCCTTTATCAGTGGTCTTTGGACTCATTCTTGTTAAAATCCAAACATTAGTTGGTTATAAAAAAACAGGATTGCTCCTTCTCAAAGAGGTCAAGTAGCTAAAATAGCATGCCTCTGAAGTAAATACATAATAGGCATAATAATAGTAATAATAAGAATAATGGTTACCATTTATATAGAGCCTACTAGGTACAAATTTTATCACTTTACAAATTTTATCTCATTTAATCCTCACAACAGTCCTGAGAGGAAGGTGCTATTATTTATCCTCATTTTATAGGTGAGGGAATTAAAGGAGACAGAGGCTAAGTGACTTGCCCAGCATCATACAGTGAGTAACTGTCCAAGGCTAGATAATAATGCTATTGTTATCATTATTATTGATGATGATAATAAGCAATAGCCAACAATTATATAATACTTGCTATTTGTTAGGTATTACGCTAAGCACTTAACACATTTTATCGCATTTGATTCTCATGGCAACCCTGGGAAGTAGTTTTATTATTTCTATTTTACAAGGGAGGACACTGAGGCACACAAGGGTTAAATGATATGCCCAGGGTCACACAGCTCATAAGTGCCAGAGGCTAGATTTCATTGAACTTAGGTCTTCTTGACTCCAAGACCAGAGTTCCATACATCATACCACACAGCTTCCTCATGCATGCATGAATATAGTGGGGTTCTTAGTGAGAAGGGAATTAAAAAAAGATCAGAAATTTAGTGTAGGGAAATGTTAGCAAGTAACTTGCTGGATGTAGAATCTAGGCACAAAGACCAACTTCTTTGTTGGATATTAAATACCTTTCACAATCTGGTCAAAAGCCACTTTTCCAGGCTTATTATAAGAGAATCCGTCACAGTTAAAACAAACTCACCTCCTCAGGGACAACATTCCATGTCCATGTCTTTGCATGGGCTGTCCCACGTTCCCCTTCATATCTGGAATAAATTCCTTTCTCACCTATGCCCCCCTCTCTCTGTCTCTGTCTCTGTCTCTCTCTCTCTCTACACACACACACATGCATACTACACACTTAACCTATATATTACTTTGTTTCTAAGAACTTTTCTAAACACAAATCATAGTTTTATACCATCAACATACCAGTAGATCAGATCTATGAAGACATGGAACAGAAAACAAAGCAGAAATACTCCCAACCTTAAAAATCTGATTATTTTGATTGCAGATGAAGTGATTCTCTAACACCTGATGGCTTCTCCCTTGACTAAATTGCAAAGCTTGAAAAGCAATGAACAATCCTAACCATTTTACAGGGCTCATATCATTACATTTATAAGGGACGCCAACCTGCACTTACTCAAAAAGAATGAAATGTTCCTTGAAATAAGTGAAAACAGAAATTATGCCTGTAAATATTAACAGGGTATAATATTTTTGGGGAGGTTCTGAATGGCTATCCTAAAAAGAACACACTTTGGTTCAAAGATACCTTCTTTAGAGATCATTTTTTCATCCATCCCTTCTCATCCACTAAGGAGAGGAAGCTGAGGCATCTGCCCATTTATTGTTGTTTGTCCTTCATTTTCAGAGGATCAATGACATCATAGGCGATGTCTTGATGTGCAAATGAATTGGATTTAAGTGAGGCAGAGTTGCACAAAGTCATCAACCTTATGGTATATGATGGTGATGGAATACTACTGTACCGTAAGGAATGATGAACTGGAGGATTTCTATATAAACTGGAAGAACCTCCAGGAATTGATGCAGAGTGAAATGAGCAGAACCAAGAGAACATTATACACAGAAAGTGAAACATTGTGGAACAATACAATGTAATAGACTTTGCTAATACAAGACAAACCCAAGGGACTTATGAGAAAGAATGTTATCCACATTGAGAGAACTGTGGGAGTAGAAATGCAGAAGAAAAACAAATGACTTGTCATTTGTTTATATGGATATATGATTTGGAGTTTTGGTTTTAAAAGATGGTTCTATTGCAAAAATGAATAATATGGAAATAGGTATAAGTGATAACATTTGTATAACTCAGTGGAAGTGTTTAATGGATCCAGGAGGTGGGAAGGAAGAGGGGAGGGAAAGAAAATGAAATATGTAAACATGGAAAAATATAAAATCATCAGCCTCTTCCATAAAAACCACAGGACTTAAGAGGAAAAATAGGGTTAGGGTTATAAAAATTTCATCAGTGACAGATTAAAAAATAGGATTCTAACAACCAAAAAAGATAGCACAGCTATATAAATGTTAAATGGTTAAGAAATAGATAAATATTACACATAAATAGTGGCCCTATTCCTGGTCTTTGTAGCCCAGGCTGCACATGCAAGTTGGGCTGGCTATTAACTCAAGCCAGAGGAGATTTGTTTGGACCAGCCCATCTCTGTTCACAGATTCTACTTCACCAGAAAATTATTATAATAATAAATATGACATTTTAATTTTTAAAAGTCCTGAAGTTTGCCAGTGAAAATTGTACAGGAAAAAAAGCTCAAAACTTGTGTTCCATTCAAAATGTTTTATAATATATCAATTGATATCAAATTCACATTTTCAAAATGCATATTACAATAGAAATGTCTGTAGTTTACTTCTTTAACCAATTTGACACAGTTTACAGAATCAAAAATTGCTCATAAATGTTTTTTGAAGATAATTCCAAAGAAGGGGAGGCAGAGAAGGAAGAGGAGGTGAAGGGAATAGGAAAAAGAGAGAGAGAAGAGAAGGGAAGCAGAAAAAAGAAAGTGAAATTGTAAATGACCAGGCCTGACCTTAAAGAAGAGATAAAAGAAAGTGGTGCAAGAGGATTGGTGTGGGGCACAGCATATAATGTAGGACTTGGCTGATGTGTTGGGTTAGTTTGTTATTTATTACAAGAGACTGAGGGTGGCGTTGAGGAGAGAGAGATTGGGAATTGAGGTGGTATAAAAGGAAATAATGTCAAGAAAAATTTTAAAAAAGGAAATCACCACAAAGATGAACATCTAAAAATATAGTGTTTCTAAAGTCTGATTCTTAAAACTGCCCTAAGAATGACACATCCTACATTTATAAATTGATATTTCAACCTCCAGCTCCCAAGTTGATGTAACTCAGCCAACTCCTTGAAAAGAAGACAGGCAGAACAGACTGTATAGTGTACTAGTATGGTGGATTTCATTGTATTTTTTGACACAATAGGAACAATCCAAGTTAGTTGTGTTAGGTGACAATTTTGCCAACAGTTGAATATATGGAGAATCTGAAAAGGACTAGTTCTTGGGAGAATCTAGAGTAAACATCAATGGTTCGAAAATTATTCTGAAATTCTACTGCTCTGTGCTACAAATTATTATCTCCTCATTACTAAAAGCAAAATTACTTTGCTCAAAGACACTGTGTTTAAAACAAAACAAAAATTGCTAAATTACCTGAGGCACAGAGATTGACATTTGCCATTTGTGACATTTCTGCTTGAATTCAAGTCCAAATCCAGAAAGGAATTAGGAGTCATGCAAATGTCCCATCAAGTCGTGAAGCCTGTAAACAACACAAAAAAAGAACCATAACATTTTGCATATAATAAAGACACACTGAATTTTGGGAATAGCTAATCATTGTGCACAGATGTCCCAAGCACAACATAATAATACAACTGGCAAAGTCTACTTAGTAATGTGCCACAATAATATAAAATGTAGTTTCTGGTAAGTCCCTGAATACAGGTTAAATCTAATTTATGATTTTACCCACTAGTTAATCTAAATTCAGAAAGTATCAAAGTAGGTAGCACAATTCAAGCTAATCCCAATCAGCCCATCCAGTGACTGAACAGGAATCCTTTCTTCAGGATCCTTGACCAAGAGGTCATCTAACTTTTATACACCTGAAGATTTCCATATAAAAATCCTTTTTCCTCTCTAGGTGATGTTCTACTTTAGACTAGTTCTAATTGTTGTTATTCCTTATATCATGCAAAAATCTGCCCCCCTTGAAACTTCCCACTTCTTTTCTATGAGGCCAACTAGAAGTAGCCTGGAAAGAGAAAGCCAGGAAAGGTAATGGGAGATAGACATTGTTAAGAGTCACATCAATGGACATGACCACTATAAATGACTTCCTACTGTTACTGTATGGGTAGCTTGGTGGCCCAATGGATAGAATACTGGGATTGGACTCAGGAAGACTTGTCTTCAAGAGTTCAAATTCAGCCTCAGACATTTATTAGCTGTGTGATCCTTGGGAAATCATTTAACTTTGCCTCAGTTTCCTCATCTGTGGATGTGGAGAAGTAATTGAATGGCAAACTATTGCAATATTTATGAACACAAGGCAGATCCAAATATATTACTCTTCTTTTTAAAAAATTATTTTATATTGCTCTTCCAAAAATTAAAGTGACTATAGAAAATATGGTTAGTCGGATAGGTCATACTAGGATGCAAGTTTCCTAACATGTTTTACAATATACACAGTCCTCTAAAAAGCAAACAAAATAACAGAACAAAAACAACGACAATAAAAACCACTCAACATTCTGAATTAATTGCACAGCAATTTTTAAAAATATCTATAGATTTCTAAACAACTGTTAGAATTGGCTAAACCCAAGGTAAGCATCAGAAACAAATCCCATAGGATCACAGATTTACAGCTAAAAGGGACTTGCAAGGTTACTAAATCCAATCTCATTACTGAAAAAAAAAAGTTTTATTTGTTTTCATCACCCAAGATTGGCTTTCTCACCCTTCTACCTCCTCCACTCCCCCAACTGAAAACATGTATGATTAATCAAAGCAAGTTTCCACATTGGCCATTTCCAAAATCATTTTTGTCTCATTCTGCCTTCTGAGTTTTTCTTCTCTCTGGCAGGAGGTATATAGCATGTTTCATCATTAACCTTCTGGAATGTTGCTTGGTGATTACCCTGATAAGAGTTTAACAATATAGAATTCCATCACATTTCCATATCATAACCCATTCAGCAGTCTCCAACTTATAGGTATTCCTTCAGATTCCTTTCCTTTGCCATCTCAAAAAAGTTATGAATAATTTTCTAAATCCTTAGAATTTGCTTTGAACAAATCTTTCCCTAAATCTATTCTCCATCTAATTTCTGCTCTTTTTTTTTTGCTCTCCTATTTTCCAATGGAATGAAATGGATTTTGAACCCAACTCTGTGGGTATAGTCTTCCTTCTTCTGACCAGTTCCCCAACGGCACTGAGAATGAAGTTCGTGTGTCAGCCTCCCCCAATTCCTCTTCCTTATCTGGATGGATATTTGCCTGAACTCCTTGATATAGGTCCCAAAGGCACATATTCGATCTGAGTTAGAGACTTCTGCACCAGACCAGGATTATGCTGTTGTGTTACTGAAAAGTTATCCTTGTTGCTAATCAAATTTATCTGACAAAGCAGCAAGGGGAAAGAGCTACAACACTTTAGCAGACCCTTAGGGCTCCCCATACTACAAGCGAATATTAGCTATAGCAGCTTTATTAAAGCGAGCAAAGGGAACAGTAATGAATGTTTTTAAGTCACTTTAAGGTTTATGGAACTTTTCTCCCAACAATCCAGTGAGACAGACCATAAAAATGTGATTATCCCCATTTGGTAGATGAGGAAACTGACTCTGAGAGACTGGGTGACTTCTCCAAGAATACAGCGGGTAAAGCTAGAAGTTGATTGTTCAATTTTCACCGTGAATATTGAAAGCAATGATATGGGCAATCCATAATACAGGGCTTGATTTATTGTTTTGTTGATTGACTAGACTTAAAGTGATGGAGAAGGTGCCAATAATTTAAACTTTATTTAAAAAAAAATCTTACCTTCTGTCTTAGAATTGATGCCAAGTATCAATTCCAGGGCAGAAGATTAGTGAGGGCTAGGCAACAGGGGTTCAGTGACTTGTCCAGGGTGACACAGTTAGGAACAGATAAAATTTAAATTGTGTGCTTCATATATTTTCCCCTCCTTAGAAAGTCTGTTGTCAAATCTCTGGCTAAAGCCACCCTTCACATTCCAAATATACCAAGTCTGCTGTGCTTCCTTTCCATTACACCATTTTTGTAAGTAGCAATAAACCACTTTCAATGTTCCTATCTGTGTGCCCCAAAAGGCACCCCCCCAACAAAAAGAGAAAAGTTAACTAAATAATTGTCATCTGAGAGTTAACAGAGATGCAGAAGAGAAAACCTGGAGCCTGGGAAGAAAGTGTAAGAAAAAATAACACAAATGCCAAGCAAAAACAAAATAGCTATGCCAAAGTGGCCTCTCTTACTTCTATTTCTAATTCCTGTTTCTTACCCAAATATAAGGAAAGAAAAGGAAATGATTGATGGCTTTGGCAGTCGAGGGCAATGCTTTCTTACCACCCAGCCAATGAATTTCCCCTGCCCTTCCAATGGGTTTGTCCTGATAACAGATACCTGTGCAAAACTACAAAAGCTACTCTATTAGGAAAGAAACCCAATACAGTTAAAAAAAAAAGTTGGAGGGGAATAAAATTGCTCTCAGCTAAGTTAACTGCCAATCAACCTCCCGGGCTAGAAATGTTCTTCCAACTGTAGAATCCATAGCAATGGCATCTTAGTGGGGAGAGCCCTGGTAGGGATGCTGCCACAAATTTCCCCCAGGCTTTCTTTACTTGAGCTAGCAAATGCACTTCTTACTGCACACAGGCAAATGATCTTCCTAACGGGCTCAGATTTGGGTTTTTCACCAAATTGATATATGTACATTCAAAGTATACAGAAATGGGGGGGGCAGCTGGGTAGCTCAGTGGATTGAGAGTCAGGCCTTGAGACAAGAGGTCCTGAGTTCAAATCTGATCTCAGACACTTCCCAGCTGTGTGACCCTGGGCAAGTCACTTAACCCCCACTGCCCAGCCCTTACTACTCTTCTGCCTTGGAGTCAATACAGAGTATTGATTCCAAGATGGAAGGTGAGGATTAGAAAAAAAAAAAAGTATACAGAAATGTCTATAATTAGAGACACAGCAAGCACTGAAGCAAAGAGCTCTGCTGGAGGACCAAAGCTTCAGTTCTTCCTCTGAGCCTTTCTCCCTTAGTGACCCTCGGGCAGCAAATAACCTTCCGTGGACCTTAGTTTCCTCATGGGTCAAATTTTACTCTATGGCCTCTGGGGTCTCTTTAAGCTCTAGATTTCAAATTCTATGAATGTCACTAGCATACACGCTGTGTGCAAATACACACACACACATAGAGCTCATCTACATATGGCAGATGAATTACCAGGCATAGAACTCCTTATGCCATAATAATTTGCAGAATTTTGTTTTTCAGCAATACATTTTTAAAATTTTTAATATTATTTTTTTATTTTTACATTTTTCCATGGTTCCATGATTCATGTTTTCTCCCTCTCCCAGAGCTGACAAGCAATTCTATTGGGTTATACATATGTACATACATATATACATATAGATAGTTTTGTGTTACAGTGGCTAATCATTGCTTCCATATCGGTCGTTTTAGGATTGTTTTTCTGTTTTGTTTTCTGTTTTTTTTGTCTCTGCTTTTTTTTTTTAAGAACATTTTGAGAAATTAAGGAAATTAAAAATTATTACTAGATTCCTTAATATGTTCAAATAGAGTTCCTCTCCTTTTAACTCAGCAGCCTTCTGGCCGAATTTTCCAGTTCCTCTTCCCCCCTGGACAGAGAACAACTCAAATTATAGTAATAAAATGATCACTCACTAAAAATACATATTATCACTCAAACCTATTTCCATATTGTTCACTTTTGTCATAGAGTAATATTTTAAAACCAAACCCCCCCCCAAATCCCAAATAAAAATTTAAAAAAATGAAAATCAAACCAAAGCCCCAAATCCTATGCCCATATAACCAAGCGATACATCATAGGTTTTCTTCTGGGTTTCTACTCCCACGGTTCTTTCTCTAGATGTGGATAGCAATCTTTCCCCTAAGTCCATTTGGAGGAATCCCAATTAGAAAAGCCCACACGCAGTCGCTGCTTTGTCCGTGGACGTGTACAACTCAGTCCTTCCAACAGTTTCCAAAGTATGGTGTGAAATGACTTTTAAACAGTAGAGCACACACGAGCTAAGCAGCCACGCGCTGGCGGGTTTCCAGAACGCAGACAGGCGCTATCTGTGGGGAAGAACAGGTTTTACATTGTGCTTCTCCTTTCGCCGTGACTGGCCATGTGTGACTCAGTGGCAGGTGGCCACGCACTGTGAGGACTCTTTCTTTCCGATGTCATGCAGATTCTTGCATCAGGGCAGTCGTCAAAATCAGAAAAGCATCGGCAGGAAAAGATCTCTCTGTTGTGGATCAATGAGGAACTGTGGCCTCTCCTTCCTCCCTGGCCATGCCAACGAGGCAATCTGCAGTGGTACAATAGAGCCTGAATGCCGCCGGCTAAGGAGGAGTACTTTATCACAGGCTTCTTTGAAAGGCCTTGGAAAAAAGATAGCAGAACAAAAAATAGTTTGTCTTCCCCTGCATTTATTGCTAGGGATGGAAGTGCAGGTGCTCTTAATGTCTCTTTAATGAAAAATACCTATAAGACAGTGTAAAAGAAACCTATAAAATCCGTAGGCCATTTGAGAGCTGGGGAAAGAAAAAAATGCATGTGAAAAGCATTCATTAAAAAAAGGAGAAAAAAGGGGGCAGCTAGGTAGCTCGGTGATGGACAGCCAGGTCTAGAAACAGGGGAGGTCCTGGGTTCAAATCTGACCTCAGACACGTCCTAGCTGTGTGACCCTGGGCAAGTCACCTACCTCCCAATGCTTAGTCCTTACCACTCTTTTGCCTTAGAACCAACATAAAGGATTGATTCTAAGATGGAAGGTAAGGGTTAAAAAAAAATTACTAGGTGCCATATAATTTCTCAAAACAAATCCTAGTAAAATCAGTTCTTCAGATTAAATCCATTTCTGATTTAAAATGGCTTTTTGGGGGTCATCTTTATACACTCATGCCCAGCCTGAGTTTGAAAAGGCTGGCTCCATGAGACAAATTTACAGCAGATTACTGTGATTCAAGTAAACTTTCCTACCCACCCACTTCAGACACTCTCAGCATTTCCATACCCCTAGTACTGTACGAGGTGTTATTATAAAGTCATCATTTGTACCCCAATAAACATGGTTCCCTTCAAAGAGGCCTCCCTGAGAGATGATGCACTCATGCTGAGTGCTCAACTCCATGGAGGGACTCTTCTTTTGCCTTAAGAGAAAGTTTATAGGGCCACGTGAAAATGAGTTGTGCAATTCCACATATGGCCCATAAACTTTCTCTTAAGGCCAAAAAAAAAAAGAGTTCCAAACTTGTGCTGGGGACTTAAAAAAAAATGGATGCATCATCTCCCAGGCGTTTGATGTGGGGTGGTGGTGCTGTGTGTGTGTGTGTGTGTGTGTGTGTGTGTGTGTGTGTGATTTAACCCAAAACAATATTGCAGCTTGAAGATCCACTTTTTTTTTCCAAAAAACTCTTACCTTCTATGTTAGAATTTATATTAAGTAGAGATTCCAAGGCAGAAGTGCAGTAAAGGTTAGGCAATGGAAGTTAAGTGACTTGCCCAGGGTGACACTGCTAGGAAGTGTCAGGCCAGTTTTTTGAAAAACATCCACTTCTTTTACCAGCTTTATTTCCAAATGACAACTACAGCTGTTTCTTAAGATCATATAAACCCAGGGGCAGCTGGGTGGCTAAGTGGATTGAGAGCCAGGCCTAGAGAAGGGAGATCCTGGGTTCAAATCTGGTCTCAGACACTTCCTAGCTGTGTGACCCTGAGCACGTCACTTAACCCCTATTGTCTAGCCCTTACAGCTCTTCTGCCTTGGAACCAATACACAGTATTGACTCCAAGATGAAAGGTAAGGGTTTTGGGGGAAAAAACCATATAAACCCTCCAATGATGAAGATTTGCCACCAGTGAGGATATTCCCAAAAATGTCTCCCATGATAAGATTAAGATGAATAAGATTAAGAAAAGAGTGTCTGGAAGTGATGACTTCAGAGGGAAAAAGTCACTTTGAGCTGTCTCCATTCTGATATACCTGGATCCCCTTCCCCACAAAAAAGGAGACAGTCCTATTTCTTCATAGTCCCATTTCAAACAAAACTAAAAATAATGTGAAAAAGGAATAAAAATGATATAAAAATCTAGCACATTGCTAAAATGGAAATTAAAGAAATTCAGGGTCCATTTTTTAAAAAGATGACTATAAATAGTCAAATAATCTTATGTGATACCTATATGAATTTAAATGGATCCATGTGACACACAGGCATGTATAATGGAATCTGAGCTTCTGGAGGGCAGGAATAGATTTTGTTCTTTTTGTAATCAGCACATGCTGCTTTACGGGACACATAATGGGCATTTCTTAAACATATGTGTGTATGTAGAATATTGTATAGGTATATACAATAGAATGTAGTAGATTATTGTTACATCACATATAATATGCTATATCTACACACACACTTCCAGGCCTACCCTGGGCCCAACAACACAACCCATGCTGGTACACAGAGGAGAAATGGTCCCTGCCCTCCAGGAGCTCACATCCCACCGAGGAGGCAAGACCTGTGTGTGTAATTCTGTACAAACTGCCTGTACATTTAAGAGAATGGAGAGGGAGAAGGGAAAGCCTCACCCAGCAGGGAACGCTTGGGCTAAGCTTAGAAATAAAACTATAAGAGGATCAAGTCCAAATTCTTCACTTGACAGATAAAGAAGCCAGGGACTAGAGAAACGAAGGAAGCTCTTTATGGGCAATGGTCCAAGGCGCTTTCTACTCTGCAAGAGTGTTTTCTCCTCAAAAAAACAAACACCGAATCCCTGGACCTTTGCCCACAGCCAACCTATAGCTAATCTAGCCATAAGGCTAGCTATAACCTCACGCCCCTGACTTTAACAGAAAACTAATGGAAATACCATGATTATAATGTTGTTATTCAGTCATGTCTGACTCTCCAGGATCCCACTGGGGTTTTTCTTGGCAGAGATACTAGAGGGGTTTGCCATTTCCTTCTCCAGCTCATTTTACAGATGAGGAAACTGAGGCAAACAGGGTGAAGTGACTTGTTCAGAGCCACACAGCTAGGAAGTATCTGAGACCAGATTTACACTCAGGAAGATGAATCTTCTAGACTCCCAACCTGATGCTCTATCCACAGAGCTCCCTAGCCACCCCCTGTAATTATAATAGTTGATATTATATGTTATCTTTTTATCTATTATCTTTGGCTGGAGGGGTAGCACCAGAGAAGGGCTTTTCTTCCTTCCTAAGATTTATATGGACCAGGTTTAATCCTAGGAGAGCCTGATCCCAAGGAAGAAAGATGGATTTTTTTTTCATATTTTTATTTATTTATTTTCAATGCTTAGCTTCTGATTTAGAATCAGTACTGTGTATTGGTTCCAAGGCACAAAAGCAGTAAGGGCTAGGTAATGGGGGTTAAGTGACTTGCCCAGCTTGCAAATGTTTGAAGCCAGATTTGAACCCAGGAACTCCTGTCTGTAGGCCTGGCTCTCAATCCATTGAGTCACCTAGCTGTCCAATCCCCATATATTTTTTATGAATATGAAAAATATGTTGTGGAGTAATTCCAACTTAATTATATACAAAATTACATGATTAGTTATTAAATTAATATATACTTATATAAGTTATATATATATATCATAAAATATAAAAATAACATATAAATTATGTTTTAAACATTAAGTTTGAGTAGGAGGATGGGAGCCAATTTACCACTGGAGAAGATGGAGCCCTCTACCAAAGTCCTATTTGGCTACTTCATTGAAGGTTTCACTTTTCATATCTGTGAAATAAGGAAGCTGGCCTAGATGACTTCTGAGGTTCCTTCCAGCTTGATACCTATGAGCCCATATGGCATAGATCTGCCCTGAACTGGGTTGTGGGGAGTACAAGTACTGGTAAAAGCTCCCCAGGTGGAGGGAGGAGGGGAGGGAAAGAACATGAAGTCATGGAATCATGGAAAAATATTCTAAATTAATTAATCAATTAAAGTTTTTAAAAAATAAAGCTAAACAAAGCAAAACAAAAAACAAAGCTCCCCAGCTAGAAAGGCTTTACGATTGGCTTTGGTGATACACTGGGACCATCACTAAAGGCTGGCCAGACTAAGTTTAAAGAGATCCATAACCACATGGGGGACTTCTGGGGGAGGTGTTGGGGGATGGAGAGTGGCAGGAAGAGGAGTCTCCAGCAACATGGGAAATCTATGAATCCAGAATGAAAAGAACATCCTGGGAGGAAGCACTCACAATGATGAAATCTTTCTAGGTATCAAAGGAATTACTAATATTGAGTCTTAACGTTAATGAATAAACTAAAGCTAATGTTATTATGAACATATAATTGCGTATCTCAGATAGTATCTAGTCTTCTACAGGATTGTACAATCAGTCAGTCAGCAAGCATTTATTAAACCTTTACTATGTGCCAGGCACTGAGTTACGTACAGGGAAGACCAAGAAAGGCAGATCCATCGTTTCCGTCCTCAAGGAGCTCACATTCTAATAGGAGCAACAACATGCCAATAAATAGGTACCAAAAAAAGATATACACAGAATAGCAGCTGGAAGGGGATCTCCAAGAGGAAGCAGTGGCATTAAAGGGGGACCCAGGAAGGGCTTGGTGCAGAAGGTGGGATTTGAGGGGAGCCTTGGGATAACTAAACTTCAGACCCTATAGGATATAACTGTGGGGGAAGACATTTAGGAAAAAGGGAAAATGAGAATGTGCGTATAGAAAGTTAAGATAAGGAAGTGAAACACTTTTCAATATTATTTCTCATAACTGTTTATGTCTACTTTCTTTGTGAGAGACCTGTGGTTTTGGCCATGATCATTCAGGTTCACAATATGCTTGACAAAAGCCTAGAAATAGAAGCTTACTGTGTATATGTTGTTTTTCTTTTTAGAGGAAATTATTTGGGGGATTGTTAGGATTGTAGTGCAATGCTACTGACTGACTTAACGAAGTATATTCTATGATTGATTTAGGAAATAGAATGGGAACTCATTTGAGATCCTAAATGTAAATATGATCATTTTGTCCATTCAAGAAACATTTATTAACCATATATAAATACATAAATACATATATAAATACATATGTATCATATATTATAGAATGGTATTAAATTATTACATATTAGCATATATTATATGTAATATATTCAATACATAAAATATAAAATAAAAATATATAAAAATATAAAAAGATGACTGTATATCATATAATTTAATGCCCATTGCATCATAGATACATGTATGTGTGTGCATGCTGTATGCACATGTATTCTTGTGCTGTGAGTATGTCTATTATGTTTGTATCTGCATATAATATGCATGTGTAAAAACAAATATGTACACATATAGTATATATATTGTATATACAGATACAAAAACATGTGGTACCATGGGGCTAAAGATAGCAATACCAGTTTGTTAAGTGGTCCCTATCATCAAGGATTCCACTGTGAAATGATAACTGTTAAAACCCACTTATCAGGAATCCAGCTTGGATCATGGCAATACACAAAGATGACAGGGACCAACCATAAGTTTAAGACCTGTGAAATACATGTGATATGTACAATTTACTGGGGTTTAAATGTTTTCATCACTTTTCTAGTAAAAATTTTCCTACAATCTAAATAGTAGTCTTCTTTTCTACTATAGCTAAAAAAAAAAAAAAAAACCTTCCCACAATGGTTCTTCTCTAAATCAGCTTCCCTGTCTTCTCTGGTGACTAATTTGAACAATAACAAGATCGAGGGTGACAAGTGTGAAAAGTAAGAAGAGAGATTTGTCCCTTCTGTTTCCTTTTCATAAAATCAATGAGTTGGAAAGGACTTCAAGACCATTTAATTCATCCTTTTGCTGCTTGAAAACCGTCATGGTGGGATGGGGTGGGGTGGGGAGGGTCTATCTCCCAGGCTGCCCACTACTCTTTTAAATGGCTCTAATTATTAGAAAGTGTTTCCTTACTTCAAGTCT
The DNA here is from genome assembly GCF_027887165.1 of Monodelphis domestica. Lineage (NCBI taxonomy): Eukaryota > Metazoa > Chordata > Mammalia > Didelphimorphia > Didelphidae > Monodelphis > Monodelphis domestica. Next base: position 194,404,628 of record NC_077233.1, read on the forward strand.
AAATTTGCTTCTTTGCAACTTCTACCCACTGTCCTTTAGTCTTTCAGCTGGAAGCAGAATAATTCTAATTTTTCTTCTTGAAACATTTGTAGATAGCAACATATTATTGGGTTTAGGTTTCTGATCCATTCTGCTATCCATTTCCATTCCATAGGTGAATTCATCCCATTCACATTCAAAGTTATAATTATTAGTTGTATATTTCCCTCAATTCAATTCTTCCTCATTTTTTTCTCTGCCTTTTTTTTAGACTAAGCCTCCTCAGAAGTCTTTTTACTAACTCCCTAATCCTCACCTTTCTAAGAGTCCCTCCTTTATTTTCTTCTCCTGCCCACTTAGTTCTAAATCAATCTGCCCTAAGGTTCTCTCCCTTGACTCTTCCTCTTACCTTCCTCATCCTAAATCTACTTGCTTTTCTAAGGGTCCCTCCCTTATCCCTTATCATACCCTCTTATTTCTTAATATGAACATCCTCTATTATTTGCTCTCTTATCTCCTTGCCTTACCCTCCTATTTCTTAATATAAACATAAATGTCCTCTAATAGACTCATCCTTAGCTTTCATGACAATCCCTTTCCCTCCCTTGAAAGATCCCTGGATTTAGAGTCAAAGACTGGGTTTAAATCCTGCCCCTAACACTTATTATCTATGTGGCCTTGGGCAAATCATATAAACTCGCTGGGTCTAAATATTCCCATCTATAAGAAGAAGAAAAAAAAGGTGGACTAGATAGTCTCAGGGGTTCCTCTCTATCTCTAGATCCATGATCCTAGGCAGCAATGTGGCAGGCTGGCCTTGGAAGTCAGAAATACTAATGTTGAAAGGCCTCCTCAGACATTTAACTTTTGAGGGAAAGTCACTAAACCCCTCTTCCTCGGTTTCCTCAAATGCCAAATAATAATAATGAAACAACATAAGTAAAGAGCTCTGCAAAACCTAAGAGCACTGAAGAAATGCTGGGTGTTATTATGACCCTCATCCCATTATGTCACACATATATCAATCAACATGAATTGAATGCCTCCTGTTTCCCAAGGACTGTACTAGATGTTGTGGCTATAAATACAGTAAATGAAACAATCTGTACTCCAAAGGAGATTACATTCAAGACCACAAACAGCTCCCGAGAAACAATCCCTACTTGCACAAGGAGATTATATTGGAGACTAAAAACAACTTTAGGGTGAAAGTCCCACATGTGACCTAGCATTAATGCAAGTGAAGTTCAAGTTGCTCCTTATACAGGCTACTAGCCAAACCAGAAGGGCCTGAATGATGCTTTTCATTAAGAGCAGCAAATCTCACTTAAGCTTTTGCTCCATTGAAAGCTCAGAATAATAGTGGCTTTCCCTTCTTTGTGGAATGCAGCGAGCCTGCTGTGGCAGGCACCATCCTGGCATGCATGACTCAGCCTGAGTCATGTTTGTGCTCCTCTGCCTACAGTGGGGTGTGCCCTTCTACATCAGATGGCTCATTGGCATCTGCTTCTGAACTGCCCTGGTTCAAGGCTAGAAGTGGCACAATGAGCCCTGCATCCTGTCAGCACCTTCCCCTAAACCACAGCATTCAGGAATGTTAACATGCTTCAATAGGCAAGAAGAGGGAAAAGAAGGATGGACTGGAGTTACTGAGGTCCGCGTCCTTGCTCTGCTGTTCATTACTCATTTCTTTCTCTCCCCTCCTCTTCTTCTCACATCAGACAGCTCCCCCTTCCTCTTCCTCTGTTCCTGGTCTCTAAAGAAGAGGTGGCCCATGTCATTAACAAGGCAAACACTTCTACATGCATTCTTTTTTTTTTTAATTAAACCCTTACTTTCTTAGAATCAATACTAAGTTTTGGTTCCAAGACTGAAGAGTGGTAAGGGCTAGGCAACTGGGGTTAAATGACATGCCCAGGGTCACATGGGTAATAAATGTCTGAGGGCAGATTTGAACCCAAGTCCTCCTGTCTCCAGGCCTCATGCTCTATCCACCTGTGTTGCCTAGATGCTTCTACATACAGGCATTTTTATCTCATCTCCTCCCTCCCTCTTTTGTAGAAGACTACCCCCAGTATCATACCTTCTCTAATCTTTACTCTCTCATCTTTTGGCACCTTTCTCTGCTACCTACCAACATTCTTGTGAACAAATCATCCCAAACAAACAAACAAAAACCACCAGCAAACCTAAAAACCTTGTTTGAGTTGAACAATCCCAACTAGATATCATCTAATATCTTTCCTTCCCTTCTTGACTGAACTGCTTGAGAAATCCATCTACCAAAGGTGCCTCCATTTCTTCCCGCTTTGATCTTAAACCCTCTGCAATCGGGTTTCCAACCTCACCATTTGAATGAAACTGATTTCTCTCTCCAAAATTATCAACGACCTATTCATTGTCCAACCTAATGGTCTTTTATCAATTCTCATCCTTCTTGACCTCTTTGCAGTCTTCCCCACTTGATGACCATCTCCTGGCTTCTCTTTCCTCTCTAGATTCTCATGACACTGTTTTCTCCTGGTTCTCCTCTTACTGGTCTGACTACTCCTTCTAGGTATCCATTCTATGACTACTCAGGACAGGTACCACCCCACCCCTAGGCTCTCATCTCCTTTCCCTCAATACTATCTGGCTGGCTTTGTGGTGGCAAAAAATTGGAAAATGAAGGGATGCCCTTCAGTTGGGGAATGGCTGAACAAATTATGGTATCTGTTGGTGATGGAATATTATTGAGCTCAAAGGAATAATAAAGTGGAAGAATTCCATGGGAATTGGAACAATCTCCAGGAAGTGATGCAGAGCGAGAGGAGCAGAACCAGGAGAACATTGTACACAGAGACTGATACACTGTGGCACAATTGAATGTAATGGACTTCTCTACTAGCAGCAAAGCAACAATCCAGGACAATTTTGAGGGACTCATGAGAAAGAACACTACCCACATCCAGAGAAAGAACAGTGGGAGCAGAAACACAAAAGAAAAATAACTGCTTGACTACATGGGTCGATGGGGATATGATTGGGGATGTAGACTCTAAATGAGCACTCCAGTGCAAATATTAATAATATGAAAATAGGTTTTGATAAAAGACACATGTAAAACCCGGTGGAATTATGCATTGGCTATGGGAGGGAGTGGGGGAAGGGGAGGGAAAGAACATGACTCTTATAACCAAGGGAAAATATTCTAAATTGACTAAATAAAAATTTAAAAATAAAATTTAAAAAATACTATCTAGCTGGGTGATCTCATTAGGGTTCAATTATCATCTCTATGCAGATCATTCTCAGACCTATATAACTAATCCAAGTCTTTCTCCTGAGTTCTAGTCCAATAGCGTCAAATAAATGCCTTTTGATCATCTCAAACTGGATGTCCAATGGCCCCACAAATTCAATCTATCCAAAACAAATCATTATCTACTTTTAGACCCACACCCACACACACCCCTTCCCAGCTTTCCTATTTTCCTATTATTATCAAGAGCAATCTGTCCCTTCCAGTAACCCTGCCTCATAATCTCAGCATCATCTTTGATTCTATTTCCATTCACCTTACATATAGAATTGGAAACTCTTATCATTTCCACCTTTGCAGCATCTCTTTCTTCCCACTTACACAGCTGCCACCTTAGTTCAGGCCCTCATTATCTCTATTGGTGTCGCCCCTGCCTCATCTCTCCCCTCTCCAAACCAAATCTCTATCCAGCTACTAAAAAGATTTTCCTTAATTGCAGGAATGCCCATATAACTACTCTCATTATATTAGTGGCTCCTGATGACTTCCAGGATCAAATGTAAATTCCCATGTTTGACATTTAAAGTCCTTTTTCAACCTGGCCTATTCCTACATTTCTAGTTTTCTTATATTTTACTCCTCTTCCTGAATTCTAGTGATGCAGCGACAGTGGTCTACTCACGCTTCTTGGAATGCTACATTTCTTCTTCTGACACTGTGGATTTTACTGACTTTCCTCCAATCATCCTCTTCTTGACCTCCACCTCTCAAGTTTCCTTGGCTTCCTTCAAGACTCAGCTCAAATGCCACCTTCTCTAAGAAGCTTTTCCTAATGTCCCTTAGCTTTTCACCCTGCTAGTGCCTTCCTTCAGAGATTATCATCCATTCACTAGAGGTATTTCAAGCAGAAAGAGAACTCTTTCCAGTAGCCCTTTCTTTGTGTTGACAGGACTTAGCACGGTATCTGGCACATAGAAGGTGGTGAATCAGTGTTTGCTGACTGACAGTGACCAAATCATTTACCTTGCCTGGTTTTTGTTTCTTTATCAGTAAAATAAGAAAACTGAATTTAATAATAATTATAATATAATAATAATTGGATTTAATAACTCTAAATCTATGGAATGAGACCAGAAATTACACAACAGCTTCATGGCCAGTAATGAAAAAAACATTGCACAGGCTGGGACCATCTCTGGCTTTTCAAAGACTCCCTCTGTATCTTAGTTTGAAAACCTAAAAGTCACCACCATGAACAAAGGCAAGAACCTAAGTAATCCAGTCTAAAGAACACTGAGTTTTTCAGCCATTTAGGGAAATTGGATTCAAACTCCACCCATGAGAGTTACCTCCTGTGTGACCCGGGGGAACCTCCAAGAGATTTGGTTTCCTTGTATTGTTTGGACTAGATTTCTTCCATCTTTCATTCTATGATCCTGTGCTTATAGAATTAGACAGTCACCCCAGAAGAAGGCACAGGCAAGTTCCCTATTTGAAGTCTTAATCCTGGTTATCCTGCTTGGCGCATGGAACCCTAGGGCAGGACTATAAGCTTTGCCTAAGTCCCTGTCCCATCACTTCTCCAATTCTCCCCGGGGGAGTGATTTATGAAGAAAGAAATGATACGTCAATGTCCTTCAAACTATGGTTCAAAAAATCCTCTATCTCCCATCCATACAAATTCTCCACTCTGGCCATTCTCTCAGAATTACTAAATTTCAGAGTTGAAAGAATCCCTGAGTCCATTTATATCTTTATAACATGCCTAAAAAGGAGTCATCCAGACTTTGCTTTAGAGGAGAACTAACTACTTCCTGAGGCAACCCATTATGGGACAAGCTTGATTTTAAAAAGCCTTCCCTTATACTGAGCCTATTATCAACCTTTTTGTCACTTCCACTTTGTTCTCTAGTAGCTTCTGTCTTCTGGAGAAAAGCTAACAGCTTTCAATTACCTAAAGACAATTATAGGCTCTCTTCTCTCTCCATGGCTCTTGGGCTGCATCCAGTTGTCTTTTTTTTTTTTGTGGTGGTGGTGGTGGCAACTTCTTTTTCTCTCCAACGGCACAACAGTGTTGATTTTAACTGTATTTCTTTGGAGAGAGATGTTGTGGGAGTCACAGAGTAGTCCCTGACTGACTACCTTTTCCCCTGAAGAGGCACAGCTTTTGATGGGTCATATCCCAAAACTAACTACCTTACAAATCACAGCGCCCTCAATTTTATTTTATTTTATTTTATTCTTAACATTGAGGATGGCTGATAAGAGGTGACTTGGATATAGGCAAAATGATTTCTGCCTCAGCCTGGCAGGGTGTGTCAAAAGTCTCCTCTCCTAAAAAGCTCAAGTCAGCAGTACCCAACAATTAAGCAAAATGTCAGAGGAAGTAATCTTGCCAAAGGGACCAAAGCGAGAGAAAAAGGCTTAGTGTAGACCAACAATACAGCCTAAAGTTCTTTTCAAAGATAACTCCTTAATTGCGTACAGCCCATCAGCTAAAATATTCAAATTCTCCATTACTGTTTACATGAAGGATGTACTAAAAGGAAGTCCTCACAAATGTAATTTTAAAAAAATCTTTTATCTACAAGTTTCAATTTCTTCCTCTAATGACTTTTTTTAATTGGCCCCATTGGGTTTTTTTTGGGGGGAGAGGGGGTTAACTTTAAAACATTTTTCTGTCTCTACTCTCTTCCCTTGTATAGCACAGTGCCTCATATCTAATCAATTAATAAACATTCATTTAGCACGTACTATGTGTCAAGCACTCTTCTAACATGCATGAGTTCTTAGAAAGAACCCTGAATTAAGAATACCTCCTACACCAAAGGCTCTAGTGATATGGACCCATTTGACAGTCTGGTAACACAGATGGGGACTCCTCGGAATAGTACTTTAAATATTTAAGAACTAAAAAAAAAACAACTATATTGGAAAATGGTCACTAAAATATTTTAGAAACAAAATTTCACAGCACAGTTTAAGAACTTCTCTGCCCCTTAATAAAGCATTTCCTGATCACTCTAATTGCTAATGTCCTTCCTCTGTCACTGTATATATGATCAGAATGTAAAGAATTTGAGAAGAGTAAATTTAGTTTTTATTTTTATTTTTTGGTACCCCCAGGACCTAGCACAGAGAACAGGGCAGTATAGATGCTTAAGTCATTAAGACTGACTGAACCATCAAACTTAACTCTTTCAATCCTTGTTTTCACATCTGGAAGAAGCTGACATTAACATCGAGCCTGCTGACATCACAAGATCATAGCATCCAAGACTGAGTGCTGGTAGAAAAATTGCCAGACATCAAGTCTGAATTGTTCATTTTACAAACAAGGAAACTGAGACCCCTAGAGATGAAAACTTGCCCGTGGCCTCAGGACTGTGAAGAACAAAGGGAAAATATGTGTGCAACTCCTATATAACCATAAAGAATCCGACAAATCTAAAGCATAGTCGGCATAGCAGGGATGCAATAATGCCAAAGGAGTCAGACATGACTGAAAATGGCTGAAGAATAAAATAGTTTGAGGGGGGAAACCACTCACAGTCCTAAGAAAGAATAATTAAATAGCTTTCTAGGTCCCGGTCTTAGAGGAAATAGTCCTTCCTTGAAAGAGTGCAGTTCTAAGAGGCTGGCCCAGAGAACTCACAGATCTCCTGAACCCCCAGGCTTCTGGCTGCTGTTAGCTAAAAGAGCCTTGCTTTAGGAGTTCCAGGAGGATGGAGGTGGCTTCAGCCAGGAGGAAAGGGGAGAAGAAGCCCAGCGAGTGGCTCGGCAGGCCAACAGGTTCTGGAATGGCAGAGCTCACCATCAGGGCACGTAAGCAAAAAATAACAAATAAAACCCTTCCTACTCCATTCCCTTCAGGATAAGCCCTCCTTCAATGTTAAATTTAAGGTACCATCTTGCTGAAAGGGGAACACATGCCTCTACACGCCCCTTGCCTGCAGACTCTGGGTGTGTTCCTGAAGGGAACCAGGGGTAGGCTGAAGGGTAAGTGAACCAAAGGGAACAGCCATTGTAGTAGATTTAGTTTTGACCACTCATGGGAATTCCAATGCTTCATTTCGGTGGGAAGAAGGTCCCGAGTTCTCAAGGGTTAACTAAGGAAGGGAGTAGGGCACTAGCAAGTTATTCAGCCCAGAAATTATTTTCTATCGACTGGTTGTGACTATATTCTAAGGATCTACTCAGCTACGCCTAGAGAAGCATTTTAATAGGAGTCACTTAAAATGTTAAGATGCTATTTTTATCATCAACTTAATACCATAGCAAATTCCCCTAAAGCAAATCCATTTCAGGGTCTAGTTAATTAACTTTTTTTTGTGAAAGAACAGTAACAGCCCAAGCATAGAATATAGTCAATGCTATGTATTAAAGGATAGTCCTACCTCACTATCCCCCCCCCCCATTGGGTGTCAAACCCCATTATTATGCAGGTTTCTCATTCCATTATCTTTTAGTCTTCTTTTTGAGATCTCCCGTCCTGAATGACGAGCACACCTGGTATATTTATACAGAATTCAAAAATCTCAACCAAATGCTAAATCTCTCAAAAGTGGAGGCTATGATGATGACTTAGCTGAATGAGTAAATGAGTAAAAGTGCTAGAGATCTTAGAAAGCATCTTTTTAGGGGAATGAATTACATTTACTCTAGAGCCCATTTTTGCTCTAAATCTATGATCCTATCATCCCGTGAACGGATATAAAATGAAGGAGGCAGAACCTGGAAAACATTACACAAGGTAAATGGAAAGAACAATAAAACAAAGCCAAATGTTGCATAATTATCATGACCAAACTTGGCACAAGATTAGAGTTGAGAAAATGTATCTTGCTCCCTTTCACTGCAGAAGTGAGGTCTACTGGTGTGGAAAGTTGCAGATACTATCAGAAAGGGTCAATCTGGTGGTTGGTTTTGCTAAACTGCCTTTTCCTTCCTCTTTTTAATTTAATTTTGGTTATAATGGATAGCTGGAGGGGATTGGGGAACAGGGAGGTGACTTTTCAGAAATGAATGTGCTGTGGAAACAGAGAGAATCAATAAAAATAAGAGTTTTGCTTTGAATGATTGGAGCCTTTGGTGAAACATTAGGTCTTCACACAATTTAGAAATGTGAAGAAATGGCTGGCCATTCCCTTAATATTCATTCTTCCTCCCTAGTCCTGATAACAATGAGCCAGCACCATCTCACTTGTGCCAAAATTCCTGAATGACAAGAATATCCTTTTGCAATGCCCCCCCCCCCCCTTCCAGGCTTGCTCTCTCACATTCTATAGGGAAGAAGAGAAACCTAGTCAAGATCCATCCTCTATCTCCATCCACCATGTAGGATATTGAATGAAATGGGAAGGTAGGCAAGAGAAGAGGTGGACAGGTGAGTTAGCTTGCCTTGGAGTAGATAGATGGCAGGAGAAATGCATGAAAAGCAAGTCTGTAGTGACTCTTTAAGAAGGAATGTGAGGAGGAGGAAGAGGAGGAGGAGGAGGAGGAGGAGGAGGAGGAGGAGGAGGAGAAGGAGAAGGAGAAGGAGAAGAAGGGATGTCAGTCTGCAAGCTCCAACAAGTCACACTTTTGTAAAAATGTTGAAGTGTCAAGGCTACAGCTCTGTGCTAGCATGAACAAATAAATGTTTTTATCTTAACAGCCCATTAGGCAAACTGTTCTGGATTCCAAGCTATAATCAGACAACTCCTACTAAAATCAACCAAAGTAAATTTAAAAGTTGCCTTCCATCTTACTAGTCATCTGAATCCAGACTAGGATGGTCAGCCACAGTGTGTGGGGTCAAGAGAACTAACAGATCCAGACCACAACTCACCTGCTAGATTTCATTTGATTTTTTTTTATGCTCCATCCTAGGGCATATACAGTGCCAGTCACCAACTGTGGGGTGTCGGGAAGGAGAAGAGCAAGATGGAGGGAAGGAAGAGAAGGGTGGGCATTAGTAAAATACATTAGCTCTCTATTGTTAAAGCTGGAAGGGAGAAAAATACAGATTGCTGGAAGGCACTAAGTGCACCCCAAAGAAATCAGGTGAGAAACAGACACCCCAAGAATGTTTGGTCATTCCTGCTGTATTTAGTGAATAATTGTGTTTGGTAAATAATTGCTAACTTAAGGCAATGCAGAAGGTGAAAGAGTACTGAACTTAGAGGATGTGAACCTTGCTTGACTATACTGTTTAGTAGCTGTGTGACCTTGGCTCAGTTATTTCTGCTCATTGAAGCTGTTTACTTGTCTATAAAATGGACATAATAATAATACTTGTAATAATAACAATTAGTGATAATATCTAAGGACTACCTACCTCACAGAATTGTTAAAAGGGAGTCTGGGGGCAGTGAGGTAGCTCAGGGGATAGAGAGATGAGAGGATCTGGGTTCAAATTTGACCCCTAGATACAAGACCCTGCTATGTGATACTAAGACAGAAAGGAAGCGCTTAAAAAAAAAGGGAGAGAGTAGTCTGGTAAATTTTAAAGTATTATTATTACTGACTTGAAATACAGGTAAAGGCTGTTCAATAAATTGAGATAGGAGGAAATCATTTTAGGGCAGAGGGATCAAACAAAGGGCAGCACTCCCTAGTACAACCTAAATAAACCAGATTAAAAGGTAATTGGGAAATAGTTAACAAAATAAATAAAAATACAATAGAACCTAGATAATGTTGATCTGTGGTTTTCAAAGTCAATATGTGGCCAGTCAGGATCCCCAAGCACAGTTCAGCAGCTTTGTTTTCTATCTGAGTTGGATGCCCCTACATGAGGGGTTCAGGGAGTGGTTTCTAGTAGTTTGGGATACATTCCATTTCTTGCCAGAAACTTGAAAGAAGGGAATCAGGAGGCCCAGAGGCCCAGTGAGGCAACACTTGGCTTTATCTGGGTCCTCATTTTCCTTCTCGGGTGCTGTTATGCCAACAACCACCACTGGAGAAATCAGTAGATTTGGGGAAGGTTTCCACAGGGTCTTCATTTGGGGCTGAGTGCCCTGCTAGGAGATGATGATCCTGGCTTTAAAGCTGGAGGGGATTGGAGGGGTCATAGATCCCAGAGCCCCTTTCCTTTTACAAACAAGCCAACTGAAACCTATAGAGGCTTGACTCATTCAAGGTCACCCAGGTAACACAAGGTAGAGCCCAATTTGAACCCAGATCTTTGAGTTCCCATCTAGTACTCTTCCCACCTTAACAAATCTGATGATGTGCTAGTACCCACTCTTCCCTAGTATGTTTCTACATTGGGGGCACTGCTGATATATGTAAAAATATGGATGGATTTTCTCCTATCCAGCATCCTTCTAAATAAAATAGAAAGAACAGATATGAGTTTATATACATTTTCATTAAAGAAACTTGATTCTTTCCTATTCATTTAAAAGATGTTTTTCCTTTTTAAATCCTTACCTTCTTTCTTAAAATCAATACCAAGTATTGATTCCAAGGCAGAAGAACAGTAAGGGCTAAGCATTTGGGATTAAGTGACTTGCCCAGGGTCACACAGCTAGGAAATGTCTGAGGCCAGATTTGAACCCATGTGACTTCCTGTCTCTAGACCTGGCTCTCTATCTACTAAGCCATCTAGCTACCCCAATCAAAGATACTTATTAAAATACATGTACATCTGCACACATTTATTTCCTGGTTAATTACGGATCCCTAAACTGACACTTTCAGAATCCGAAGCAAAACTATTAGGAGAGACTGGTTATGCTTGACAAGGAATTAAATAAAGGTGCTAAAAAAGACAGTTCTTTGACCTCATAAAACTCAAGTTCCTATAATTCACTGCTTTCCATGTCGTACAAAAAGTCCTGTTAAAACATGGACTAAGATACTCGGACATATTAATTAAAACACATAAAAATGGGGCAGCTGGATGGCTTGGTGGATTGAGAGCCAGGCTGAGATAGGAGATCCTGGGTTTAAATCTAGCCTCAGCAGAACATGGAGAGTGATGCTGGCATTCAGGAGTTGTAAGAAACCCTGCTATTTACGATATTAACTAACAACTCCAAAATCTGTTTTAAAGGATCTTGGTGTGGCCATCTGTGAAGATTTCATTTTATTCAGATCACAGATGTTACCTGAATGCTCAGCCCAGCTCTGGATACTCTGGTACCAGCCTCATTTCCAAAGAGGAATCTGATCATCCAGGAAGTTATTTTTAAGATGTCCTTAATTTTGAAAACAAACAAACAAAAACAAGTCATCAGAAGGAAGAGATCAAACATATATAAGAAAAATAAATGCCTAATAACAATGTAATCTAATCAAAGAATAAACTTTCTGTGCTGTCAAATCTAGATGCGCCAAATGGGCCCTTCTTTCTATGAAATATATAAATATTAAACATAATTGCTTAATTACATGTAATATATTTATTGTTTTAAAGTTAATTTAACTACTTTAATTAAATGTTATTTGTTAAGTGTTTATTATTTGTTAATATTTGTTAATAACATTTAGTTAAATGTCATGTTGGATGATAAATTGTAAGAAAAGGAAAAAGGGCTAAAGCAAAATTTAAAACAAAAGCAAAATAATAATCCAAGCACACAAAACATTCTTAAACAAACACATAAGTTTCTTACCCAGTACCATCACTCCTAAACTGGCTTTACAAAGTAGGAATTGCCAGTGAGGTGAAAAGACTGCCAAGGACATATAAAAATAAAGCTCTCAAATACCAAAAAGGAAGTACTCAATCTTTCTATCTATAACTTGGTTATAGATGGTTGGGGGTGGGGGTATGGGGGCCCATAGGGATTCCTGCACCTATCACAGACCTATAAGGAAATGCTGACTTATTTTGAGCAAATATCTGCCTATTTGGAGGAACTATGGAAATAACGCATTTACCTTTGGAAATGTCAAATCTATTTTAAATACAAAATTAGTCTTCCCAAAGCTCCTCACTGCCTTGCATTTTGTATAGTGGAGAAAGCAATGGATTTGAAGTCAATTTGAATCCTGTTATTTATGATCTGCACAGCCTGGGGGCAATTTCCTTCTTTTCTCTCAACCTGTTTCTCCATTAGTAAAATGAAGAAGTTAGCCTAGATGAACTCTGTGCTCTTTTCTAGTTTAAAATCAATGATTCTGTGAGCTCACAGAAAAATTCAAATACTATCAGGTACAGGTTCACTGAGGGCAGGGACTATGTATTGCTAAACTCTTTTATTTTCCTCAATGCCTAGAACACTTGATAAATCAAGTCAATAAACATTTATTAAGGGTTTATTAAGTGTTAGGGACTATGCTAAGCTCAGGGTTACAAAGAATGTATTTATGATAATTATTTCAATTCATTAAATTGATCAAATACTGTTAATGATTGTTAACCACCCCAAAACTCCAATTACCTAGTCTAGAAAAGCTATTAACTATCATTTTAGATTCAAAATTCCAATGGTCTCAAGTTCTACTCCAATCTTCCTTTGTCAATTAATCAATAAACACTTATTATGTTTATTAGCCATTGCACTAAGCTCTGGGTATACAAAAAGAGGCAAAAGGAGCAGCTAGGTGGCTCAATGGATTGAGAAACAGGCCAAGATGGGAGATCCTAGGTTCAAATCTGGCTTCAAACACTTCCTAGTTGTATGACTCTGGGCAAGTCATTTAATCTACATTGCCTTGTCTTTATCACTCTTCTGCCTCAGAACCAATATACAATATTGATTCTAAGACAGGAGTTAAGGTATCTTAAAAAAAAAAAAAGAGGCAAAGGATAGTTCTTGCCTTGAAGGAGCTTGCAATTTAAAGGAGGCAACAACATGCAAAAAAAAAATACACACACACACAGAGCAAATTAAAGATGGAATAAATAGAAAATTATTAAAGGAAGGAAGGTCCTAGAATTAAAAGGGACTGAGGAAAACTTCCTGTAAAATGTTGGATTTTGTTTAGGACTTAAAAGGAAGCTAATGAGAACAGTAGTCAGAGAGGAGGAAAAAGAACATTTCAAGCATGGAAAATAGCCAGAAAAAAATGTCCACAGCTGAGTGATGCAGTGTCTTGTTCATAGAACAGCCAACCAAGAGAGCAGAATGAATAGTACATATTAGTCAATAAAATGTAAGAAGATTGGGAAGGTAGGAGGGGAGGTTTTGAAGGGATCCAAATACCAAACAGGGTATTTTGTATTTGTTCCTGGAGGCAACAAGGAGCCACTGAAGTTTATAGAATGGAAACAGGTATGGTGCATCTCTGCCCCCCAAAATCAATCACTCAGAAAAGTTACCATGAAGATATATGTGTGTGTGTGTGTGTGTGTGTGTGTGTGTATGGGGGGGGAGAGAGGGAGAAAGAGAGAGAGAGACAGAGAGATACAGAGAGAGAGAGAGAGAGAGGGAGGGAGGGAGGGAGGGAGAGAGAGAGAGAGAAAGAGAGAGAGAGAGAGAGAGAGAGAGAGAGAGAGAGAGAGAGAGAGAGAGAGAGAGAGAGAGAGAGAGAGAGAGAGAGAAAGGGAGAGGGAGAGAGAGAGAGGAAGACAGACAGACAGTGTGTCAATGATTGTGGGGGAGCAACATTTCTCAGACATATGCAGGCAGTATGACCCAGGCAGGGGGTGCTGAAGCACTGTTAAATTTTCAATGTGAGCATTCATATCTCAGAAATCATCTAAAAATCAGCACTTGATTTGTTATTTTGCTGACTGTTGAAACTTAAAAAGTGATAGAGAAAATGTTAATAATGAGGATCAAACTTAAAGGACTCTGGTGTGCATTTCCTTTTCAACCCTCCCCACCACCTCCATCAGAATCAGTGTTAAACATTTACCAGCACACCCCTGGTTTCAGCTCTATAATAGCTGAGGGAGTCTCCTCCATCAATGAATTGGGTCAGGAATAGGGAGGTTAGGGGTGAGAGGGAGAAGCTGTAAAAGCCCAGTTTATCATATCATACCCAGCTGGTAAAAGACCAAGAAAGAGAATGACTATTGCTATCTCCCACTGCCTTTCTTAAGACTACAGAGGGAGTGTGTAAGCCACTGGGACTCTGTGTTCCCTTGATCCATTTATTCACATGTCCCTGACTATTATAGCACTAAGAAAACAAACCATGTGAACAGAAAGGGCTGATGCTTCCTAAATAAAGTGTGGCTTGGGATGGAACCAGAGAAACTCAAAACCCAAGCATTCATTCTGTCTGAACTTAGCCACCACATGCATTATAACAACACTGGGTTTATCTCCCTAGTAAAGCCTGTAAAATGGAGGTCAGCAACAACCTGTGGGACATGGGAACTCCAGAGGAATGGCCAGAGACAGCCATGGGCAAAAAACTGCCTTGACATCTTTCCCAAAACTTAGCTAGCAGATCCTTTTCCTCTCTCCTAATTTGTATCCTATTTGTATCTCTCCCACCCTTCAGGTATCCAAACTGTGTCTTATGTCTCATTCTTGATCTTGCCCATGAATTAACCAACCTTGCTTTGGCAGCTACTAAATAAAGTACTAGCTAATAATTTTATTAAAAAGTTCCTCCCCATTTGGAACTATGTGTAAAGGGTGCTAAAAGACTGTCTGCCCTTTGATCCAGCCATAGCACTGCTGGGCTTGTACCCCAAAGAGATAATAAAGAAAAAGACACGTACAAGAATATTCATAGCTGCACTCTTTGTGGTGGCCAAAAAATGGAAAATGAGGGGATGCCCTTTGATTGGGGAATGGCTGAACAAATTGTGGTATATGTTGGTGTTGCAATACTACTGTGCTCAAAGGAATAAAGAACTTCAGGATTTCTATGGGAATTGGAACAACCTCCAGGAAGTGATGCAGAGCGAGAGGAGCAGAACCAGGAGAACATTGTACACAGAGACTGACAATCGAAGGTAATGGACTTCTACATTAGTGGCAATGCAGTGATCCTGAGCAACTTGGAGCGATCTACGAGAAAAACCACTATCCACATTCAGAGGAAACACTGTGGGAGTAGAAAAACAACTACTTGACTACATGGGTTGAAGGGATATGATTGGGGATGTAGACTCTAAATGAACATCTTAATGCAAACATCAACAACATGGAAATGGGTTCTGATCAAGGACACATGTAATACCGAGTGGAATTGTGTGTCGGCTGCAGGAAGGGTGGGGAGAGGGGAGAGAGGGAAAGAATATGAGGTTTGCAACCAAGGGATAATGTTGTAAATTGACTAAATAAAATTAAAATAAAAAAAATTTAAAAAGTTCCTGCCCTCACTTGCCCATCTATGGAGAGGTGCTTTTAAGGAGGGAAGAAAGAAGACAGCCACGCTACAATCTCTTGACCATCAGAAAGTATTACTGCTAAGTGGCCAAACCCCCAGATGAGTAAGTCTGTAGTTATAAAGGAAAATATTTCTATTAAAAGTTGTTATATTTTTTTAATCCACAGACCTCCCCCCCCAATTTAAGAACCCCTGATCTCTGTAGGACAAGGAATCCAATATATTGAAGAGACTTTGGGGGTGGATTTATGGGAAGCCATAAAACAAAATCCTACCAAAAAAAAAAATAAGATGGGTCCATAGGAAAATAGGTCTAGAGGTGGAAGGGACCTCACAGGTCAGATAACGGAGCCCTGATTTTGTAGGTGATGAAACAAGCTTAGAGAGGTTGGATAACCCAAGGTCCCACAGTTTGTAAATGGCAGGGCCAGGATTTGAAATCAGGTCCTGTGACTCCATGGTCAATGCTCTTTAGGCTCTACGAGGTTGCTGTCCTGGCTGGGAGGGGAGATCACACACCCACTGAAGCAGCTGTATGTGGCCTGGAACTTGGGCCAGAGACAAGATTTCTTCAGTTCAGAGATCATTCACCCCATTCAAGTTGTCACACAACTTGGATAGCCCAGTAGGGCAGTCAAAGGTCTCCAGCCTTCCTAAAGCGCAGACTTGGAGCTAAGGAAAGGAATGGGAATATTCCCAATTAGATCACAGATAGTGACTCCTGGGAAGAATTGTTCTTTGCAAGCCTGGACAAAGGGGGTTACCCAGTTCAGTGAAAAGCAGGGAGGGCCAATCTTGATAAAGCAGGAGGGTGGGTCCCAGACAGACACCCCTTAGAGGAACAAAGCAGATTTAACATGGGACATGTAAAGCAGAATGCTGACAGCTGGAGGAGGGAGCCAGGGAGCCTGCCATTAGTGGCTGAGAGAAGGAACCATTTTTAGGGCCAGTTTGATTAAAGAACTGTTCTTATCTCTGTGTTGTTGTTCTTGTTTATCCTTTGCTTTTGAAGAGGACAAAGAAGTACCTGTATAACCTATATTAAATTGCCTACCCTCTTAGGGAAAGGGGAGGAGAAGAAACGAGGGAAAGAACAGAGAATCAAAATGTTAGAAAAATTGTTCAAATTTGGTCTCAGACACCAGTTGTGTGACCCTGGGCAAGTCATTTAGCCTATTTGCCTCAGGTGCCTCATCTAAAAATGAGCTGGAGAAGGAAATGAAAACCCACTCCAGTATCTTTGCCAAGAAAACCCCAAAAGGGGTCACGAGAGTCAGACACAAATGAAATGACTGAATCACAAAATACTCTAACTGAGGATCAATAGAATTAATACCTCTGGGGAGCTGCAGTGTATGGGTATTCAAGGAGGACTGCACCTCTGGGGTGAGAGCTCTTGGGGCTGCTCATCAACCTGGGTGTCCACCTGGCACTCAACTCCCACCTGGGCTCCAAGAAGCTGTGGCCCCTTCATGGCAATACCCCAGTAAAGCCATCTGGGCAAATGGGCTAAACCAGATGGAGGATGGCCAACAGGCTTCAAATCCATCAATAAGTCAGGGCAGGGTCTGCCCCAAGCATGTGAGGACTTCCCCCAGTGGAATGAGTAGCTGAGAACAATTTGCTCCAAAAGCCAAGACCACCAATGAAGCAGACATGGGGGAGCTCTTAGAGCCTGGTCAGGCACTGAGGACACCAACATCATCTACTGAATGCTGGACCATAGACAGGCCTCAGACACTTCCCAGCTGTGTCACCCTGGGCAAGTCACTTACCCCCCATTGCCTAGCCCTTACCGCTCTTCTGCCTTGGAACCAATAAACAGTATTGATTCTAGGATAGAAGGTAAGGGGGCTGCAAGGTGGCTCAGTGGGTTGAGAGCCAGGCCCAGCAATATGAAGTCCTCAGTTCAAATCTGGCCTCAGACACTTCCTAGCTTGGATGACCCTGGTAAAATCACTTAACCCCCCACTGCCTAGTCCTCACCACTCTTCTGCCATGGAACCAATACACAGTATTGATTCTAGAATAGAAGGTATGGGTTTAAAAAAAAAAAAGCACGCATGACTTTCCTCTTACAACCATGACCAATGTTGAACTGTGTTTTTCACAACAATAAAAACTGTTTTTAAGTTGATTCCTTAAAAAATAGGGAAAAAAAGTAAGGATTGAAAAAAGAATTTTTTTAAAGAAGAAACCAACAACGTCCTAAGCCGTTTCATCATTACCTACTGTTAGCTTTTTCCTCTATCATGCCTAAGTTTGGCCTCTTAGTAACTTTTACCCATTTCTCCTCATTCTGCCAATGACTCCAACAAGTACTGCTGTTGGGGCTGTCTGGTAGTAGAAATGGTCTCCTGAGATTGATTCTTCTTCCTTGGGTGAGAGACAGAGAGGTCACCCTTAGCAGGAGACCTCCTGAGGGGAAGACAGCTGGAGAAGATCTGATGTAAAGAGATTTTAGTGATGTTTTAAAAAGAAACCAGGGAAACCAGTAGTGCACTTATGGAGGGAGAGATCCTGACCTGTATTCAAGAGGCTGGAAGGTGGGGAAAAGTCCACAGAGAAGAGAAAGGGAGAGAGATCACCAACTTGGGTGGAGTTAACACAGGGATGGGGCTCCCTCTGGAGAGCAAGAAGATGGCAGTTCTTCCAAGGAAGGATGATAAAGTTATACAGAACCTGTCAAGAGAAAGATACTGCTCAAAGAAAGGAGACAAAAACAAGGGAAGGGAACAAAGGACAGCTATAAAAACATGGGGTAGTCCTGTAAGAAATAGAGCCAGAAATTTTCAGTCTTAGAATAAACTCATTCTAGGAACAAAATTTGGGTTTTTTAAGCTTGGGGTGGGAGGGAGATTGAAGAAGAGGATATAACTACTAATCAGGGGTGAAAAGGACAAGGATAATTGCAGATAACAATGATGGAGGAGGGAGGCAGTTGGGTTGCTCAGTGGATAGAGTGCCAGGCCTGGATTTGGGAGGATCTGGGTTTAAATCTGGACTCAGACACTTCCTAGCTATGTGACCCTGGGCAAGTCATTTAACTCCAGCTTTCTAGACCTTATTGCTCTTCTGCCTTAGAACTGATACTAGTATCAATTTTAAGACAAAAGGTTAAAAAAAGATGGAGGAGTGTACTTGCCCAATGCTTGTGTGTGTGTGTGTGTGTGTGTGTGTGTGTGTGTGTGTGTGTGTGTGTGTGTGTTTTTATCCCCACTGTCAAGGAGAATACTTTTTGCAATGCAAAGACCATATAATAAGAGAGCAACTAGCTAGGGAGGGAGAGAGGAAGGAAAAGAGGGAGGGAGTGAGGAAGGAAGGAAGGAAGGAAGGAAGGAAGGAAGGAAGGAAGGAAGGAAGGAAGGAAGGAAGGAAGGAAGGAAAGAAGGAAAGGAAGGAAGGAAGGAAGGAAGGAAGGAAGGAAGGAAGGAAGGAAGGAAGGAAGGAAGGAAGGAAGGAAGGAAGGAAGGAAGGAAGGAAGGAAGGAAGGAAGGAAGGAAGGAAGCATTATTTGTCTGCTACAGCATTAGGGGGATTCTTGGTCCACTGTGCTATCCCTTCTGGCTCTGAGGACAGACTTCTGTGTTATGGAGATTCTAACAGATTTGGTAAGAAGAAGCCACAAGGTAAGAGATGACTCAGATTTAGCAATAAGAGCTCTGAAGATGGCACAAGTTTGTTGTGAACCTAGTCAGCACCATCCCAATAGTTCCTTCGGAAGGATTCAGCAGCCTGGGAATGGGAATTAGGTAGGCAGATGGTAGGAATCACTCATAAAGGGTTTGGCCTTATCTCGTGTTTAGTCACCAACATATCCATGATATGATGCACAGTGATTTCAATAGACAAAGCCTTGCCCTCTATTAATTTCCTATCTAAGATAACACAAGCACAGATAGGATTACTAAAGACATACAATTAAAACAGCCCTGAACAAATTTACAATTATGTCCACTATATGGTTGTCAAGAAAATAAGCTTATTTAATGCAATATCAAGGGAAGACAATATTAAGTCTAGAAGTTATTTATGCTTAAGGGAGGGTAAGACTGACATGAAGAAATTTATTTTACAAGCAGATAAGAAAGGTTTCCTGAAAGAGGTGAGAATACAGGATTTTTTTTTAGTAATGAAAGGAAGAAAATGCCCCACAAAGATGGTCATGGAAGAAGAGGAAATGAACACAGAAATTTTCCTGTGCAGAAGGAACAAGCAGTGCAATAGAGAACAACTAGAGAAGTCCTTAAATAACATATTAATGGGATTACAGACTGAGATGCAAAAAAGGGGCCTCAGAGCTATTCAGTTCAACTAAGCTCATTTTACAGATGAGGATACCAAGACCCTAGGACCTTGGGCCTTGGGCAAGTTACTTTATTTCTCTGATATTGCCCAAAGTTAACAGATAGCAAATGATAGAGTCAGGATTAGGCCCCCTTATTTCAAAATTAGCATTCTTTCCTTGGTTCCACTGCCACGTAGAATTTTAAAGGCTCCCAAGAGGCAATAGTAAAATCTTTAAGGTTCTAAGGAATAATAATTAGATCCATAAATATAATAAAAACTCAGAAAAATGAAATTAAATCTTGGGGAGGTGGGGTGCAATTAGGTGGCTCAGCAGACTGAGAACCAGAACAAGAAATGGGAAGTCCAAGGTTCAAATCGGGCCTCGGACAATTCCTAGCTGTGTGGCCTCTCTGAAGTCACTTAACCCCCACTCTTCTGTCTTGGAACCAATACATAGTGCTGATGCTTATGGCATATGAATCTGATGAAACAAAATACAAAAATGAAAGATTCAAAGAAGCACAGGCAGACTTGTACAAACTGACACAGAGTGAAGTGAGACAAAACCAAAAGAACAATTTAGATAATGGCCACAATATTGTAAAAGAAAGTAGCTCTGGGGCAGCTGCGTAGCTCAGTGGATTGAGAGTCAGGCCTAGAGATGGGAGGTCCTAGGTTCAAATCTGGCCTCAGACACTTCCTAGCTGTGTGACCCTGGGCAAGTCACTTAACCCCCATTGCCTAGCCCTTACCACTCTTCTGCCTTAGAGCCAATACACAGTATTGACTCCAAGACGGAAGGTAAGGGTTTAAAAAAAAAAAAGAAAGTAGCTCTGAAAGACTATAAAACTATGATCATCCAAAAGAACCAATATAGGAAAGTGTTTCACATATTTCCACATGTAAAATCTGCAACAGATAGCTTACCATCTTAGTGAGTGGGAAGGGAAGGAGGATGAGAGAGATTTGGGGACTCAAAAAAATTCTTTTAACCTGTTAAAATTGTTTCTACATGTAACTAGAGGGAAAATTTAAAAACTTTTTTAAAAGAAAAAAATAATAAAGCAGTCATGAGATAAATAATCACCATTTTAGAAGAAGTATACTTCTGACCTTTAACTGATAGACAATGGACATACTAAAGGTACAAAATGAGACATATTTTCAGACATAATCAACAACAAAACAACAACAACAACAAATGTTTTCTTTGACTATAACAATTTATTGTAAAGGAGGGTTTTTATTTAAAGAACAAGAAGTGACAGGGGAGGGATGAATAGTGAAAATTAATAAATAGTGAGAAAGAACAAAAAAGAAAGGAACATCAATAAAACATATAGAAGAATAAAACATCAAACACATACATAGAAGACGTGGAAGGCAAACTTGTAAGGGACACAAACAAGCAATAATGTTCATGGGCATAGCAGCCCACCTCACTGCTACACCTACCCAGGACTTCTGGGTCTTTAGATCTTTCCTACAGAGGAGTTTCATATATATGAGAGACAGATAGACAGAGAAGGAGGGAGGCAGGGATGGGAGAGAGAAAGAGAGAGAGGGGGAGAGAGAAAAGAGGAGAGGAAGGGGGAGAGAAGAAGAAAGAAAGAAAGAAAGAAAGAAGAAAGAAAGAAAGAAAGAAAGAAAGAAAGAAAGAAAGAAAGAAAGAAAGAAAGAAAGAAAGAAAGAAAGAAAGAAAGAAAGAAAGAAAGAAAGAAAGAAAGAAAGAAAGAAAGAAAGAAAGAAAGAAAGAAAGAAAGAAAGAAAGAAAGAAGAAAAGAAAGAAAGAAAGAAAGGAGGGAGGGAGGGAGGGAGGGAGGGAGGGAGGGAAGGAAGGAAGGAGGGAAGGAGGGAAGGAAGGAAGGAAGGAAGGAAGGAAGGAAGGAAGGAAGGAAGGAAGGAAGGAAGGAAGGAAGGAAGGAAGGAAGGAAGGAAGGAAGGAAGGAAGGAAGGAAGGAAGGAAGGAAGGAAGGAAGGAAGAGGGGGGAGAAGGGAAGGGAGAGAAACAAAGAGACAGAGAAGGAGGGAAGGAGAAAAATGGGAAGGCGGGGACTGGCCATTTTTTTCTGTTTGTATACCTGGACAAGCATTTAGTAGATTCTTTTTCATTCATTCAAGCAGGTCAGTGTTTAACACTGCCATACTTAATATACACTTTCACAAAACTTAATACTTTAATATATGCCTAAATATATCCATATATGTCAATATTTAATATATACTTTAACAAACTTTAAAAACTCAATATATATGTTAACAAAACAATATATCTATACAATAATATATACTTATATAAAACTTAATATGCTCAATACATGTTAGTATGTATATAAACACTTAATATGTACTTAAAACTTGATAAACTTAATATATTTAATGTATTCTTTGCTATATGTATGTTAGTGCTTATTTATATTTTAACAAAACAATATCTTTGATAATTGATACATGCTTTAAAAACTTAATATGCACCATAAATGTGTATATAGTAATATCTAATACATACTTTTAACAAAATTTAATATACTCATATTAATGCTTAATATATACATTAACAAAATAAACTATTAGATTCACAGTTTCATACAAAATTTTTTTTCTGTCTCATGCTACAAAGATAACACAGGGAGGGGAAAGGTCTAACCTTGTTCCAGTTCTATGTGTGTTGGTAAGCAATGTTTGATGAGGCTCTCAGGTGTCCCATATTATAACATTAACCAATTAGAAAGTAAAAGGCTCCACACAGGTCACCCAGATAGATGGGTCAAATTTATACACAAATCCCTATAGCTTGTTCTTACAGTAATTAATTTTTAAAAGCTCCTTCAGGAAAGCCTTGCCCCTTTTTGCCCTGGAGGTTGCCAAACGTGCATGCAAAAGAAGAAGCAAAAAAAAATTACAAGCTACTTTATTTTGCATGAAACCACCATCTGTACCAGTTACACCAGATGTAATAAGCAATTATCTTCTCAATGCTCCCAATAATTATCTCCTCAAACCAGTTTTTAAAGTATTTCCTGTTCAACTTTCTTTTCAAGTTTAACAATAAGATTATTAAACCACTGATTCTGTTAAACTTTGTAAATCTCAAGGCGGGACCTCAACTGCATAGACAAACTAGTACATGCCTCTCCACGAATTTAATTTTTTCATATCATTTTCAGAGGTCAAAGGCTGAATAGATTCAAAAGTGGAGTCAGATTAAAAGAAGATTTAAATCTGGCTCAGACACCATGATACTACATATTGTAATGTATAGTACTATAAACTGTACTATTTAAGCGTATATATATATATATATATGTATGTATATATGAACTATATATTATACTATTTAAAGTATAAATGATACTTTTAATATTAATTATCAATTATTAATCAAATATACAAAATCATATCATAAAATATAAATTCTATTTTGTATCAATATACTAATGATTTAATAAATATTAATTTGATATTAAAAGTGAGATATGCTTTTTAAAAGTATATTATATTATTTATTAAAAGTATATATAAAGTTCTATACTATTTTAGTGTTATATATAGTACTATTTACTAAACTGTTTTTTTAAATATATGGTATTATACACTATTCTATTTTCTAAATATATATAGCCCTATTTACTATACTAATGTCTTGTGTGTGTGTATAGCAGTATATACATACTGTTTTTAGTACATAAAGTATTATTTACTATCCTATTTTTTGGTATATATGTAGAACTATACACTATGTTTTGTGTGTGTGTATATAGTACTATATACTATACTATTTAAAAGTATATTTCTCTCTCTCTCTCTATATATATATATATACACACACACACATATATACCTATCAATACACACATATATACATAAAAGTTTTTTAGTAGACAGTACTAAATATTTTTATTTTATATTTATTAATAATAATATATTTGTATATTGTTTCTATTTATATTTCAATAAACTTCGACAACTCTCTATCACCTCCAGGATAAATTCTAAAATGTTCTGGTTGCCATTCAAAGCTCTTCACCACATGGCCCCCTTCTACCATACCTCCCCCCTTCCCTGTAGGCGCTCTGGCCTCTAGATACTCCCTATAGGTCCACACTGGCCTCCTGAATGTCCCTCCAACTGGACCCTTTCTGGGGCTCTCAGCCATGCCGGGTCTTCTCATCCCATCCTCCAGCTTCCTTTGAGTCCCAGCGAAAGTCTCATCATCAACAAAAAGCATCCCCTGATCCCCTTTCATTCGCGTGCCTGGCCTTTGGTCACTATGTCCAGTTTGTCCTGTGTAGAGCTTGTTTGCACCTAATTATCGTCATGTTGTCTCCTCTATTAAACTATCTTCTGCATTTCTTTCTATGTCCAGTGTTTGGCACACAGGCGGTACTTAATAAATGCTCCCAAACCACCTGGGTCAATGTTCTTCCCACTTTTATCTAAAATGAATTTGTGGGAGCAGTGAGGGGGCTCAGCGAATGGAGAGCCAGGTCTAGAGATGGTAGGTCCTGACGTCAAATCAGTCCTCATACACTTCCTGGCTGTGTGACCCTGGACAAGTCACTTGCCTAGTCCTTGCCTCTCTTCAGCCTTGAAGAGATACTCATTATTGATCCCAAGACATAGGGTAAGGATTTATTTTTTTTAATATTGTAAAAATAAATAAAACTAAAATGAATACACATTCATGATAGGTTTCTTGGTTTTGGAGGAGGTTTATTATTTTTTGTAATTCTTTGTTATTGTTGTTCTGTAATTCTTTGTTGAGGAATATTATGATTTAATTCCACAATCCCCAAATTAAGTCTTTTTTTTTGGACCTGAAACTTTGCTAGTAGTCATTGCTTTCCTAGGAATCTGTTAAGAGTATGAAATGCTCACAGGATAAAACAGATACTGGAGCCAAAGAAAGGAAATGAATCCTGCTTGGATGCTCAAAGATGGCTAATCAGTCAGGGAGTCTTGGGACAGATGCTAAGTAAAGCTGAAGTGGCAGGTTTGTTCACAGTGTGAGCCAACGACCTTGTCCCCCGGCCACGCACTGCATCCCTACATCACCTACCATCTTGTCTTGTAAACATTTTCTACTGGGAGAAAAGGAAGAGGGGTGACACTCAGGTAAAAGAATAAGGGGAAATGTGCACTTTGATCCTGCAGGAAATCCATTTTTGTTGTTTGAAAAAAAATTTTTGATTAAAAAGGAAATTTAATCATTAATCGTAACTAATTTTATTTCTAGAGCTTTTAGATGAGAAGTGCTTTCCAAATAAGATTTTATTCTCCCAGTAACCTTGAGAAACAGATGCTATCATTATCTTCACATTACAGATTAGGTAAAGGAAACAAGCAAACATTAAGGGACTTGCTCAGGGTCACACAGCTCATAAGTGTCTGAGGTTGCATGTGAGCTGAGATCTCTCTGACTTCAAATTCAATACTCAATCCACTGCTGAACAAGTGCTCAAATAGTTTTGATTTAAATTTGTTCAAAAATGACACATATAAAACGTAGTAGAATTGCTTGTTGGCTATGGGAGTGGGGCAGGAGGAGAGAGGGAAAAAACATGAATCATGTGACCAAGAAAAAAATATTCTAAATCAACTCAATAAATGATTTTAAAAATAATAAATTTGTTCAAATGTATGCAACTGGGAAAGGACTCCAATGACCTAGGTTCCAGTTTTTGAAACTTGCAAGCTATATAATCTTAAAGAAAATTCATTCTCTCTCTGAGTCTCTGTTTCCCAAAGTTGCATTATAGGGATAATATCAAAGCTATAGCATCATCATTATCATAAGGGATAATGTAATATGCAATACGTGTATACATACCTGTTTGCAAAGTACTTTGAATACCTTTTCTCACTTTCCCTTATAGACAACTGTGCTGGGTATAGATGGATATGGATGGGAAAACCAAGACTGAGTATTTAAATGCCCTCTATCACAAAATAAATAAATTTTAGAAGCAAAATTTGAAATGTCTTCCAGATTAAATTAAATTCAGCTCTCTATCCTCTATGCCCACCTCATAGAACACAAATGCACTTTGTATACAGTAAAGTTCTCTATAAATATAATCCATAAAAGAGGTGGGTATGTGTTATATATAGGAAATAGTGCTCAACTAAGAATCAGGAGGTCTGAAGGTGACTACAGGCAAGTTTAATCTCATCATGCCTCAGTTTCTTAATATGTAAAATGAGAAGGTGGAACCAGTTGATCTTTGAGGTTTTTAAAATAATTTATTAAACTTTAATTTTTATATTTCTCATTATATATTCCTTCCACAGTACTTGATATAAGCTAAAATTTAAACTCTTTAGAATTTATTGTGTTGTTATTTTTTATTTTAATTCTTATAAGAAAACATAAGCATTTTGAGGTCAAAGATTGTCTTGGTTTTGCCTCTGTAGCTCATGGCACAATGTATATCTTTTCCATCTTATTGTTCAATCATTTCCATCATGTAAAAAGGGGATAAATGTTTCTAGTATATGCCTTAAGGAATGGTTACAAAGATCAAAGGAGATTAAGTGTGCAAAGTTTTATGTGTGTCAGCTGTTGTTACTATTTCCATTTTTGAGAGATTTAAAAATTACTATTATAAAGAGCTCGCTTTTTGATGTTCAGTCGTGTCTGACTCTTCATAATCCTATTCTGGGTTTTCTTGGCAAAAACACTAGACTAGTTTACTATTTCTTTTTCCAGCTCATTTCTACAGATGACAAAACTGAGGCAAATAGAGTTAAATGACTTATCAATGGTCACAGTGCTAGTAAGCATCTGAGGCATCATTTGAACTTGGGTCTCCCTAATTCTATCCTCTGTGCCATCTTGCTGTCCTAACTTTTACATAGTAGGCATCTAATAAATATTATTTGAATCACACAAAATTTAAAAACAGTTTGGATTGGAATAAGCTTTTTAATTCAAGTCTCTCATAGAACTTGCCAAAGATATATTCAAAATAATAATCATTTTTTCATGTCTAAATGTTGGGGAGAAAGACATTTCTACCGGTTAAGAAGAAAAGCCTTTCATCTTGCTCTGGAAAATGAGTACAACTTCTTGTTTCACAGGTCAATTTTACTAGAATTTTAGGGTCCCGTCTCCTTAACAATCTTTTGAAAAGACAGTAGTACAATGTGGCATTTTTACAGCTTGTGAGTCAGCTGTTCAAATGTTGGTGCTTGCTTTCCTCACACCTCCACAACAAAACCTGCAGTAGAGAATGTTGTTGGTTTCTTATTAAAAGAGGGAATTACAGAGAAAACTGAAGAAGTTCTGCCTAATTAGAAGTTGGGTAATCCAAGAAAAGTCAGACAACACTAGTCCTTCCCATCTGTTTCCTAAGGGGGAAAACCATTAAAACCTTTTAAAAGGTGTCTACAAATTCACAAAGTAAGGCATTCACTTAGGCGAGATTTGTACTAGGGAAAATTAAAATCAGCATGATTCCAAGACAGGAGAATGCAAGCAATTCACCCTTTCCACTCCCCAAACTAATTTAACACAATACTTGGGTGTCTATCACCCTTGATCATTTTGTTTGTATGGAGAACAGAATCAAACAAGTCACTTTAGTTATAGGTTCTTAAACTCTAATCTTGAACTACAATTTGAGATATTATTTTATAATTCAGGAAAGTAACTAGATCAGCTCCCAAATAAGTTTGGGTTCCATGAACCAATCAATAGCTTTATTTATAGTAAATCCTTATGCTGTTATATTATCAATATAATAAATTATTATTATAAAGCTATTGATTGATTTTAGGATATAATAATAATGAATGCATTTTATTATAAATTTTTATCAATAACATGAGAGTATTATAATTATGATGAATATTATTGAGTTTTTATAACTTTTTAATAATAATAAACATTTTTATTATAAACCAGATAGATTCCAAATACTTAATATTTTCCCCTCTTTCCAAAAAAATATAAAAATAAATTAGCCACTAATATGTTATAAGGATATAGCCTTGTGTTGAAGGCCTGTTATAGGGACCTGGCTAGATACATAAAATAAGGAAAAATCCCTGGTTATTACTTTTTGCTTATAATACCAGCAGTTAAACTAAGGAAATAATGTCCAAATGCACTTATTACTGGGGTAAAAAAGAAAGGGTAAATAGAAAAAGTGAGGGCAGTTGGAAGCACAGAAAAGGTCACATAAACTGAAAAAGAATTAAAAGAAGCTTGGGGAAGAGCAAAGGGAATGAGAGAGAGAGAGAGAGAGAGAGAGAGAGAGAGAGAGAGAGAGAGAGAGAGAGAGAGAGAGAGAGAGAAGAAAATGAGAAATACTGGTAGGCAATGACAATATTCTTTTGGGAGAGGAACTTAAAAGGGAGGATGAGAAATCTGAATGTGACTCATGAGGGAGTCACTGAACGAATTAAGGGATGGGGCAGGGGGAGTATCAAAGGGGAGGAAATTAAACATGAAAATGAAACAGTAAATGGAAGAGATGCGAATGGACCCCAGATAAGCCTCTTAAGTGTATATATAGATCTTATAGACTAAAAGTGGGGTGGGCCAGGGGAGGGGAGGGATAAGGGCAGGCTGTAATGGTGGCCAAGAAAAAGGGTAAGGAAAAGGGGAAAAAATAATGGGATGGAAAAGATTGGTTGAAAATTCCTTTATTATATCTGGTTAGAGTCTAGTCCAAATGCTCATTAAGCAAGGACCAGAAGAGAAAACAATAAAAAATTCAAAGTAGAGATGTAGCAAAGTAGCAGTGAAGTTGGCAAATAAGACGAAACTCACATTTAGGTGGGGCAGTTGGCACACTTGAAAAGTTATCTGTTCAATACATGAGTCACTGATGAGATAGGGTTTGATAGTAAGTTTCCCACGTGCAGTCCTGGTTAAGTAAAGAGAGCCAATAATCATTTAGTACTGAGGGGACGATAAATTATAAAACAATTTCCCAGTCTAGTGAAGTTGTTTTTAACATTTTTCCACATACATTTTATTCCTAAGGGGCTGTTTTCTTTGAACTAAATCAGGGAAGGGCAGGAAGCAGACCAAAAAATTATTAATCAGATTGTTAAATCTCAAATTCTGCTACTTTCCCTAACAGGAGCAAGTGTGTGGAAATCTAGAGCTCTTAACAATGGATAACAATCAAACTTTCCCTTCACCTTATCTAATATTATTCTACCCTACATTTTTTCTACCCTAGCCAAACTGAATTGCTTTCATTCCCCAGATTAAAAAAAAATACATTGCATTCTCACCCCTTTGCTGAGCTGACTCCTGTGCTCACAGTGCTCTCCTTCCTTTTCTGTGCAGCTCCTATCTAGCCTTTAAAGCTCAACCAACTCTGTAGAAGTCCACCTTGGTCGCCCATCAATGTGGCTCTGTCTTTTCACAACTGATGAGTTTTGATGCTTATCTGGGACATCAACAATGGAGATTCTCCCTCCATTGGTACAGACTGTTGTCACATCCTCTAAGACTCATATCCAGTCTTCTCTAAAACCCTCTCCTGAGAATTTATCCAACATACTCCAGGTCTACTTTGGATCTTGTACCATTGCAAGAATACTAATGGGATATGTGAAGCTTTGCATTCTCTCCATGACGAGT
Organism: Monodelphis domestica; assembly: GCF_027887165.1. NCBI lineage: Eukaryota > Metazoa > Chordata > Mammalia > Didelphimorphia > Didelphidae > Monodelphis > Monodelphis domestica. The sequence continues at coordinate 194,433,964 of NC_077233.1, forward strand.
CTACCTTCTTTAACGTTCCTCTATCTCTCCAATGGCAACCTTTCTGAGGTTTCTCTTACAGTTCCTGTAGTCCACTCAGATTCTCCATGCATTTCCCATGGTCCTTTGAGTCACCAGCAAATTAAATGCCTTTGAAAGTTGGCATTCCATCATTCAAATCCAATGAAATCTATAGAAATGCTACTACTTAAAAAAAAAAAAACTCTTTCAAAGAGATGTTTAGGGTCACTCTTTCTCCTCAATATTTGCACTGATGAATCAGATGGATAAATTGTTCATCCACAGGCATGTGTCTGAACAACAGGCACTCCTTATTCATTTGGTTCTTCAAAAGTGAATAGAAAGCTATTTTTTTATTCTCTTAATTCCTATTTTCATTATTCCTAATTTTTATTCCTACTAATTTAGGAACTCAGCAATGTTCCAGAGTTTGATGAGGTAACTAAGCACACTGTCATACCACTTACAAACAGGAAGAAAGTCTCAGAGCAAAGGTATTCCAGAATGTAGCCCAACCAAATTAAAATGTAATTGAGAGGGGGACAGCTAGGTGGCTGCCTAGATAGAGAACCAGACCAAGAGATGGGAGATCTTGACTTCAAATATGGCCTCAGGCATTTCCTAGATATGTGAAGGCAAGCAAACTTAACGCCAAATGCCTAGCCCTCACCTTTCCTCTGTTTTGGAACCAATACATAGTATTGACGGATTTTTAAAAAATGCAATTGACAAATGTTTTATAAAATAAATAAAAAATATAATAAATTAATAAGAACACTGACATATTAATTTTCTGTTAGGAATTTATTTCTATTTGAGTTTGACACCACTTCTTTGGAGGATCTGAGCACTTATATGGAAATAACTTCTACTTGGACTTTGTATTGGATATCTTTCAAAAAAAAGTGGCAAATAATCTTTCTATTTCTATTTCCTATAATTTTACATTTAACACTCCAATATCCTTGTCATATAGTATTTTGTACTAAAGCTATCCATGATGGTAACAACTCCATTCTAGGAAGACTGAAACCGTCTTAGCTACTTCACATCTCTGCTAAAAAGGCAGCTCAGTGACTGAAGTGAATTGGGTATCTGAAATCAGGAAGACTTTTTCCTCAGTTCAAATCCTGCCTCAAATACTTAATAGCTGTGGGGCCCAGGGAAATTTAGTTAACCCTGTTTGCTTCCATTTCCTCATCTGTCAAACGAGTCAGAGGAGAAAATGGCAAATCACCTATATTCTGTTAGATTATATGTATATGCTATTTATATATGTTACATTGTATTTCATTTATGGTACTATGCTTTTTTTAATGGAGAACAGAGTTTTCCCCACAGTTACACAATTTCTTCAGAAGTTTGGAATATATTTACTTCATTATAACACCTCCAGGTAAATATTTGAGCCAGATTCAAGCGCTCAAAAGATTTCTACATTATCCTATGATAGATTCATACGCTATCTTTGGTCATTCTTTTCTTATTGAGGGACCTTTTTTTTTTAACATGAGGAGCAAAGGAATGCTCTAAAAATTTTGTAAAAGCAAAAGTTTCTTCTGAAATAAAGAAGTATATATAACCTCTTGTTCTGTGACCTAAGTCTGATTTCTTCTAGTTGATCTTCTGAAGAAAAGTGCCATGGGCTACTAAGAATTTGCATTCTTGTGACATCTCCTGGGATATCAACAGAAGTAACTGCCAATTGCCCATAGGTAGCAGCTTTTTATGGAGAGTCCCCACAAAGCATTTCACAAATGCCAATTACTTCACTCATCACCCCAGTTAGTTTCTTCATTAGAGAATGGCAATAAAACCTAAGGCATAGAATGGTTAGATGGTTTGCTCAAGGGCATAAATAAGTCAGAGACAGAGCCAAGGAGTAAAGTAAGCCACCTCTAGTCGGCATTATGAGTGGGCTTTGGGTTCCTAATGATCTGCTAAGGAAAGAATTCTGGCTTTTCTTTTTAAGTTTTCATTGTATTTTACAAAACTTCTTAACCTGAGCTTTATATATTAGTATAACCTGAGCTTTTGAGAGGGGGGGGGAGAGACAGAGGGGGGGGGAGAGAGAGAGAGAGAGAGAGAGAGAGAGAGAGAGAGAGAGAGAGAGAGAGAGAGAGAGAGAGAGAGAGAGAGAATTAGTGTGTATACACACCTGTAATTTGACTGATGAAGGTAAAACACCTGGAAAGGAAACATCCCCTACAAATTCTGCAACTTAATGTCTTAGGGACTTGCCTTGGGGTACTGAAAAATTGTGACTTTTCCCAGGTTCATACAGTTATGTATCTTAAGTGACTTGGGTCTAAGTATCTTGACTCTTCTCCTGCCTTTATTTTATATTATATCCCTTAATGCATTCTGTATTATAGCCAAACAGAACAGCTTTTCTTGGAAATGAGCATCCCATCCATCTCTCTCCTTCATACTCTTGTATTAGCTGTCTATCCTGCCTGCTATGCTCATCTCATAATCCTCATTTCCTACAGCATTTGACTCTTCCTAGATCCTTTCTTTCCCCTTCTCCATAACATCATATCCTCCCCTCACATACTTATTTGTGTAGATATTGTTTCCTTTCAAGAGGATGTAAGCTACTTGAGGGCAAGTGTTACTTTGTTTCTATCTCTACCCCCCCACCCCCATAGAATGGTGCCTTGCTGTTAGTCAAAGGAACACTTTAAAGGTCCACCTATAGTAGACCCAAGGAAAACCTACAGCAGGTGGGAGAAAATAGAATAGGTTTCAACTCTGACAAAGAGACAACTTTCTTCCAATTCAACAAAAAGAAGGAATTTCGTGATAAAAGAGAAATACTAGGTTAAAATAAGATGGAAAGTAAAACTAAAAATGATATGAAAAAACAAGAGGTTAGAAGATATTTATGGCAAATCTACAACATAAAAATTTGACATAAAATATATAAGAAGTTAGATAGCAGCACCAGGTTTACCATCAGGAGGACCTGGGTTCAAATATGGCCTCAGACACTTCCTAATTTTGCAACCCTGGGTAAGTCACATAACCCCAGTTGCCTAGCCTTTATTGCTTTTCTGCCTTGGAACCAATACTTTGTATTGATTCTAAGATGGAAAGTAAAGGTTATTAATGTACTTATTTTTTAAGGTAAGGGTTTAAAAAAACACACAGAATATGTCCTGAGCATGCTATGAAAAACAAAAATACAAACAAAAACTAAAGAGTGATCTCTGCAAAGATTTTTATACCATTAAATTATAGATAATTGAAAGAAACTAGAAACAAGCCAAGTGTCCAAAAGGAGGGGAATGGTTAAATAAGCTGGTACATAACATAGTGGAGGCATCTAGTGTAAGAGAAGAATCAAATCCAATTTCTGCAAGATGCAGAGAGAGAGAGCACGCGCGGGGGAGTTGCAAGATTTTTTTTTTTTTGCACAAATTGGATTTGATTCCTCTCTTACACTAGGTGGCACAGTGCATGAAGTGTTGGAGAATCTGAATTCAAATCTAGCCACAGATAGTCTCTGTGAAAGCTTGGACGAGCCATTTAAGCTCTGCCTAAGTTTCTTATTTTTTAAAAAAGGAGAAAAAAAGCATCAGTTTTTCAAATTGTGAAGACCAAATGTGATATTAGAATGTACTTTGCAAACCTTGAAGCACTATATAGCTAGTGAGTTATTATTTCTAAAAGACAAATAAGAGATAAGAATTTCAATTAAAAAGAATCCTAGAAAGAACTTTTTGGAATAATGCAAAGTAAAAAAAAGATCATGATCATATGAATGAAATATAAACTAAACAAAGTGGATGAGACTGAATACAAAAGAGTAATCTGCTGCCAACAGAGGGGAAAACTGGGAGAAAAAAAAACCAACTCATGAAACTTTATGAACTGAAATAAATTAATTTCAGTGATGTTATAGAGCAAGTATAGTTGCTTGAATTAATGATTCTAATAAAATAGCTAATTAAAAGAACAAGGTAGGTGTACATTAACAGGAACATTGGCTGAGGTATAAAAGGGCCTTTAGAAGCCATATGATGTAACTCCTTCATTTAACAAATGGGAAAACCAAGGATCCAGGAGGTTCAGTGACCTCTCCTTGGTCACACAGGTAGTACGTATCAGTGGTGGATTTGAACATTTTTGTACTCAGTCTCCATGGGGCAGCTACCTGGAATAAAATATAAAGTTCTGGGTCTGGAGTCAGGAAGATTTATCTTCTTGGTCCAGATACTTACTAGCTATGTGACTCTGAACAAGTCACTTAACTCTGTTTGCCTCAGTTTCCTCTTCTGTAAAATTATCTGGGAAAGAAAATGGCAAACTACTTCAGTATCCTGGACAGGAAAATTCCAAATGTGGTTACAAAAAGTAGGACATGACTGAACAACCAACAAGAACCACTCTGTCTCCACAGTGAGTGTTCACTCTGGGCTATAAATATTAGAAGGTAATCTGAATAAAAGGGGATTGATTATATAACTCCTAATAGTCCATTCTAGCTCCAAGATTCTATTATTTGGTTTTCCAAAAGTATCACAATAAACAAAAAAGCTAATCCTGTAGCTTTTCACAGAGGCTTAGAAAAATCAAGTGGAGCTATAATAACATAGTAGAGGCTTGTGATGCCAAGATTTGGAAAATAATAATTTGCTAACCACAACTACGAATTTCTTACTGTGAGATTTGAAGCTAACATACTGCTGGAGTCTAAAATGAGGGAAGTGATAGTTCCACTGGCCTGTTCCCCGATGGTCCACAACTAGACCAGGGTGCCTGGTTCTGGGTGCCATCTTTCAGGACACTGAAAAAATTAGTGTATCCAGGAGTTAGTAGTAAGAATGGCAAGAGAACTGCACAATAGTCCATATAAAAAAGAAATGAAGGCTCTCAAGTTTAGAGAAAAGAAAGATGCAATGGCAGACAGAGTACTGGACTTGGAGTCAAAAAGACCCAAACTGAAATCCTCTTTCCAACACTTACTAGCTATGTGACCATGGAGAAGTAACTTAACCTCAGTCTCAGTTTCCTCAGTTGTAAAATGCATCAGAATAGTGCCTACCTTTCAGGATGCTTGTAAGGATGAAATGAAATATTTGTAAAGCACTTTTCAAACGTTAGAACATATATAAATTTTAGCAATTGTTCATAATAAATTTAAAAATTATTGTTGGAAAATTACAAAGAACAAACATGGGTCAAAAAAAAAGTTAGGAGAATACATCCCTATCCTATCCTTTTACAGAGTTGGAAGGTCCACATAAGTGATTCACAGTAGATATTTTCCAATTTTTGATGTATTTTGATGTATATTTTAGTTATGTTGATTTAGTATGTGTATGATTTTTTTTGTCTTTGGGTGGAGCGGTCTTTAAAAATTGTATATGTTATATGGGATGGCTCTCTGGGACTGAGAGAGAGAGATACTGGGGAAAAGAATGATGATGTTAAAGAAAAATTAAAGACATCAATAAAAATTTACTTAAAAAGAAGAGAAGACATAGGGAGGATAATAGCATTAAGGGATTAGACTGGTTTTGTATTTTCATCCCAAAGCCTAGAAACTCAAAGTAAAATGTAGGAGATGCACAGAGATTTTCTATTTAAGCTTGCTTTTGACAACTGCCGGCTGTTCAGGGGTGGATAAGCTGGTCTCTGATTTCCCCATCACCGCGTAGATGCTGGACAAACACCCTTTGAGGATGCTGGAAAGGGAACTGACTTCTGAATCTGGTATAATTGGGGCTAAATGACCTTTTAAGCCCTTCCATTTGTTTTTTAACCTTACCTTTTGTCTTGGAACCAATACTATGTATGTGTTCCAAGACAGAAGAGTGATAAGGGTTAGGCAATGGGGGTCAAATGACTTGTCCAGCATCACACAAAGGAAAAGTGTCTGAGGTCACATTTGAACCTAAGACCTCCCATCTCTAGGCCTGGCTTTCAACCCACTGAGCTACCCAAGCCCTTTTATTTGTGGGATGCTCTGACCACAGCGAAGGCCTCCATAGAACTAAGGTAGCTATGAAGAGAAAACACACATCACATTCTACCAAAATGATATTTCCAGATCCTATTCTATTCAGAGATGCAACTCTGAAAACAACTGAATAATTCATTTTGTGTGCAAAAGCTTCTCTGCTGTTTTTCTTGGCCTGCAGGATAAGGTCAATAGGTAATGGGTGGGAAGGGATAAGATAATCAAACCAGTTGAATGCCCTAATCCATAGACTCTGAGAAATGAAAGGGATGTACAGTAATGAAATAAGAAGTATAACAACATTTCAGGTTTCACTCCTGTCCCTACACAGAAATGTTCCTACCTGTCCAGACTTGAACTAGCCAGCTAAGAACACAGTAATAATTTTTTTTTAATAGCTCTATCACCTAGGGAAACAACCCTAACTGAAGCTGCTGGTATTCCAAATAAAAGCAGAGAAAAACAAAAACTACATCACAATTGTTGTTTGTGGGAAAGAAGATAAAAATATTGTGTAGCACGGGTCAGACCTGTATTTTAGAAGAAAAGAGAAGGAAAGAAGGAAAATAAAGGAAACTTACTCAGACTCATAATATACAAAAGAAGCAATGATAAGAGAGGCAGCTGGATGTCCCAGTGGATAGAGCACCAGGCCTGGACACAGGAGGTCCTGGGTCCACAATTAGCCTCAGATATTTTCTAGCTGGGTGACCCTGGGCAAGTCACTTGACCCCAACTTCCTAGCCCTTACCACTCTTCTGCCTTGGAACCAATACTTAGTACTGATTCTAAGACGGGAGGGATGGAATTAAAAATATATATCTATATATCAATAAATAAATAATAAAAAATATATTAAAAATACATATATATCTTATTTATATATAATATATAAAATATATGTATATATATATAATTTATATATTATATATATATAAAGAGGAAGTAATGATGAGAACTTGTACCAGAATGGTGTCTGCGAGAGGAGGGAAGGTGTAATACAGGAGAGATGTTGTAAAAGTAAATAAAATGACCCAATTAATTAAGCAGCAAATTTTCAAGTTCTTATTTCCCATTTATTCTGTGTATGTATTTTGTTTATACACAATTGTTTACACGTTGACTCTTCCATTAGACTTGTGAAATCCTTGAGTGCAGGGACTCTTTTGTCTTCCTGTGTGTCCTCAAAGCTGCTCAGTATCTGGCACAAAATAGGTGCTTAATAAATAAATAAATGAACAAACAAACAGATGAATGAATGAATGAATGAATAAATAAATAAATAAATGTTTGTTGACTGTCTTGACTGTAATATATGCTGAATTCCCCAATAGTGATCAGGCAGAGAGGTTAGATGACTATTTATCCTAGATACTGAAGAAAAGATTCCTGCCTCATGTTAGACTAAACTGGCCTCTGAATTCCTTTTCAACTCTGACATTTATACTTCTATGACCTCAAAACTGATGTATTGCACAGAGACCCTCATATAATAAAGGCCCCATGAAAAATGAAGGTCTCCTATGAAGCCCATCCCGGATGTTTTGACCTTAGACTTGGCCTGTCCTCCTCCTTTCCCTCCTCAATGGAACAACAAGAAAATTAGCATAAGAACACCCATATCTCTGGGGTGTTGTATGACTTGAATAATTAATGCCTGTAAAGTCATTCAAGAGGCATGGATGAAAGGCCCCATAAAAGTCCAAAGCACTGTATCATTAAAATCCCCCTCCACTGCTCGGTAAAAACTCTGATGGTATCTGGGAGCAAGGACTGGAGAATCCTAGCGCAGGCACAGCGTACAGCAAACTGGAAATAGGGACCTTCCAACGCAAAGAGTACTGCCTATTGTTACCAACTGCCATTCTTTTGGAGCTCCCCAAATTTTAGCTTTTTATAAGAATATTGTTTAAAGTATATGGAAAACCAAATCAAAAATTAATTGGAAATTAAATAATATGATACTCCAAAATCGGTTAGTTAGAGAAGAAATCATAGAAACAATTAATAATTTCATTGAGGAAAATGACAATGGTGAGACATCCTTTCAAACCTTTTGGGATGCAGCCAAAGCAGAAATCAGAGGTAAATTCATATCCCTGAGTACATATATTAACAAACTAGGGAGGGCAGAGATCAATGAATTGGAAATGCAAATAAAAAACTTGAAAGAGAACAAATTAAAAACCCCCAGAAGAAAACCAAATTAGGAATCCTAAAAATTAAGGGAGAAATTAGTAAAATCGAAAGTGATAGAACTATTAAACTAATAAATAAGACTAGAAGCTAGTACTTTGAAAAAACAAACAAAATAGACAAAGTACTGGTCAATCTAATTTAAAAAAGGAAAGAAGAAAAGCAAATTAACAGCATCAAAGATGAAAAGGGGGACATCACCTCCAATGAGGAGGAAATTAAGGCAATCATTAAAAATTACTTTGCCCAATTATATGGCAATAAATACACCAATTTAGGTGATATGGATGAATATATACAAAAATACAAACTGCCTAGACTAACAGAAGAAGAAATAGAATTCTTAAATAATCGCATATCAGAAAATGAAATCCAACAGGCCATCAAAGAACTCCCTAAGAAAAAATTCCCAGGGCCAGATGGATTCACAAGTAAATTCTATCAAACATTCAAAGAACAGTTAATCCCAATACTATACAAACTATTTGACATAATAAGCAAAGAGGGAGTTCTACCAAACTCCTTTTATGACACAAACATGGTACTGATTCCAAAACCAGGCAGGTCAAAAACAGAGAAAGAAAATTTTGGACCAATCTCCCTAATGAATATAGATTCAAAAATCTTAAATAGGATACTAGCAAAAAGACTCCAGCAAGTGATCAGATGGGTCATCCACCATTATCAAGTAGCATTTATACCAGGGATGCAGGGCTGGTTCAATATTAGGAAAACCATCCACATAATTGACCATATCAACAAGCAAACCAACAAAAATCACATGATTATTTCAATAGATGCAGAAAAAGCCTTTGATAAAATACAACACCCATTCCTATTAAAAACACTAGAAAGCATAGGAATAGAAGGGTAATTCCTAAAAATAATAAACAGTATATATCTAAAACCATCAGCTAATATCATCTGCAATGGGGATAAACTAGATGCATTCCCAATAAGATCAGGAGTGAAACAAGGATGCCCATTATCGACATTGTATTAGAAACACTAGCAGTAGCAATTAGAGAAGATAAAGGAATTGAAGGCATCAAAATAGGCAAGGAGGAGACCAAGTTATCACTCTTTGCGGATGACATGATGGTCTACTTAAAGAATCCTAGAGATTCAACCAAAAAGCTAATTGAAATAATCAACAACTTTAGCAAAGTTGCAGGATACAAAATAAACCCGCATAAGTCATCAGCATTTCTATATATTTCCAACACAGCTCAGCAGCAAAAACTAGAAAGAGAAATCCCATTCAAAATCACCTTAGACAAAATAAAATACCTAGGAATCTATCTCCCGAGACAAACACAGGAACTATATGAACACAACTACAAAACACTCTCCACACAACTAAAACTAGACTTGAGCAATTGGAAAAACATTAACTGCTCATGGGTAGGACAAGCCAATATAATAAAAATGAACATCCTACCCAAACTTATTTATCTATTTAGTGCCATACCCATTGAAATTCCAAAAAATTTCTTTACTGATTTAGAAAAAACCATAACAAAGTTCATTTGGAAGAACAAAGGATCAAGGATATCCAGGGAAATAATGAAAAAAAAATACAAGGGAAGGGGGCCTTGCAGTCCCAGATTTCAAACTATATTACAAAGCAGCAGTCATCAAAACAATTTGGTACTGGCTAAGAGACAGAAAGGAGGATCAGTGGAATAGGCTTGGGGCAAGTGACCTTAGCAAGACAGTATATATGATAAACCCAAAGATCCCAGCTTTTGGGACAAAAATCCACTCTTCGATAAAAACTGCTGGGAAAATTGGAAGACAGTGTGGGAGAGATTAGGTTTAGATCAACACCTCACACCCTACACTGAGATAAATTCAAAATGGGTGAATGACTTAAACATAAAGAAGGAAACTATGAGCAAATTAGGAGAACACAGAATAGTATACATGTCAGACCTTTGGGAAGAGAAAGACTTTAAAACCAAGCAAGACATAGAAAGAGTCACAAAATGTAAAATAAATAATTTTGACTACATCAAATTAAAAAGGTTTTGTACAAACAAAACCAATGTAACTAAAATCAGAAGGGAAGCAACAGATTGGGAAACAATCTTCATAAAAACCTCTGACACAGGTTTAATCACTCAAATTTACAAAGAGCTAAATCAATTGTACAAAAAAATCAAGCCATTCTCCAATTGATAAATGGGCAAGGGACATGAACAGGCAGTTTTCAGCCAAAGAAATAGGAATTATTTTTTTTCCTTCTTCATCTAGTTTATTTCTCCTTCAAAGTAACTATGGTAACCAATAAGATATAACCAATAAGATATAAGCTATTGGAGGGGAAGGACTGGTTAGCTATTATTGATGTGCCTAATACAGTGACTAATACAATGCTTTTGTTTGGTTTTACTTTAAAAAATGGGGAGAAGCTCCTGGATCAATGATGGATAGCAACTAGGTGATGCATATTTTAGCAGAGGGTACTCATCAGATCATAATGTATCTGGCATATCTATAGGGTTTTTTAAATTTGCAAAAATAAATGTGATATAACAAATCATTGATAAAAATGAAAATTTAAAAAGCAAAGTATGCTGTGCACTTGAAATCCATTTTTTCTCTGGAGACTTACAATAATCCTGTGAAGATATTATTAAAAAATTATCGCCCATTTTACAGCTGAATAAACTAAAGTTCCATTCTTCTTTCCTTAATGAAGTCATTGCTTGGCTCATAGTCTCTTAACCTAAGACTCTGTTCTTCACATTAAGACTCTTCAATATATACAATGATGATAAATCCCATCTTCTATGGGAAGTCTTTCCTTACCCCTCTTTACTCCTAGTGCCTTCACTCTTTTATTTCCTATATGTAGTATCTTTGCCTAGAAAATTCCAAATGGGCTCCCAAAGAGTCAGACACATCTCCAACAACAAAAATATATCCTGAGTACAGCCTAAAAATACTTATTTGTTTGCTCCCCTTCCCCATTTAACTTTGAGCTCCTTGAGAGCAGGGCCAGTATTTCACCTCTCCTTGTATCCCCAACCCTCAGCACAGTGTTTGGCACTTGGGAGGTACTTAATAAATGCTTCTTGACTGACTGTGACCCAACTTGACTTCAAACTACAAAGAAATGGATCCATCTTTGACCTTATAATCACCAATAACTATTCTAATTTTATGGCCATAATCTCTGAAATTCTTTAATCTAATCATAATCATAAACATGCCATATTTCTCTAGGCTTTATAGCTCCTAACCTTGATTTTCATTTTCACCAGCACCTCTACTCCCTCTACTACTCAGTTCTTTCCTCAGTCCTACTCTCACCTGGTTTCTCCTCTCTACCCTATCTCAACCATTTAATGAAACAGTTCAATTATACTCATCTTCTACTTTTTTAAATTTAAATTTATTTGATGTTTGTTACATTAAAATCCCCACTGAATTCTCTCCTTTCCCCATCAGAGAAGGGCATCATTAAAAAAAAAAGATATATATTAAAGATAAAACTACATCCTACTTATTTCCATTTATCAGTTCTTTCTCTGGAGATAGACATGCACAAGAGTCCCTTGACCCTCTGTCCTGTTGCCAATGAGTGGGCAGCGAGGGGATACAGTGGACAGAGCTCTGGGTCTTGGTCTTCTCCAGAAAGAAAGCCTTGAGTGTAAATATCATCTCAGATACTTACTAGCTATGTGACCCTGGACAAGTCAGTTAACGCTGTTTGCCTCAATTTTCTCATCTGTAAAATGGAGATAACAATAGCACCTATCTTCCAGGGCTGTGACGAAGGCTCAAATGAGATACAAAGTGCCACAGAAATATTAACTATGATGATGATGTTGATTATTTTGATGACTCTGACCATCTGCCTCCTTTGCTCTTATTCCATATTGCTAAACATACCTGGGAGAAAAAAAAATCATGAAATCATGTTGATCAGATCCACTACAAATTTGTATTTTATATAATCTCATAAGGGTCTTCAGAGGAAAATCAAACAATCCTTTTTACATCACCCAAATCAATTCATTCCGTTGGTCAATCAATGATCACTTATTAAGCCCAGACTATATTCCAGCCACTATGTTACTGTTCTTCATGACCTCAATGGTCAGAGTACAATCATTTTCTTGGCAAAGAAATTGAAGTGGTTTGCTGTTTCTTTCTTTTTTTTTTTTGCCATTTCACTTTCTAGTGAATTAAGACAGAAAGAGATCAAGTGACTTGCCCAGGGTCACAAAGCTAGGAAGTGCCAGAAGGAAGAGATGATTGGAACTCAAGTCTTCTTGACTCCAGATTTGAGCACTTTTATCCACTAAACCAGGGGCCCCAAACTTTTTACACAGGGGGCCAGTTCACTGTCCCTCAGACCATTGAAGGGCTGGACTATAAGAAAAACTATGAACAAATCTGTATACGTCTGTCTGGGATAGTGGAGGCTGCAGCACTGGCTGGGATGGCCTGTCACACCTTGCACAGGCACTGCCACCACTATATCGGGCAGCAGTGCAGAATCCCCTCCCCCAGATTGCTGCTCATCATGCTGACATCTTCCATTGTGCAGCCACATAAGCCTTTGTGCTGCGCCTCGTTCTCCTTCAGTTACTCTCAGAACAAGGCGCCACACAAAGGATTATGTCACCGGAAGTAGTCCTGTACGTGACTGACATTGTGCTTTGTGGCACTGCCACATACAGAGCTCCTCTCACTGACCACCAATGAAAGAGGTGCCCCTTCCGGAAGTGTGGTGGGGGCTGGATAGTCTCAGGGGGTCACACGTGGCCTGCGGGCCGTAGTTTGGGGACCCCTGCACTAAACCATCCAGTCACCTCTCTAATATATTAAGGACTTGGAGGCACACACAAAAAAAGCAATAAGATTCCCTATTCTCAAAATGTTCACTAACCTCCAGAGCAAGACAACCATAAATAAAAGTCATCTTTGATGGGGAGGGCATTTTCACTATATAATTTATTACTACCCACTTTGGACTCTACAAACTAAAAGGACCATAGAAATAAAAGTTATTATTATTATTATTACAGTATTGCATGAATGCTGCAGAACATAGTCAGACTTATTTTTAAGTAAAATTTTAATAATAGTAAATTTTAAAATATTTTAATAAATTTTATCTTTTAATATTTTATATATTTCAGTAAAATTTTATTTTTATATTTTATTTTATATATTTTAGTTCATTTTAATTTTTAATATTTTATTTTAATAAAACTTTGTTTTATTTTACTATATTTTTATTTTGTTTTAATAAAAAGTTTATTTCATTTTAAAAGCATATGTATTATTTTTATAAAATTTTAATTGAATAAAAACCTATTTGGGGAGTATCCAATGGAAAGGGTTGTTTCTAAAAGAAAGAGTCAGAAGAGGAAGATATGAAGCCTAGCTGACTTGATCATTTACGGTTATAATATTAAGAGGGAACAAGTGAAAGAAATTCAGACTGGAAGAAAGGAAAAAGAACAACAGCTGAAAACACATCAGTCAGAAACCCTGCTTGCTGATTTGTATTTCTTCCAGGAAGGCAAGCACAGAACTTTAAGCTATGTCAGCTTAGACCCAAGGTGGTAAAAAACTGTAACTTGAGAGCCCACTTTCCCCACTGGTTCATTTTGATTGGGCTCTTGCCCTCAGTATCCAAAAGAAAAGTTTCCGGCTTCCTGTCACCACCGGTGAACTGTAAAGGTGGCACTAAATGTCCTCTCAATGGAACAGAGCTTCTTAGTATTAACACACCAGGATCAGCCAGATGGCATCAAGGTTGCAGAGACCCAAGCTTTTCCTGGATCTGGCCCAAGAAAACAAAGTTAATTACCCATTGTGAATAAACTAATCTATCCAACCCAGCAAGCATAGACCTCCCCCCACCCCAATTTGGCAATTTTGAGTCTTGTTGTCTCCTCTTCTCTCCTCACTCCAGGAGCTGACAAGCAATTCCTGGGTTGTACATGTATTATCACTCAAAACCCATTTTCATATTATTCATTTTTTGTAATAATCTTTTAAAACCAAAACCCCAACTAATGTACCCATATAAACAAGTGATAAATCATATGACTTCCTCTGGATTTCTACTTTCACATTTATTTTTCTAGAGGTGGACAGCATTCTTTCTCATAAGTCCCTCAGGATTGTAGCCAAGTCTATCTATCACATTTGATTATCCCACAATGTTTCAGTTCTCCTGGTTCTGCTCATTTTACTCTGCATCAGTTCACGGAGGCCTTTCCAATTCTTATAGAAAATCCATTATTTCATCATTCTTTATAGCACAGTAGTATTCCATCACCATCATATACCACAATTTGTTCAGCCATTCCCCAATTGAGGGACATCCCCTCAGTTTCCAATTTTTTGCCACCACAGAAATATTTTGTACAAACAAAACTTTTCCCATTTAAAAAAAAAATCTCTTTGGGATACAAACCTATTAGTGGTATTGCTGGATAAAAGGGCATGTACTCTTTTAAAGCCCTTTGGGCATAATTCCAAAAATTGCTTTCTAGAGTGGCTGGATCAATTCACAATTCCATAAGTGCCTATTTTAGGTAAAGCATGAATGCTAGATGTTGGGAATATGACTAAATATTCTTTAAACCCTTTCCCCTGGGGCACCTAGGTGGCACAGTAGATAGAGCTCCAACCCTGGAATTGGGAGGTCCTGGGTCCAAATCTGGCCTCATATACATCCTAGATGTGTGACTCTGGGCAAGTCACTTAACTCCACTTTGCTGGCTCTTACCTTCTGTCTTGTGTTGTTACTAGGACAGAAAGTAAGGGTTCGGCGGGGAGGAATCCTTTTTCACCCAGGAACATATATTGCAAACTGGGGTATATAACACAGAAGTAAAAAGTTAATACAGAATAATTTCGGGGGTGGTGGTGGTGGTGGAAGAATAGGAGGAGTTAAAAAGTACCTTGTGTAGGCTGTATAAACCATGCTTAGAGGGAACAAGGGAATTTTTCAGGACATGAAAAACATCAGCCTGTAAATTGGCAGCAAAAAGACAGACAGGAGATGGAACATTCAGCCTGGGGAACAGCTAATAGGTCAGTTTGATGGAAATGTAAAATATGATGGGAAAGGAGAGTGAGAGCCTTTAAATCCCAGAGTCGATTTAAAATGAAAAGTTTACAGTGGCCCACTGGAGACAGGATTGGGGTTGCAGTCCAGAGGGTTTAAGTTCAGCCTCAGGCCTTAGTAGTTGGGACCCCCAGCAAGTCACTTTAATCTCTTTCTGTCTCAATTTCTTTACCTGTAAAATGGGGATAATCACAATACCTATCTGGCAGGGTTATGATGAGGATCAAATGAAATCGTATTTGTGAAGCACTTTACCTGGCACACAGTAAGCACTAACAAATGCTAATTCCCTTCCTTCCTTCTAGGCATAAACCCCAAGGAGGCCACTGACAAAATGAAGGTCTTTCATACATACCAGAATATCTCTCATTACAGGTTTTGTGGGAGCAAAGAACTGGAAACAAAATAGCTGCCCATTGACCAGGTAATCATGAAACAAATTGTCCATCGACTGAGCAATGACTAAAACTATGAATGTGATAGAATATTGCTCTGCTCCAAGAACAAATAAGATGACTACAAAGAAGGACCAGAAAGACTTCTATGAACCAATACAGAGTGAAATAAGCCAAACCAGTAAGTACAAAGTGACTCCAGCAATGGCTATGGAAATAACAACACATCCAAATGAAGTGCATTCAAAATTACAACGACTAAGCTTCCTCCTAAAAAAGGAGACACGAGAAAACATCTTCCCCTGCCTCTAAAGTCCCAGCTAAAATCCCATCTTTTATTGGAAGTTTCTTATAACGCCTCCTAATTCCAGAGTACCTTCTCTCTATAAATTATATTATACTGATCCATACATAGCTTGCTTTGCAGATATTTGTTTGCATGTGATCTCTCCTGGTAGATGGTGAGCTCCTTGAGGGGGGGGACTGTCATGTGCCTCTCTTTATATCCCCCAGTGCTTGGCATAGTGCCTTAATATGGGTATTGATTGAGTGATTGTAGAAGAGAGAGATGATGAATGGGGGATTCTCCACGTGATGGACTTTTTGATATATTGTTTAGTTGGCAGAACTTTTTTCTTTCTTCCTTTCTTCATACTTTATTATAATGGACAGCTCTATGGGAGGAGGTGAGGGGGAAATAAAGTGAGAAATAGAGTGATATAGGAACAGAAGACAGAAATAAAAATTAATTATAAAAATGTATATGAAGGGATACTTTTCGACCAAAAAATGCATGTATGAAATTAAAGCTTTCTGACTAAAGGGAAGAATATACAAATAATCTCTTATACCAATGTGCTACTTTGAAAAATGGCATGTATGAAGATATGCATGGCAAACATCTTATAAATTGCATAGTAAGTGAATATATATACAATGTCAAGATTGGCAAATATGTGCTTTTGGCCTAAGAGTGTCTGATGGCATGTTAACAGGTTAATCTAAAAAGCAACGTAAGTATCCAGGCTGTGTATCCAAACTATAAGGGATACTAATTTTAATCCAAGTTGTCCCAAGAAGTCACAGAACCAAAACACAAAACTAAGGTATGGGGAGTGTCTGACACTATAGCCCTGATATTCTTCCTTTAATTCTCACTGACACAAGGCAGAATAAGATGGTTCTGTCTCGGGGATGAAGCCTTGAGTGAGGGGCAACCTTAAATGGCACCAGAATCTATCTATGTATGTAAAAGGAGACAATATTTGCAAACTGCTTTGCACACTGTAAAATGCTAGATAAATCCTAGCTATTATTATCTGATTGACCAAATAACATTTACCTATAAAGTGAATAGTAGGTGTGCTGTATGACTGGTTAAGTCACAATATTTCTGGACCTCAGTTTCCTTATTAGTAAAAATACAGATTCAACAAGATCAGGAGTTTTTGATCCTGAATCTGTGAACTTTAAGAAAAATATATTTTATGTATTTCATGAAAGTACAGTTATAACCCATATCAGACTATTTACAACCTTGGTGAGAAGCAGGAAGGGCAGGAAAGAGGAAAAACTGAATTCTAAAATACCAGAAAATAATTGCTAAAAATTGTTTCTATGTGTTAACAGAAAAAGCAAACATTAAGTAATAAAAAAACAATATATATATATATATACACGATAATGACATTGTGTATATATATATATATTTCACAATTACACTCAAATATAATTGATTTCCTTTGTAATCCTGTGTATTTTATACATTTAAAAACATTCTTCTGAGAGGGGATCCACAGTTCTCAGCATACTATCAAAGGGTTCTATGACACAAACTTTAAAGTGCTTTTGCAATCTTAAAGTGTTATATAAGTTTGGTTTTTTTATTATTATTATCAGATCAATTTCATCAAGCAGCATTTACTTACAGAGCTAGCATCAGGTGTACAGCGTGCCAGTCTGCAGAAGAAAAATCAATAAAATATTGATCAATTCTCACCTCTAGAAAAGACTTCATATGCCACTCTATCATAAAAGGCTTTCTTCAGACTTTCTGGGAGAAAGAAATTTATTTAGACTAGTAAATGCCACTGAGTTCACTGTGATAAAGTGGAATTCATGAACCAGCATCTCATTTAGAGTTCAGCACAATCAAGAGGCTGAAGCAGGCCAATCTCCAACTTTCTCTGTCTGTTTCTCTCTCCATCCCTCTCTCTGTTTCTCCATTCCTCACTCTAGTCTTTCAAACGGAGAGGAGCTGCTACATTGTAGGCGACTCTTGTTCTCTGTTTGGGTACCTAAAAAGGAGATCTAGAAAAGCTTCTGCTGTACCTGGAAAAAGATTTCCTAATACTCGAGTGGGTCATAGATTCCAGCAACTCAAAATTCTTTCCAAGGAAGCTTCCCGGAAGATCAGATCAAATTCCAAACCAAAGATTGCAAAGTGACAGCATTAAGTAGAATCAATCAAAGGACTACTTATTGAGGGCCTCTTGTTGTTTTGGACTATGCTAGGCAACTGAGTGGTACCATAAGACACTATACCTACTTTCAAGGGGTTTTATTGTCTATTTACTTGGGGGTAAAGATTTACTATACATGAAACAATTAGGGAAAAATATAAAACAGCATATAATCAAGTTGAAATTTTGATGCAATGAATGCAAAGCAATGATCATTGAGATTTGGAATTGGGAATCTTTATTCCAATCCAAGTTCTGCTGTGTGACTGGATAAATCACAACCATTCCAGAGTCTCAGTTTCCTCATTAGTAAAATATGCAGGCACAAGAACAGGAATTCTTAACATCTACTTTGATCATTATAATCAAATATAATTGCCTTCTTTTGTAATTCGATTGTGTGCATTTAAAAATATTTCTTTCAGGGGCAGCAAAGTGCCTCAGGCCAAGAAACAGGAGGTCCTGGATTCAAATATGCAATTCATGTTACCCTCATTGATTAGTCCTTATCATTCTTCTGCCTTGAATACACAATACTGATTCTAAGATGGAAGGTAAAGGTTTAAAAAATAAACAATTCTGAGAAAGAACTACAGGCTTCAGGCTGCCAGGAAACAAAAAATAAAGGTTAAGAACCTCTAGAATTTCTAAGGTCCCTTCCAGTGCTAACATTCTATGATTCTACTTGAGGAAGGGCTCATCAAAGAGCCACATGAAAAAAGGAACAGATCTGGGAGGTAGATAAAGGTCCTGGAATTCAGTACTCTACAGGATTTATAGGGCTGTTAGGTGGCACAGTGGATAGAGTACCAGCCTGGAGTCAGGGAGACTCATCTTCAGTTAGGTCTGTCCTCAGACAGTGTTTACCTGTGTGACCCTGGCCAAGTCCCTTAACCCCAATAATCTAGCCCTTAACGCTCTTCTGCCTAAAACAGAGAGTAAGGGTTTAAAAAAGGAAAAGGAAAAGGAAAAAGAAAACCTCAGCCTTTGATGCCCTTCCATGTTGAAAATAAGTTAAGCATGAATATTAGGTTTATTATGGTCACTTGTGTCAGATGCCTATCGCCTAGGGTAGTGAATCACTCCTACATGTCTGTCATTAAGGATAATTTATAGGGTACAAGGAAGGCAGCCCTCCTGGGGAAAAGAGGTGCGGTCCAAGCCATGAACCCAAAGAATAAATACAGAGTCATTCAGGGTCAAGACACAGTTCACAGGGTAACCAAATCCAAGGCAGAGGGAGTTGCCAAAAATGGTTCAAATCCAATAAGATCAAAACCAAGAAAGCAGGTCAGTCGAAAACACATTAATAAGGGACACAAAAGGTAATGACAAAATGATGACTTATCTTACCTCTGATTCATTAACCAAATAGATGGATATTATTTTCTGTGATCTGCTCTAGGATGCCAGCAATAGACCACATATTAAGACAAGATAATTTCTAAAAGAATCTATTAAAAATAATTTTTAAAATTTAAGATTTAAAAAGTAATTAAAGAATCTATTAAAATAATAATAAAAAGAGGTACCATGGCACAGCTGATAATGGACCTGCCTTAGAGAGAAGAAAGCCTGGGTTCAAATTCTGCTTTGGATCCCTGATAGTGGTGTGACCCCCAGACAAACCACTTCACCCCTCAATGTGTCTGGCCAAATCTCTATGACTATTAAGTGTTGGAAATGAACACACCAGGAGCTCCCAACACTGAGAGTCATGGTGCCTCTTCCCCATTCCAGGGGATAAAGTTTTGGGTCCCCCTGCAGCCTTGAGAAGCTCCCTCAAGGACGCAGCACCACTCGGGGCTGGGAAGGGTCTCCGGTGAGGGGGCTACCCCAGCTTCAGAAGCCTCTGCTTCTTGGAGGATGCAGAGCTTTCATGAACTGGCCTGTGAATTCTAAAGGTCAGGGATAAGAGAGAGGACCCAGCAGGAAGGGATTTTTCCATTGATTTGCTGCCCCTTTTGGTGTTCTGTGCATGGGAAAAACAAAAACAAAACCACCAACAGCAACCTGTTCTGAGAACAGGACCCTGCACATACTCTGGTGTTTAACAAATGCCTGTTAAACTGAACTGAATGTCTTTGTTAGTCTAAATGCCCACAGGGGAGCCAAGTACCCTGTGATGCTTAAGAGCCGCACAGGTCCAGGGGAGATAACCACAGAGATTATTACTGGACTGAAGCTCCAAGAATTAAGCACAGTCTGTTTATCAGGGATCTGGGTCTGAATGAATTTTTTTCTAAGATAATAATGTATTACACGGCACAGCTAGGTAACACAGTGGATAGAAACACCAGGCTTGGAGACAGGATGATCTGGCGTTAGATGCTTCCTAGTTGTGATACCCTGGGCTGGTCACCTAACCCCATTGCCTAGCCTTTGTCACTCTTCTGCCTTAAAATCTATATTTAATATTGATTTTAGGACAGAAAGTAAGGGTAAAAGATATGGGGTATCTATTGCCATTAAGATTTTACTACAGGTCCTTGAGTATAAAAGGGTTTTGTGGGGGGAATGAAGCTTTTCCATTCCTAGAGTCACTTTTATCTAAAAAAGGCTATGTAGAACTAGAACTCAGACCAATTTTCTTATGTGTGGTCCTGCTCAAAGCTACTGAGAGGAAGCAGCTGGGTGGCTCAGTGGATTGAGAGCCAGATTCAGAGACAGGAGGTCCTGGGTTCAATCTGGCCTCAGACATTTCCTAGCTGTGTGACCCTGGGCAAGTCACCTAACCCCCATTGCCTAGTCCTTACCGCTCTTCTGCCTTGGAACCAATATACAGTATTGATTCTAAGAGTGAAGGTAAGGGTTAAAAAAAAAAAAGGTACTGAGAAACTTGATTATGTCTTCTATGCATGGAAATTTCTCCCAAAGAGCTGAAGGAAAGAAGAATATGGAAACTCTGCCTTTGATAAGGAATGCAAAGAAATTGGAGTCCATCATTTTATTTTTTCTCTATTTAAATGTTCTACTTTTAATGTACATTTTTTATCCTTTAATGGATGCATCTATAAAAAGTTCTGCCAATACTGCCATCTAGTGAGAAGTTCCTATAACAGAAATCCACACCAAAACACCTTCTATACTCAACTTTTAAATGGTCTCAGAAAAGCAATAAATATTCCACCTTCCATCCCACTAGGCAACATTCATTTTTAATCTGTCCCCTAAAAGAGTATTAGACAATCCTTTAAAAGGAACAATAACACTTTGGCCCCAAAACCCCACCAAACTGAATTTTTTTCAATAATAGGCTGAATTAAAGGTGAGAATAGGAACCAAGTATAGCTTTTCCAGAAAGAATACCTGTAGTCTCATCTTAATAAATGTGAACATGTTCTAGACATTTGTCATATAAAAGTTGTCACATCCCTAAAGCAGTTTCAATTCCCAGATTTTTAAGCATTATCTTCTCAAGGAGAGAAGAGTTTCAGGGTCTTTCCGGAACCCCATCAAACATCTGTGAATGACAGACCCCTTATGTAATGACAAATAAGATCAGGTTCCACTATCAGCTGGAGTAAGAAATGACCTTCCCTCTGGAAAAAATAAATTAGTTGGATTAAAGAGGTAGCAAAGTTTGAGGAACATCTTTTTTCTTGTTCTGAAATGCTTTTTGATGAAAAGAAGCCCAAGGAAAACCCTCTATTCTTTTCTCTAAGAAATGAAAGGGCTAAATAACTGTAAAATCAAAGAAAGAGACCAATGCTGCCCCTTTTCTCAGCAGTAAATTCCACCAAAAGTGGAAAGTACCACATTTTCTAAAATGGGTTCTTAGTGATGGACAGAAAAAAATGTCTTGATAACAGAGATGTTACCAAGGTAACTTCTCATCATACTTGAATTGTCTCAACTTTCCCTAGTTCCTAAAGCTGGTGCAATCCCATTAGTGTCTAAAAGATACATTTCCTGCTTTATCTGTAAGTCCCTTCATACTACACTCATGTCCAGGAAAACTGGAGCCTGTCTGTTACAGTCATCTCTTGATCAGAGTCCCTGAGGGTAGATGGGAGTGAGTACTTAACCAGGCTTGCTACAGAATACTACTTTTATCAACACAAACTGCTTTTTTAAACAACTACAGAGCACACGCCCCTTGGAATGAGAGAATGGCTTAGATACAGTTTTCAAAAAAACAAACAGGTACACAGCACTAAATAATCTTTTGTATCCAGTATCAAAAAGTGTGGTGAAAATGATTCCGAGTTACCACATCTCTGTCTTTCCCAACACACTCCTACATGGAAACATTCTTACACCTGCTTCATCTCTTCCACCACCATTCCAATTCTCAACAGTTGAGGCTATTGAAATTGAATCCTCACAGTTTCTTTGCCCGAATCAGATTGAGTTTTCTTTCTTCTTTAGAAAAAAAAAAGTCACATTTTACTTGATCTTCCATATCCTTCTAGGATTTGTAGAGATAATTTTAGGGTTGTGATTTAAAATCCAAATCAACTGGTCACAGATTTGAGTTATTTTGTGGGGGGGAAATTATTAAGTGGGAATGAATTTGGGGAGAGATTTCAGGTTTTTTTAAGACTTTAGGTTTTCACTAAAACTAGAACTAAAAGGGACCTTAAAAAAATCTAATAAAGGAGTCCATTCTTTAAAAAAAAAACTTACCTTTTGTTTTAGAATCAATAATATGTATTGATTTGAAGGCAGAAGAGCAGTAAGGGCTAGGCCATAGAGGTTAAGTGACTTGCCCAAGGTCACACAACTGGGACGTGTCTGAGGCCATATTTGAACCCAGAACTTCCCATCTGGCTCTCAACTTACTGAGCTACCCAGATGCCTCAAGTCCCCCTCCCCTTTTTTTTAATGTTAAAGGACCCTTCTGGCACTATAGTGAGGTCTATGGATTAATACTATTAACAAATAAATTAATACTTAAAAAATTTTTTTTTGAAAAATAAGATTTATGGGGTAGTTAGGTAGCTTCATGGATAGAGTTACCAGGCCTGGAGTAGGGAGGACCTGGTTTCAAATGTGACCTCAGATACTTCCTAGCTATGTGACCCTGAGCAAATCACCTAATTCCATTTGCCTAGCCCTTTACCTTCCATCTTAGAGTTGTTACTAGGACAGGGAAGGAAGGAAGGAAGGAAGGAAAGGAAGGAAGGAAGGAAGGAAGGAAGGAAGGAAGGAAGGAAGGAAGGAAGGAAGGAAGGAAGGAAGGAAGGAAGGCAGGGAGGGAGGGAGGGAGGAAGGGAGGAAGGGAGGGAGGGAGGGAGGGAGGAAGGGAGGGAGGGAGGAAGGGAGGAAGGGAGGGAGGGAGGAAGAGAGGGAGGGAGGGAGGGATTTATAGTACTTGTTCTCAGAGCTAGAAGACCTTGGTTCAATTCTCAAAATGTTTTTAAAAGCATAAATAAAACAGATTAAAAATGAAATAAATAATATCTATATATTATTATATTCATAGTATTTATATCTATATTTTTAAACAAATTAATGGAATTCAATTTAAGAACCCCTGCTGTAGGAGCAGCTAGATAGAGAGCCAGATCTGGAGACAAGAGGCCCTGGGTTCAAATCTGCCCTTACATACATCCCAACTGTGTGAACCTGGGCAAGTCACTTAACCCCAACTATGTAGCCCTTACTGCTCTTCTAGCCTGGAACTGATACTGATATCTCAGTATAGATATTGAGCAGAACTAGAATAACACTGTGCAATATGATGCTCCAAAGACAATTCTGAAAGACCCGTGATGGAAAATGCTCTCCATCTCCAAAGAAAGAACAGGTGGTGTCTGAATGAAGATCAAATCAAGCTTTTTTTTTTTTACTTTATTTTTCTTTTGGTCTTTGCTTTCTTTCACAAACATGTCTAATATGGAAATATGTTTTGCCTGACAAGACATGTATTTGTTGTTGGTGTTAATTATTTCAGCTGTGCCT
Organism: Monodelphis domestica; assembly: GCF_027887165.1. Lineage (NCBI taxonomy): Eukaryota > Metazoa > Chordata > Mammalia > Didelphimorphia > Didelphidae > Monodelphis > Monodelphis domestica. The sequence goes on from NC_077233.1 coordinate 194,457,994, forward strand.
GACTCTTCATGACCCATTTGGGGTTTTCTTTTTTTTTATTTAATTTAAATTTATTTTTTAAATTTATTCATTTTCAGGTATTTTTCTTCCATGGTGACATGATTCATGTTGTCTCCCTCCCCTCTTTCCTCCCCCATCCCAGAACTGACAAGCAATTCCTCTGGGTTATACAAATGTTGTCATTCAAAACCTCTTTCCATACTATTCATTTTTGTAATAGAATGAGCTTTTAAAGCCAAAACCCTATTTGGAGTTTCTTGCACAGATACGGGAGCAGTCTGCCATTTCCTTCTCTGGCTCATGTTGGAAATGAACTTGTCCAGGTGTACACAGACAGTAATAGGCTGAGGTCATATTTAAACTCATGTCTTCCTGACCCCAAGCCCGCACTCTCTCTATAGAAAACATATCAAAGTGCTTGCCTTCTCAAGGAAGGGAAGAGCAAAGAAGGAAGAAGAGCATTTGAAACTAAAAATTGAAAAAATGTTAAAAAAAAGAAAAGAAAAGCTGTTCTTTGAGAAGTAGCAACCTGATGGTTCGAGGGGAAAGATATTTGAAGACAAAACTGTAAAAATTTATTAACTAGAATTACAATTTGATGGGATCTTTTCAATGCAAAATGCTATTGTTTATTATCATACAACTCTACAATTACAAACTTAATAACACTAAAGAACCATTGTCGATCCCTGTTGCTTTTTTTTTAAACCTTCCCTCCTGTCTTAGAATTGAGACTAAGTATGAGTTCCAAAGAAGAACAGTAAGGACTAGGCAATGGGAGTTAAGTGACATGGCTAGGGTCACACAGCTAGGAAGGTCAATGTCCCCTCTTAAAATGAGTATATTTTGATTCTACTGCAAAGGGTCCTATAAGAAGTCTGAGCATGGCCACCTTTTCTGCCCTAAATGTTTAGGAAGCTCTGCCTTACCCAAACAGGGCAGCTAGGTGGTATAGTAAATAGAATGCTGGGCCTGAAGTTGGATAAGACCTGAGTTTCAATCCTTCCTTAGACATTTACCAGCATTACCCTGGGACAGCCACTTAACCCCATTTACCTCATCTGTAAAAGGAGCTGGAGAAGGAAATGGTAAATGGCTCAAGTTTTTTTTTTTTTTGCTAAAAAATACCCAAATAGAATCATTAACACTTAGACACAACTGAAAAATGAATGATTAAGTGACTCTACCCAAAAGAAGACTCAAAGTTAACTTTATGATTAAATATTTCCAAAAGAGATTATGTAAAAAGAAAGTCTAAGAAATATGACTCAATGGTTAAAGAAGCATGTGAAGACACAAAGAGGTTATTTCCCATGCTTCTATATAACAAAATGGTTTACTTTACAGATAAATGCTTTCCATTATCATCCCCACCCCATTACTACTCTCAAAATCTTGCATTTGCACTTCTTTATAGCCTCTTTCCAGATGAATATATTCTGCAGCCTTTAAGGAACTTTATGGGTTGGCTTCTCTAGGCAGCTTCTCAGGTGTGGTTCAACTACTGCCCCTCCAAGGCTGACAAGCATTTGTGTACAAAGGACTCAAGACTATTAGCTCTCCTCCCTTCAGAGAAGAAAGACCAGCCTACACCATGGGCACTCTAGTCACTAGCCCGCAATGCCAGCAATGGCAGTAAACTGAAGACTAAATAATATAGGGAAACCATTCTAGATTTCTAGGAAAGGCACTCAAATTTTTGCATCTAATTTTTGCACACCTAAAGCTTCAGATCAGTGGCAGCTAGGTGACTTACTGGACTGCAATCCAGGCTTAGAGATGGGAGGTCCTTTGGCCTTTGGCCAATTTGGCCTTTGACACTTTCTAGCCATGTGACCCTGGGCAAGTCACTTAGCCCCCATTCCCTAGCTCTTACCACTCTTCTGTCTTGGAACTAATCCACAGTATTGGTTCTAAAACAGAATAATATAAACAAATAATATAAATATAATGATTAAATAAATAGTAAACAAATTACAATATAAGAAATGAAATGCTCACGGCATCCGCTCATGATAGGCATCAAGCTCTTGCCTTTGTGGGTCTATTTGGAAATTGATTTCAACACCTAATAATCAAGCCTATGTTGGTGTCTTTCTCAAACTCTACCACTGGGTTGACCATGTGGAAATCACAGCACATAGCAATTTCATTTTGGCTAAAGAAAAAAATAAAATAGAATGGATACTGAGGAATAGGATATAGCATCAGGTAGCAAGTCTACAAAAACAGACAGTTGGCAATCAAACCTAACAACAGGACAGAGCCAAGGAACCCTCCTACTGGACTCAACTTAAAAGTTACGCCCCCAAAAGCCTGAATTTGAGAACACTCCGGTTTAAGGGGAAGGAAGAAGGAAGGTCCCAGGACCCCTCCTGCATCTAGAACACTGAGCCTCCAGCTGTAGCTGGAACCACTGGGCAGGCAAGGGTGCTGGTATGGAGGGAGTACCTGGCAAGCAAAGCTGTGCCTGGCTCAGAGCTTTGAACACAGGTGGTGGGGAAGCAGTTGGAGAAGAAGTACAGAGTGGGCAGTCTAGTTGTAGCAGAGGAGACACTCCATATTGCGCCCCCCTTCTGAGGTTTTGGCCTCAGGGTACAACCAGCTCTGCAACTCAGCTGGGCTTAATCTCATCAAAGCCTTCAGAGGGCCTGGAATATCAAATTCCAACACCTATCCCCCCACAAGCTGAGCTGAGAGATTTGCTGACTAAGTTCCAATGGTAAAGGCTGGCAGAAAAGCCCCAAACCACAGATCCAACACAAAATGAAAGGAGCAAGAGGGCAGGCAAGCAACTACAGGGAGTAAAGAAGGGGTAAATATAAGCAAACAACAGAAAAAGAAAAAAAGAAATTACAATTGACAGCTTCTATACAGGCAATAAACAAAGAGCAAATGGAACAGAGAAGGATGAAGGAATACCAAACAAAACAAAACAAAACAAAACAAAACAACCCCCAGAAACTCCGGTGAATTGGATGCAGGCTTTGGAAGAATTCAAAATACAATTCAAAACACAATTAAGAGAGACTGAAGACAACTGGGGAAAGAATTTAAAAAGCAAGATAAGTCATCTGGAAACAGAAAACAGTGTCTTGAAAGCCAAAATTAATCAGCTTGAAAATTAGGCAAAGGAGATGAAAGAGGACCTCCAAAGAAAATCAGACCAGAAGGAGAAAGATGACCAAAAAGCCAGGGATGAAATTCAGTCTTTAAAAACCAGAATACAACCATTAGAAGCAAGCGACTTCACAAGGCAACAGAACACTATAAAACAAAATCAAAAGAATGAAAAAATTGAGGAAAATATGAAGCACCTCATTCACAAAACAGAAGCTTTAGAAAATTGTTCCAGGAGAGAAAACTCAAGGATCATTGGTCTACCAGAAGACCATGACAAAAGAAAAAGCCTGGAAATCATCCTATAGGAAATTATCCAAGAAAACTGCCATGATATTCTAGAAGAAGAGGGAAAAGTGGAGATTGAAAGAATCCACAGATCACTTCCTATACTTAATCCCCAACTGACAACACCCAGGAATGTTATAGCCAAATTCAAGAACTATCAGACCAAGGAAAAAATATTAGAAACTGCTAAGAAGAAGTCATTCAGATACCAACAAACTACAGTGAGGATAACACAGGATCTGGCTGCATCTACACTGAAGGATCGAAAGGCATGGTATATGATATTCTGGAAAGCAAGGGAACTAGGTCTACAACCAAGAATCAACTACCCAGCAAAACTGACTATATTCTTACAGGGGAAAGTATGGTCATTTAACAAAATAGAAGAATTCTAAGCATTTGTAAAGAAAAGACCAGACCTGAACAGAAAATTTGATACCGAATCACAGAACTCAAGAGAATCATCAAAAGATAATTAAGAAAGGGGGGGGGGGGGGACAAAATAAAACAAAACAAAACCAACAACGTTTTTTAAGAGACCCAATAAGTTAAAATATGTATCCCTATAAGAAAAGAGGTCATTGGTAACTCTTAAAAATTGTTATCACCTCGGTAGCTAGAAGAATTATACTTAGAGGGAACAGTGACAAACTGCATAGGATGAAATGCCAAGACATAAATATGTATATAGATATATGTATGCATAAATACATATTATATACACATAAATAGAGCTAAAAAAGAGGTTACTACTAAGAGAAATGGGAAAAGAAACAAAATGGGGTAAATTTATGTGTCATAAGTTATGGGATTTTTATATTATTTCTATTAAAGTACTTTACAAGTAAGACTTAGTTTATACAAAAAAAGCTTTCATACAATGAGCACCTATAGAAGCTGCGGCATTGAAAACCTGGTGAGACTACCCAAATGGCATAATCAAAAGAAAGTAGAAAAAAGAAACTTCAAAAAATTGATAGTGCTGGAAAGACCTCCATGAACTGATACGGAGTGAAATGAGCAGAACCAGGAGAACATCCTACACAGAAACTGAAACATTATGGGAGAATCAAATGTTATAATCTTTGCTACTAGCAGCAATGCAATGATCCAGGATAATTCTGAGGGACTTATGAAAAAGAATGCTACCCACATCCAGAGAAAAAGTGTGAGAATAGAAACTCAGAAGGAAAACATATGATCTAACATGTGGTTCTATGGGTATGTGATTGGGGGAGGGGGTTTAAAAGATCACTCTATTACAAATATGAATAATATGGAAATGGGTTTTGAGCAATAATACATGTATAACCCAGTGGAATTGCTTGTCAGCGCCAGGAGTGGGGAAGGAGAAAACATGAATCATGTAACCATGGAAAAATATTCTAAATAAATAAATTTATTTTTTAAAAATGTAACAGTGTTGGAGGAAGTTGAGAATGGAACCTAGACAGGAAGGGGACTGTTAGGGACTACCATGTTTAAGTTCATGTATACTCTCAAGAAACTAGACATGGAAGATCTGGGCTTTCAAATACAATACTCTTTCAGGTCCTCTTTGTGAGAGCAAATGTTTGATGGCTATCAAGTTAATACTAAAAAAAATTGTTTTTAATTAAATCAGGGGGAAAAAATGACAGTATCCTTTAGTACTGGTTATCACAAGATTCCATCAGCATTTACTGAAATTTCCTGGAAAGGCAGAAAGCTGGCCTCAAGAGTCAGGAAAGATTAAGGTTCATATCTGACCTCTGACATATACTGGCTCTGTGTTGATGGGCAAATCACTAACTTCACTAAGATTGTAACTTGGAAAAAAAGTTACAATTAAATATAATGGACTTCTCTACTAGGAGCAATGCAATGATCCAGGATAATTCTGAGGGACTTGTGAGAACGAATGCTATCTACATCCAGAGGAAGAACTGTGGGAGTAGAAATACAGAAGAAAAACAACTGCTTGATCACATGGGTCAATGGGGATATGATTGGGAATGTAGGCTCTAAACAATCACTACTGCAAATATTAATAATATGGAAATAGGTCTTGATCAATGACATGTATAAAACCCAGTGGAACTGCTTATTGGCTATGGTAGAGGAGTGGGAGGAGGGGAAGGAAAGAACATGAATCATGTAATTATGGAAAAATATTCTAAATTAATTAATTAAATAAACTTAAAAACAAACAAACAAAAGTGATTTCTCTGATAGGCACCTTCCAACTTTCATTACAGAGATGGGAGACCAGGAGGGTGAAATATTTCATCTGTGGTCAGATGTGGTTGATGCATTTATTTTGATGGCCTGTTTAGCCTCCAACCCCCCCCCCCACCTTTCTTTTTGATTTTTGAGGTAAATAGGTGGTACAATGGATAGACTGTTGAACCTGGAGTCAGGAAGACCCGAGTTCAAATTCAAACTCAGACATTTCCTAGGTGTGTGAACCTGAGCAATTCACTTAACCTTGAGCTGCCTTGGTTTTCCTGACTAGAAAATGAGGATGATACTGGCATATACTTACCAAGATTATTTCATGAACCAAATGAGATAATATGTGTAAAGTGATCAGAACAGTGCCTGGCACATAGTAAGTACAAATAAATGTTTATTTCCTCCTCTCCCTTGTCACAAGGGATGATTGGCTAGACAAGGGAAAGGAGAGGGATGATTGAGAATGGAGGCAACATAAAAACAAATCATTAATAAAAATAAAATTAAAAAGCGATATCTTCAATCTAGAATCATTAATACTCTGCCAAAGCACTAGATATAACCCTTTACTGATAAATAGATGCATTCATGTGTATGCCTTACCTGGGCAGCTAAATGGCACACTGAATCAAAGACCAGGCCTGGAGTCAAGGAAGACCTGACTTCAAATTTAACCTCAGACACTTACCAGATACATGACCCTGGGTAAATCACTTAACCCTGTTTGACTCAGTTTCCTCATTTGGAAAATGAGCTGGAGAAGGAAATGGAAAACCACTTCAGTATCTTTGCCAAGAAAACTGCAAAAGAGATCACCAAGAATCAGATAGGACTGAAACATATGAATGAAAGGTCTTACCTCCTCTAACAAAGCTCTTGGACTTATAAAGACTATGTCTTATTCTTAGGGTGCCCTACCTCTACCCCCTACCCAGGGCATACAACACATAATGGGAACTCAACAAATATTTTTACATAAACAAAAAGTATCGATGTTGTGCTTTAAATGAGATGTCCTTGTATAGCAAATCCCTGAGGCTGGAAGGAAAATGAAGTTATTTTGCCATCATAAACACTATCAAAAGTATGACTCGAATAACCCAAGCTGGAGGTGCTTTTAAATATTTTAATGTACAGTTGTTTTGTCGTCCAAATTCAGGCAATAGGCTGAGGGGACGCTTTCCTCTTCCTACCACAGTAAATTGAAATAAATAATTACTCAGAAACAATCAAGTCAAGGAAGCATTTCAAAATTCAGCCCCAAAGCTGACTTCTGTCCCCTCTGCTGTTGTTAAGAATGATAGAGTGTAGTGAGGAGGAATGCCAGGGCCAGCCACTCAAGGCAAACAAGGAAAAGAGGAAAGAAAGGATGAATGTGAGGAAAGGATCCTCTCTTTCAGATCAAAGATACCAACACCCAGAGGTATTCCCCAGCAGGCCAGGAATGGATGAAGGAGGGATATTTAAAGCACTTCTCTGAATTACCAAGCTGTGATTGCTCTGGGTTCACCACTTCCAGCATCCTTAAAAAGGAAATGACAACAGATGTGTCTAGTGTCTAATAATACCTTGATTTAGTCAGAAGACCATCAAGGAACCAAACTAGGGGTGGGGGCAGCAATGGGCCATTTGACCAGTGGTTTCTGCTCTCAGGGGAATCTATGAAGTACAGTTATTCATTTAGCAGGATGACTTTTTCATCTTGTCTTTTGATTTTTTATTTTTAACTCACTCCTAAGGAATGATTTATGTCATAACCTAGTAGCACGGCACCTCCAGACAAGATGCACAGATCCAGACAAGCTGTTTGCAAAGACTGCTGCCTAATTAACTGCAAGCATCCAATTTTATAGAAAGGCAAAAAAAATGTGAAGAATTTCCCTTGAAGAACTAAGTACACCAGGGGGTGTCCAGCAGGCATGTTAATTCCATTTACCAACATTTATTAAGTACCTATAATATGCACTACACTTGTTTTTGTCATAGGCTTTTTTTTTTTTATGTATTCAACTCTGACCAAAATAAACTTCCTGCTTTCTACTTCTTTGCTCTGATAACAGTAAACAATTCAGTGCTACCATAGTTGTACGAAAAGGAGTGATAATCAACTATCTTATGACTTCTGTCATCATCCCTGTGACTCCCTAAAAAAAACAAACTCCCTTCCTTGGCCCCTAAAAAAAACAAACTCCCTTCCTTGGCCCCTATTCCCTCTATAGGTGTTGTACCCTGTTAAAATGAAACCCCAGATCCTAGCATGTTGCCTGAAACACAGGGGACACCTAATATAAGAGCTGTTTATTCATTCATTCATTCATTCATTCATTCATTCATTCACTCATTAACACACCAGGAAAGTTAAGGGTTTATTCTTGGTTTTTCTTTTCTTTTTTAACCCTTACTATCTGTCTTAGAAGCAATAGTAAGTGTCAGTTCCAAGGCAGAAGAGCAGGAAGGGTTAGGCAATGGGAGTTGTCATTTACCCAATTTCAAACATCTAGGAAATGTTTGAGGTTAAATTTGAACCCAGGACCTCCTATCTCTAAGTCTGGCTTTCTATCTACTGAGCTGCCTAGCTGCCCTACTATTCTTGTTCTTCAATTTATAAAAGAATTTCAAACCAACACTAATGAGCACCAATAAGTGTATGACATTGGTTTAAGCAGTACAGAAATGAAAGAACAAAAGAACAGTTTACTAGGGGATAAGTTGTCCATAAGATGAAAAATATCACTATGCTTTCCAAATCCAATTTTAATAGACTTGCTCCTCTGAGCTTATTTATGAAGCAATGTACCAAGAGAATGAATGAAAATCTACTCAGTAAGCATTTATTATGTAGTGAGCATTAGAAATACCAAAACAAAAGCAAAGACAGTCCCTTGCCCTAAAGAAGCTTATCAGTGTTGTAGAGGGAAAACAGGGACACATACATTGTTGGTGGAACTATGAATTGATTCAACCATTTTGGAGAACAGTTTGGAAATATACTCAAAGAGCTATAAAATTGTATATACCTTCTGACCCAGTATTTCCATTATTAGGTTTATTTTGTAAGGGCAACAAGCAAAAAAAAAAAGAAAAGAAACTACATATTCTGAAATTTTTATAGCTCTTTTTGTGGTGGCAAAGAAACTGGAAACTACAGGGATGTCCTTCAATGAGGGAATAATGGCTGAACTTGTGATACATGATTATAACGGAATACTATTTTGCCAAAGGAAATTGCAAACAAGATGATCACAAAAAGACCTAGAAAGACTTATATGATGTGATGCAAAGTGAACAGAACCAGGAAAATGTACACAGTCACAATAATAATGTATGCTGTTCAACTGTGAATGACTTAACTATTCTCAACAAGGCAAAGATCCAGGACAGCAATAAGGGACTCAATTAAAAAGGATATCCACTGCCACAGAAGGAACAAATGGAGTCCAAATGCAGACTGAACCATACTATTCTTCACTTTATTTTCTCCAAGAATTTTTCTCTAATGTAAGCAATGTTTTATAATACGAAGAACAAGAAAATATCTATTGTGTAATTATATATATATATATATATATCATTATCTGCCTTCTTGGAGGAGGAAGGGGTAAAAGGAATAAGACAGATTTTTAAATATAATGTGAGAATTTGTTTCTCTTGGACAAGTATATTTATTATATATTTATAATGACTCATGTTATATTATTGTTATATTATATATTATGCTAAATAGAAAAATAACTTTTTTTTTAAAAAGCTTACTTTCTAATAGAGTTCTAAAGAGGGAATGAAAGCCTTTAGTTTTACTATATATAGGATGCAGAGAAGTAATAGAATTGAGGGCTTCACTATTATATTCACAATAGCAAATGAACAAATCCAATCAACATGTAAAACAACTTAGTAACACACACACACAAACTTGTACACAGAGCAAATATTTAGTGCCTTACTCTCTCTGGCGTAATTTAATTAGAGGTCAGCCAAAACTCCTGAGGCTTCTCTGTCATCAACATATCTATTCTTCATCAGGGAAGAAAATGAATCAGATATACATCATGTTCAGCTACATATCTAACTGTCAAGAACACAGAAAATCAGAGAGCAAGCAACAAAAGGTGAATATTAGAGAGACAGAGAGAGGGAAAGAGCAGAAGAGGAAAGAGAGGGGAGAAGAGAGGAAAAGAATGGAGGAAGATTAGAGCAAAAAGAAAAGAAAAAGTGGAACCCAAGGAAGGAGTAAAAATGTATATTTTACAGTTGTTTCTTTTCATGTAGTATTTTGCTCAACAACTCAAAAATGACTGAAATTTGATGGAGAAAGCTAATTCCTTGGGATCTTCCATTCATCAGTTCTTAGAGCAAGAAAAGGAAGAGAAAGGTGACTTTGGAAGAGAGGCATCATCATAATGCTCTGAAAAAAAGTTAACCCTGAAGACATTCTGGTGCATATTAATGAAAATCTCAAGAGAGGCAGGTGAAGGAGTGGGTTACAACTGCATCCTGCATAACAAGAAAGAACAGGTATAACCAATACAGAGCTTTGGACAGGAGAAAAGCATAATTGCCACAAAATGCTTCTATAGCCCTAGGTTAAAAAAAAAGCCAACAGCAAATAAAAAGAGCAAAGGATACACCAATTAGCAGCCCATGTGCTCCACTGGTATCTAAACAATGTTAGGACAAATAGAAGACCCCACCCATCCAGGTACAGGGAATCCTTGAGGGTCAGCACTTTGAAATATCACTAGGCTTGTGATCTCAACCAGGGAGGCTAAGAACATAAATTACAGTCCAGGCCAACTCATCCTATCCCACTTCCTTTATGAATTCACCTACCTATCCTGAGGATTCACTTGACAAGTCAGAAGCCTTCCTCTATTTGTCTTGATATTGTCTGCATTTCAGTGGAGTAGTCAGTTATTCCCTGTTTTTCTTGTATTACTGCAGGTCATCATGGGCAATAAAGTCACAATTTTTTTTAAAAGGCCATATATATGGTGCCTCCCCTCTCCTCAAAAGAAAAAGTTAGGGGTTATATTTGTTTTACTTTATCCTCTTAAAAGCCAGAACAATGAGAATCTACTTATGATATGTATAATTGAGGCTAGAAAACCCTTTTAAAAATTTGATTTTCTATCAATTAATAAGCATTTCTTTCCTCTCCCCAATGGAAAATAGAAAAGGACAACAAAATCTTCATAACTGATATATTAAATCAGGCAAAACTTAATTATAATAAAATGTAGTAATGATACTACAGTAATAATAATAAATTCCTGCATTAGACATACCAAAAATTATTTCTCATTTTGCAAACTGAGTCTATTATCTGTTAGCTGAGTAGCTCCCTTTATCAAACCTTCTCTAGATTCATGGGTTATCATTACACTAATCAGAGTTCTTAAAGTCTTTCAAAAGTGTTTTTCTTAATATTGTATATGCTGTTCTCCTGATTCTGCCCACTTACTCTGCATCAATTTGTATAAATCTTTCCAACTTTCTCTAAATCATGTTTTTCATAATTTTTAGGAAATAAAATACAATAGCATTCCATTATATTCAGGCATCATAATTGTTTCAGATACTATTTAATGGATGCCAGTTCTCTGCCACTAAATAAGCTGGTATAAATATTTGTATACAGACGAATCCTTTTCCTCTTTATTTGATTTCTTATCAGCATGGGCTCCATAGTGGTGTCACTAGACCTAGATACACAGTTTAGTGATTTCTGGTGCATAATATCAAATTAAACCTTTGTCATTCAAAGGGATAAAGCAGTTTATTTCCCAAAGATATTTGGTCCTTTCAGTGACATTAAATTGATTAGTTTTCCACCCTTAAATTATAGAACAGAGGATTACACTGCCCAATAGATGGTTTATGATTGGTTAGAAAGAAAAGATCAACTCCTCAATTTTGGCCTGACTTTGGTTCAATTGCCATTGTCCAGTAAGAGCTAATGCTATAAAGGGAGAGACCTCGGAGGCTAACATTTTGTTGTTTAGCCGTGTCTGACTCTTCATGACCCCGTCTGGGGTATTCTTGACAAAGATATTAGAGTGATTTAGCCATTTCCATCTCCAGTTCATTTAACATATGTGAAAATTGAGGCAAGCAGGGTTAAATGACTTGCCCAGGATCACAAAGCTAGTTAAGTATGTGAGGTCAGATTTGGAAGATCAGATCAGGAAGAGGAGTCTTCCCGATGTTGGTTCTAGCATTCTATCCACTGTACCATCTGGCTGCCCAGGCTTACATTTGGCTTTATAAAAATAGGTCTCCGGTCTTTGCCTCTTTTCAGGGGAGAGGAATTCATTTGAAGATTATGACCTTATTAGTTTTGAAAGATTAGGAGGAACATGGAACCTAGAGGTTAGACAAGTCTGAAAACAGAGCCCATCCCACGCAGCTAGCACAGCATCAATGCCCTGATTTTAAGACTCGGTCTAGGACTCAACAGGATGCTCAGGAAAACAATGAAAAACTGTGTTAAGTCTGATCCCGCTCTCCTCTGAGACCAAGGTGGCACTGGAAAAGCATTCTATGGTAGAAGGGGAGAGGTAAGAGAGATTTTATACTATGTATGTCTTCAAAGTAAATATCCCTTTATAAAAATGAGAGACACACACACATATACACAGAGAGACAAAGAAAGGGGTCCAGACAAACACAGAGACAGACACAAAAGAAAGAGAAAAGAATCAAAACGGAATATTGGAAATTCCAAGGTAGGAGTGGCTTTGTTATGTCTAGCTTCTCTAAGACTTTTTAGATTCCAGAATTTCTATTCTCATTTTCAAGGACAATATGGCTTTATCCTGTCCTAAGATTATTAAGCATCTTCTAGTGGCAGACAGATCTTTGCATTCCTGTGTCAGCATCATTAATACTACTTGGAAATCTGCACATCTTAGCTTCAGCATACACTGGGCAAGAGAACTAGAGTTCAACCACCTCAGAGAAAGAGTGTGTCAAGACCATCACAGCATCACTCAGAAAGATTCTTGGAAGTTGGGTTAAGGAAAAGTATAACAGTCCAGCAGAGCACATTTCCACACCAGACCAAGGAAAGAATGTGAGGATTACATCAACTCTTCATCGTGTTCATTTTCTCCATGAAAATAAAGTAGTTTTAAAAAGCACTGTGAGCAAGTTCTGATTAAATTTCCTCAACTCTAGCTCCCAAAGCCAAAATACTACTGGATTGAGATCTTTAAAAAAAACCAAACAGATTAGACAAAGGCAAAGATAGGGTTAGAGGTAAAATTTTAGGGTAATCTGAGTTCACAGGATGATAGATTTCAAGTTGGAAAGGACTATGAAGGTCATTTTGTCTTCCCATATCCTTACCCTTTACTCTTTTTTTTTCAGTTACATCAAACTCTTTATGACCCCATTTGGGGGTTTTCTTGGCAAAGGTAATAGTGGTTTGTAATTTCCTTTTCTAGCTCATTTAACAGATGAGGAAACTGAGGCAAAAAGAGGCAAGTGACTTGCCCAGAGTCACACAGTTATTAGTAAATATGTAAAGCTGGGTTTGAACTCCAGTCTTCCTGACTCCAGGTCTAGCACTCTTTTCACTTCACCACCTAGTTGCCCCTACTCCCAACAGATGTGGACACCTAGAGAGAAATGATGTCTCCAAGGTCACTCAGGAAATAAGCAGAGCCAAAATTTGAGTGGAGGTCCTCTGATTCCAGAGCCAGCCCTCTTTCCCCTGCACCCATCAATCAGTCAATCAACATTTATTATGAGGCTATTTGGTACAATCCTTTCATTTTGTTCAGTTAGGTGGCACAGGGGATAAAGAACTAAACCCAGAATCAGGCAGACCTGAGTTCAAATCTGATATTAGACACTTGACAAGCTATTTGTTTAAGTTTCTTCAGCATTAAAGTAAGGTTAATAATAACACCTACAGGAGTGTTGTAAGGATCAAATGAGGTAATATTTATAAAACAGCACAATGCTTAGCACACAAAAGGCACTTAATAAATGCTTAGGAAAGAACAAATTGAGGTCCCAGAGATATCCATTGTCTTGTTTAACATCATAGATCCTAAGTGATAGAGACAGGGATAGCCTCTGATGCCAAATCATACTCAGTTTCCTTGACTCTAAGATTCTGTCACTGCCTCACTTCACCCACTTTATACATTAGGGTCCTTTTTGTTTATTTGTTTTTAAAGAGCACATCCTACCAGGTCTGTTTCCCAAAGAGATTTTTTAAAAAGGGAAAGGATCTATTTGTATGAAAATATCTAATTTGCTCTTTTTTTGTGGTGGCAAAGAATTGGAAACCAAAGGGATGGCCTTCTATTGGGGAATGACTGAACAAAATGTCGTACATGTTGGTGATGGAATACTATTGTGCTATATAGGCAATGATGAACAGAACAATTATAGAAAGAACTGGAAGGACCTCCATGAACTGATGCAGAGTGAAATAAGCAGAACCAGCAGAACATTATACACAGTAACTGAAACATTGTGGAATGATCAAATGTAACAGACTTTGCTACTAACATCAATGCAATGATCCAGGACAATCCTGAGGGACTAATAAAAAAGAATGCTATCCACCTCCAGAGAAAGAACTGTTGGAGTAGGAATGCAGGTAGCAGAAAGCATACAATTTATCACTTGTTTATTTGGGTATATTTGGGGGGATTTGCTTTATAAGATTATTCACTTACAAAATTATTCACTTACAAAAATGAACAATATGGACATTGTAAAAGAGTGGATTCACTGTAAAATATGAAATCACTATCTCAATGCAGATGGGGAGGTGGGAATAAGAGTGGGGAAGGAGGGAGGGAAAGAATTAAAGACAATATTTTTTGGGAAATGTTTTTGCATGTAATTAGAGGAAAATTATGTTAATTTTTTAAATGAGTGCATTGTTTTCAGAAAAACCTGGAAAGACTTACATGAAGTGATGCAGAATGAAATCAGCAAAATAAGAATATTATACACAATAAAAGCAATACTGCCACAATAATCAATTGTGAATTTCTTAGCTATTCTCAGCAATACAATGATCCAAAACAATTATGAAGTGCTTAAGATGAAAAATGTTATCAGATTCCAGAGAAAGAACTGATGGAATCTGAATGCAGATTAAAACATGCTATTTTGTCACATTCTTTATTTTTCTCATGATTTTTTGGCTGGGTTTTTTTTTCCCACAACATAATATAAAAATATATTTTGCATAATTATACATGTATAACATTATATGATATATGATAATATATGATTGACATAGCAAATTTTTTTCCAATTCTGAAAGGGGGGAAAGGAGGAAGGGAGAGAATTTGAAATTCAAATTTTTAAAAAACAAATGTTAGGAAATAGAGCTAGTAGTATAGGGGGTTGAGAGGCAGGCCCCAAAACAGGAGGTCCTGGTTTCAAATCTAGCCTCAGAAACTTTCTAGCTATGTGACCCTGTGCAAGTCCCTTAACCCCCATTGCCTAGCCCTTATCAACTCTTCTGCCTCAGAAATAATACACAGTGTTGATTCTGAGACAGAAGGTAAGGTTAAAAACAAAACTTAAAATTTGTTTTTACATGTAATTGGGTAAAAATAAAATATTATTTTAATTTTTTTTGAAAGAGTACATCACATGGAATACTATTGTGCTCAAAGAAATAATAAAGTAGAGGAATTCCATGTGAACTGGAACAACCTCCAGGAAGTGATGCAGAGTGAAAGGAGCAGAACCAGAAGAACAATGTACACAACGACTGATACACTGTGGTACAATTGAATGTCATGGACTTCTCCATTAGTGGCAATGCAGTGATCATGAACCACTTGAAAAGAACACTATTCATATTCAGAGGAAAAACTGTGGGAATAGAAACACAGAAAAAAAACAACTGCTTGACTACATGGGTTGAAGGGATATGGCTGGGGATATAGAACTAAAGGAACATCCTAGTGCAAACAGCATGGAAACAGGTTTTGACCAAGGACACATGTAATATCCAGTGAAATTGTGCATCAGTTATGGGAAGGGGTGAGGGGAGGGAAGGGAAAGATTGTGATTCTTGTAACCAAGGAATAATGTTCTAAATTGAGTAATTAAAAAAAATTAATTTTTTAATAAAACAAGGGTATCAAAGAGATAATGGACAAAAAGACTTGTACAAAAATATTCATAGCTGCGCTCTTTGTGGTGGCCAAAAACTGGAAAACGAGGGGATGCCCATCAATTGGGGAATGGCTGAGCAAATTGTGGTATATGTTGGTGATGGAATACTATTGTGCTAAAAGGAATAATAAAGTGGAGGAATTCCATGGAGACTGGAACGACCTCCAGGAAGTGATGCAGAGCGAGAGGAGCAGAACCAGGAGAACATTGTACACAGAGACTAATACACTGTGGTATAATCGAATGTAATGGACTTCTCCATTAGGGACGGTGTAAGGTCCCTGAACAATCTGCAGGGATCTAGGAGAAAAAATACTATCCATAAGCAGAGGACAAACTGTGGGGGTAGAAACACCGAGGAAAAGCAACTGCCTGACTACAGCAGTTGAGGGGACATGACAGAGGAGAGACTCTAAATGAAACTCTAATGCAAATATTAACAACATGGCAATGGATTCGAATCAAGAACACATGTGATACCCAATGGAATCACGCATCGGCTATGGGGGTGGGGGGGGAGGAAAAGAAAATGATCTTTGTCTTTAACGAATAATGCTTGGAAATGATCAAATAAAATATTATAAAATTAAAAAAAAATAAAACAAGGGTATTTATAAAGCACCAAGCATGGGGGGTGGGGGGGGATGGAAAGGATGGGAAATGAAAGAGTTCTTGCCTTCAAGGAGTTTACACTTCATACTAAGAGACAATATGTACACAAGTATAAGAACAATGTTTTTGAAATAAAAACAAGGTTATTCATTCTAGTAACACCTTCTTACCTTCCCTAGGTTCCCATCTTACAGTCCCAGCTAGCTCATCTATATCACGATGATTTACTTACTCCCAGATAATATCCAATATCTAGAGCAAGCATCAGGTACTTGCCTCACCCACGCTCTTGGGCAAGGACTCATCTCTAATGTAATGGAAGAGAATGGTAACTGTGGTTACACCTGTTAATCACTTCCACCTGGCAACCTTTTCAATCTACTCTACACAAACACCCAGCTCCCCTTCAGGTAGCTTGTTCCCAAAAAGATTCAGGACTGAAGTAGTCAAAAATGGGGGCCACCTTGCCATTATTCAGACTGGAAAATAGTCTCCCTTCCATGATACCACACATTCCTTTAATTCACAGACTCATCACATCCCAGATCTAGAACCAGAAAGGACCTCAGAGGTTCTAGTCCAACCCCTTCATTTTGTAGAGAAGGAAAGAGAAGTCCAAGGAGATTAAACACAATATCATCCTGGCAATAAGCATGGATACCAGATTTGAACCCAAGTTCTCTGACTCCAGAACCTGTTCCTCAAATCAATTTTTTAGTGGCTGATCAAGGGGGCAAAAATGCCAAGCCCTCCTAACCTCTCAAGAACATTCTTTTTGAAAGGAGACCCTCATCTGGTCTTATTTGGGATGCTACCATGTCAAAAGGGTTGGGCATTCATGAAATCTTTCAACAAGCAGAAATCTTTTGGCATGAGACCCAAAAGAACATATGGGTGCCTTGCCAACACTAGGGGTGAGGGTGGGGTGGGGGAAAAAGTCATATATGGGGTGGGGGCTTGGGAAAGGAGTGGGGAAATGAGGCTAAGCAACCAAGTGCAGGAAACATGCCCAAGAGTCAGAAATGTACAGCTACTTGTTTACCTACCTCACCTTCTATCGAGGCTGGTCTTGCCAACATATTTTGAAATAGGCTGTTTATCCAAGAGAAAAGAACTGGCTTGGTCTTACAAGGTACATTGTGTTCAAACGGCTATATATTTTGACATGTTCTATGGGTCTGAAGAGGCTTAAGCCTACGTAACTCTCCCTGTTGTATCTCTACCAATCCTCTACCTCAATCCAATGCCCTCAGCTACAATATATTCCTAACACATGGACCGCCATAGTAACGAGGTACTTCAACAAGCATGCTGTTTGGTATGGAGGGGAAGGCAGGAAAGGTATCAACCTGTTCTTTGGCCCTAAGAAAGCAAGCAAGCCAAGAACCTTTATTGTCTGTCATAGAAACCCAGGAGACTTTTTAAAAGCCACCATCTTTCCAAGCAATATTATAATATAATAAGATAATAAATGGATGCTCATTGATTGATAGTTAAGAGAAGCACTAAGCCAACATCTTTCCGGGCAATATTATAATATAATAATGAATGTTTGCTGATTAATAGTTAAAGGAAGCACTAATGGGGTAGGAAAGAAGGAGGTTAAAGACTAGTCTAATAAATACATTTGGGAAGCAGAAAGGCAAATTACATTAAGGGACTGCATCCCCCTAGGAAAGTAGACACAACAGCCAAAGAGATGAGAACCCTGAGTAACAAAAGCAGGGGGCCAGCCCTAAGAAAGGAATCTGTAGGCCTTTTCAATGCTTTTAATCTCTTTGCCAAAAAAAGCAAAAGGTGGAAGAAGGATTATTTTGACTAGCTATTCATCATTAGCATTCTGAGAAATCATTTCAAAACTGAAAACATGAATAAAGTACAAATCAACCCAAAAAACTATAAGGCTTAGGAGGGAAGGCATTCTATCTTTTACTCATCCTATATTTCATAAAATGTTGGGGGGCACAATCTAGCACAAAATTTGTTGGGGGTACAATATTTCCTGATTGACAAAGAAAAACAAATATTATTGCATAGAAAGTTCTTGAAGTGAGCCAGATATCACACAATTTGAATTTTCAGATAACTAACTTGGAAATAAACTAGCAAGAATAGAGAACTGGGCAGGGTTTGCTGCAAAAAGGGGAAATAGGTTGTAGTTGTTATAGTTTTGGTTAAAGAGGGGGGAAGGCCTATCAGGACTTTCACAAATAAAGGGGATTCACATGTGAACATCTTTGCGCTTCCCTTCACCTGTGTCTTTAAGGTAATTTAAATTAACTTTTTATTATCCCTTTCAGAGGAATGAAGATTAGCAAGTGAACTTTCATTACATTTAAAAGCTGTTGGGTCCATTCATCTTAATGTCATTATTTGTTTCCAGCCCCATAAGTCAAAGATATCAGAATTCAGAAAGAAAACCAAGGTAATTTGGCACAAAACAGAACTTTCTCCAAAAGGCAACATTTCATAACTTTGAAAGATGCTCTTAGCAACTCTATTTAATCAAGCATTATGGGAATGTCAGCAAAAATGCAGAGCTGGTAGGCAGAAAGATTATTTTTTAACGGAATCGGGGAGGAGAAAATACCCATGCACACACCCCAGAATTCCACAGAAAACAAGTCATTTACTCCATTTGTCCTCATTCTATCTGAGTGGCAAAAAACAAACTGAGGAGGGTTATAAAAACAAACTCCAAAAAGTCATCCTCTTGACCATTGTTTACTGAAAGGTGTTTCTAAAATATATTACTCCAACGCATGCAAAAATGGCCATATATTTGAAGAATTGAGCAAAAGTAAATTTCAGAAAAACTTTTCAGTGCCCTATACTTCATCCCATCCCACTGTGTCCAAAAAGGAATTCTACCAAATCATCATCACTGTTAAGATTATTCAAATAATCATTATTTTTTAAAATCCAAAGTGTTTCTGCTTCACCTAAATCTTTTGCAGTTCTAATTCCCATCTCGAAATGAGATATTTATGTTAAGGTAGAGGACTTAAGAGATTTACAAAGTCAAAAAGAATTCATAACTCCTACATTTTTAATCATCCATCCTCCCAGTGTATGATTTAGTCCATAATTCCCATGAGAAAAATGAAGAAAGTTTTGAAGAACGACTTATTCCCAATGTAAATCTCCAGCAAGCCTCTGTCAATCATGTAAGTCCTTTTGCCCCTGGTTAGCCTTTTCCTACCTGGAGCCTGAAAACTACATTACTATTTAATTGCTTTGTGACTTCACATTTTATTAAAAGGCAGAAAAAAAAGTGGGAGCTAAAACAGAGAGATAAACCTTCCACAGTAAATTGTCCCCTTAAGCAATGAAACTTGCCTCTCAAATGTAATAAGGTGAGCACTGTGAAAACCTGGGACAAGGAAAATTCTGCCTGGTAAGTCCACAACCTTCATCACTGACAGAAACCTTAGAGTTCTCTAAGAGCACAAGGCTGTAGATCAGAAGGCATTTTACACACCTACATGTTTGCTTAAGCCAGTATGAAGGGCACAACTCAATGAGCCACTTTCCAACTTCTCTCCCATCCTCCAAAGCAAAAAAAGAAAAAGAAAGAAAGAAAGAAAGAAATTGGGGAAAAAAGAAGTAGGGGATCAGGGGAGAGAATTTAGAATGTGCAGACATGACAGATAATGAAGAATCTTCTGGACCAGGGGCAAAAGTCTTGGGATTCAAACAACAAACATACAAACATATTAAAATTATAATTCACTGGAAGACAGTTCTACTTCAGCCAGAAAAACATTTCTCCTCTTAAAAGTGGAGATTTCCTGTATTTTCCCAGCATCCTTTTAAAGTCCTATCTTCCATCATCATTAATTAGCTAGGGAAACCATTACCAAACCAAAGGACACTGGGATACCTAAATAGTGCAGTGGATAGAGTGCTGGAGCTGGACTCTTCCTCCTGAGTTAACATCTGGCCTCTGACACATACTAGCTAGGGGACCCTGAGAAGTCACTTAATCCTATTTGCCTCAGTTTCTTGACCTATAAAATGAAATGGAGAAGGAACCAAGAAAATGTGCCAAATGGGGTCATAAAGGGTCATACAAGACCAAAAAATGACATTACTGGATATGTATGGTATGGAGTAACTCTGGGGAGCCACTTTATGGATGAAGCTAGCCTCTTTCCTCTTGCATGAATGTGATTAGGATATGGTTCAGAAAACAATAAAGGGTAGCTGGATGGCTCAGTGGATTGACAGCCAGGACTAGACACAGGAAGTCCTGGGTTCAAAACTGGCTTCAGACACTTCCTAGCTGTATGACCCTGGGCAAGGCACTTAATCCCCATTGCTCAGCCTTTTTGAGTTAGAAGCAATATACAATATTGATTCTAAGATGGAAGGTAAGGGTTAACAAAAACAGTGAAAAAGATTAGACCTTAACAAACAAACACACACAAATTTAACTATATAACTTGTAAAATTCTTTCACCTGACAATAGCAGCATCCCATCTCATCCCCAGAAGCTAAGCTAAGCTGATAGACACCATGTATTTCCCTGAACAATGAAGAATCTTCTGGACCAGGGGCAAATGTCTTAGGATTCAAACAACAAACACACAAACATCTAAAGTCAATTTAACTAGCATTTCTTAAACAATTTTTGTAAGCGTTTTAAAATCCTAAACAATATTTGCATCCAGTATGATGGGGATACAAAGCAGAAGATACAACATAGTCCTTGCTACCTTTGACTGCTCTGATCCCTAATTTTCATTGAGTGATATGTGTTTATTTTATCTCTGGAAGTTCCTATAATAAATGTCACCCCTGCAATCTGAGATTGAGAGCCATTCATTTCACAATAAAACTTTTCACTGCTACAAAAATGAAGATGGTACAAGTCTATACAACACCCACTAACCCAAAGATTCAGAAACAGCCTCATGGGACGCCTTCTTTCCATGTCCTGCTTGTGAAGACTCCCAATGAACAAAGGATTAAAATCTAGAAAGCCATGTAGCTTTTCAATAACTGTGTGCATGTGTTTGTGTAGTGTGTGTGTGTGTGTGTGTGTGTGTGTGTGTGTGTGTGTGTGTGTCTGTCTGTTGGTTGGTTGTACAGGATTATATGTTTTAAAACTGGAAGGGATTCAATCTCTCCATTTACAAATGAAGAAACTGAAGCTCAGAAGGAGTGACTTGCTTATGGTCACCAAGGTGGCAGAGCTGGGATTTGAACCCAAATCTCCTAGCTCTAGATTCAACATTCTTTCCACTCTTGAGGGATCGATGGAAAAAAAAGGAGTCATTGTTAGATGGGATTCCCCCCCCCCCCACACACACACACTTAAATGGAAAGTTTCAGAAGGTATTTTCTTTTTCTAAATGGAATTTATGGATCACTTTCCCCTGACTCACCAATAACAACTGTTATACTGGATTTAAAGAGGAACAAATACAGAGGTAATTGAGGCATCGAGGGGGTACAGTGGCTCGAGCTCTGGGTCTGGAGTCAGGGAAACTGAGTTTCCGAGTTTCAATCTGACCTCAGACACTCACGAGCTGGATGACCCTAAATTCCTTAACCCTCTTTGGCTCAGTTTTTTCATCGGAGAGAAAGAAATGGCAAACCACTCTAGTGTCTCTGCCCAGAAAACCCCAAATGGGATCACCAAGGGTTGGAAACAATAGAAACAATTTAATTAGGACAACCAAAGCTCCCTGAAGGCAGAGCTAGAGAAAATGACAGGATTCTGATAACCAAACTTGGCATACAAATACATACTTTCTAATTTCTTTCTTTTTTCCCCCTTAAAATCCTTACCCTTCATCTTGGAATCAGTACTGTGTATTGGTTCCAAGGCAGAAGAGTGGTAAGATCTAGACAATGGGCATTAATGTATATTCTTTTTCTTCATACTAGGTCTGTCTCTTTTTTTTCCCCCTGTTCCATGAAAATGTCCTCTGTGGTCATTAAAAGTCAATAAAAATGATGGCAAACATCCATCCAACACAGGGTCACACAGCTAGGAAGCATCTGAATCCAGATTGGAACCCAGGACCAGTATCCAGGTCTGACTCTCAATCCACTAAACCACCCAAATTCAGACCCAGCTTCCTACACTTAAGAGTTGGGCAAGTCACTTAACCTTTATTTGCCTTAATCCACTGGAGAAAAAAATGGTAAAATTACTCCAGTTATCTTTACCAAGAAAACCTCAAATGGGGTCCCAAAGATCCAGAAATAACTGAACAACAATGAAAATTCTTTCCATTTTCTCAAGAACTCCAAACTCCAAAGGCTAAGAGGAACAGTAGCTAGAGGGTATGACTTAGAGTCAGGGAAGATCTGAGTTCAGATCCTACCTCCTATGCCCTAATGGGGTGATCAATGGGCAAGTCACAACCTTGGCCTCAGTTTCCTACTATATAAAAGGGGGATTATAATAATAACCTCACAGGGTTGTTGTGAGGATCAAATGAGTGAATTGCAAACCTTAAAACATTATGAAAATAGCTATATCATCATTATATACTCACAAGTGAGTCTAGAATAGTTTAATTGGAGGCAATTCCTTAGTCCTCATCATAAATTCAAAATTATAGACTAAAACCAGAACTTAGCAAAAAGCCAGTCCACACATCTCATTTTACAGGGGAATCAAGCCCAGAAAAAAGAAGTGACTGACGCAACATCATAGAGATCATCAGGGTCAGATCTGCCACTAATCCCAGGTGAATGCTCTTTCTACTCTACCGTGAGTTACCTTCCCAAGTCCAACGAGGGGACTGAAATGCAGACAGTTTAATCTCCCAATGGGGCAATTATATCAGTCTCTAGGAAACATATTCTTAAATATAAAATAAGTCCAATTCCCACAGCATGAGTCAGGTATGGGTTGTTATTAGGACACGTTTGTATTGACGAGGATGAACTCATCACTGTTGCTCTCCAGAGAAAACACAAAATCCCAAAGAGTCCTCCAGAGACATGGGAGCTTTGCCAATTGCATAATAA
This sequence comes from Monodelphis domestica, assembly GCF_027887165.1. Classification (NCBI taxonomy): domain Eukaryota; kingdom Metazoa; phylum Chordata; class Mammalia; order Didelphimorphia; family Didelphidae; genus Monodelphis; species Monodelphis domestica. Next base: position 194,481,377 of record NC_077233.1, read on the forward strand.
GGACATCACTTTTTTTCTTAGGTTTTTGGGTTCTTTTGGTAAATTGGGTAAGGAAGGAAGCTTCTGTAAAAGTTAAGTGATACAATGAAATGCAATAGATTTTGCTACTAGCAGCAATGCAGTGATCCAGGACAATTTTGAGGGACTCAAGAGGAAGAGCAGCTATCCACATTCAGAGGAAGAACTGTGGGAGCAGAAACACAGAAGAAAAATATATGATGGATCATGTAGTTCTAGGGGTATATGATTGGGTGCTTTGGTTTAAAAAGATCACTATATTATAAACATGAATAATATGGAAATAGGTTATGAGCAATAACACATGTATAACCCAGTGGAATTGCTTGTCAGCTCTGGAAGGGGGGTGGAAAGAGGGAAGGGAGAAAAATTGAATCATCTAATCATGAAAAAATAGTCTAAATAAAGAAATTAAAAAAAAAACAAGTTAAATGATATCTAACAGACAAGAGAAACATGGAATCTCAGAGGCTATCTAGTTCAATGGGTACTTGAACAAGAGCTCATTCTATGTATACCATTTGTAGTTAATGACAGCTAAATATGAACTGATGCAAAGTGAAATGATCAGAACCAGGCGAATGCTGTACATGGTAATAGGAATAAAATACAACAATCAACTGTGAATGACTTCACTATTATCAGCAAGGCAAGGATCAAGGACAGCTCCAAGAGGCTCATGATGAAAAAATGCTATCCATTGCCATAAAAGGAACTAAGAAGCCATTTTTCATTTTATTTCTTCCATGAATTCTTCTCCAGTGTAAGCTATATGCGTCTTCTTTCCCAACATGATGAACAGGGAAATATGTATTATATGATAACACATTTACAACCCATATTATATTATCTGCCATCTTGGGGAAGCGAGAGGGGTTGGAAGGAAAGAGAGAACAAGGATGATGATATGTCAGAAAACAACTGTTGTAGGCAGCTGGATGGCTCAGTAGATTGAAAGCCATTATCTGGGAATGGGAGGTCCTGGGTTGAAATCTGACCTCATATACATTCTAGCTATATGGCTTTGGGCAAGTCACTTAACCCCCATTGCTTAGTCCTTACCACTTTTCCACCTTAGAAACAATATACAGTATTGATTCCAAGACAGAAGGGAAGGGTTTTAAAAATTTGTTTCTATATGTCACTGGAAAATATTTTAAGTTTAAAAATAAATTATTAAAATAGAATTTTATGGACATATAATCTGGAAAAATATATCAACAACAACAATAATAACAACAACAAAAACCACCATGTGACAACCAGGGTTAGATTACTCAGTGGATACAGTGCTAAATCTGGAGTCAAGAAGGCTAAGTGGAAACCTTCATTCAGATGAATGTGAGTATGAATATGTCATCTCTTTTGGCCTTAGCTTCCTTATCTTTAAAATGGGGATGATAATAATAGCCCCTTTCTCCCAGAGTTGTTATAAGGATATAAAAAGAGATAATAGGTGCAAAGTTCTTTGAAAATTTTAAACTTCTATATTAAATGCTGATTATTATAATTATTTTAGGAACTCAAGAAAAAGGAAATGATTAGTTCCCTGGATAATCCATTCTTCTTTTGGGTAGCTTTATTTATTCAATTCAATTCAGCAAATTTATTAAATATTATTATAGTCAATGCACTAGTAATAAAAGACATAAGGTTTGTTAGGAAGTTTTTGGTTTTTTCCCCCCATCACTGAAGGCTTAAATATACCTTCCTCTAAGCCATTTCTATACTTCTACTTGTAAAAATGGAGATTTGGACCCTGAACTTCAATCCCCAGAAGTCCTTGCTCTAGTTTCCGAGATTCCCTCTAATCTCACTGAGATTTTCACCTGGGCGAGATCAAAATTTCTATTTAACTGGCTGTAAAAGACTACTGATGGCTCTTCCTACTTCCACTTCCAAGGAGACGGGGCTCTCCACCTAGCAGAAAAGATATCACTCACCTGGTCCCGGCCCTGACCACCCCAGCTGCCCACTCTGGCTCTGGCTCCTGCTCCTGGCCTCTCTCTTGCTCACCTGGCCCAACTGATCCTGGCCCAGCAACCCTGGCCTCAGAGCAGATTGCTCATCACCCCAAGCCCAACACTCACTTCTACCAGCTGGTAACAGAAAAAAAAATGGGGGGTGGATCACAGAAGGGGAAAAAGAAAGGGAGAGAAGGTAGAGACTTTTCCAAACAGGAAGTTGATTACAAGCATGGCATATTTCAAAGAATATCTTTTGAGTGCACTGGTCCTTTTATTTATCTCACTTGAGATTCAGGAGCGAAATTCATCTCCCTGCAACTCTTTGCCATTTGTTGAGATTCCAAAAACTCACTATGGGAGGGCAGCTGGGTGTCTCAGTGGACTGAGAGTCAGGCCTAGAGGTCCTGGGTTGGAATCTGACCTCAGACACTTGCTGGCTGTGTGGCCCTGAGTGGGTCGCTTAAACCACACAGCTTAACCATGACCAATCTGCCTTCTGACAATAGGCATCTAAATGGATAAAAACCCAAGGAACTTTAAAAAGACTGGAGGTTATATTTTTAAGGCATTTCAAACTTCAATGAAAATCTCTGTATTCTATTGCATTTTACTGGTTGTTTTGTTTATGGTTTAACTTTGTGATTTTAAGTTCATATATTACTGCATTCAATATTATTCTGTTATACTGTTCATTATAATGTACTGAGTTTTAACTACTGTTACATTCTGTTGCTTTTCCCCTATTACCATACTGAATGAACAAACATTATTAAGCCCATATAAAAAAACAGCTTTTCTATTTTTGACTTTGTAAATTGTCACATAGAGGATAGATGGACTTCATCAGAACTGGTTACAATTGTATAACAACCTTTGGAGGATTTAATGTGCTAAATATCTCAATTGATTTTAAGGGTTTTTTAGACATGATTTTTAGAATTTTCTTAACAATTGCTAGTCATTTTTGCCTGGCCCTAACACGAGGTATAAGGCCCATTCTAGTAGCTGAAGTGAAATACAATTATAACCCCAACCTTCCCGCATTTCTAAAAATGTGAATGGAAGTTGGGCAGTTAATCTCTGGGCATTTGTACCCCTAAAAAGCATCCAAAAAAGGAGCATCTCTCATTTATACTCTTCAGCTCACTACTTTACCTCCACCAGAATATCTAGATTTCTTGATGATGTTCTTAACCCAAAATAAGTTTTACTTTGTTTAAATACCAAGGTTGAAAGATTTGCTACATTTGTAAAAACTTGTGACAAATATCCATCAGTTCATAGGCTTTTAAAAATGCCATACAGAAACTTATATGAAATATGATAGTGTGTTTGTTTGCTATTGTAATTAACTGGGCTACTGAGAATTTGGGGGATACTGATATCTACATATTTGTAATGCTGTTCTTTATAAAAGAAAACCTTGTAACATTCATTTGCTCATATTCACAGTGGATCATGGCCAGATATGAAGAGGAAATGGATCTCATTTTTGGTGAGAAAGCCTTGCATTCTATATTTTTTTAGCTGACACAGCATGTCAATGATTATAAGCAACATTTTTTTAATTTTTAAAACTCTTTTATTATATTTTTCTTGCATGTGAAATATACTATTTCAGTTTTTTATTTTTTCTCTTTTTTATATTTGAAGCACATGTTACCAGCATTAAGATTTTCTTTAACTTTTTGATTTTGCAGTAATATACATTTAAAATACATTTGCTATAATATGGGACTTTATTTAATGATTCTGTCTGATTCCAGGACAAGATATACACAAAAGAGCCATTGCATATGGCCAAAGATAAGCCAATCCAGGACGGATTGATGCACTTCCAAGCCAATACAAAGGACTTGAACCTAGGGTGAAGACTCGAGGTTGCTATGTTAACATTGTTACGACATAGGCCTTCCTTGTGTGTCCACACTCAATCTAAAAATATTTACAGACAAGTTAAGTTGATTATGTTTTCATGATCCTTTGGGAAAAACCTTTTTTCCCCAGAGGATCATATGGAGAAATGTAAAAATGGAGATTTGAACACTAGACTTCAATCCCCAGAAGTCCTTGCTCTAGTTCCCGAGATGCCCTCTAATCTCACTGAGATTTTCACCTGGGCGAGATCAAAATTTCTAATTTAACTGGCTGTAAAAGACTATTGATTGCTCTTCCTATTTCTGTGTCCAAGGAGATGGGGCTCTCCACCTAGCAGGCAAGATGTGAGTGGTTGTGAATGGGCTCTCTGGGCCTAGGCACGTGCTTTTCTTATTTTGTATTTTCTCTATTTCTTAATCTTTAAATAAGCCTCATAAAAATATAATACTTATAGCAGAGAAACTAATTTTAACTGTTATAAACTTAAGAGTCAAACAAACAAACAAACCCCGCCCTGCCATGAGAATCCTCCAGATATTTGAAGATAGCTGTCATGTCCTCCTAAGTGAAGGCTTATAAGTCTGGGGTCTGTGAAATATTAAAAAAATTTTTTTCAATAATGCCTATATCTTAGTGCAATTGATTTCTGCTTTAATCTTAATCATCTTACTTTATGCATTTAAAAGTATTATTTGAAGAAGAGGTCCATAAGCATCACAAGATTGCCAAAGGGATTCATGACACAAAACAAGTCAAGAACTCTTGACCTAAGTTGTTTCTTTCCAGGATAAACATCCCTATTTCCCCCTCTTTAGAGGTCTTCAGGCAAAGGATAGATAATTATTTGTTGTAAAAAAAAGATCCTTATTTAGATACTAATTGAATTTGAGCAACAAAAGCTCCACTCTCAAATAGTTTATCCCCAAAAGAAAATTCAACAGGAAGAGTGTATAATCCTCAGCACTTAAAGAGTAAAATAAACCCCAACCATATAGCTCTCTGGAACACAGCGCCACAGATTAGAACCTAAGGCACTACAGCTACATGTTTCCTCAAGTTGATGTAAAAGGAACAGCCCAATGACTCACTTCCCAAACTCATCATCTCCAATTTATCATTCATTCTCCTAAGCAAAGAAAAAAAAGAAAGAAAAAAAGGAAGGGTAAGGAAAATGTAGAATGAGAAGCAGTGATGAATAATTTTCTATCCTCTCCTTTCCCAAACCAAACATGATTCATTGGAAGACAATTCTATTTTGGAGCCTTTGAAGTACCTTCCAACTAAAATTCTGTGATTAAAGTCAGATAGAACTCAAGTTTCCTAGCTAACATCAATTTAATTGTGGTCAGGTTGACATGGCCAAGGCTTGACATTGACCTATAAGATAATCAACATTTATTTTTTATAGATTTCTTGATATTCTGCATAAAGCATCTGAATATACTTGGTAAAGTGGTTAACTGGACCAACTATTCTTAAAAGCAATTTGGAATTATACTAAGAAAATGACTTAAATGTCCACACCCTTTGCTGATAACATTAGGATTATATTTCAAAGAGGTCAAAGATCGACAGGGCCCATATACATAAAAATATTTATCTCAGACATTTTTGTAGTAGTAAAGAACCAGAAATAAAAGCAGATGGCTATCAACGGAGGAATGGCTAAATAAATTTTGGAACTTGAATATAATGGAATTACAAAGTTGTAAGAATAGATAAATATGAAGAGTCAAAGAATCCTGAGAAGATTTATATGGCCTGATACAGAAGGGAAAAAATCAGAACCAGGGAAAGAAATATACACCATTATTCAACAAATGGAACTTGAAAGAATTATAAAACAAAAACGAACACAGTTTAATTATAATGATCAAACTTGACCCTGCAAGGAGCGGAGGGAAAAGAAATCCAAGGGGTAGTTAAGTAGCACAGTGCATAAAGTACCAGGCTGGAGTCTGGAGAACCTGGGTTCACATCTGACTTCAGACACTTCCTAGCTATGGGACCTTGGGCAAGTCACTAAAGCCTAGCTGCCTAGCTTTTAGCACTGTTCAGCCTTAAAATCAAAACTCAGCATCAATTCTAAGATTGAAAGTTGGAGTTCTTTAAAAATAAAAAACAAATATAGCATCCTTCCTTACTTTTTGAAGAAGGGAGTAAGGAACCTTATATAGACTATTAATCTTGATTGAACAATTGGTTAATTTTATTTGTTGCAAAGTAGAGCTCTTTGAAGAGGGAAATAAAAGGGATATATTTAGAAAAGAAAGTAGATATCAACAAAAAAATTAAAGATAAAAAATTCTGCCTAGAGATCTATGCTTATAGGAATCTGCCTGGCTTCTTTTTTAACAATAGTCTAATTATGATAGCTTCTATAGATCTGGAACTAAAGAATAGATATTTAAATAATTGTATTAATAATTGTATTTCAGATGTATAATAAGGCTCTTCTTAAAGGAGGCAATGAGAAAGCAATACTTATGTCCATTAATTGAGAAATGGCCAAACATGATATGGTACATCAATGTCATGTAACAAAATAATATTACTATAAGATATGAGCAAAGGGATGATTTCAAAGAAATGTGGGAAAAGGTATATGAACTGACACAGAGTAAAACAAGCAGAACTATTTATTCAATTACAACACTGCAAAGGGGAAACAAAAACTTAAAAAAATCTTAAGACATAAACAATGACCAAATATGACAGTAAAAAAGCCTATGAAAAAGTACCAATCTACCTCCTAACAGAAAGATAAGGAAATCAAAGTGCAGAATCAAAGAAATGTATTTTTGAATGTGGTACATGTATATTTCTTTACCTTGAGTATACATATTTGATTGTGATGGTTGTTCTTCTTTCTTTATGAGGAAGGGAAAAGAAGAACTAGCAATACTGTTGCCAGAAAAAAAGAAAAGAGAATCACTAATAACATTTTTATTAATGCACAAAAGAAGGAAATTTATCAGGGCACAGACAAGTAAGACAGATTTGAAAATAACATGTTGAGTTTATTATATAATATTTGAAAAAGAAAATTGCATGTAAGAGATCATAGTCTCACATATAATGTTCCTCTCTTGTTCTATATATCAAAATCAAATTGAATAATATCCTCTGAAGTCCTATCCAACTTCAAGATTCGGTGATTCTATTCCAGATATTCACACAATGCACTTATATACACCAAATAAATTAATCCTTAATTATAAGATTTTTCTGACCATGCACTAATTGTTTCATGCATATTAGTGATGCCTCCCTAGCTACTCAGTGAGCACCTACTATATGCCAAGCATAGTGCTAAGCATTGCAGCTAAAAAGAAATTTTAAAATGATCTCTGCCTTCAAGGAGTTTACAATCTAATGGGGAAGGAAATATGTGAATACCTATGTATAAACAGGATATATATGAGATAAATCTGAGGTTCTGTGAGTTCATTAAATTCAGAACAGAAAAATATATTTAATATTAAAAAAGAAATGTTGTCATAAACCAAAATTGGTATATTACTTTTTCTAAAACTCCAAAACTAGAATTCTTTTCAGAAAAGAGTCCTGATCATTATCATCTATTCTATTTTCGTGGCTTTCCCTATTCCCTCCAAAGCTATCTCAAATTTACCTTAATACTTACTTTAAGTTTATCTTAAAACCTTTATTCCCTAGGAAGCTAAGCCTAAGCAAGTAACTATAGAGACCGAAGCCCCACAAACTTTCAGGAGTCTTGTGAGCACAGGATTCAATTCTTTCTATTTAACAGAAGTTCAAAGAATTAAAGCTATTTGTTGTGTAAGAAGATCAGAAAGGTACTTTTCACAGAATGCTGACATTTCACAAATAGTTCTGAAGATCAACCAAGCACTCCTTCAGAAATTGGATCTAATTATCTTCAGCTGACCTGTGCCATGAAGAATAGGGAACAACTCTATTGAAAAGTCAAAATGTTCTTTAAGAAAGTCTGAAATCAGTTTAAACTTCCTCCATTAATTAGATGTAAAATGAAATGTTTTTTCTTTTAAAACAATATTTTTAAAAGACCTCTTAAAAATGGCAACTTCATAAATATGAACAATTGCTTTAGCTCCATTTTTCTTTGTTAAAGTAATGGCTTTATTTCTTTAGCATGTCTTTACCATACTGGATAGTACAGTGTAATTCTTAGGATAAGGGGGCTAGTTTGAATACCATTTCATTTTTTTTGTTGTTAATTTAAGCTATACAATGACAAATCCCATTCTTTGGGACTAAACCACATGGCTCAATTCTAATTGCACACGTCTTTGTGAACACACACACGACATGCTCTTTTAGTAAAACAAACTCTGTAGCAAACTGTGCGATGGGTGCCTGAGGCAGAAAAAGCAGAAGAGAAAAATTTAGCATGTTTCCAAACCAAAACTAAACTTTCTCATTCTAAACTACAAAATCACACCACAAAGGAGCCTACCTTATTGGTATAGGTCAAAGATTTTTAAATCAAGTACTGTTTCCGATCTGATAGGTGAATGAAGTTAATCAACAATTTAATAAAGCAGTCCATCCAATTCCAGTAAAAATCATCCTGAAAAGAGAAAGAAAATATCATTTGGATATATTAGAACATGTTTCAAGTTAAGACATAAATAAAACAGTACTAAATCAAACACCAGAGAAATCTAATAATGAGATGTAATACACTTAAAACCTCATTAGCTTACAGGAATTGGTAGAGAATGTGACAAAGAAAGGTTCGGAGGCAAGCCTGAATAAAGGAAGGTTTGTTAGGACTCTCAATCCTGTACTAACCTTCTCCCAGAAATGTTCAAAGACAGTTTCCTTTCGAAAGAGAGAATCTTAAATCTGTGGCTTTGTGACTTTAAGAGTTTCATAAATAGTCATCCACTTCGTTTCCTTGCCAATGAAATTCTCTTTTCTAAACAGCCAAGTACCAGCCAACTCCTTACATCTTGGCCCCACACTCTCACTTCTTGCTGACTTTGAACTCTACATGACCAAAGTCAACTTCATGCTCTGGAAAACTGGGTTGAATTCTGGGCACCAGAGAAAACACTGACAAGCTGGGAATTGGTCCAGAGGAGGGCAAACCAGGATGGTGTGGGAAACTGAATGTGTGCCATAAGAGGGAAATTTGTAGACCTGGAGAAGACTTTCTGAAGACATAATCATTGCCTTCAAATGTCTAAAAAGGACTGTACAGGGTCTGTTGTGCTTGCTGCCAAGAAGCAGAACTAAAAAATAATGGCTGAGAGTTGAAGAGAAGCAAATTCGGCTTAGAAGGAAAAATTTTCTCACAATTTTAATTTTCAAAAAGAAAAATAGCCTCTGGTGGCATTCTCTTCTCTATCCTTGAAAATCTTCAAGCAATGCTTGGGAGACCCATTGTCTCTACTATGCTACTTCATAGAGTGAATATGGTACTGTCAGCTCCAAGAATTCTCTTCCAGTTTTGTACACAAAGCACTTATCTACAGAAAACAAATTAGTCCTCAATTATAAGGTATTTCTGAGCATGCACTAATTGTTTTATGCATATTCATGGTGTCTCCCTAATTACTCAGTAAGTTACTTGATTATGGGGTCTTACATCATGTACTTAGGGCAGCTAGGTGGCCCAGTGGATAGAGTGCTCTCTTCCTGAGTTCAAATTTGGTTGGTTACTAAGTAGCTGCATGACTTCAGACAAGTCACTTAACCTGTTTGCCTCAGTTTCTTCATCTATCAAACTGGAGAAAGAAATGGCAAACCACTCCAGTATCTTTGCCAAGAAAATCCCAAATGGGGTCATGAAGAGTTGAATATGACATAAATAAATAATAATATTATAGATTCATGGTGAGTACTTTATGCATGAAATAAAACACTATAATTTCTCAAAGTTAGTTTTTCACAAATAAGTTTTAGCAAACAGAATTCAATGAAATAATACTTAGAATTCTTTTTAAATTCAGATAATACTTTTCTTACAATTACTTCTGAGTTATAAGATATAAACTATATAATAACTAAAATGCTTTGTTACTTCCTGTTTATTTTGTGTATAGTTTGCTTTGTACATATTTATTTTCCCATTAGATTGAAAGTAAACATTTGAGGGCATAAACATCAGTAATACCACCTATAGAAATCTAAGGCCTCTGACAATCTAAGTGATGGGTGTCTAGCAATGCTAGGGATGGCAATTTACAGGCAAATATTTGAATGCAAGCATTTCTTTGATGACATAAGAAATGTGGTACTGTATCAGATCTATCATCCATCCAGTTCAGAAGCCATAATGACTGCCCTCTGTGGGTTTTAAAGTGTTGTAGCCAGGGGAACTGCATCCCCCAGCATGCCTCAGGGGTCCCTCTCTACTACTTCTTGGAGTGGGATTGGTATTGAATTGGACCAATCCAGTGTTGGGGGAGGGACCATGTCCTCCTACTTCCTAGGTGGGATTGGTCTTGAATTGGATCAATCCTGTGCTAGGAAGGGGCCACACGTCTTACTTCCAGGCCTGGGATTGGTCTATATAAAGACCAATCCCGCACCTAGGGGGAACTTTGAATTGAACTTGACTCAAAGTTTAGAGAGTTAGTGAATTTCAGCTTGGGGAAAACTCCGGTTGTTTTTTTTCTTTAATAAAGTTTTTAAAAGGATCAAAAGGATAGAGTTTTTCTTTTAGCATCTTCACCTCCATTATCAACTTCAAACACTTCTGAAGTGTTCACAACTCTATCCACTCAGTCGCCTAGCTGTAAAATAATAATCCTCTTACCAGGTTATAAAACGGAGATGAACCATCAATCAGGTAGGAGAGAGTATGGATTGAATTAGAAATTACCATTCGAAGGCCAGATGCCCTCCAAATCTACTATTACTCTGCCTATGATCCCCCTTCTTGCTATCTGCATGGCCCATCATTTCATAATTGATCTCCCCCACTTTGAGTCTTTTCCCTTTTCAATACACCCTCCACACTGAAGCCAGGAACTTCCTGGAGCACAAATCTGGCCACATCAGTCTCAAAGTCAATAAATTCCAGTGGTCTCTAGTCCTTTTAGGATGAAATATATAAAGTTTTCTACTTGGCATTTAAAGCCTTTCAAAACCTGACCCAACACTATCTTTTCTGTCTATTGATCACATGATAATATTTTTTGTCCATTGTGGAGTCCAGCCATGAGCCTTCTCATTTATCCTTCCCCTCTCTCTTCTGACTCTCTTTCTTTGATGTGAAAGTCCCTGTTGCCTAGAGTATCCTCCCTCCTCAGCTCTGCCTTTTAGCATCCCTAACCCACTACTAGATCTGTGAGGAGGCAGCTAGCTGGCTCAGTGGATAGAGCACTGGGACTGAAGTCAGGAAAACCTGAGTCCAAATCCAGCTTCAGGTGCTTGTTAGCTGTGTTACTCTGGGCAAGTCACTTAGTCTCTGTTTACCTTAGTCCATTGGAGAAGAAAATAGCAAATGACTCTAATAACTTTGCCCCCAAAAAACCATAAACTGTACTGGTATGCTATGGTGCACAGGGTCAGGAAGTTAGACATGACTGAACAAGATGGAATCAAGTATACATTTCATTTTGGGCAGTGAGGTGACACAGCCTAGAGTCAAGGAAGATCTGAGTTCAAATCCTGCATCAGATAATTATTAGCTGTGTGACCCTGTGCAAAGTCAATTAATCCTATTTGCTTAGTTTCTTCATCTGTCAAATGAGCTGAAGGAGGAAATGACAAACCAGTCCAACATCATTGCCAAGAAAACCCCCAATGGGGTCACAAAGAGTTGGACACAACTGAAATGATTAAATAATAACGGATCCATAAGGGCAGGCACTGTGTCTTAGGGTCTAACAATATAAGAGCTTTTTTGGTAGTCAAGACTTAGATAAATGGAATTCTGCTTATTTTTAACTGTTTTTGAACTCAGGAAGATGGATCTTCCTGGCTCTAGGCTCAGTGTTCTATCCATGGTGCCACCTAGCTGCCCCCTTTATATCTCTAGACCTCAGTTTCCACATTTACAAAATAAAGGAGTTGACCTAATAGCAGCTCCTAAAGACCCTGGTTCAAGCACTGTGTCAGATATGATCTCAATGGGTCAGGAGGAGCCTGCTTTAGTGGCACTTGGATTGCTTGTCAGGAAAACCTAGGCTCAAGTCCCTTCTTAATACTTACTGTCAGTCACCCTGACCCTAAACAAATCATTTTACTTTTTAGAGGCTGGCAACTATCTTGAGAAACCAAGTTAACTCGGAGTAAGTAGGTACTGATTTGCATCAGCAGAGGGAATTTCTAAACCAGGAGTATACCATAGTAACAAAATCACAGATCCATTCCCCTCCCTCAAATATTTGGTTCTAGATTTTATCAACTCAGTTTTAGGGATGAGGAAGCTAAACCCCAGATGAGTGACTGACACAGAGCATCTTAAGCATCACTTGAACTTAAGTTTGGAGTCTAGGACAGTTAGATAGATCCAGTTAGAGTGTCAGAAAGATCCAAGTACAAATATACCCTCACACACTCACTAGCTATGTGACTCTGGTGAAGTCTCCTGATTCTGTTTGCCTCAGCTTTGTCATCTGTAAAAGGAACTGGAGAAGGAAATATCAAATAACTCTAGAATCTTTGCAAAGAAAACTCCAGATGGGGGTCATGAAGAGGTAGACACAATTGAAAACAATTTGAGCCTAATTCTAAGTCCAGTGAGCTTTCCACTAAACCACTCTTGCTAGCTCTAAATCTAGGGATCCTTTGACCATCTGGAAGTCACTTCATCTCACTCCATTTCAGTTTCCTTTTTTTTGTAAAAATGAAGAGAACAGTTGTCCTACATATATATACATATATATGTGTGTGTGTGTGTGTGTGTGTGTGTGTGTGTATGTATACACACACACACACACCCCTCAGAATTCTACAGTGAGAAAAGCATTTTGTAAGTTGTCAACTTTAAGAGAAATAAGCCATCATTGGCATTACCCTTAGTCATCTCCAATACTATTTATAATAAACGTGGCTCCAAAACAATATTTTCCCCTTTTCAGTACCACCACCAACTGTGCTGTTACTATTATTGTTATTGCTGTTTTTGAATTGTTTCAGTTAAGTCTGACTCTTTGTGACCTCATCTGGGGTTTTCTTGATAGCATACTGGAGTGGTTTGTCATCTTTCTCCAGCTCATTTTAATAAATGCAGAAACTGAGGCAAATACAGATAAGTGACTTGGCCAGAACCACATAGCTATTGAGAGTCTGAGACCAGATTTGAACTCAAAAAGATGAATCTTCTTGACTCCAGTGGTAGCATTCTATCTTCTGAGTCACCTAGCTGGCCCTCATCAATTCTCCCTCTCCACTTTACATTAGTAAATCTGCCCGTGGCAAAATATATGTTTGCCCTATAATCATGAACTTAATGCTTTCAATACCAAATTAGCCCTCTGGGTAAACCCCTTTGGAAGTCCTTTCCTTTACTGCTAAATTGAACTTTCAGTAAAAATTTCAATATTTTAGCTTGAAATCAAGGCCACTTTATGAGCCAACATAACTGTAACCCCATGTAAAAACAAAAAACAAAACAAAACAGTTCTAAATGTCCAACATCTTTGCACTTCTCTGAAAGAATATATACGTAACGATGAACTGCAAGAGTAGCAGCACAGACCTCCTATATATCAATATTTTATGTGTGCCTTGTAATGAAATTCAAGATGAACATACAGTTGCAGAGCCTTTGCAATTAGCGAATTGCAGAAGCAAGCTTTTTTTAATCAATAGGAAGTAAGGTCATTTCATTCTACCGGAATTCCCCAGAGTTAGACCTAAGAACTCCCCAAATGCTTTTATTACTTAATTTTCTTTCCTTTTAAAATTCCACAGTTGTACAACTGATGTCCTCCTGGGAAGCCAGCCTACAAAATGAATTCCAGATTAAGTGGTTGGTAATTGGGTCACAAGAGAGACTGGCAATGTTCATTTACAGTTAATTTGTAATCACTAAGAGGACAGAAGGGCAGCTAGATAGTACAGTGGATAGAGTGCCAAGCCTGGAGTCAGGAAGACTCATCTTCCCGAATTCAAATTCAGCCTCAAGTCACTTACTAGCTGTGTGACCTTGGATAAGTTAACCCTATTAACCTCAGTTTCTTCATCAGTCAAATAAGCTGGAGAAGGAAATGGCAACCCACTCTAGTATCTTTGCCAAGAACATCCCAAATGGGGTCAGGAAGAATTGGACACAACTGAAAAGACTGAATAGCAAGAAGAGGCCAGATGATCATAAATCAAGATTTAAAGAAGTACACTATATGCCCCATTGTCAGATTTCTTACAGAAACTCACTGACCTCTCAACAAACAAACAAAATAAGATAAGAGGATGCTTCACCACAATGAAATATTCTTTATATTTATTTTATTGCAAAATCCTGCTTCTTCATGGACTGCATCTACAGAACCTTCAGGTCTCCCAAGACAATTCTAGACTGAGAATTGGCTGAAGGGAAAACAGAAACACAAAACCAAAGCTTTTTTTTGGCACTGAAGTTGTAAACAGCAAGGGCTCACTGCTGAGAAGAGGTGTTGCTCAATGTTCAATGGTTATGTCAGTGTAGGGAAGGAAGGGAATGCTAATGGCTTGGCAATTGTCTTCCATAGGGCAAACCTTTTCATGAAGAGGCTGAGAAACATTGGAGAGAAGACGGAAAAGGCAAGAAAGGAGAAAAACGGGAAAGTGGAAAAAGCAGCATTGAAGGTGTGATGGGATAGCAAGCACCAGAACATCAGAGAAGAGAATCAGTCAGCAAAGAGACAGCCAAGCCGAAGCATGGGGCTGGGTCACCATTAGTCCCTAATGATATTTATTAATAGGTGTTTCTTCATCTGTAACAGGAGACATGAGAGAGCCTGGGTGGGAAGGCAGGTGATCACTAATGTATCTTCTGCCTCTATAATCCTACACTAAGCTCACGGCACATCAGTCACATGAGGAAGGTTGTTCCATGATTAGACAATAGTACAACTTACCCTTAGGAAACAGGGTGTCTGGTAACACACTGACCTGCCTGTATTACCTAACAGAATCAAAATAAGATCTATAGGAATTATTAGTAATAACAACAATAAATTATTATTACTATCATTACTAACATCAAATTATTCCTCCACAGAGAAAACTGATGAACTCTAATATTCTTGCTTACTTTATTTTTTCCTTCCCCTCCCAATATGGCTAATAAGGAAATATATTTTCCATGGTTTCACATGTATAATTGATATCATTTTGTTTGCCATTTCAGTTGGTGGAGAAAAGGTGGGAAAGAATTTGAAATGCAATCATAAAAGCCTGCAAAAATAAACAATAAAATTTTAAACCACCAAATTAATATCCATATTAAATGTTGTTGTTTAGTTGTTTTTAGTCATGTCCAATTCTTCATGACCATTTTGCAGAGGTTTTCCTGGCAAGGATACTAGAGTGGTTCCTTCTCTAGATCTTTTTTTACAGATGAGGAAACTGGGGCAAAAAGGGGTAAGTGACTTGCCCAGGATCAAACAGTAAATGTCTGAGGCCAAATTTGAACTCAGGTCCACCTGACTTCATGCCCAGTACTTTATTGAATCACCTAATTTCTCAATATTAAATAGCCAGCATTTACACAGGGCTTTAAGGCTTTCAAAAAACTCCTCCTGATAATCCTTAAATCATCTTAAAATGATAAGTTTATTTTTTCCAAGTTAATTTTCTGTTTTTTTTAGAATTTCATTTAAAAATCTGTATTTTATTTTTTCCAAATTGCATGTAAAAACAATTAGAATAAAGAATCCTTAAATTTAAAAAGAGCAAGTTCTCTCCAAAATAAACTAGCACAAACTCTTTAAGTGATAAGGAAGGGTTAACCATTTTTTAATGGTCCTAAGAAATCACTAATAATAGAAGAAATTAAATTTAAAACATACAAGTTTGATTTCACATTCACTATGTAGGTAAGCGAAGAAGAAAAGAATACCAGCTTTAAATCAGAGGACCCGGGTTCAAATCCCACTTCAGACATGCCCTGGGCCTCTTGGGTCTGTTTTCTTATATGTAAAATGAGGTAGGGCCAGATGGTTTTTAAGGCCCCTTCCAAATCTACTTCTATAACTTTAAAACAGCAAAGATGATTTTTAAAAATTCAATAGTCAGACTTAGAAGAGTTATAGGAAGTCAGCCATGCCACTAATAAAATGTGGAAAAGCAGTGAATTGGTCTAACATTTCAAGAAAATCTCAATTAATTCCAAAATGTTCTTTACCAACTCATTACTGAATATAAAATCCCCAAAGCAGTTCCAAGACTAAATGCTTCCATATAGACCAAAAAGTCCTTGGGACTTTAGGTTGGGAAGTGGACCTGTGATTTCAATGGCATCAGGAGCTAAAAGTGGTGAACTTCTTATACTCGTGCTCCGAAAGTTACAGTCTAGGGATTTGTTTAGAGAATGAAAAGGTTAAGAGATTTGCCCTGAGACACAGAATCAAGCATCTGTCTTGAGGCCAGCTCTCCATCTACTATACCATACTGCCTCTCTGTTCATAATATTGTGCCTTTTTATGGTAGCAAAACCCTGGAAATCAAGTAGGTGGTCCACTGTGGAATACAACTGTCATCAGGATTACTAGACAAAGAATCAGAGGAGGAACAGAGGAAACATAGATGAACTGATACAAAGTGAAGAAAAGAGAATTGGGAGTACACAGTACACAGTGACTACAATAATGTAACAAACAACTCCAGTATGGATTCTGGAGGACACTTATAGGTACAAATGTTGACTGGATTGTCAGAAGCATCTCTGTGACTTTTTATCTTGTTTATTTATTTTTCCTTGTTACCAGAAGGCTTATTGGTCAGAGAACTGGAAAGAGACTGTAAGAGACTGTTAAAAAAACCAAAGATATCACACACTATTGTAAAAAATCATTTCATGGATAGCTTCTGCTTTTTATACCACAAAATTTCCTACATAGTAAATGCCTTCCACTCCATAAACATTAGCCTATTTTTAATGATCATTTTTTCCACTCACTCCATGAACCAAAAGTAAATATGTCAGATGAAAGGATGAGCGCAAACTATGGTTTGCAGTGTGTTACTATGTTATCAACATAGAAAACATTGTGAATGTTTTATGTGGAGTGCCTACCAATCAAAGGAAACTGGTGGGAAGAGAGAAGAGGATGCTTTTTCTGGGGTTTCTATGGGATAAGAAATTTTTCAGCCATTGATTTAGGAATTCATTTTGCAGAGGGACCACCATGTTGTTAAAACTCCCCAGGAGATCATGCTAACCATGTCTTCACATTCCACTTTTACTGTAGTTGTTTCAGTCTTCTCTGACTCTTTGTGACTACTTATCTTGTCAAAGATAATGGAGTGATTTACCATTTCCTTCTCTAATTTACAGGTGAGGAAACTGAGGCACCTCCCTGTCCACCAAGAAGATAGTATATACTTAATAAATGATCATTCATTCATTCCTGAATTTATAACTAATTTTAAGGTTTGCAAAGTGTTTATGAACAAGAAAAGTCCCTTTCCCTTCAAGAAGCTGACATTCTAATTTTGTGTAAAATAAAGCAATTTATCTTGGCTTTAAAAAAAGGTATGTTTGTAGTATACAAGAATGATGTGCCATAAGAAATAATGCATGTGATAAATACAGAACAGTATGGGAAGATTTATATGGACTTCTGCAAAGTGAAGGCAGTAAATCCTCAAAAACAATGCTTACAATGACTACCAAAAAAAAAAGTAAAGAACAAGAAAACAAACTAAACTGAATGCTACACTGGGGAATTATAATGATACAGCTTGTACCCAAGGATGATATGAGAAGGTACATTTCTTCTGCTTCTTTGCAGAGAGAAGAGATTGTGAGTGTGAAAGATTGCACATGTCAGGTTTTGTCAACACATTAGTTACGCTGAAATGCATTGATAAATATAGCTGATGCAAAATAATAAAAATGCATTTAAAAATAATGTATCACCTACAACTGTCTTTTTATCTAATGATCTTCATTTCTTGGGAACCCTTAAATTAGTTGCCAAAAGAGCCTAAAATGCCTAGGTAGGTTGAATGATGGGGCAGTGTACCCAGAACAGAGTCAAAAAGACTTCATGAGTTCAAACCTGGCCTCAAACAAACCCTTACTAGCTGTATGACCCTGGGCAAGTCACTTAATCTTGTTTGCCTCAGTTTACTCATCTTTCAAATAAGCTGGAGAAGGAAATGCCAAACCATTCCAGTATTAAAATGGGGTCATGAGAAAATGGACACAACTGAAACAACTGAATAACAAGTAGCATGATGCAAGACAGAACAAAAAAATCAAGAGACAGAGAAAAATGTTGATGTGGAAAAAGAATTAACTCCATCAAAACAGGTCAACCTAAGGAAATTTTGCTTAGAAATCATAGATAGAACTTAAAGGAACTTTAGAGGTCATCTGGTCTAACTTCCTCATTTTATAGGTAAGGAAACCGAGGCTCAAGGATGTTAAGTGACTCCTAAGATCACAGAGTCATTAAGTAGTGGACTTGGGGTTTGAGCCCAGGTTCTGTGACTTTAGAAACAGAGATCTTCCCATTGCACCACATTGCCTCCTATATCACACCAATCAGTTCTAGATCCAGATTTCAATTTGAAGTACTACATATGTATTGTGAGAGTGCTTGCAAGAACAGCTTTTCAATATTATTTACTTTTTTAATCTTTTTGAGAATTTGTAAACTTCATAAATTATCATAAATTTACTTTATAAATATCTCTCCCCATTAAAAAAAAACAGGCTGGTATATCTAATTTCATGGTCAATATTACCCTCTCTAATATGGAGGGTTTTCCCAGTATGCACTGGGGAAGGATGCCAATGTTCCCCCAAGTGCCCTAGTCACTTGGGGAAACTCAGCAAATTGTGCCAAAGAAATGTTCTCTCAAGCTTCAATTAATTATCAAGAGGATTAGTTGTAACATTTCAGTGAAGGCAGTTCAGGATCTGGCAACCTGCCCACTCACCAGCCTAGAGTTCTATAGCCTTAAGGAAGGTTTAAGGCACAGAATCTCCTCAGCTCTCCCAACAAAACAGTGGGCCCTTCCAAACACCCCAGTTTAAGGATCAACGACAAGTTAAAAATTAGGGATTCCAAATTCTGGCAGTATAAATTATATAGATGGGTCTCCTACGAGGTAAAACATGAAGATTCAGGAAACAGATTCCAGGGTTACTTAACACTAGCCTCTCTGCAAGAATATATTAGAAGCAATTGGGCGACCTTCCAATCAACTCTTCATGCCCTTCAGAGCCAGTCTCTCTCCAAGTTAACTCATGACTTTCTACAATGAGTCTCCAGTTAAAACTAACTCCACAATGAAAACAAAGAATGTGCTGTAATCACATTATCCATTTGCCTGCATTCAGCTCCATCTTCTAATACCAGAATGGGTATTTTCTGTGTCTATCATACATATATAGAAGAGCTGCCCAAACCAGTCTTTACTGAAGTTGAATACATTCTCGGGTATTTATACCCAGGTTTTTCCCAGCTAGCATAGCATAGCAATGTTTTGAACTTCATTTCAACCATTTAATTCAAGGTTATCTTCCATTAAAAAAAAAAAAGAAACTTTCTGAATTCCTTATGTTTTGCTACCATTTTCCTGCCTCTCCCAACTCTCGATAATAGCTAGCATTTACAAAGCACTTTAAGGTTTACAAATATTATCTCAGTTGGTCCTCAAAACAACTACTGAGGGTGTTTCTATTATTTCTACCGATGAGGAAACTGAGGCTCAAGATATCAAATGACTTGCTATGGGTTATATTCAGCTAGTATCTGAGGCAGAAATTGATATCAGCTCTTCCAGCTTCTAAGTTCAGCATTCTATCCACTATAACATCTAGGGACCTAATCCTCATCCCAGGAGGATGAAAAAAGAGAGGATAGAATTATTTTAATTTCTTTTGGGAAGTACAGCCCTGTTACAACAACTAGTAGAGTGCCTCACACATAGTAGGGGCTTAATGTTTTTGAAACTTGTTTGAAAGGCATGAGATGGAATGGAATAGAAAATAATATTTATTGTGTTTATTTCTTCAAGTTTGTAAATTATACCATGTATACCTTGCCAGTAAATTAGATGCTTTGTTACCTACCTATATATTAACTCGTTCAGGCCATGAGAAAGTGATTTTATGAATTATAGTAGCAGTATATTAAGTAACACTCTTAAGAAGGCCCTTGTAGTTGGTCAGTTCTTTCTTTCTGGTGCCATCAATACTTATATCCACTCAGATATTGGACACAATACAATTTGTGCAGAAAATACAGCTTGTTGGACCTAATAATTACAGTGTCATAAAAGAAAGTATGTGAGCATTATTTGCTAAAGATTAGGGAGGACTGGAAATGCAGGGGCTGTTACAGATCTAATTCCACTCGTGATCAACATTGGAGCTTTGACTTAGTGCTCCATTTCTGGTTCATCCCTTCTCAGGGGCTCACCTTAATAATGCTAAATAGTGTAGATGCCCTAATTGCATAGCCCAATACAGCTCAGAACTGCTGAGCTCAAGAGATCTGTCTGCCCCAGCCTCCCAGGTATCTGGGATTACAGGGATGTCACTCTGTCCAGCATCTTCCCTGATCCATTACACATATCCTCTTTAAAACTCTCCCCACAAACCACAACCTTTCAATGAATCTGTAGCCTAATTCTAGGTACTATAATCTAGTTCTAGGCATTTATTAGTCAGAGGCACAAGAAGTTAAGTGATTTGCCTCTTGTCAGTCTGTTTTTGATGAGCAAATGTATTCTTGAATATAAACCCAACACTCTATCCATCACATTCTGTGCATGTATGTTTGTGTGTGCATATGTGTGCATATGTGTAGTGTAGTTGATTGAGTTCCACCCTTCGATTCAAGACTTGTATTCAGTTCCTGCTGTGACTCTTACTAGCTGTGATGAGCTGATCAGAGACAAAACAGGAAACCTCAATGTGCCCAGGGGTAGTCTCTAAGACTAAGATATAGACAAGTTTCTGATCTGTATCTTCAGATGGTTATTCGTATACCTAAGAATTCTCAGTCCAGATTAAATCATAGTTCCAAACAATACTCCCACTTATTCCTACATACATGTAGATATGTTTAAAACATGTGTTTAAACATGTGCAGTGTGCATATAAAACACATGTCCTGTCATATATAGAAATGGATATACTAAGTTTTTTCTAATACCTTCATGTAAAACATCTGACTAAAAATGCTATAATAAACGAGAATTTCTCAGTTCCTAACCTGAAAAATCTTTGCTTAAAGAGCATTTATTGTCTTTCAACCTGGGAAATGACATTACAAATATCTTAAAAAATAAATGTCTAGGAAAGAATTTCCTCTTTACTGATCACCAAGATATCCTATTTCAGTCTTGTTATTCTAGGAAGGGCATCCCATTCCCAGTAAGCTTTCTGTTTTTATCATCCTATGTTTCCTGGAATAGATACTTCTAGTTTTGTAATAAGTGTCTCTAGTATTAAAATAAACTTATTTGATTAACTCTTCAGTGCTAAAAGAGGAATAAACCTGATGGAATATGGAATTTTGTGAATTACCATAGTCACTGGGAATGGCTCCTCTAATGAATCTTTTCTTTAGTGTCTCTTGGAGTGAGATCATGTATCATTGATGCTGGTTGTTACCTTGGCAATGCTTTTCTCTGTTGGAGACACATGATACAGTGTCGCCATGTGGAATAAGTAAAAATCCCACAATGACCTGAGCCACAGGTAACTTGAATGTTTTCTATCCAATATGAAAAGGAATAGTGCAGTCAAAATCCAGTTGGATTCTGTTTTTACTTACTCTTCAATGGAGATCTTCAAGATTTAGAAAATTTTAAATATTAAATGACTATAAAAATTGCTTATGTTAATTCAACTGTTTTGAAAAACACATCTTTAATTTTGGATTTTCAAAATGGCATCATGTCAAGGGGAAGATTTTTAATGATAAAAACATAATAATAGCATTTCTGTGGGCAGATTTTTTTCCTAACTCTGAAATTACAAAAATGAACATTTTAAACCATTGATTAGCTCAATTAATTAGAGCATCATATTAATAAAATCTGAGGTATCCATATACTTACTGGCTTATTTAAAGAGAGGACTACTTAAGGAAGTTTCCTACATAAACCATATAAATTTGATTTAAAAATATATCATTATAATATATGTATAACCCAGTAAGATTGCTTGTCAGCTTCCAGGAGGGAGAAGGAAGAGAGGAGGGAGACAAGATGAATCACATAACTTTGGAAAACTTATGTGTAAATTTGTTATTAGAATAAAATAAAGATAAAATCACACACACACACACACACACACACACACACACACATATATATAAAAATAATTAAACACCAAAAGATCGTGTATCAGACCCTGTCCATAGTTGTGCTGCCATCCATGTAAGCTGCAAAACAGGATGTAAAAAAGGGAGCCACTCTAGTAAGGGAATGGAAATAGAACTATTTCACAAATGAAAATCTGTAGGGAGCATTAAATAAACTATTTAAAGGGGAGCCTAAAATTTCTCACTTAATTTCAGCTTCCAATAAAGGTCAGGAAGTAGAAAGATAAAAGACTAACGAGAGAACTGAAATTCGTGACAGATCCTCATATAGCTCACATCATTCACACATGAGAGAACACTGGCGAGATGAATATTCTTGTCTAACATAGATACGGAGTAGGCATCAGCATGTGTGTATCACATGCTGTGTATCAACCTATAATCACTGATTAAGTACCTACTATGTGCTTTGGAGATTAAATACCAAAGTCAGTCAGTCCCTTACTTTAAGGTACTTACACCTAAGTGGTGCAATGGATAGTGTGCTAGGCTTAGAGTAAGGAAGATGTGGATTCAAATCTAGCCTCCAACATTTACTAGCTGTTTAACACCAAGCAAAAATACTACTTGACCCTGCTGCCCCACACCCTAATTTCACAATTGAAAAATTTTAGATTCAGAGATTTGAGTTGGTTCTTGTTGAGTTGTTTTAGTCACTCGTTTTCTTGGCAAAGATACTGGAATGGTTTGTCACTCCCTTCTCTGGCTTATTTGACAGATGAGGAAACTGAGGCAAGTGACATGGCTCTGGTCACACAGCTGTTAACTGAAGCTGAATTTGAACTCAATTTCTAAGACTCCAGGCCAAGTACTCTATCCACTGTGCCACCTACCAAAGGATAATTAGAAGAGATAGAATTTAAACACAGTCCACTGGTTCCCAATCCAGGCTGCTCATTTTGTTCTGTCATGCTATCTCTCTTCCTATTTCTCTTTCCTTTTGCTTACTCTCAAAGTCAATTTAAGAAGCATTTATTGTCTGCATGTGCAAGGCACTGTGGTTGGTTTAAAGAAAGAGAGGAAAATCAGCCCCTATTCTTAAGATATTTATGGTCTACTGAAAGGACCCACTTGCCACCTCTTGAATATCTATTTCATTCTTTGTATTTGCATCCTTAACCTCTTGCACAATACCTAGCACATAAAGCTTAATAAATGTTTGTTGACTGATTTCTTTTCCTATTATTTCCTCCTTAACACCTTGCCATCCAGTTTTTAGTCTCTCTCTTGAAATTGATGCGAAAGCATTCAGAGAAAGAACCGTGGGAATAGAAACACAGAAGAAAAACAAAATATTGATCACATGGGTCAATGGGGATATGATTGGGGATGTAGGCTCTAAATGATCACCCTAGTGCAAATATCAATAATATGGAAATAGGTCTTGATCAATGATACATGTAAAACCCAGTGGAATTGCTAGTTGGCTCTGGAAGGGGGAAGGGAGGAGAGGAGGGAAAGATTGTGAATCATGTAACCATGGGAAAATATTCTAAATTAATTAATTAAATAAACAAATTAAAAAAAAAAGAAATTGGTGTGAAAGGCCTTCTTCATGCCAAATGCAGACTTTTTTCTCTACCCTTTTCTTTCCTTCACCACAGGGCTGGACGTTTTACTATTGATCAATCATTCCACCTTAAAACTCTCCTCCCTTGGTTTCCAATACATTATCCTGCTTCTACTCTTACTTCTGCTTATTTACTACCCTCTATAGAAGGTTCAGAAGAGAGTGAGAGGATAAGTAGAGACACTGTAAAAAAAGTTAACATTCTTATTTTGAATTCTGAATTCCAAATTTCTCCCTCCTTCCTCTCTCCTCAAGAAGGCAAACATTGGCAGAAATTTTAAATGTGTAGTTATTCAAAACATATTTCCATATTATTAATGTGAAAAAAGTTCAAGCCAAGAAAAAAAATGATAAAAAGAAAAGTATGCCTTTATCTGCATTCAGATTCCATCACTTCTTTCTCTGGAGGTAGATACCATTTTTCACCAAAAGTCCTTTGGAGGGGGCAGCTGGGTGGCTCAGTGGAATGAGATTCAGGCTTAGAGATAGGAGGTTCTTGGTTCTAGTGTGTGACCCTGGGCAAGTCACTTAACCCCCATTGTCTAGCCTTTACCACTCTTCAGCCTTGCAATGAATACATGGTAATGATTCTAAGACAGAAGGTAAGGGTTTAAAAAAAAAAGTCTTTTGAAACCATCTTGGATCACAGTATTGCTAAGGACAGCTAAGTCATTCACAGCTCATCGTAGCTATATATGCCATATTTATGCTACTGTTATGTCATATTGCTATTAATATGTAATATGTTCTCCTGGTTCTGCTTCTTCCATTTTGCATCAGTTCATGTCTTTTTTTTTTCAGATTTTTCAGAGTACCCTGCTCATCATTTCTTATAGAACAATAGTATTCCATCACAATCACATACCATTACTTATTTAGATGTTCCAATTCTTTGCCACCACAAAAAGAGCTGCTATAAATATTTTTGCACAAGTAGGTCCTTTCCTTTTTTTTAAAATCTCTTTGGGATACAGACCTAATAGTAGTATTGTTGGATCAAAGGGTCTGCATGGTTTAATAGCCCTTTAGGCATAGATACAATTTAGCACAGGCATTCTGCAAGAGTCACAGGAAAGGAGTAGAGATACAGTACAATAGATGGTGGATTTGGTAGGATTAAGTGGGAAATATTTTTTTAGGATAGAAGAAACCTGGGCTTGTTGGTAAACAGCAGGGAAGGAACCAGCAGATAGGAAGGGATAGAAGAGAACAATAAGAGGGGGTGGAGTGGAGATTCCAGAGAGATGGAGAGCAGATGAGATTAAGATTAGAGAGGCTGATCTTTAAATAAGCAAAGTTACAGCATCCCATATAAGTAATCTATTCTTCAAATTAAACATAGCTAATTCCTTATCCAATCTCAGCTTCCACTCCTTTCACCAACCTCCTCATGTTTTCTAGACAGAATCCAGTTGGTTTAAGTCTTTCTTAAAATGAAGTGCACAGAACTGAGGATGATATTTTGGAAATGGGCTCACAAGGGCAAAGTCTGGGGGAATTACTTCCCTCAGTCTGATCACTAATATCTCTCTTAATCCAGACTAGAAGAATATTAGTTTAGAGAGGTAGAAGCAGAGAAGGGGGGGGGGACCTCTTGATAGCATACCTAATTGCACATTGGGTCTAACCACAGTGGGAGATCTACAGGGGGCACAGTCAAGAGTCACACTGATGGGAGATCATAAATAGTTTGTGCTCTGCATTACTGGAGGGAATCCCTAGAGCAAGATTACAGATTCATTCAAGTATCAAGGGAACAGTCAACTGTAATACTATATAGTACAGTGGATGGATCTTGGATTCCCAAAGGCTTGAGTTCAAATCCTGCCTGAGATACAAGTTGTGTGATACTGGCCAAGTTACTTAACTTCTGTCTGTCTGACTTTCCTCAAATATAAAATGGGGATCATAATAGCACCTATTTCTCAAGGTTGTTGTGAGGAAGAAATGAGATAATATGTGTCAAGCACTTAACATAATTCCAAGCACTTAGTAGACCCTTAACAAAAGATGCTCATTCTATTAAAAAAAAAAAAGATTGGGGGACGAGGTAGAGCTAGGTGGCTGGCTTAGTGATTAGAGAGAAAGGGGAGGTCTTGGATTCAAAACTTACCTCAGACACTACCTAGCTGTGTGACCTTAGGAAAGTCACTTAACCCCAGTTGCCTGGCCCTTTGCTCTTCTGCTTTGGAACTGATAATTAGTATTGGTTCTAAGATGGAAGGTAAGGGCCATTTAAAATAATTAAATAAATAATAAATGACTGTTCTTTTCCCTTTCTCCAAACTGTAATGGGTCAAATGCAAAAAACAAACAAACTTAAGTTAAAATGTACAATGTATAATACATCATTTCAGCCCTGAACTCAATCTATCAATATACGCATGGCTGCTTACTACTCAGGAGTGAGTATTAACAAGAGTAAGAAATTTTACAAGATCAAAGGAAAATTATTCTAATCTCAAAGTTAAAACATACAATGCATCAGCCAATGTGTGATTTCTGCCCGCAGACTTCAAATGTGTGCAGTATCCACAGCAGATTAAAAACCAAACCAAACAAACAAAAAGAAATCTCTACATATGCCAGTATCACACAAACTCCTTGGAAAAAGCGATAACAAGTACAACTCACACCATTTTAAAGATAAGGGGGGGGGGGGGAAGAGAAGCCCAAGGAGACTTACATTGACAATATTTATTTAGTGCCTACACAGTACTTAATTTGCCCCTGAGTCCTCTTCCAATGTACAAAGCAGGTCAATAAATTAATCAATCAGTCAAGGTGGTACAGTGGATAGAATGCCAGGTCTGGAAAATCTGAATTTAAATCTGACCTCAGACACTTACTAGCTGTGTGACCTTGGGCAATTCCCTTACCTATGCCTCAGTTTCCTCATCTATAAACGAGCAGGAAAAGGAAATAGCAAACCACTCAGTATTTTTGCCAAGAAAATGAATCAGACATGGCTGAAACAACCCAAAGGCGGCAACAACAACAATAAATGATGGCAGTGAGGGAAGTCACCCATTTCCTGATGCCCATGCTGACCATTGAGGAGGCACTTGATATCATTTATAGCAATGGGCTTAGACTAGGAAAGGACAGTTAAGTGGCAAAGGAGATAAGAGCAGCAGGCCTAGAGTCAGGAAGAGTCATCATCCTGAGTTCAAATTTGGTCTCAGCTCTGTGACCTGAAGCAAGTTACTCAACTCTGCCTCAGTTTCCTCATCTATAAAAATGAGCTGGAGAAGGAAATTACAAACCACTCCAGTGTCATTGCCAAGAAAATCCTAAATGGGGTCATGAAGCCAGATATGATCAAAATGAACAAGTCAAAATGGAATCAAATCCGGCAGACGATTCTAACAATATTCTAATTATATAATTATAATATATATATATATATCTTAAAAACAATACAGTCATGCATGTGATCAACCACATAACACAGCCTTGTCAAAACAGGCAATTTCCCACTTGTATAGTGCCTATTCATAAGCTCCCTTCTTCAGTAATGTCATATTATCAGGGGAGACAAGGGAGGTGCCATTAGAACTGAAACAATACACTTCTTCCCAAGGACAAAAGCAAGTGATTCACACAGAAAATTACTCCAACCACCCAGTGTCTATTCAACCCCATTCAGTAAATGGGACATTCATGTTTTAAGAGGAGAACACAATACACACAGAAGTAGAAATACAGACACATATAACTTACCCAGACAAAGCGAACCTCTCAGAGAACCCATTATTAAGTCATTTCCTTGGAAACAGAGACTTTTGTGTCAGACAAGCAAAATGCTCCCCAGTCTCTCTGTGCCCACTTTACTTCCTACCTACTCCCCCAAATAGCCTGTCCAGATCTGCTTTTCAAAACTTACCTATTGCTATGGGAGGGGGAGGGAAAAAACATGAATCCTGTAACCATGGAAAAAATTCTAAACCAATTAAATAAATTAAAAAATAATAAAAAAGAGGGGAAAAATAAATAAAACTTACCTATTTAATAAGAAATATGCAATTGTACCACCACCACCACCACCAAAAAATTGAAGTCTAGGGAATAAATTCATAACTTTCCCAGCACTTTAAGTCTACTTAAATTTTTAACTACAGAAAAGTTTTTGGAGTTTGGATCAGTTTTTGGAATTAAACCCATCTCGTTCTTTGCACATGACTACAAAATCTTTTATACCCTCTCTCAACCCCAGCATATAGGGGGGGGGGGGGACAGGAAAAAAAAAAAGACCTAGAGGAAAAAAAAGGCCTGGGGAAAAAGCTTCGGAATTTACCAGCAATGGGACTATGGACAAATGATTTTCTCTCTGTGGATATGAAGGGAAGAAAAGAGAGAATATAAGTTTAATGAATTTCAATGAAATATATTACATGCATGCAGAGAGCATACACACTGTGAATTCCGCTCGATTCTGCTTTGAGGCAGTTCAAGATAAATTTCTCAGGTCCTTTTCCCTTACTCATCACAAAGTGCAATCAGTTCCCAAATCCCCCAACATTCTTGTAGATTTGGCCTCTGCTTCCTCCAACCAAGATAAGTGAATCGACTTGAAGAAAAAGATGATAATGACCAGAAGTCATAGTACTTAAAATGTAATCTATTTGTTGAGAAAAAATCTAAAGGTAATACACATCATCCATTTCTTTACAGTTTAAAAGTTTCAATGCTGATAGAGAAGTTTATCCAGAGTAGAAATTACTCTCCATGTTTACAAATGCCATGTAATAGTATTATTCTGTATCCTACATCTTATATATTTGTTGACTTAAGAAAATGGTGTTAGGAGGCACTTAAGCAACTCAGTGGATTGAAAGCCAGACCTAGAGATGGGAGGTTCCTAGATTCAAATCTGGCCTCAGACACTTCTCAGCTGTGTGACCCTGGACAAGTCACTTAACCCCCACTGCCTAGCCCTTACCACTCTTCTGCCTTGAAACCAATACACAGTATTGATTGGAAGAAGGAAAATAAGGTTGTAGGTTTTTTTTAATTAAAAAAAAGAAGAAAGAAAATGGTGTTTAAATTGTGAAGGCCACCAAAACTGTCTACAGTCTCTTTAGGACAAATGTTTTCTAGATAGCACAGTGGATAGTGTCAGTCCTGGAGTCCAGAGGACCTGGGTCCAAATCCAACCTCAGACACTTACTAAGCTGTGTGATCTGAGCAAGTCACTTAACCCTGACCGCTTGGCCCTTACCCTTCTGTCTCATTGATAGTAAGACAGAAGGTAAGTATTTTATTTTTTAAATGCTTAGTAGGTTGAAAGCACTGTGCTAGGGAGAAACAAAGTTTGAAACAAAGTCCTCAAGGAGTTTATGTTCTAAACACAGATGAGGACAGAGAAAGAAAAGTAAGCACACAAAAGTAAAAATGCATTAGAATTACAAAACAAAAGCATGAAGTCTAAAGGGAAAAGTCATGACTAATATAGGATTTCCAGAATGTTTCCTGGAAGATTTGGATAAGAAAATTAATAAGTAAAGGTCAGGGAGAATATTTCAAGCAAAAGAAAGCCTAGAGGTGGAAGTTCACAAGATACCTTAGAGAGGCAATAGTTAACCAGGCCAGATTACATTGTGTTTGATAAGAAGGAACAGAAGCAAAAGCTAGAAAGGTAGTTATAAGACCATGAATCCAAGGCAAAGAGGCTAAACTTCATTTTTTTAAAACCCCAAAATTCCAAAACTAAGGCTAAGAAAGATTATTCTGCTTAGACTGATGGATGGATTAGAGATGAGTTGGGATAGTTGGGGGAAGACAAATGTGTTTCAATGCAACAAAACCCCATTATGAAATAGCATTGCAAAACCAGTTAGAAAGTGAGAGATAAGATATAAAATTTTAACTAACTACCATAAACATACTTTCAATTGAGGAAGCTCTAGACTAAGGATTCTTAAACCTGGAGTCCA
Source organism: Monodelphis domestica (assembly GCF_027887165.1). Taxonomy (NCBI): domain Eukaryota; kingdom Metazoa; phylum Chordata; class Mammalia; order Didelphimorphia; family Didelphidae; genus Monodelphis; species Monodelphis domestica. Next base: position 194,511,201 of record NC_077233.1, read on the forward strand.
TAAATCCATAAATCTGAGAGGCTATGTGAACTTGGATGGGGCAAAAAAATCTTTATTTTCATTAACATTTGATTTCCTTTGTTAATCTTGGTATTTTATTTTAGGCACTTAAAAACAGTATTCTGGGTGCGGCATCTAGGTAGCACAATGGATAGTCAGGTCTGAAATCTATAGGACCTGGGTTCAAATATGACTTACATACATCTTGGCTGTGTGACCCTGAGCAAGTCACTTAACCCTATTTGTCAAGCCCTTACCCCTCTGTCTTAAGAATTGTTACTAAGACAGAAAATTAAGGGTTTAAAAACAAACACTTTTCTAAGAAGGGATCCACAGTGTTCACCAGACTGCCAAAGGGACCCTTGGAAGAAAAAAAGGTTAAGAATCTCTGTTCTAGCCACCTTGTGAACTTCTCTGAAGGGTCCCTTGAAACTATGTTTTTAAAAAATAAAGCAACAAATTGATTCCTAAAGAAACATGTGTTCCTTTAAGGGAAGGCAAGAGAGAATTTATTTTGTATTTCTGGAGAAACCTAGCTCTGGAAGAAGAAACAAAATGGAAGAATGAAACCAAGTAGCCAAGAAATCCAAAACTATTTGACTAAATTTGAATGAAGGAAACAGTGAAGTAGGCATATAAATAGTTACTAACCGCAAACACAAAACAAAACGAAATCAGAAAACAAAACTGGGAAAATGAGAATTATGTAAAGTAAAAAAGAGAACACAAATTTTTATCCTGGACAATTTGGCATTTCATCATCAAAGCAAAAGAATAGGCTATTTTGTAAATTACTTTCAGGGCTTTTTTTCCCCCAGAAGAGAGCATAAATAATAATTATCTAAGTGTGTAAACTAATTATAAGTTCATATTTATTTAGCATCTTTCATCTAAGAGCTCAGAGTTTACATCCAATAACTAATTAGACCTAAATGCTGTGGAGTAGGTGACCGTGTTATAACGCTGGCTTTTTATATGTCTAAAAATCTACTGAAAACTTTCTTGTCCAACTTCTCCAAGTGTCAGGGTCTGACACAACAAAAGGCACCATCTGACTCATCTGAGTTTTATCTTATTTCTACCATAAAAATAATTTTCTTTAACAACTTGTCAGAGCAAATGAGTGATAAGAAGGGAAAAAAAACCCCACCAACTGTCTCACTTAACTGCTAGATTAGGAATTTCTCTTTTTACTTAAATTCAGCTGGGACTTTTCACTTTAAGTTAAAAGTAGAACTTAAAAACACACACACACACACACACACACACACACACACACACATTCCTCAGATTTTTCTTTAAAGCTCACTATTTACTCTGGGAGAGGCAGCCTACAGAAAAAAAGTATCCAACTGACAATCAGAAACCCTGGGTCCCAGGCTTGGATCTCTCCCTTCTTAGTCATGAGACACTGAACAAGTTACAACTTCTCTGAATCTGTTTCTTCATCTGCAAAATGGGAATATAATAATGCCCTGCCCCCTTTGCTTGGCTTTTATGAATCCCAAATAAGATAACATGTGAAAAGCACTTAGGAAATTTTAAGCTACTACATAAAAATGTAATTTATTATCCTCAACATCACCAAATTAAAAGACCTTCAAATTTTCACCCAAAAAATCCTTTTCATAAAATGTTATGATGCTAGAATTGTTTTTATATTTTTAACTAATAATAATTGCTATCATTTGTTGGCAAAATTATCTTATTTGATTCCCATAATCTTGAGAAATAGATGCTATTGTAATCCCCACTGTACATGTGAGAAGACTGAGGCAGACACACAAGTGACATGCCCAGGATCACACAGATAAGGGTCTAATGCCACAGTTGAACTCAGTTTTTCCTGATTGTAGGTCCAGGGCACCACGTACTTTGCTGCCTAACTTTAGGCTTCAACCAAACTGAATCAAGTAAACCAAACATGGATTTAGAATTTGAGAAAGGGAAAATGGGGACAATTAGGTAGTAAAATGGATAGATCATCAGACCTGGAGTTGGGAGATTCTGGGTTCAAATCAGACCTCAGACACTCCCTAATTGTGTGACCTTGGGCAAATCACTTAACCCTATTTGCCTAGGCCTTGCCCTTCTGTCATAGAGATGTTACTAAGAGAGAAAATAAAGGTTTAAAAGGATGCAAGAATAGGAGTTCAAACTCAGGGCCCCATCAGTCTTTCACTCATATATTAATGATAGAAGCATTTTAATAATAGGACTGTTTTAATTGCATCCAAGAAAATCTGACATGCTTATTTTATAAAAATTGCTTGGCTGAAATATGAGATGGTTGTCTCTGCATAGGTTAATGATGTTATGGTAAGGCTAAAATAACGTATTTAATAAAAGGAGGTTGTCAGCATTTTTGTCACCACCAGAGAAAAAACTTAGCATTTCAAAGAAAAGTTTTTCTTCCCCTTAATTTTGTTTTGGGAATCCATTTTAAAGAATAACCACCTTACATACCTCTGGGGAAATTGCAGGACTTGTCACATAAACTATTTCAGCTCATCACAATCAAATGTTTTATATTCCAGTGCAAGTTTAGACACATAATGTAAGATGCCTCCCTGGGATCTAATATACACCAGACTGAGTATTTCCAGATTAATTAGGAATGCTAGAGCACTTTCAGGTTACTATAGCCAAATTTAATTTGAGAAAAGGGAGGCATGAGTGGTAGATTTGTTATTAGAAGATTTGATAACCCCAGGCTAATCAATTAGAGCCTCTTAGAATCTCAGTGTCTAAATCTGTAAAAACAAACAAACAAACAAAGAAATGAAGCAGATGGATTAGATAGCTATTCTAATATCCCTCCAACCTCTGGATGTATTATCTCTTCAGAGTAATTTTATTCCAAAACATAGACAACTGACAAAAATATTCTAACAAACTGAAATATCCCCTAACTGATTTTGAACATTAGAAAGATCAGAATTTAAGGACACCTCAAAAGGGTCAAGCTTTCAACTGACATGATGCATTTTTTTATTCATAAGGTAGAGAAATGAAAAAGATGGAAAAAATAGAATGAAAAGGATTTTAAAAAAGGATGAAAAATTATCACTTCAAAGTAAAATTATTTTTTAAATTGTTAATTATGGGCAGCAAGATGGCTCAGTGGACAGAAAGCCCAATGGGTTCAAATATGGCCTCAAACACCACTTACTAAACTTTTATAAATCCCTTAACTCCAACTGCCTAGCTCTTACCACTCTTCTGCCTTGGAACAGAGTACCGATTCTAAAACATAAAATAAAGGTTAAAAACAAATTGTTAATCAACATGCCTGATTGGTCCTCTAGTGTTAAAGCACAATTTAAATTGTAGACCTCTATGCTCATTTAATTCAAGGTTTCCATTAGTTCCTTCAAATAATGTTTAGCAGAGGGAGAACTCAAGAGATATTTAATAATGGTAATGAGATTAAATCACTAAATGGTAGATCAGTATCTCATAGTTATTAAACTCTGAGCTCTTTGGGAGCAAAAAGTGGTTCTTTTTTGGTTTGGTTTTGTTTTCTCTTTCTTTTATATACCAGTGCTGAGCAAAGTACCAAGCCCAGAGAAAGCTCTAAAATGTTTGTTAACTTCAATCAATCACTTGTCACCTTAGTTACTGCAATGGCCAACTCACTGGTCTTGTCACCTCCAGACTCACCTCTCTAATTCTTCATCTCCACAGTTGCCAAAGTAATGTTACTTAAACATACTAACCATGGCAATAAATTCTCATGGCTCTCTATTACTTCTAGGGTCTAAAGAAAAACCCCTGTATTGGGCATTTAAAGACCTTTACAATCTGACTCCAACCTATGCCTTTCCAGCCTCTTTACCTCTTGCACCATTTTATGAACTCTTCCATTCAGTCCAATAAGCCTGCCCATCGCTCCTTATACCCATCATCCCGTCATCATCACCTTGTATATATTTATGTACATGCACACATCTCCTTCCCCAATGGAATATAAACTTTAAGAGGGCAGGGCCTTTTTTTTTTTTGCCCTTACCTTCTGTCTTAGAATCAATACTGTGTATTAGTTCCAAGGCAGAAAAGTGGTAAGGGCTAGGCATTGGAGGCTGTGACTTGCCCAGGGATTTGAACTCTTCCTGATTCTAGCAGAACTCTATCTGCTGCACCACTTAACTGCCTAGAGGATAACAGGTATTTAATATTTAATAAATGCTCGTTAAGCAACTGGTTAATTAGAAATGTGGTGCTATAAAACTTAAAAATCATATGCTGGCATTAAAATATTTTAAAACTGCTACCATCTTATGTTTTTATTGTTGTTTTTTTCAGTAGAGACTGATTGATCTCAAGGAGCCATGTGTAAACTCTGGAATCCTTGTGCACATCTGGGATGGGACTAGAAATGCTGCGAAACAGGTAGAAAGGGTAGAGGGAGGTATAGGGAAACCAGGAAGGGGAAAAATCAACCTCCAACTAATGGCCATAGGCTCTAACTCAGAAACTCACCCATTGCTGTAGTCATAAAACACTGAAGAATGCCAAGATAGCCATGTGGGATGACTCTTTCCTTAATTTTAGTTTTCTGAACTTTGAACATTCCTTAGGTAAAAAAATAACTTTAAACCAGGTGGAATTTTCAACAAAAAACATAATAAAATAATTGATGTTTCTCTCCTTTTGTTTCTACCACTTATTAATAATTGGTATGCTAATCAAGCTTTAGTTCAAATTACTTTAAAAGGTCCTTCATATGGCATGGGTAAAATTCCATCTCTCTTTTATTCCTCACTCAAAAGTCTGGTTCAAAACAAAATTTTGACAGCATGAAGATAAGTGGACAAATTCTAGCCTGTGAAATGCCCTCACATCTGTAGGGATAACATAAATACATAATCTAAAATATTTCAGGTATTTCTTATAAACTCTTTCTGAGACAAGACCAGAGTCTTGTTATGTTAACAAGCCAGACAATTAGATACGTAATACATTTTGTTGAAGATGACAAAAATCACAAACGTATTCATACTCTACAAAGGAAGTGGGCACTAGAAAAACATTTCATTCTAGATAGAACAGCCCTGTGTCTGATCTAACCACAAACACCTTGAACAAGAGAATTCATTTCAAAATATTTTCTTTAGAACCACCCTAAATTATTACAGACAAAAAGCTTAGAGTATGGAGTACAGATTTCATCAGATTAGAAGAGAATGTCATTAGATGAATTATAGAAATTACATTTTGGCATGGGATGCAACTATATGCAATTCCAAACATTTCAAATAGCAGGCAAATTTCCAAGTTTCTGCTAATTCATTCAGATAATTTCTTCCCTCTGTAGTCTGTTCCAAATTATCTATTTGTAATTTCTGAGATATCAACAATGGAAAATAACTTTAATTTCCAAAGTTTACTTTATTCTACCACACTAAAATCAGAAGACTTGTTGGCAAAAGAGAGGAAGCTATTAGTTAGAAACTTTCAAAAATCAATTACTTAAATTGTCTTTCTGGACTAAATACTATTTTATGTCTCTCTAGATAGTCATTCAGTAAATCAGTGTGAAAATTCCACCTGCTCTCTAATTAATAAAAGAGACCCCTTCACCCACATCCTTCAACTTCCCCCTTCCTTTGTAAGCTTTAGGGTTTTATATATGTTAATGACTTTAAATAGCAAAGAAAAATTCAACAAAATTGTATTAGTCACTAAAATGGAAACAGAAATCTAAACACATAACAATGCTGTCAATTAGAGTTCAAAAGCATGGCTTCATGGAAGATAAAAAATGTCACTCTAAAAAAACCTTATAGAACTATTTATCCATACCTTGAAAAACACAGACTTAATTTTCATATCTAAAGGTAGATAACTTCATAAAGAATGACTGTTGAAATATGAATAGGCCAAATCTCAAGCAAAAGTGACAAAATAAGATATCCTTTGGTTTTGATATCTCCTTGACCACAAAAGATTGAGTTGGCTTCATCTCTGCCCAAAAGACTATAAAAATGTGCAAGCTCTTTGATGCAACAGTACCACTTCTAGTTCTGTGTCCCAAACGGATCAAAGAAAAAGGAAAAGGACCTGTATATACTTAAATATTTATAGCATCTCTTTTTGTAGTGGCAAAGAGTTGGGAAATTGAAGGGATTCTCATCAATTGGAGAATAGCTGAACAAGATGTGGTATATGATTGTAGTGGAATATTATTGTGCTATAAGAAATGAAAAGGAGGCATTTCAGAAAAACACAAGATTTGTATGAACTGATACAAAGTAAAGTAAGAACTGGGAAATCATTATAAACCATCACGTGGCACTGTTGTACTGATAATCAACTGTGAAAGACATGGTTATTCTGATCAATACAGTGATCCAAGACAATTTCAAAAGATTTATGAGAAAAAAAAATCATCCATTTCCAGAGGGAGTTAATGAACTCTGAGTGCAAATTGAATTATAATTTTCTCACTTTATTTACCTTGCTTTTTAAAAAAATATATGGTTAATGCAGAAATATACTATTGCATGATTTCATGTGTATGATTGATATCATATTGCTTGCCTTCTGAGAGGGTAGAGAGAAAATTTGGAACTCAAGATTCTTTAAAAGAATGTAAAAAATAAATAAGTAATAAACGATTTTTAAAAAGAAGTTTTAAATGGTCAAAGAATATGAACAGGCAGGTCTCAAAAAAAAAATAATTAAAGCTATCTATAGCCATGTGTGTAATTAGAATCTGTTACCCTAAAAACTATGATCCCAAGCAAAACTACAATTCCCAGCACCCTTCCTGTTGTTACATGCTGATGAAGACAGGATATAAATTGAGTGGAGTTCTGTGTCTGGCTCTCTTTCCTTCTTGTTGAGACTTTGGTGGAGCGGGGATTTTTGAGCAGGTAGAAAAACTTTGTCCTTAGGTTCTATCTTGTCTGATAATAAACTTTATAAAAATAATACTTAAAGTGTTGGACATTAATTTAACTCTTACATTTATGATGCCCAGTGTGGGACTCAGAACCCTTAATTCTCTCTAAGTAGATTAGTTTGAAAAGAAACCAGTTTTAGGATGTCTTTTCTTCCTATCATTCCAGGGTGCACTGGTCCTTGTAAGGAGAAATTCATCTCTCTACACCCCCTTACCATTCTAGCCTGCCCAGTCTCTACAATACATGCTCTGTGGGATTCCTCCACACTAAGTTCAGCACAGAATTCTCCCTCACAACGGATGATGATACTGGGGAGGGTAAGGAACCTTAAAGAGTCTGGAGGTGGATTTTAAGTCTTTTCAGACACCATTGTTTTTATGAAAAATCTCTGTATCAGAATCCGGGAAAAAAAAAAAAGGACTCTTGAATTCAGTGCCTATATCCCGTCACAAATATTGTATTTGCTGATTGCTTGTTTTAAGATTTTATTTTGTTTGTTAAATTCACATATTGGTTCTAATCTAATATACTCTGTTACACCATGTCACATTAAGGTATTGTGTTTTGACAATTAGCTATGTGTATTGTTACATTGTCTTTATTTGTACCTCCCCATATGACTGGACTGGAGAAGATACCATTATAAAAGTACCTTTGAGTTGTTTGTAACAAGGGGTAAGGGTCCATTTAGTAGCTGACTTGAAGTGCTATAGCACTATTCCCCACCTCCACATTTATAAAAATGTAATGGATGAGATATAAAAAGACATGCCTTTTACGGCTGTTACGGTCTCATACCAGAGGAACTGGGAAGGTCTTCTTAGGGGGCCTGTTACCCCTGGATGGAGCATTTCCCATGAAGCCTAATAGCTTCTGGATGGTTTTTAACTCTTCAGCTTAATCTACCTTCATCAGAATTATCTAGATTCTTGGTGACATTTTAGACCCAAAAGGTTTTCTTGAACTAGCTGCTATACTACTGTTTTTTAAAAAAGCTGTTTTCTTAGTGAAAATTAATGTATACTGAGTTGATCCATGTGTTTGTCAACACCTTCGGGGGGGGGGGAGATTGTATAATTGTCATAAAATTCTAGTTTTATAAAAGTTAAGAAACTTGCTACCTCCCAGAATCCAGGAAGTGAACTGCTTGGAGAAGGCGCCATGGAGATGCCTACAGAAACCTCACACTGCAAGGAAAGATCCAGAATGAACTTTGGGTTGTAGTGAAATTGAACTGAGAATTGAACACATTTATTTTGTATACATACTCTTATGCCAAAGGGGACTGCCTCCTAATTAGTTTTTTGTCAATGCGTCTAGCAATCGTTGGTTTTGTTCTCTTTCCTTTTGACCCCCAATTATTGTAATTGTAACCCCAAATTATTGTAATTTATAAATTGGTTACATTTATATGATCCATTGGGGAGACTAGTCTCCCAAAGGATCCTGGGGAATTGTGTAATTAGAATCTATTACCCTAAAAACTACGATCCCTATCAAAACTACGATTCCCAGCACCCTACTCACTTCCTGTCATTATATGAGGATATAAATTGGGTGGAGTTCCATGTCTGGCTCTCTTTCCTTCCAGTTGGGGCTTTGGTGGAATAGGGATTTTTAAGCAGGTAGAAAAACTTAGTCACGTGGCTCTATTTTGTCAGATAATACACTTCATAAAAATAATACTTGGAATTTAGGGTTGGTTGAAGTATTGCACAATTAATTTAAATCCTACTCATGTTAAAAATGCTTCAAATCACTATTACATAAGAGATGCAAATTAAAACAAATGATATACCTTTCAGACTGGCTATTATGACAGAAAAGGAAAATTATAAAACTTGGAGGGGATGCAGGAAAATTGAGATATTAATGAACTACTGGGGGAATTGCAAACTGATCCAACCATTCTAGAGAGCATTTTGGACCTATGTCTAAAGGGATGTAAAAGACTACATATATTCTTTGACCCAACTATACCATCACTGTATCCCAAAGAGATAAAAAAAAAAGGAAATTGGAAAGTTGGGAAACACCCATCAATTGGGGAATGGATGAGTAAATTATAGTATATAATTGTAATGGAATACTGTTGTGCATAAAAAATAAGCAGGAGGAGCTCAAAAAAATGTGTAAAGACTTATACAAACTGAAGCAGAATGAAGTAAGCAGAACCAGAACATTGTACACAGTGACAGAAATAGTGGCAATGAACAACTATTAGACTTAGCTATTTTCAGCAATACAATGATACAAAACAATTCCAAAGGTCTTATGATAAAAAAAATGTCATCTGCTTCCAGAAAAAGAACTGATAATATCTGAATCCAAACCAAAGCAAACTGTTTTCACTTTCTCTCTTAATTTTTTTTGAGTTTCCTTTCAAAAAAAGATTAATACTGGAAAATGTTTTAATTATTTATTTTTAAATTTATTAAATTTATATTTTTATTTATTATTTATATTGTATAAACTCAGAAAGAGTTTATAAGAAATACCTCAATTTATATATTTATTAATTTAAATCTATATCAGATTCCTTACCGTGACAAGGGGGCGAGGGAAGAAGGAAAGGAAGAAGAGAATTTAAGACCCAAAATTCTTTTTTAAATGTTGGAAACTATTTTTACATATAATTGGGGAAATTTTTAATTTATTTTTTAAAAAAAGGAATTGGGAGATAGGTAGATGGATCAGTGGATAAAGAGCCAAGTAAGAGATGGGAAGTCCTCAGTTCAAATGTCCTCTCAGATATTTCCTATCTATGTGACCCTGGGCAAGTCACTTAATTCAGATTGCCTAGTCCTTACTGCTCTTCTGCCTTGGAACCAATACACAATATTGATTCTGAGATGGAAGGTAAGATTAAAAAAGAAAAAAAGGAGTTAGTTTCATTTTTCTCGAATCCTTTTTTTACTTTAAAGATAAAAAAAGAGGGGGCAGCTAGATAGCTTGAATTGAGAGGTCCTAGGTTCAAATCTGCCTATGTGATCCTGGACAAGTCACCTAACCCCCACTGCCTAGCCCTTACTGCTCTTCTGCCTTGAAACTAATACATAATATTGATTCTAATATGGAAAGTAAAAGTTTAAAAAAGTGAATAAAATTTTATGTATATTAGTCTGAAATGTATAGTTTAACATCAACTGTCATTCAAAATTCCTCACATTTATGATGTTTCCTCTCTTCCTTTATATTTTCTTCCTCTCCAAAAATACATTTCTCTACTTTCTATATTGTCTCACCACCAACTCTTTGTTCTCTCACAATTCCTCCCCTTCTATTTCTCTCTGAAGTTGAGAATCATAGAAGCATAATATTAAGAGGTTGGGAGGGTAATTAGAAGCTGAGTCCAATCTCTTCATTTTTCATATGAATCCACTGAGGCCCCCCCCAAAGATAAGTGACTTGTCCAGGATCACACAGCCACTAGGTATGTGATGCAGGATTTTCACTCTGGACTCCCTAACTTATCCAGTACTAATGAACTGAGATATAACCCAAAGGCCAGATGACTTTGATATCGTTTTGTTGTACAAATGGAAGTAAATTATCAGTTCTCTAAGTTTCCCTCTCATTTAATTTATAAATGAAAATAATATTGATTGCCTCATCTAGTGTTACTGGATCAAATGACTTGAAGGGGTTTTTTTCTCTCTAAAAAGGAGCTTTATTCACTGCATTTCAATTCATGCAGTTGAAAGTCTATACAGCAGAGAAGATGAGCACAATCTCATTAATATTAATATTAATTGCTTCTTGAAGGGAAAAAATGGTGGGATAAGCAGAGCAAGGGAAGAAAAGGAGAAAGCAAGCCCCAGTTTCCCTGGGTCAGAGGGGGTCCAGACGAAATGAGACATTGACTATGAAGGCAACTTCATCTTTGAACATGAAGACTGTTTCCACAGTTTTCCAGAGGCAAATGCTTAGCTCTGGACAAGGGAGTACAGGTCAGCCACCCAGTGACCTAGGGCAGTGGGTGCATTGGCCAGAAGTGGCAAGTAAAAGTTAAAACAGCTGTTATAGAAGCCTGTGGGCTACTCTCACACCAGGAGAGCTGCTCCTGGGAAGAAGGGGCAAGAGGAGGCAGCCACGTTCCTCAAAAAATGCTAAAAATATGTTATCATGGAATATTTTCCCATTACATGCACGTAAGAGACAAAAGTGATTGTGAGCAGCAAGGTGACACAGCAGAGAGAGCACTGGACTTTGAGTCAGCAATACTCTTCTTCTGGAGTTCAAATCCAATCACCGACACTTCTAGCTGTGTTATTACTTACTACCCTGGATAAGTCAATTCACCCAGTTTGCCTCAATTCCTCATTTTGTGAAAGAAGCGGGAGAAGGAAATTGCAAACCACTCTAGTATCTTTGCCAAGAAAACCTCAAATGGAATCACAAAGGGTCATACTGAAATAACTGAACACAGCAAAGAAATTAAAAGAATAATATGGACTTACTGCAGACCAAAATGAGTATGTCTATTCTAATTAGACATATACCATAATGCACTCTCACTTGATTTTTCTTGACTTTCAAATTGTCCCGTCTGAAAAATATTTCATTCATAGACATCTCAACCTTTTTATGAGGGATTATCTTTTTTTTTTTTTAAGTACTTCACCTCCACTGTCTCTGGAAAGGTTAGATGATAAAATCTACTTGCAAACTCTCAGCAGAGATAAAGGGTCTAGAAGGGCAGCACAGGCTAGGGAAAAAAAAGTTTTGTTCTACCTTACATTGAGGGGAGCACAATCAGTCCCCAAGTCTCTTATGAAATCTGTTTTTAAAAGTCTAGAACTAAAAACAAAGAATTAAGAGTATGTAAAGATAACATATATACACATATATGAATATATGTAAATGTGTAGTGTTAGGGTCCAGTGCATCGCCCACCACCAAGGAAAAACCCACAGACAATGCAATCAAGCAGAAGGGTCCTTTATTCTGGTCAGCACAAGAGTTCCGCCTGCAGTTGTGAGTGCAGAGTCTTTTATACCCAATGCCTGACAGCATATCACTAGCCACCATACGCTGCCCACAAGTTTCTCCTGGAATCTATGTTTTGGGCATCAGTACAAGTTTCTCCTGGACTCTACATTTTGGGCATCGGCACATTTAGGTTCCCTGACAGGGGTCTGTTGGTCAGATGTTCTACAGTGATATGTGTTGTACTGAGTAGCTCCCTGCTTGGGACCCCCTCATTAGATACGTAGGTGAGAGAGATATAGATAGATAGATAGATAGATAGATAGATAGATAGATAGATAGATAGATGGATAGATAGATGGATAGATAGATAGGAGAGAACTTCTCACAGGCTCTAAAGATTTCTTCCACCTCAATATAAAAAAAATATATTCTTCCTCTAGGTTCAAGAATACCAGAATTTTATTGCTCTCTCATTCTATGGCAGGAAAATTCCTCAAAAGAAAAATTCCTCAAGACCAAATGATTTTTAAACTTTTCTTTCTTTTGTTTCTGGGTGTGTGTGTGGGGGGGTGAGACCACCATTAATGATATATTTTTTTTACTATATATATAATCCATAATAAGATAAAAAGTATCCCAGGAAGCAGTTCAGTTCTGGAAAGTCTTTACAATAGTCAGCCACCTGCAAGGGGATGATTATTCACTGGATTCCCAGTTCATAGGGTGAAAGCACCTAAGTGTGGAGAGGGGGAACAAAACAAAGAAACCAGATGGCTTGGGGGAAGGGTTCCTTCCTTTGGCCAGCCCCCAAATTAAGCATCCTGCCTTTTGTAGTTCAAGTTATTTGCTCAAACTCAAATGTATTCTGAGGCAATAGGATTAAATGGGGGGGAAATGGGGAAGAAAGAATCCTGTATCTTAAAATCTTCTCCAATGTAGGAGAAAACAAAAGAGAAATTTACCAAGCTCCACATTCAGTGGAGAAGAGGGACTTCTCTATTATCTTAATTAGATAAAACTCTTCAGTTAAGTGGCTCAGTGGATTGAGAGCCAGACCTAGAGAGAGGAGTTCAAATTTGACCTCAGACACTTCCTAGCTATATGACCCTAGGCTATATTTAACCCTCATTGCCTAGTCTTTACCATTCTTTTGCCTAGGAACCAATACACAGTATTGGTTTTAAGACAGAAGGTAAATGTTTAAAAAAAAAAACTTCAGGATGTCATCTTTTTCATTAAAAAGCCTTAAATAAACCAAGACAACCATAATTAAACAATTACATGAAGAATGTGTGATATCAGGTAGGGAACATCTTCCAACAGGTAAAGGCAAACAGTGCACAAAAGTTAAATGAGATTTGGGCAATGTACCCAAAAAAATTGTGTCTGTGATAGCATTTGATGCTAGGTCTTCCTGCTTGTAAATCCAGCAATTTACTCAGGAGGGAGGGAGGGACGGAGGGAGGGAGGGAAGGAAGGAAGGAAAGAAGGAAGGAAGGAAGGAAGAGAGGAAGGGAGGAAGGAAGGAAGGGAGGGAGGAAGGAAGGAAGGGAGGAAAGGAGGAAGGAATACCTGTCACTTTCCCACCCCACTCCCACCCTCAAAACTAACCCATATAGGCTAGCGATACAGAAGACCTGTATGGTAAGCACAATAAAAATAAATTGCTCATTTCCCAAAGAACAAAATTATAAGCCCCACCAAGCCACTATAAATGAAATTTTATCCAGTAATACTAACTTGAAGATTAAAGCTCTTTAAGGGCACAACTCACAGATTTTCTCTAAGGAGTCACTGGAGAAGAGGGACTGGAAGCTCAGGAAGAAGCAGACCACAGGATAGTTACCTTTCCCCCTCCCAACCCCGGTTTCACCTCTCGTTTCTTAAAAAAGAATAAAAGAAGAAAGAGGAAAGCCAGTTAATCCACATATTTCCTTCATCTCTCTGGTCAAACAGAAAAGAGAATCACCCCCCCCCCATCACAGAACAAGAATAGAAAGTTAGGGGAATCATATTGAAGCAATTTACACTGAATTACATATTGCTAGAATTGAAATGACCTAACCATTCGTTTATAACATCGTAAACCAGATCTTTTATATTTTGCTTATTTTCACGCAGGCTATGAATTGCGCTTATTTCTCAGGGACGCTAGGTAAATATCCCCACCCTTAACGATGACCCCAGAATGCAAATGAAACAAAGATTCTCTCATGACAGGTGCCCAGAGGCTCGTTAGCTTCTTCCGAGATACGAAGCACACCTGTAACAATCCTGAACACGGGGGTCCCAGCCCAGCGCCAACAAAGGCTTATCAACTTTCAGATGCCTCTTGGGCTCCCCACCAAACTAGTACTAAAGAGAGAGGTGTAATCTGGCCCCTGAGAAGCCGCTTTCCTCTGTCATTTGCACATGCTTCTTTCCTCAGAGCTGGCAGTATACACTTTGCAAGAAAGACGTAAGATATCACTTCCGTCAATTTACACCTTCCTGCCATCTGCAATATTGCTCCAGTGGAAAGCGTCTACTACATACCACCCTCCCCCAAAATGGAATTTTCCCAACCAAAGATTAAGGAAAAAAAAAAAACTTTCCTAACAAAGAGAATGATTAGGGAATAGAAGGAGCCTCGGGAATTTTCCTATGGATCTTTAAGAACACCAGACCGGAGATACCTGATATTTCACCTGAGATACTTGAAATCCTATTTGGGAGAAACAGAATGAAACCCTGAAAAACTCTCAAAACTACTTTTAGCTGCCTAAATCAAAGATCCCACCATTCCATGACTAGAAATTAAACTACTCCTCTGTGGTTAATCCTGTAAATTTCACACACTCTCAGCATTCAAAGGAATTTCAGATTCCTTTCTAGCCAATTCCAATCTAGCCAATTCCTAAAGGAACAACTCCCTTTTATGATAATGGCAATAAACCTATTTCTAAAGGAAGTACATTTTACTCTTGGACAACTTTAATTATCAGGAAGCTTTTGCTTATGTTGAACCCAAATTGGCCTAAATGCCTATTTTCCATTCTAAAGACAAACCAGTGCTACTACGAAGGTTTAAAAGCCACAATGGGCTTCACTATTTTTGGAAGCTGGTACAATCAAGCTACCAAGGCAGCCAATTTGGGAGCTCCCAAGAGAAAGTAACCCCAGATCTCATTT
Organism: Monodelphis domestica; assembly: GCF_027887165.1. Lineage (NCBI taxonomy): Eukaryota > Metazoa > Chordata > Mammalia > Didelphimorphia > Didelphidae > Monodelphis > Monodelphis domestica. The sequence continues at coordinate 194,526,212 of NC_077233.1, forward strand.
CTATGAGATATAGTCACTATAGAGTCAAAGGCGGGAAGTAGTTTTAAAATTCCTTTGCTGTATTTTTTTAATGAGGAAAAGCATTTTAGAAGTGTGAATGAACCTTTCAAAAACAGATAACATTAATCCAGCTGAAATCTTTCTCTGGTCAAGGTATATACATACAAAGCAAAGACATTTTAAGCAGTAGGCTCTGATGCTAAAGCTTTAAGATGTGATTTTTCTTCTTTTTTAAACCTTTATCTTCCATGTTAGAATCAATACTATGTATTGATTCCAGGGTAGAAGATAGGTAGAGGCTAGATGTTGGGGATTAAGTTACTTGCCCAGGGTTACATAGCTAAGAAGTTTGAGGCTAAATTTAAACCCAGGACCTCCCATATCTTGGACCTGGCTATCAAACCCCTGAGCTGCTTAGCTACCCCCAGGAAAAGGACACAATTTTTAAAAAAGTTCATATACTCCCTCCCTTCCACATTTTAAAAAACCCTTTCCTTCCATCTTAGAATCAATACTGTTTATTGGTTCTAAGGCAGAAGAACAGTAAGGGCTAGGCAATGAGGGTTAAGTGACTTGCCCAGGGTCACAGAGCTAGGAAGTATCTGAGGTCAAATTTGAACCCAGGACTTCCTATCTCTAGGCCTGACTCTCAATCCACTGAGCCAAGCAGTTGCCCCACCTCCCACAATTTTTGAGCACACTTCATTCACTGAAGGTTCTGAGACAAGCAAAAAGTACATAAGTCATATGACAAAAAGCAATCAGCTTCATTCAAAGGAAAAAAGCCACCCTTGCTCTTAGAACTTACCAACTAGTGTCCTAGATTGTCTTTGAATTCAGACATCCCCATTACACATCAGAGATATTAGGTTCCTTTTTGCATGAAGAATGGGACATGCCCAGTTGGATGGCATCATAAATTTGGCAAGCTCCGCTTTGGGCCAAGGGAGATCATCAAATGAACAGTCAGCATGGCTGAAACATATGCATGCTGCAATTGGAGAAGACTGAAAAAGGATACCAAAGGCAATAGAGCTGCTAATTAATTCCTCTCTCCGTACCCACTGGCCTGGAATATTTCAAGTCACCGAGCAACTGTGATCTGGGAACATGGTTTGGACAATGTTGAGATAATGGCTTGATTTGGTTTCCAACTGCTGGGAGATTCCCTGCAACCCTATCTGGTGAGAACCACTGGTATTCTCTGCTTCCCAACATCTAAAGCAAGACCTGCTTCAAAAAAGCCAGGAATACTTCCTCCCTTTTATCAAAAGTGATATTGTAGAAGCCCATGGGCTGTGCATTACACCTCATCAATCTGACATTGATGAACTCAAAAATTACCTATTTAAAGCAAGTGCAAGCCTTGTTGACTATATAAGGATTTTCTGATGAAAGCTATTTGTTGAATTTGGAGTATACACACACTATACTATATTCCCAGGGAGGAAATTAGATCACTACTGTTATATTATTGGAGGCTGAAGTGCTGCCAAAAAAAAAATGGCAGCAGGGAATTGTCTAGACCTGCAATTAATTTCTTTCTTTCTTTGTTCCTTTTTGCTTTCTGCCTGCCAGCTAGGTGGCTCCAGGCTGGGAGATGGGAGTTCCTAGGTTCAAATCTGCCCTCAGACACTTACTTAGATGGGTGCCCCTTGGCAAGCCCCTCAACCCAGTTTGCCTCAGTTTCCTCATCTGTCAAATAAGAAAGAAATAGCAAACTACTCCACTATCTTTGCCAAGAAAACCCCAAATTGGTGGGGGCAGCTGAGTAGCTCAGGGGTTTGAGAGCCAGGCCTAGAAACAGGAGCTCCTTGGTTCAAATTTGGCCTCAGACACTTCCCAGCTGTGTGACCCTGGGAAAGTCACTTGACCCCTCATTGCCTAGCCCTTACCACTCTTCTGCCTTGGAGCCAATACACAGTATTGATTTTAAGACTGAAGGAAAGGATTTAAAAAAAAAATTGGGTCATGAAGAGTAGGACATGACTAAAAAATAAATGAAAAACAACAGCATATATTGGGTGTCTCCAAAATCTCAGGGTGCAAGCCTGAGAAGGATTAGAAGGAGTGCTGACATATGGATAACATCACAGGTCTATTGAAGCACTGATAACAAACTCCAAGCACAGCACTTTGATGTCACTAACAACAATAACAAACAAACAACAAAAAAAGCCAGAAAGAGCCAGACTGTTTATGGCAAATCTAAATGCCAGTAGAGTCCTATGAGACCTAGAGCTGATATCAAATTCATTCACTGGCCGAGCAGCCTGTATTTGTCTTAGAGGAGCCCAGTAGGCAATTGTAAAATTTGCACCTGGTTATCATTCCCAAGGAAAGAACTTTAGATGCCATAAACTGGAACTCTTTGTTCTTGTAGATATTAATAACAACCTCAAAAAATATTAATATTGACCTCAGATCTCTTTGTTAAACTCTCCAATTATCTGGTCTAGTCCAAGGAAAAATAGTTCATTTCTCTGGCAGCACTTTTCACTCTAGAATCAGAGGACACAGAAGGGCCCAGGGAGATCATCTCATCCAATGCCTCATCCAGCTGAGGAAACCGAGATCCAGAAAGACGAGATGACTTGTTAACAACTCATGGGAGAGTCCACACTCAACTTTAGGTCTTCTAACTCCAAATTAATAATAATTACAACAATAATAAGAGCTCACTTTTATATAGCCCTTAGTATGTGCCAGATACTGTGCTAAATACTTAACAATTTATTATTTCATTTGATTCTCACAACAATCCTGGGAGGTAGGTCCTATTATTATCCCCATTTTACAGATAAGGAAATTGAGGCACAAAGAGATGATAAGTCTGGCCCAGGGTCATACAGCTAGGAGGCCAGATTGAATTTGGGTCTTCCTGACTTCTAAGCCTAATGGTCTATCCACTGCACTACCTAACTGTCCCAATTAGAGTATATTTGCTATGGAAATGAAAATGAAGAGGCAAATATGGAGAAAATGACAGAATGGAATATTGTAAAGGTTTAAACTTGGAGGCAAAACTCTTCCTCTGACATATATCAGCTTCATTGACTCTTAGGATCAATCATCTAAACTCTGGGTGCCCCCAGGCAAATCTCTAAAACTAAATTGCTAGGGAGGTAGTGGGGGTTTCCTGCCCAGGAGAGTTCCTATGTCAAAACAATCGTGAATCTTGTAGAAAAATTATTCCCACTCACTATTTGACAAAAACTGCTGGGAAAATTGGAAAACAGCATGGGAGAGATTAGGTTTAGATCAGCATCTCACACCCTACACCAAGATAAACTCAGAATGGGTGAATGACTTGAATATAAAGAAGGAAATCATAAATAAATTAGGTGAACATAGAATAGTATACCTATCAGATTTGTGGGAAAGAAAGGCACTTAAGAAAAAATATGCCCATTTTACAGATGGGTTCAATTATATAATAATAATAAACATGAGACCCACAATATTGAGATCCTGGGTCTCCTGACTCCAAATTCAGTCTATTTTCCAATATTTGACAATGATACTAAATATATTCTCTGTTTTTCTGTTGCTCTCTATCAACTAGGGATCTGGGTGAAAATTTCCAAGCCAGAAATATTATTACTCTCATCTAACATATAAAATGTGAAGCAACATGTATCACACATGCTCATTACCTGTGACAATCTTTCCAATGTAGAAATAGGTTTGATTTCCTGTATCATACTCTAAATTTTGGTGGGGCAACAAGATGGCACAGGGGATACAGTATGGGTCCTGGAGGCAGGGAGACTCATCTTCTCATGTTCAAGTCTGGCCTCAGACACTTACTAAGCTCTATGACCTTGGCAAGTCATTTAACCCTCTTGGCCTCAATTTCCTCATCTGTAAAATAAGCTGGAGAAGAAAATAGCAAACCACCATCTAGTATCCTTGGCAAGAAAATTCCCAAAAGGGATTATGAAACATTGAATATGAATGAAAGCAATAAAACAACAAATCTCTCAATTCCTCTGCTCCTTTATATTTGCTAAAAATGTCCAAATGACCAATATTGACCAGCTGGGAAAATGTAGGGGTAAATCACTGCATCATTTTGGCCTCTATCTTTCTCACTTAAAAAAAAAAAAGGCTTTTGGACCAGATGATCAAAGTCCAAAGGGCTGTAGATCTGTGTCCAAAATTCTGCAACTCAGACATTTCATCCCAGAGGGGCAGAAAAAAATCCTGCTAGATAATAGAGATTTATTTATAGTATAAACAAAGCATTCCCCCCATTTCTCCGGATTATCAGAAGTTCCATACCTATTAGCTGATTGGTAGTCACTTTTAACAACTAATGGGTGGTAATGAATAGAATGCTAGAGAGTCAAAGACCTGGGTTTTTGTAGTAACTGTGTGACCCCAGGCAAGTCATATCACCTTTGTTTGCCTTGGTATCCTATCTGCAAAAAGTGGATAAAAAAACACCTACCTACCAGGGATACATTGAGAATCAAATAAGATAACATATAAAGCATTATTTTTTTTTAATTAGAAATCTTTACCTTATCACTAAGTATCTAGATTCTAAATCTGAAGAGAGGTAAGGGCTAGGTAATCAGGATTAAGTCTGAGGCCACATTTGAACCCAGATCCTCTTGACTCCAAGCCTGGTGCTCACATAAGGCAAAACTTGAAATATATTCTAAATAAATGCTTGTTTGTTTGTTTTTTCAGTGTGAAACAAAATCAAAGGTCTTCCTTTGTCAACAATGCATCTCTCGATTTTTTTTCCAAATAAAAGAACATAGAATTTGCTGCAGAAAACCTCCAGTGCTGAAGTCATTGACAGTGAAAGAATAAAGATATAAACAAGTCATCTGAAATAGTAGCTAACAGTTGCCAGGACGAGGTTATATGGCCACTGGAAAGATGCTTTCTTGCTCTCCTAGAGGAGCTCCTGCCCACAACACAAGGCAAGGGAGGTAACCAGGGATAGGGAGAGGACCTTCACAAGTCAGGCTTTCGCAACTTAGACATTCCTTTAAAATCCTTTCACTAAATAGCTGTTCTTAAAATGATGACAAATGCCAGAGTTATTGCTGAAAATTATCTATTTGACGGAAAGATCAGCTGGCTCAGAGATAAACAACTGTTCCAAACTCCTTAGGTTTCTGCTTTCAATCACCATAATAATGTATTTGGGGTGTTTTTCTTTTGCTTTCCTTCTTATGTACTTTTTGCAATCTCCTAAAATGTGCCTTGTATATATTAAGCTCAGATAATTTTTTTACACTTCTTGTATTTATTTACAATTATTCTCTACTGCTTCAGAATCTCTCTGTACATACACCACTTTCCAGAAACCCTGGGTCTCATTTTCTTTGCCTACTGAGCAGTCAATTCCTATTAGGTGCTCTGTGACCCTGGACAAGTTACTTAACCCCTCAGCTCCCCAGGCTCCTCTCTAACAAAATAAATTGCAGAGCATGTGATCTGCATTGGAAGAGGGAATTTCTCAAGAAAATCCCAGTCTAGCTTAAAAAAATAATAATAAATAAACTCTATCCCTTGTTCTGGGAGTTTCTGTATGCATTCCTTCACATGTGTATTTTTAAAGGGAAGAGGCAATTCTAGTCTTCAAGAAGGCTAAATGCTTACCAAAGCCACTTGTCAACAAATGCAAATTGCTATCAATACTGGCAACCTGAGTATAATCAGGACCAGCTGGAGTGGATCAATCAGCAAAACTTTTTCTTAAGGAATAGTTATGTTAAGCCAAGTTTTAAAGGCAGGGAAACACATTTGGTAGAATTAGGAGAATTATTCCAAGTGGGAGAGGTGGTATGTGCAAAGATATAAAGGATGGAACTACAGAAATGGATGATGGGGGATGAGGAAGAAAGGGGGAGAGAAGGAAAAGGGTGGCAGAGAAAGAAAGAACTGGAGGGAGGGAGGGGGGGAGAGAGAGAGAGAGAGAGAGAGAGAGAGAGAGAGAGATGAAAGGAAGGTCCCTGAAAGAAAAGAGTATGGACTTAACATTGGATGATAGATGGAAAGGACACCTTTGAGATCAATGAGTTCAACTTCCCTCCCCTTGTTTTACAAATGAGGAAACAAAGGCCCATAGAGGTTCAATGACTTGTGTAGGGTCACACAGCTAGCATAAAAGATGGGTTTTGTACTCAGGTCTTCCTGACTTCAGGTCCAGTGGTTCCAAAGAGGACAACTTCCTCAACAGAGGAGGTATGGGATTAGATTGAAGTGGCCAGAGACTGGAAGCAGGAAGACAAAAGAACTGCTGTATTTTCCATTTGGATGAAGAGAGCCAGGACTGTAAAGTCAGTGGCAACTGTGGAAATAGGCAGAAAGGGGTGAATGGAAAGAATCAGCAGAATAGAGTGAGTTCGATAGGAGACAGGGAATATTAGGATTAGGGAGACAGAAGAAAGTTGAAAACATATGGTGGTTTAGCTGCAAGAATGGGGAAACTGAGAAAACCTCCTTTTGTTACTTTTCAGCATAAAACAAGATAGGAAGCTCAATTTGTTTTTTTAAAAAAATGTTTTTAACCCTTCCCTTCTGTCTTAGAATTAATACTAAGTATAGATTCCAAGGCAGAAGAGAGATAAGAACTAAGTATTTGGAATTGTCACTAGCCCAGGGTCATGCAGCTAGGAAGGATCTGAGACCAGATTTGAGTCCAGGGACTCCTGTGTCTAGGCCTGGCTCTCAGTCTACCGAACCACTTCGTTACCTCCCTCAATTTTTGATATATTTAATCTCCTGTGTTGGTGGAACATGAAAATGGCTGGTACATCAGACTCAAATAGAAACTGTGGCCACTTATCTAGTGTGCAGCTAGGAGACTCAGGAGATAAGAGAGTCGGGTCTAGAATCAGGAAGACTCCTTTCTGAGTTCAAGTTTGTTCTGAGAAACTTATTAGCTGTGTGACTCTAGGCAGGTCACTTAACTCTTTGCCTCAAGTTCCTCATCTGTAAAATGAGCCAGAGAAGGAAATGGCAAATTATTTCAATGTCTTTGCCAAGAAAACCCCAAATGGGGTCAGGAAGAGTTGGATGCAACTGAAAAATAAGTGAACAATAATAAACTAAAGGAAGTGGAGAATGTCAGGAGCAGAACTCTTGACTCTCTAGAGTCAGTTTCTAGCAACTTCAATATTTAAATATTAGCAAGAGAATGTCATCCCTCGATATAAATCCATCTGCTGTGGTAGACTGCCTTTTTGAATTTCTGTGGCTAGATTTGTCATCTAGAAGCCAGTCCTCTGGTGAGGAGCTTCTATATTTAACAGTAGGCTGAGCCTCCCACAGGAGCACATCCCATACTCAAAAGCCTTTTCAACTTATCAGGTCCTACCACCCTTTTTGCTGACCTGGTATAACCTGTGAGAACCCAGGATCATCTCCAGGTCTTCAGGAAATAATCAGAATAAGGACTTATTGACAAGTAAAGAATACTAGTTCCCATTTTGCTAAGGGGTCTAGTTTTGGGGGGACCAGAACTAAGATTTCTTCTGGGCACAGGGAGCTCTGGGTGACAAACTTCTCTTCCCAATGCAAATCAGTATCTGCTCCACAGTTTATACTTTCAGACAGTTGCTGAGGGACCCTGAAAGAGAGCCAGTATGTGTCACTGGGACCACAGCAGAACACAGTTATTGAATAAAAGGACTGCTTGTTATTGTGAATCTTAAAAATTCTCAGACCCTACTTCATAAAATTTGGTTAAGACCATTCCCCATTTTAAAAAATGAAGGAACTTAGATCAGGAATGTGAGACCTCTACTCCACCCCTACTTAAGCATGCTTATGGGGAAGAAACTCCTTGCTGAACAATGAAAAATACTTAAACCCATACTTATAGTAAGGCAAAAGTTCTTAAGCTGTGCCTGTTTTTAGATCTAATACAAAAGAGTGCTAAGTACCTATAAAGGTCAGGCAACTTGTGAATTTACAAGGAGAAAAGAGGTGAGAAACTTACTCAGAGGTTTTTTCAGGTATGAACTTAATCAAAAGTTTAAGTCTTCTCAGGTGTGAATTAAGAATGGTCTGTCCTTTGAAAAACATCTACTGTGATTGGTAGATGTGAGAACTTGGGGGAGGTGACATAGGAGAAAATTCCCTTTAAAAGCAGATGAAAAGCTGAGAGAAGGGTCTGTCTCAGAAGAACTCTCTCTAGAGATTCAGCTAGGAAAAGCTGGATTGGAGGAGGCAGTTGATGTCTCTCTGAACACTAGAATCTTGCTTGGACAAATCTTGTGGTGAGTGGATAAAAGACTGACTGATCTCTCTCTTAGGATTTTCAGCCTAGGCTGGCTCATGCTGGCCTGGGCTAGTCTAGCCCTTTTTCTCATTATTTCCTTTCTCTCTCTCTCTCTCTCTTTCATTAATTCCTCATTTGTATTAATTAAAATCTCTATAAAACCCAGCTGACTTGGGTATTTTAATATTTGGGAATTTTTCCCTGGCAACCACCTTATATTTGATTTAAAACAAGACACTGTCTTGAAACCATATTTTCTGCAATCACAATTTAAGCCAACTACTCTTTATCTGCCACAGTTTATGACTCCCACTATTTTAATCATCACATTATTCACCGTGCTAAGATGACTCTTTCTGTTGATGATGTTGTTGAGTCATTTTTGGTCCTGCCTGACTCTTCCTGACCCCTAACGTTTTCCTTTATGATTTCCAATTCAGGTTTTCCAAGCTCACTCTTTTCAGTTCTACACCTCAATATTGCTGTTGTCCATTCATTTCTGCTTAGGAGTTATAATCAATTAAGAACTACAATTTATAGGGTTCTTATTCATGTAGTAGGAATTACTACTCTTCTTTCCAAGGGCACAGAAAGTTGAAATCTTAGCAAGGTTCAGGACATGGTGGTCGTCCAGATTCTCTTGTGCTCAAGGCTAAGCCAAGACTCAGAAACAGAAGATCACTGACAAAAGTACTTAATAGCAAAGAAAATAATTTATTTGGAAATAAGGACACTTTTTTTTAAAAACCCTTACCTTCTGTGTTGGCTCCAAGGCAGAAGAGTAGTAAGGGCTAGGCAACGGGGGTTAAGTGACTTGCCCAGGGTCACACAGAAAGGTACTTTTTAATGGCTTAGAAGAACAGAAATTTCTGAATGGCAAAAAAAAAATTGCTTTGAAGAAACTAGAGCTGAAATGTTGACATTCACTCATTCAATGGCACTTTGGAAGATGTGCATAATTAAATAAAGAGTGTCCACAACTTATCTGCAGTCAATTAAGTGGCAGAATTAACTTCTGATTAACCCAAAATTCTCTGGTCTTCCATATTGCTTCACCCAGCACTGAGTAAATAGCCTTGATTTTTAAATTATCTTTTTTCCCCCTTGATAGATGGGGAACAATCTCAGCACCAGGGAGGACAAAAGAAGTTTTCTGTCCAATTTCCCTTAGTTTTGGCTTCACTTCAAGTCATTTGTATTTTGTACAACTGCTTACACATCAGCAGTTACACAAGTACACTGGGAAAACCAGAACTCAGTCTCACTCTTTAGCCTCAAGGTTCTATCAGAACTACTGGCTGCTTTTTTTACTGGTTTAATTTATTTTTTTTAATAAGACCAAAGAGGGAAACTGTTAGCTACTCAAAAATTTAAAAGTTGTTTCAGTTGCCCAACTCAGCCTTCTTCTTAAAAATGTTATTGATATCTCTTTTTCTTACATCATCTTCATTTCCCCCTCTGTCCTCTTCCCAGAGAAGCATCCCTCATACAAAGAATAAAAAAGAGAAGAAAAAGCAATTCAGCAAAATTGACTAAGACATTAGTTAAGTCTGACAGTTTGAAATTGAACATTTTCTTTCTCAAATGCATCATGTCCAAAACTAAATTCTTCATCTTAAGCTGCCAATTTGCTCCCCATGCCAACTTATATCTAGTCATGGCATCATCTTATCCCTAGAGTCACCAAGTCTTGGAACCTCTAGGTCATCTGATGCTTCCCTGTCTGTGTTTCATCTCCCATAATCAATCCTATCAGATACCTATTGTTAGTGATTCTACCTCCATACTATCTCAGGCATCCTTTTTTCCCCCTAATGCCAGAGCCAACTTTTCAGGCTCTCCCTATATTATGATACCTATATAGCTTCCTAATTATCCTTTGGCTTTCAGTCTCTCCTCTTTCCAATTCCTTTTTTTCACACACCTGTCAAATTTAATTTTCCTAATGCACATCTACTCAAAAACCTTCCACATCTTTCCATTACTTCCTGAATGAAGCAAATTTCTAAGCTTTACGTTCAAGGCCTTCCACAATCTATCTCTGCAGACATATTTTCTACTATTCCTCTTTATTTCACTCTAAACTCTTGCCAAATTGGACTTCTCATGGTTATCTCATTGGTTATCAACCAAACAGTAATAAAGATCTCCATTATTTCCAGGTATTCCAAGTTCTCTCTTCCTCAGTTCTATACTTTATATCACCTCAACATTATTTTTCCAGGCATTTCAATCAAGTCTGATTCCTAATGGCCCCATTTGGGTTTTTCTTGGCAGACACACACTGGAGTAGTTTGACATTTTCTTCTACAGTTCATTGTACAGATGAGGAAACTGAGGCAAAACTGAGTTAAGTGACTTGCCCAGGGTCACGTAGCTAATAAGTGTGTCTGAGATCTGATGAGTTCCTGACTCCAGAACTGGCATTCTAACCACTGTGATGCCTAGCCTCACCCCATTCTCTTTTTCCTTGAACCTAGATTCAGAAGAGATGGCCCTTCTCTCTTCTGACACCAATGTCTCCATTTGTGCTGCAAATCCTACTCCATTCTTCCTTTTCTGGCAATCTCTGCATCTTTTGGTTCATTGTTCACTGCCTATTAATGTGCCCCCATCTCTTCCATTCTTTAAAGAAACCCTTCAATTTATCCTTCCATTTCTTCAAGCAATCATATTCTATTCAGTGTTAAATTATACTAGAAAAATTGAATCTTAATTTATTGTCTCTACTTTCTCAAATCCTACTCAATTCTATCCAACTTCTTTCTCATCTCTTTAATGAAGCTGCTCTCCCCAAGGCCACCAGTGATGCCTTATTGCTAAATCCAATGACACTTTCCCAGACTTCATGCTTATTTTTCATTTTTTCAATTACATGTAGAAACAACTTTTAGGACTGATATTTTCCCTCCCTCAGGCAGCAAATGGTCTGATATAGGTTATACCAGTGCCTTCATGAAATAAATATTTCCACATTGCTCATGTTATGATAGAAGACACATAGCACACATACAGTAAAAAATTCATAAAGGAAATAAAGTGGAAGATGGCATGCTTTGATCTTCTGTTTCCAATAGTCCCTTCTTTGGCTGCAGATGGCATTTTTCATCATGAGTCTCTTATGGTTATCTTAGAAACTTGTTTTGCTGATAAAAGTTTAATCTTTCACAGCTGATCATCATATAGTATTTCTGTTACTATATACATTGCTCTCCTGGTTCTGCTCACTTCACTTTGAGTCAGTTCATATAAGTCTTTCCAGGTTTTTTTAAACTCCTCCTATTCATCACTTTTAAATGGTAGAATAGTATTCCATTACAACCCTATGCCACAACTTGTTAAGTCATTTCCCAAGTGATGGAAACCCCTCAGTTTCCAATTCTTTGTCACTACAAAAAGAGCTGCTAAAAATATTTTGGTACAGGTAGAGATCTCTGATCTCTTTGGAATACAGACCAAGTAGTGGTATTGCTGGGTCAGAGTTTTATGGACCTTTAAGTATGGTTGAAAATTGTTCTCCAGAATAGTTGTATCAGTTCACAGTCTGACTAATAGTGTATTACTCTCCCAATTTTCCCATATCCCTATCAATATTTATCATTTCCCTTTTTGGTCATGCTAGCTAATCTGATAGTTATGAAATGGTATCTCAGTGTAGTTATAATTTGTATTTCTCTAGTAAATAGTGATTTGGAGCATTTTTCACTAGATAGTTTTAATTTATTCCTGAGAACTGTTTGACCATTTTTCAATTACAAAATACTTCTTATAAATTTGACTCAGTTCTCTATATGTTGGAAAAAGAAGGTCTTTGTCAGAGAAACTTGCTATAAACTTATTTTTCCAAACTTATTGTTTCTCTTCTTCTCTTGGTTGCATTGGTTTTGTTTGTACAAAACCTTTTTAGTTTAATGTAATCTATTATTAATTTCATTTTTCATAATGTTATCTACATCTTGGTTAATCATAAATTCTTCCCTTATCCATAAATCTGACAGGTAAACTTTTCCATGTTCCTATGATTTGTTTATGGTGTCATCCTTTATTTCTAAAAGTATACATTTTGACTTCATCTTGGTATTGTTATAAGGAATTTATTTAATATCCGCTGTCTCCTTAGGAGCAGAATTTCTAGGTTAGAGGACGTTAAGTAATCTCCCTCTGTTTGCTCTAAGAGACAGAGTAGATAGCTCTTGTCCTCTGTCACTTTAAGAGGTCTATCATAAAAGAGAATTCATTGAGTTCTGGGCTCCAGTCTTTCTGACTTCCTTGGGAGCAGGTTGTTGGATCATCCACTCAGACAATGAAGATCTGTTAGTTATTTTGAGACAGTTACTTTCAGAGTTTGGGATACAACTATGAAGTAGAGTTAAAGTCTGATTCTGAGAGTTTTTCTCCTGAAGGGGAAAGGAGCTGTAAGAGGGACTCTGTCTATTCTCTCTGACTTGGAAGCAGGGCCTGTGTCTGAGTCTCTCTGCCAAGAGATTCTGATAGTTATATCTGACAGTTGGCTTCAGGCAGCTTTTGGATTTTCATAGATTACTTTAAGGAGTTCATCATCAATTTAAGGTTCATCATTTAGCATAGGCTAGTGAGATAGAATTTAAATATTAGCTTAGTGAGAATAGTTTATAGAGGCCTGCTTTGCAGACAAGAAGAAGCTGCAAAGAAAGCAGTTAGTTTTTTTTGGGGGGGGGGGTTAGAGATTTTAGTATAAGGTTAAGAGATTTCCTATCCTGGCATTTTGGAACTATACCCAAAGGGCACTAAAAGATTGTCTGCCCTTTGATACAGCCATATCACTGCTGGGTCTATACCCCAAAGAGATCATGGGGGGTAAGATTTGTACAAAAATATTCATAGCTGCACTCTTTGTGGTGGCAAAAAATTGGAAAATTAGAGGATGTTCTTCAATTGGGCAATGGCTGAACAAATTGTGGTATATGTTGGTGATGGAATATTATTGTGCTCAAAGGAATAATAAAGTGGAGGAATTCCATGGAGACTGGAACAACCTCCAGAAAGTGATGCAGAGTGAAAGGAGCAGAACCAGGAGAACATTGTACACAGAGACAAACACACTGTGGCACAATTGAATGTAATGGACTTCTCTACTAGCAGCAATGCAATGATCCAGAACAATTCTGAGGGACTTATGAGAAAGAACACTATTCATATTCAGAGGAAGAATTGTGGAAGTAGAAACACAGAAGAAAAACAACTACTTGATCACATAGGTTGATGGGGATATGATTGGGGATGTAGACTCTAAATGATCACCCTAGTGCAGTTATCAATAATATGGAAATAGGTCTTGATCAATGACACAAGTAAAACCCAAGGGAAATGCACATCGGCTATGGGAGAGTGGGGGGGGGGGGGAAGGTGGGGAACATGAATCATGTAACTATGGAAAAATATTCTAAATTAATTAAATAAAAATTTTTAATTAAAAAAAAGATATTTCCAATCCTATTCCTAACAATTTCTATCATTCTAGTTCCTCTCCCTACCTCTTCTCATAGAACAAATAAATAAGGATTGTATCCAACTGCTTCTGGCCTTCCATCCACTGCTTACAAATTAGTTTACCCTAACTGCTTAAGGACATTTATCAACCACCTATAAATATTAATGCCAACAACAGCTCATCAATTGCAATTTAACAATAACAGCTATTATTTGACTATAGCAATATATGAAGTGAAATGTTGATCTATGCCTAGGTTCTGCCATGATGTTTTCCAGTTTTTCTAACAGTTTGTTTCAAATAGTGAGTCCTTTCCCAAAAAGCTTGGATCTTTGGATTTATTGAAGATTAAGTTGCTGTGGACATTAACTCCCATATAGTGATTGCTTAATCTATTCCATTGATCCATTACTCTGTTTCTTAGCCAGTACTAGATTATTTTGATGATTAATGCTTTAGGAGTTTGATATCTGATATGGCTAGTCCTTTTATATTTTTTTCCATTGATTACCTTTATATTCTTGGCCTTGTGTTCTCCCAGATGAATTTTGTTGTTATTTTTTTCTAGTTCTATGAAATAATTTGTGGGTAGTTTGATTGGTATGGCACTGAATAATTTAGGTATGATGGTCCTTTTTATTATATTGGCTTGGCCTATCCATGAACATTTAATGTTTTTCCAATTGTTTAAGTATGACTTTATTTGTATGAAGAGTGTTTTGTAATTGTGTTTGTTTAGTTGTTGGGTTAGTCTTGATGCTTCTTGATCTCTCCAGAACATGTAAGATCATTGACTACTCCCAATTTTGTGTTCTTTCTCTCTTCTCTACCTAGAAACTCAAAATCTCTTTTTAAGGAGACTCATCTATGGGTATATCTTTGGAACCTCTTCTCTTTTCACACCCTCATCACCTTTTATAAATTCATCTCTACAATAAAAACAGGAAAGGACCTAGTTGTACAAAAATATCAATAACAGCTCTTTTTATAGTGGCAAAGAACTGGAAATTGAAGGGATGTCCATCAAATGGGGAATGGATGAACAAATTTTGGTAAATATTGGTGATGTAATACTATCATGCTGTAAGAGATCATAAGCAAAATGATTTCAGAAAAAACTGGAAAGATCTGCAGCAAGTGATGCAAAGCGAAATAAGCAGAGGGAGAATATTGTACACAGTAACAAGATACTGTATGATTATTATCTGTAAAAACCTGGCTGCTCCCAGCAATGCAATCAAATGGGACAATCCTGAATAACTTTTGACAGAGAATGCTGTGAAGATAGAATAATCTCTCTTTGTCTATTTTAATGAAATCAGTCAACAACCTTTAACTCAATCAAGAACTCAAAGCACCCCTACTTAACACTTAAAGAGAGTTTGTAAGTCAAAAATCCTTACCTCCAAAGGGGACTGCCTGGCCCTGGGTAGGACTAAGCAAATTGAAAGACTGCAATTAGTTTCTGTGAAGGAGGGGAAGAGACAGGAAATGATGTGGAAAAGGAGCATTAAAAAGGAGAGGAGCATGGCCTTCTACTATTCCTTTCCTGGCATTTGTGGGGATTGTTTCCAGAGATTCCTGCCTTGACTTTGGAGGAGACTCTTTTCCTGGATTCTGTGTGGGTGAGTGGAGCTACTTTCTTTTCCTTGGAGTCATTCTACATTGGTGGAACTCTGGCTGAAGACACCACTGGGAATTCTGGCTAAACATTACCAGGAAATCCATGTGGAGATTGGCACTTAGGGAAGCCCCAGCTGGGAGCTGAGCAGGGATTCACCCAAGGACTGGTAGGCTTGTGAAGGCTCTGTCTCTTTTCTACATTTCCTACTTTCACTCTTTCCACCTCTTTGTAAATAAAAGCTGCTAACAGTCATTTTGACTTAGGGGCTAATATTTTATAAATGGTGGCCACTTTTATAACTCTCCTATTGAGTCAAAACCCCAATTTTATTCCTTATGATGCTATCCACCTCCAGAGAAAGAACTGTTGGAATCATCTTTCACATCAGTGTATTTATGGCTTTACTGGGGGGCATAGATTATGTGTGAGTGTGCTCTTACAACAATGACCAACATGGAAGTGTGTTTTGCATGACAATAATAATAATAATAATAATAATAATAATAATAATAAACAACTCCTCTCCATGCTGATGGCTCATGGACCTGTGTATCTAGCCTTCATCTCCCTCTTGAGATCTCCAACTGCCTATTGAAGATCTTTGCCTGGATCTCATGTTGATATCTCAAACTTGGCATGCCCAAAACAGCCCCCAAATGTACCCCTATTCCAAACATCCCTATTTCTACCAAGTTCACCAACATTTTACCATTGGTTCAAGTTTACAGTCTCAGTCATCCTCAACCCTCCCTCACATGAACAATGAGTTGCCAAATTATCCATTTTACTGTCAAATCTTTCACATCCATCTCTTTCTCAATATTTATACAACAACCACTCTAGTTCAGGTCTTCATCCCATTTTTTTAACCTTTATTTTCCATCTTAGAGTTAATACTGAGTACTGGTTCTAAGATAGAAGAGCAGTAAGAGTTGGGCAATTGGGGTTAAGTGACTTCCCCAGGAGTTATATAGCTAGGAAGTATCTGAGGCCAGATATGAATCCAGGACCTCCATTCTCCAGACCTAGCTCTCTGTCCACCAAGCCACCCAGCCAACTCCTCCCTTAGTACCTTTTGCTTAGATTATCTGTCTCCCCGTATCCAGCTTCTCCCTTTTCCAATGAATCTTCTACATACCTGTCAAACTGAGTCCTAAAAGATCAGTCAAAACATCAAATTTATTAGATAAGAAAAGACCTAGAAACTGTGGACTGGCACTAAAAGTTGGGTTTCGTATATCACCAAAATGAGAATTTATTTTCCTTGATTATATAAGACATTTATTTTTGTTACAAGGGTTTTGTTTTTCTTTCTTTTTGTAAGAGGTAGGGAAAGTAGACTAGCTAAAGATAGCAAAAAAAAAAAATTAAGAGGAAAAATGAAGCATTAAAAAAATAGAGAGAACATAGTAGTACAGTGTTCAGAAACCCTTAAGGCCTTGATGACTACAGTAAGACAAAAACTGGAAGGTAGTCTTGCAGAAATTGGGTTTCTTAGACCATATACCACAACAAACTCCAATGGATTTATGACCTAGGTATAAAAGATCACATCACAAACAGAGGAGTAAAGAAGAAAATCTTTTGGAGACACCATACACACACACACACACACACACACACACACACACACACACACACACACATACACATATATATATATATATTTTTTTTTTTGTCAGACCTTGATAGTATCTATCATGCTGGGAAGGAAGGAAGGAAGAAAGAAAAGAAGGAAGGGAGAAGTCAAGTGGCTCAATGAATTGAGAGCCAGACCCAGAAAAAGGAATTTCTAGGTTCAAATCTGGCCTTCCTAGCTGTGCGAACCTGAGCAAGTCACTTAATCCCCATTGCCTAGCCTTTACCACTCTTCTGATTTAGAACTAATACACAGTATTTATTCTAAAATAAAAAATAAGTACTTTTTTTAAAAAAGAAAAAGAAAATACCTTTTGGAACTATGGATAAATGACACTCAGACAAACAAAGAATAGAAAGATTCATGGGAAATAAAATAGACAATTTTGATTATTAAATTTAAAAGGTTTTAAATAACAAAATCAATTCAGTTAAAATTGGAAGAGCAACAGTAACCAGAAACAAATCTTGGCAACAAGCTTTTCTGCTGAAGATCTCATTTTAAAAATGTATAAAGAATTTATTTAAATATATATAAAAATGGCAGTGATTCCCCAATAAATAAATGGATACAAATTATAAATAGACACTTCTAAAGGGAAGAAATCCAAGAATTTAACAGTAATATTAAAAAATTACAAATCATTAAAAATTAGAGAAACACAAGTTAAAACAATTCTGAAGTTCTCTCTCACATATATTAAATTAGATTTGGAACTATGTCCCACAGGTCAATAAACTATGCTTAACATCTGACTCAGAGATTCCCTAACTAGGCCTATAGCCACAAAAGAAATCCAAGAGTGAAGAAAAATAATATGGGTATTAGAGAATTTACAAAGGCACTTTTTTGTTATACCAAAGAGCTAGAAACAAAGAAAGGAAACATCAATTTGGAGAATGGCTAAACAAATTCTAGTAAAGGAATGCAATGGAATGTTAATGTGCCACAAGAAACCACTAAAGGGAGAGTTTCAGAAAATCCTGGTAAAACTTGTATGCACTGATAGAGATGAAGTAAGAAAAACCAAGAGTTAAGTAAAACAATTTTGAAAGTCTTCCAAACTCTAATCAATGAAATGATCAACCTTTGAGAATGGATACTTTACTACCCAAAGTTCCTAAAAGAGAGGTAATGGATTCACGATATAGAACATACATATTTGAAGATGGAAAACATTTTATTTAATTTGCTTGACTATGATTGTTCCAAGGAGAGTTTTTATTTATAATTTGGGGAAGTAAAAAAGGGGATTTGTGATAGGGTATCAAGAAAAAGAGAGAAAATAAAAGGAAACTGGAGCTCTGAAATATTTTTTAAATGTACAGAAGAGAACTGAAAGAGGTACAGACAAGCTGTTTTTAGAAGTTATATATATATATATATATATATATATATATATATATATATTTAGATACTTAAAAAGCAAAGCGCCCTCACCAGAAGTGATTCAGGGTTTGCAAAGGCAACTAGGGGGGCACAGTGATGGGCTTGGAGTCAGGAACACATGAGTTCAAATATAGCTGCTCAGCTGTGTGACCTTGGACCAGTCCTTAAACACTGTCTGCATCAGTTTCCACAACTGTAAGATGGGGATAATAATAGCATTGACATCACAGGATCAAATGAGGTGATATTTGTAAAGCATTTGGTACAACACCTGGCAAAGAGTAAACTCCTAATGTTTGTACCCTTACTTCTTTCCCCTCATATACATCTTCTTTCTCGGTTCTACTTTGCAAATGGAAATGCATATTTTATTTGGTGTTTAACTTCAGGGGAAAAAAAATCTGTCTCTTAATTTCTAATGTTTTTCACCCCCTTTAAACCATATTGCTTTTCTAATTCAAGTGGCTGTCAAAAGGGTCAATAGGAAACCAGTCAGTTTAGGTTTAATTGCTTAGTACCTCAGTTTCTCTATTTATAATTTGGGAGCAATCATTCTGCGATAGTCAGTCCAATTCCCTTCCCTTGTCCCTAGAAGCATGGTCCATCATATCACCCTGACTGCCTAACATGGACCCTTTCATAATAGTGAGAAAGAAATCAGTGAGATCACTCCCCATAAGTAGCATACAATTTTGATATGCCTATATCTTGCCTATCCATGCTTGCATGCCCCCAAAGCAAAGATTATTGGTTAAAAAGGGACAAGAACAATGGCTGCGTGGGCAAGGCTAAAACAAGGTTCCTGGCACCAGTTCTACCACTTGCTACTTGGATGCCAGGCTATCCTACTTTGAGGTGAACAGAGCCTTTCTCCTTTGCAATGGCTCTGCCAGATTGCTTGTGGTGCAGACAGTGGGTGGGAGGACAGAAATAAATGTTTAAGGTCCATGCTTTCTTCCTTCCCCACTCAGAAGGACATTTACTTCATCTTTTTCTGAAAACGACAAAAGATGAAAGAAGCTACACACTCAGTACAGTGACAAGGCAGTAGGAAAGAGGAATATTCTGGTATAATGTAAGTTCCTTGAGAACGAGGTCTACTTCATTTTTGTCTCTGGGTCTAGCACCTATCATGGTGCCTAGCTGGCAGAATATGCTTGAAAAATGCTTCTGAGGTTGAATTGCATGGATGGTTTGGGATGGTCTGTAGATCGTATAGAGAGGACAGATATGATTGGGTCTGCTAGAAGTGGTCAAACCACTAAAGAAAAAAATAGAAAGGAAAGAATGGGTGAAGAGCAAGGGGGAAGGAGAGAGAAGAGACAAAGAAAAAGGGAGGAGAGAGGGTGATAGAAAAAGAGCAAAAGAGAGACAAAGAAAGGAGGAGAGGGAAGGAGGTAGGGGAGAGAGGGAGAAAAAGAGGGAAAAGAGAAAGGACGAGAGACAGTCAGAGGCAGAGAGACAGAGACAGAGGCAGACAGAGAACTGATGCTTCTATGAGTGACTGCACTGGAAGAAAATAATCAAAAACATTTTGGATAACATTGCAAACCTAGGTAGGAAATGATGCAGCCGAATCTCACAATCATTTATGCTTTGGGTAGAAGCCAGAGAAACGATATGCTGGGGGGCAGGAAGTCTTTGATAAAAGAAATCACTCCTAGTGCTCTAATCTGGCTTCCCTCCTTCCCATTAGTTACATCACTCCAGTTAAGATATGATTACTATCATGGCAATTTACAACCTTGGTATAATACTACAGCTATTTCTACAGACACAAAACAAAGTTAAAAAAAATGAGCACAGTCTCTGCAGCTTTCACAAAGCCTTATGAATAAAGTGATGAAAAAATATGAAAGATGTTTTCATAGCTGCCTTCTTCATCTTTTACAACAACATAGTAGGCTTATAAATTTTATAAGTTCATTCTTCATCCCACTGTTTATATACCAATATTCCTCTGATAAGCGTTGGTACATTCTATGCCCAGTGCCACAAGGAGTAGAATTGAAGAAATATATGACTGGAAAAAGAGATAGCAAGAATGTGAATTAAATAGAAGCTAGCCTAAGAGGTACATTAGCACCTAACAAATAAAGTTTTTCCACAAATAAAACCAATGAAAAAATAAATGAGAAAGGAAATATAATGGAGAAAAAGGGGGATCTTTGTTTCTCTGATAAGTCTTATTTTATATATATATGGAACTGATTCAGATTTACAAGAGCTATTCCCCAAATGATAAAAGGTCAAAAGATATACAGTATTCTAAGGGAGAAGTCTAAGTTATTGAAAGTCATATGAAAAATATGCTACAGATCATTAAGTTAGAGAAATTCAAAATTAAGTAACTTTGAAGTTCTACCTCATAACCACCAGATTGGAAAGGTGACAAAAATAGAAAATGGCAAATGTTGGAAGAGCTAATGGAAAAAAGGGCATATTAATGTACTAATGGTGGAACTATAAATTGTTCCAGACATTCTGGAAAATCGTTTGGAACAATAACTACAAGTTACTAAACTGTGCATAGCCTATGACCCAGAGATATCACAGCTAGGCTGATACTCCAAAGGGTTCTAGGAATGTTAGGGTTAGGAAGCAGATATACAAAAATATTTATGGCAGCAATTTTTGTGGTAGCAAGAAATTAAGGGGTGCCCAACAATAAGAGCATGGATGAATAAGTTATATATCTGCATATATAACCCAGATCAAATTGTTTATTATCTCTAAGAAGAGAAAAGGAAAGAAAGAAGGGAGAAAATTTGGATTTTATAATTTCAAAAAGTGTATGTTGAAAATTATAATTTTCATGTAATTGGGAAAATTGGGAAAATAAAATATCTTTAAACAAATTATGTATATGAATGTAATGGAATACTGCTATGCCATAAAGAATCAAAGGATAATTTCAGAGAAAATTGGGAAAACTTCTATGAACTGAGTAGAGTCTAAGTAGTCAGAACCAGGAGAATAATTTAAAACAACTTTGTAAATATGAGCAACTTTGTTCTGATCAAGGACACATGTAATACCCAGTGGAATTGAGCATCGGCTATGAGAGGGGAGAGGGGAGAGGAAGGAGGAATAGAAAATGATTTTTGTAACCAAGGAATAATGTTTGAAATTGACCAAATAAAAAAATGTTAAAAATTTTTTTTAAAAATATGAGCAACTTTGATCAACTTTAGAACTCTGATCAACACAATAACCAAACATATAACAAACAGTCTAGAGGATCAGTGATGAAATATCAGGGTGAAGATTGAGACATACTGTTTTTGGACATGTCTAATATAGGAATTTGTTATTCTTGTCTATGCATATTTACGTGGTCTGGGTTTTTCTTTTTTCTTTTCCAGTGAGAGGAGTGAGTAGATAAAACAGTTTTATTAATCAGAAAATAAAATTAGTTTTTCATAAAATAGATCATTGTAACATACATCAAAAAAGGGAATGGATGAAAAATAAGAAGTCAAAGGTTTGTAAAGCATTTTCAATAAATATAATCTCTTCTGATCATCATAATTGTCCAATAAGAGAAGCATTATTTTCATTTCCTTGTCCAAAGGCTTCCATAGCTAGTAAGTATCTGAGGAAGGACATAAACATAGGTGGTCCTGACTCCTTTCTCAGAGATCAAGCCTTTCCAGAGGCAACTAGGTGGTGCAGTGGATAGAGTACAGGGCTGGACATCTTCCCAAGTTCAAATCTGGCCTCAAGTCACTCTACCCTGTTTGCCTTGTTTCTACTATATGTAAAATGAGTTGGAGAAAGAAATGGCAAACCATTCCAGTACCTTTGCCAAGAAAATCCTAAATGGGTCATGAAGAGTCAGACAACAACTAAATAACAAACTTCCTGACTATGAATCCAGAAATTCCAACCAATATGCACCTTGCTAACATTATGGATAGATAAATGGCAATCAGCACTGGTGAAGAAAATGCCCAAGTCAATGAGGTAAAACATCCTTAAAATAAGATTGAATTAATACTTGGGGAAAGAGGGGTGGCTCAGCGGATTGAGAGCCAGGCCTAGAGACAGAAGATGCTGAGTTCAAATTTGGCCTCAGATACTTCCTAGCTGTGTGACCCTGAGCAAGTCACTTAACCCCCACTGTCTAGCCCTTATCACTCTTCTACCTTAACCCCAATATAAGATATTGATTCTAAGACAGAAGGTAAGGGTTTTTAAAAAAAAGGAGGTTAATACATGCCAGTCAACTGTCTGTTGTATAACTATGGAAGAAAAATTTAGCTCCTATTATGGCAAAAACAAAAAACAAAGTTAAATCAAAGCATTTGCCATTGGTATAGAAGGCATAGGTGCACTTCTGCCAAAAAGTAGTATCAGCATTTCTGTAAAAAAAAGTTCTGTACACTTACTTAGAAATTTCCACAAATGTAGAGTCTTTGTGGAGAGCCTACTTTCCCCCTAATCCAGCTAAAATGGATTTTTTCCATTTAAATATATGTATTTTTTTTAAAAGAGGGGCAAATTAGAAAAGAAAAATATTAAAGGGAAAGGTAAGTTTTTGAAATTATTTTAAGAAATAATGTTATAGGTTTAGGAGCTACTGGAGCTTGCCACATTTCTGCAATACATTTTCTAAATTTCCTCTGACCACAAGTTATATATATCTAAAAACTCATTCTTTTCACTCCCACTAATAATTCATTTACAATCCTAATAACCTTTTCATACAGCTGCCAACAAAGGTAGTTAACAGTTTACAAATAAGTGCATTTTTGGATGAGTTCACTTTACAAAAATTAGGAAGACTGCAGCCTTCCTCTTTTATCTCCAGATTATATAAAATGAGAAGTAGTACGGGGTAAAAGGGCAATTAGGTGGTGGAGCGGATAAAGCACTGGGCTTGAATTCAAGAAGATTTATCTTCATGAGTTCAAATCCAGCTTCAGACACTTTCTATCTGGGTGACCCTGGGAAAGTTAATTGGACCTGTTTGCCCATTTGCCTCAGTTTCTATATGTGTGTGTGTAACATATTTTATATAGTATGTGTATATATATGTATATAAATTTGTATTAAAACAAAATTTGTATTTAAAAATTGTGAAGGAAATGGCCAATATCTTTTCTGAGAAATCCCCAAATGGGATTGTTAAAGAGCTGTACATGATTGAAATAACTGAACATATTGAACAACTGTGGGGGTAAAAATCTATGAACACTTCTACCTGAATCATCAAATCAGCATCCCAAGAGGTAAAAAGATACCATAAATGGGAAAATAGTTAAATAATTTGTAATGTATTAATATAACAGAATATTATTGATCTTTAAGAAAGAATCAATATAATGGATACAGTGAATCATAGGAAGTCTACTATATAGTAATGTAAAGCAAATAAACCATAAAAAGTATATACAAGGCAACAAAATAATGGAAGCTGAATACTTTAAAATTATGATGACCAAATTCAACCCCAAAGAAGTGTGGAAGCTTATCAAATTTTCCCCATTGGTTTTGAGCAACACATTTTTATGGCTTGGAGCAAGTCCTCCCAGCAATTCTTTAGATAGGTCATGCTGATGGGATTAGAGAAATCAAAGTCCTCTCTTTGCTCCTCTGTAGGCCAACTTGTCAGGGCACTTTCTGATCTAGTCCTATCAATGAACTGTCGATGCTCATGGGGGCTAAAAAGTTCTGCCAGAAGAAAATTCCACATCCTCAAAACTGGGTTCAAAAATTCAAAAAGCACGTTTTAGTTCCTTATGTGTTTTATAGGGCTCATTGATAAATTTGGGGAACCTTTTCTTCATTGAATCTAATTCCTGAGTAGTAAACTGCCCATGAACCTTTGAGTGCAACACACTAGCTGTATTAGATATCAAAGGTCTTTAAGTGGAAAGATTTTCTCAGCCTCATCATTTGCCTTGGTGTCCTTGTCATTGTCATTGCCCTGGGCACCTGTGCTAACTTTGTTTTCTTGGCCTTTCTTTATCTTTAGGTACATTGTCTACCTGACCATTTCCCTTATCCTTTATCTGATCTAGCCCTTTTGCCTTCAAGAATTCTTCAAACATGTTCTTAACTAGTGTCTCCAAGTTGGTATCCACAACCATGATCTGTGCTGTAGTTTTAGGAAGTACACATCTATAAATGTTTTTAAGGCAATTTGTATTGCAGCCATTGAAATGATGTAGATCTGTGTCAGGATTTGCCAGAGAATGGTTTATTTTTTAAATGGTATATTGAGTGTGAACATAGTGGTGTTGCTTATATATGCCACAGAATCAACAATCATATTTGTCATTGTACTATACAGGATATTGTAAATCCAATAGCCAGCAATAGCTGCCAGCACTACCACCCCACAGATCACTTGCTTAAACATCTTTGTCTTCAGGAATTGTGAATTCAGTCAGTCTGGGTGCCAAATTGTAATAAGGGACTATTTTGAATGGTAAATGATAACTACAGATCAGACTTGAAAATCTTCTTCCTTCCTCCCTTCCTTCTTCCTCCTTTCAGGCTCCCTTCTTCCTTTCTCCTGCCTGTTGATCTTCTATTAGTCTCTTAAATCAATTCAGGGTGAGTTTATGATGTCTCAAATAAAATACTCTTTCTCTTCCTTAAGTAAGGGGTTTATTGGGGAAGAAAGGAAAGATCAAATTGGAAAGAGAGAGGATATAGGATTTCCCTAATACTAGGATGAATCTTAGGTTGAAGGATGGTGAAATATAGTTCTATTTGGAAAATGGCTGATGGGTCTGGAAGTTCAGTCACTACCACAACAGAGCAAATCAGAGAGAGCTGGACTTTGTCCTTCTTTCTTCTGTCTTCCAAGCCAAAGACAACCTTCAGGCTTCATCAGACCTCTTCTGTCTAACAAGCCAAGAGTTCAGTTGGTCTGCTCCCCTTCCTCCAACTGCTTGTCCCCGTCACATTCCAAACCAGAATGCTCTCATTTGAACGACAGGTCATCAGTCCCAGCTATTCCTGTCTCTTGGCAGGCTTTCCCAATTTCTCTTCCACAGAAGAGGCATGAGAAGGTGCCTCCCTTCCTTCCTTTTTGTAGAGGTGGTGAACCATGGACCTAGAACACTGCATAGAATGTTGAACTTGGCTGAATGTTTTTCCTCCACTTCTTAAAGAAACAAACAAAAAACAAAACAAAAAAACCCTCACCTTCTGTCTTAGAATCAATACTGGGTATTGGTTCCAAGGCAGAACAATAAAGGGTAGGCAATGGGGATTCAGTGACTTGATTCAGTGACTTGACTAGGGTCACATAGCTAGGAAGTATCTGAGGCCAGATTTGAACCCTCCTACTTCTTTTTTTAAGAGGGATCCTACACTGAGAGAAGGAGGGAGGGTAAGAGGACTAAACAGCCAATGTTAAATCAATCAAAATCATTTTTAATTCTGTGGTACACTTAGCACCACATTCAACCTATTCATGTTACAGATTTGAAAAAAGCAAAAAGACAAAACCCTAAGAGTAATGAAGGTTAAGTGATTTTTCTAAAGCTGGTGTCAGGGCTGAGCTGAGCACTCAGGTCTCTAGACTTCTAGTCTGGGGTTTGGACTCCACACTGTGTCACTTGTCTCTGGTCAATTTTCTATAATCTGGGAGTGTCAGCCAGTTGATTCCCCAGCTCCTCCTGAACAATGATGTCAGGGACAAGTGATTTTGTTTTGCTTTTAATAAACATGGGAAAGGGGAGGCATGGCTTGAGGACAATTTGATAATGAAGCCAGCTAGTGAAAACAAAAATTCCAGCATGAGAGTTTGAAAAAAATAACAACACATCAACTCTTGAAAGAATGCGTGACCTTTGGATTTGGCCCAGTCATCCTGCTCCCTCTCCCTCGGAATGAACTGCAGGCAAAAAATGCCAGGCTTAATTTTGGGTGGGAGTAATGGGGATCCCCACTTGTCCCCTGACTTCCCAAATCTCTCAGACAACTGAATCAGATCACCTAACAACAATTCAGAATTTAAAGAAATTACAAGTTGATGATCTTATGTATTGGGGAAGGAGAAAAGATCGTCTTTTCCATTATACATAGGTTCAAAGGAACTTCAGGGGGCCATCTAGTCCAACCTCCTCATTTTACAAACTAGAAAACTGATTTTCCCAAAGTCACACAAATACTAGGTGTTAAAGGCAGAACTTGAACCCAAGTTCTCATCTTCAGGGTCATAGTTCTTACAGATGCCCTCAAAAGCTGGTGACAATTTCTATAATTGTTCCGAAAACAAAGGTCTTATTATATACCCCCATGAAACATAGATGCAGTCAAATCTTCCTTAAGATTTAATGAGTTTTACTGACAAAATTAAGGATTATGGCTCTTTCCCCCGACCTTTGTTCTTACTATATGAAATTAAACACCCAACTTCATCTCCGACCTATAGCTTAATTATTATATTACCAGAGTACCATCTTCAAAGCAAAGAACAACCAGCTCTAAGTGTATTAAGTTATTAAAGCATGTCTAACACTAAACAACAAAACTCCAGGCTCAGGCTCTTTGCAAGGGAATTGTGCAAGGATCCCCATTATCTGCAGTAAGCCACCCAATCTTGAATCATAGCCACCCACCTCTTCTAGCTTGCAGCTGTGTACATAATGTTTATTACCACCCTCCCCAATACTGGTTTCACTCCCCTGAAGAGAGATAAGGAAAATACAGTTGAATGAGATGCTCCGGTGAATAGGCAAAGCCCTCGTGGGCTCCAGAAAATGAAGTTTTTACCTTATAACATTTTTCAATAGACAAACTCTGGCAGGATTAAAAAAAGAAGAAGAAGAAATACCTTGGCATACAGAGGACACCAATAAAACTTAAAACAGAAGTTTAGCCACAGAATTGTTGTTGTTCAATTGTGCCTGACTCTTTGTGACCCCTTTTGGGGTTTTCTTGGCAAAGATACTAGGATGATCTGCCATTTCCCTTCTCCAGATCATTTGACAGATGAGGAAACTGAGGCAAAAAAGGCTAAGTGGCCTGCCCAGAGTCACATAGCTAGTAAGTGTCTGAGACTGGATTTGAACTCGGGAAGATGAGTCTTTCTGACTCCTGGTCTTGAGCTCTAGTCAATCCTTTCCATAACTGCCTGCGTAGCCTCACAAACTACCAGCAAATCCCTTGGTTCAAGCTCTCCCACCCAACTTAAGAACTTGAATGATTACCTGTCTGGGCTTCAATTTCTCATCTGTAAAATGAAGGGACTGGACTAGATGGTTTCCATGATCACTGCCAAATATAGACCTATCATCTAAGGAGCCTACCTGTGAAAATATCCTTCTATACACTCCTTTGGCTCATTCAGTTCAGTTCTCCATCACCACACTGGGAGGCTATTGTCATGGTGAGATCCAATCTAACCTGTGCTGCATGTGTCACCTCTGTCACCCAGCCTGCCCCTGGTGATGGCACCAAGGATGCATTCAGGTAACCTAGAGAAAATGAGTTTCCGCCCTCAAAATGTTTTCAACAGCCCAAAACTACTTCTTTTAGCTACCTGAGCAATAGTCTGTAGAATATTCAATATAAAATAATTATCTTTCTGCATTAAAAAATGAAACAGATAATGATATATCAAGTCTTCGGTCACTAGTCACTAACTTTCTTTAAGAAAGATAAAAACAAATTTAAACAAGCTTCTTGTTAGGATCAACCAAGAAATTAATTCTATAAGAGCCACTTTAAGATCTGTTCACAGGACAAGATCAAACGAACAAATGTTTATTATTAAGCACCCACTATGTACAGAGGTAGCTAAGTGGCACAGTGGAGAGAATGTAGTATCTGGAGTCAGGAAGACTCTTCTTCCTAAGTTAAATTTGGCTTCAGACACTATCTGTGTGACACTGAGCACTCTGTTTGCCTCAGTTTCCTCATTTGTAAAATGAACTGGAGAAGGAAACAAACCACTCCAGTATCTTTGCCAAGGAAACACCAAACAGTCACGAAGAGTCAAACACAACTGAAAAACAACTACTATGTACAAGTAGCAGGCGATAAGAAAGACAAAACTGAGCTCTCTCCAAGAGCTCACCTTCTAACAAAAAGAAGTAAGAGGCACTCTAAACAGATGATGCCCAGGCCAGTACAGCTTCCAAGATATTATAAGAGAGGCAGCCAGGTGGCTCAATGGATAAAGAGCCAAGCTTGGAGATGGGAAGTCCTGGGTTCAAATCTGAGTTTCAGATTCTTCTTCACTGTGTGACCCTGGGCAAGTCACTTTATCCCTGCCTAGTTCTTATTACTCATCTGCCTTAGAATGGATACTTGAATCAATTCTAACACAGAAGGGTTTAAAAGAAAAGACATTCAAAGTTCCAAGAAGGCAGGAACCATATCTCATCTAAGAGTCCATCTCTCCCTCTAAGCAGCCAAACCAGAACACCAAACAAAGCAGTTGTTTGATAAATGTTAATGAACTTAGGGAGATGAGTTTTTAGGGCATAACATTCCAGGAAACTTGATATTTTGCAGCAAGCAAAATACTAAAAAAAAAAAGATACTCGAAATTAAAATTCTTTTTTTTCTCTCATCTCTAGATAAAGACTTAAAAACAGTAGCACACCTAAAACTTAACACCTGGAGAAGTACAATAGAATCAAAACAGAAAGCCCACAGCTGCAGAAGTTTGGCTCCAAAATCACTGATCCCTAAACCAACAGGTAACAGACAGTCTTGGGCAAACTGTCTTAGCCTGGACCAGAGCCCAAAAGAAAAAATAGCAAAGCAAGTAAGCCAAGCCCATCAGCTCTAAGTACTTTATTCTCCTTTCTACCTCATTTGTTGATTTTATACACTCTGTTGCTGATGAAAAAAAGGCTAATGCTTCTCATTTTAATACCAAGGATAGGAACCTGGTTATATATATATATATATATATATGTATGTATGTATATATATATATATATATATATATATATATATATATAACTAGGGTCAGGTTAAAAGGAAAGAAATTTTCCCTGAGCTCTAAATTAGTTTTCTTTTCTTTTTATTTTTTTTTAAATCCTTTCCTTCAGTCTTAAAATCAATACTGTGTATTGGCTCCAAGGCAGAAGAGTGCTAAGGACTAGGCAATGGGGGTCAAGTGACTTGCCCAGGGTCTCACAGCTAGGAAGTGTCTAAGGCCAAATTTGAACCCAGGACCTCCCATCTCTAGGTCTGGCTCTCAATCCACTAAGCTACCCATATGCCCCTTCTAAATTTTTTTTTTGAAAAGCAGGCTGTGATAAAAATGTCAAATTATAATATAAGAAGCAAAAGAAATCTCCAGTCAATAGACACTCTGGAAGGATAATAAAAAAAATACCTTGGTATTCAAAGGCCACTGATATTTAAAATGGAAATTTAACTTCACAGACTATCAGCAAATCCCATTGTTGGAGTTCTCTCTAGTCAAATTAAGAATAGGAAAGCAAGTAATATATAAATGTGCATGCCATAAATATTTTAGCCCCATATAAGCAAACTCCTCTCCAAAATTATGTATCTGCTGAGTAAGCAGTTACTTGCTGAAGCAGCAAAATTTGATTAAATTTTCCTCTTTTCTTTAAAAGATTCTGGAAAAAAATTAAAAATTAAAAAAAATAAGAGGTTCTGATCATAACCATTTCAAACTGTAACCCAAAGTTTGTGTATGATATAATATCATATTGAATATCAGTTTTTGCAAAAATTTAAAAACTGGAAAAAAAAAGTAAATGTGAGGAAATCGCTAAGCAAGTTGTGGTATTGTGAATATAATGGAATAATACTGTGCTGTGAGAAAAAATGTATATGATGAATAAAGAGAAGCATGAGAAAACTAATGAACTGACACAAAGTGAAACAAGCAGAACCTGGAAAATAATATGTATAATGACTACAATGTACAAATATAAAGAAAAAAGCCAACAAAATAATGGAGATCAAATGCCATGAAATTATAATGACCTAGCTGGACACCAGGGGCAGCTAAGTATCTCAGTGGGTAGAATGCCTTAGGTAGGAAGTCTCATCTTCAGGAGTCTAAATCTGGCCTCAGACACTAATTGTATGACCCTGGGCAAGTCACTTCACCCTGTTTGCCTCAGTTTCCCCATCTGTCAAATGAGCCAGAGAAGGAAATGGGAAACTACTCTAGTATCTTTGCCAAGAATGGATCATGAGTGAGGAGCTGGACACAACTGAACAATAATAAAGCTTGACCCCAAAGAAGACACAAGAGAAAGGACCTCCCTCACTAACCACTATTTGCATTAGTGGGAGATACCTGAAGTAGAACACTGCCTCTGATTTCAAGCTTTTTTTTGGTTTGTTTGGTAGGTTGTTTACTTTTGTTGAACTGCTTTTTCTTCCTTTTGTAAAATTCTTTGTTATTAGAAATTACTTTTTGGAGAGGGTAGGAAGAGAGTTTTACGAGGACATATAAGTGATGTAAAAGCCAAATAAATAAATATTTTAAAAATACCAATTATTTCATTGTGACTTACAGAGCTTTAATTCCAAAAGAAATACCATCTATATGCATCTTTTTATGCTGCTGGCAAAAAATAAAAAGGCATTAGGCCTTGTTTTTTCATTTTGATGCCAAGTGTATAACCTGGTTAGTAGCATAAAAGGAAAATATTCCTGAACAACAAATTAATTTCCAAAAATCAGACTGAGTGACATAAACTAGAAATTATACATAATTAGTATTATATTCTCATATGTAATTTATAAATTGTGATTCAAGCTTGAAGACTTTTCCATTTAAACCTGAAAATTTAGAATTACATTAATTCAGTCAATTAGACAAAAGACAACAGACCACTGAGAAGGCAAGACATTGAAGACATTTCTAGAGGAAAGACAAGCAGCACTCTTGAACTAAAACAAATGGCAAACCAACACCTCAAACCTACTGTAAACATTTCTCATTAAATTCAAAACATTAGTTTAATTATTCTTGTCCCAAAAGATCTTTCATTTGGGAAAGTGCTCTCTTTGCTGCAGTTTCAGAGCCGGGATGTCACAGATGAAATCCCAAACATCAACTTTTAAAAAGAAGAAAAATAAGGAAATAACTGCTTGGTCCCCCAAGTTTTTATTTGAAAAATTAAGCCTCCTTGACCAAAGAAAACTTTTCCTTCATAATTTCGAACTCAAAACTTTCTTAATGTTTAGCATATTAATATCTATAGCATTCGGAAGAGACTAAAACAGAAAAATAAAAATTTTCCTATTAGTGAGTTCCCATGCTAAAAAAATTGCAAAATCTAATAGAAATAATTCTAGTCCTTTCCTAAATTTTTTACCTTATCAAAACCATACTGGGGGGACAGGGTACATTTTAATTGCTTAGTATCTTCCTGGCCTTTAGAAGACCCTGATGAGAACAATGGTAGTTTAGAAGGCAAGGTTCAAATGCTCATTCTTCCTACAGAAGTGTAATTAATCTCTAACTTGTGGAGGGGATGGAGCAAGAATGAAGGTTATAAACTGAAATGACAAACCAGTCCCCTAGAGAAAAGAGACGTAAATGATAGTGAGATTCTAAGAATCCAGTTTTTAATCCTATCTTGCTACTTGGATAGTATAACCTCCTACATGGAATAAGATTAAAAATTAAAATATGAGATAGATCTTGATTCTAGAGTTCATAAACTATAATTTTATTATAGCAAAATGCTGACTTGAGTGAACTATTAAAATTTTTTCATTCATTTCTTTTTCTTTTCTACGTTCCTTCCTTCCCTCCCTCCCTTACTCTTCTGCCTTAGAATCATTACAAGTATAGGTTCCAAGGCAGAAAGGCAATAAGGGCTAGGCAATTGGGATTAAATGGCTTGCCCAGGGTCACAGACCTAGGAAGTATTTGAGTCTAGATTTGAACTGAGGACCTCCCATTTCCAGACCTGGCTCTCAATCCACTGAACCACAAAAAATAGTTTCCACAACAAAAGGAACAACAAAATGTAAACATTGCCATTATCACACAGTTGAAAGGTAGACTGATGAAAATAAACCTATACTAACAACAACAAAAGTGCCCAGTTTAAAAAAAAAATCCTTACCTTCCATTTTAGAATCAATATTAAGTATTGGTTCTAAGGCAGAGTGAGCAGTAAGGGCTAAGCATCAGGGGTTAGCTGACTTGTCCAGAATCACACAGCTAGGAAGTGTCTGAGATCAGACCTGGCTCTCTATCCACTGAGCCACCTAACTGCTCCCAGTTTCTTTCAAATAAATAAATAAACAAACAAACAAACGAATGAATGAATGGACGACAGACAGATAGATAGATAGATAGATAGATAGATAGATAGATAGATAGATAGATAGATAGATAGATAGACAGATAGACAGATAGATAAGAGAATGAGAGTGGCTCTTTTCCATGTTCAAAAACAGTGTTAAGAAAACAGTCGGACTGTCCCATTCAAAGTGAATTTCTGTGCTGGGCAACAATATCTTCATCACTGAATCACATAGAGAGAGCACAGTGCCTGCTCTTCAGCTCCCATTCCAGCTTGACAGCTCTTACTGCCAAAGCTGGCAACTAGAATGAGAAATAGGTCTGCTGCCTTACACAAGAAAGACACAGCAAGAATGGCATTTCACAGCCCCACGGAAGATGCCCTGCAGTCCCCTGGCCCCACGTTGTGGACAACATCACTCCCAAGCTTAGTAAAGCTCAGTTTCTGGTGGGAGTAGACAAGACCAGAGTTCAAAGAAGCATTCATCTAGGGCAGACAAGTGCCAAATACTTGGTCAAACCGGGAGGTTGTCCTAGATAGGGCAGATCAGAGCAAGAGGTAAGGTGAGAGGGTCAGGTTTGCTTTGAGAGAGAAAATAATGGCAATTCAATGGGGACGTTCTCCTCTGGACTTAGGAAAGGACAGAGAAAGGAGATACAAAGCACAATGGGAGAAATATTAGATAGCCTTACAGGATAGCTAACAGCACACCACATGCACTTAGACCCTTTATATTGGATTGCAGTGAGCCAAGACAAAAAGGCAGGAGGGACTATAAAGTGTCTTTAGGACAGGCAGAACAAAATCAAAGTCTGGCCAAATTTGGGGAAGTAAACTCAACAGCCATGAGCATCTTATTAAGAACCTCAATAATAAGCAGTGCTAACAAATTAACACAACGTTACTCTTTTTCAGTTCACTGAAAACAAGACCTGTGACTATTATTTAATCACTGTCACAGGTCAGCTGCTGAACTGCATCAAAGGAGGGCATTTCTACACTGGGAGTTCCCTAGAGTGATTAAAAATCACAGGTCTAACCTCCTTCCTCCCTCAAAACAAAAATTAAAAATACTTCATAGTATATTACTTCATGAATGGAAGACAAATTATTCCAGTGCTTCCCTCTTCCACAGCGTTATCCCTCATTTCCCAGGCTGACCTCTCATCCTCATGTCTACCTTCTGGCTTCCCTGGATTCTATCAAGTCTGATAAAAATCTACCTTCTACAGGAAGCATTACCCAATCCCTCTTAATTAAAATGTTTTCCTTCCAATTTATCCTGTTTATTTAGCTTGGGTTCTTGTTTGGAAACATTTTGTCTGTATGTTGTTTCCTGCATTAGAGTATGAGATCCTTGAGGAGGAGTGTCTTTTGTCCCCAACTTTGAGCACAGTGCTTGGCACATTGGAGACACCAGGTTAAATTATTATGCCCTATTTAAGAACATATGGCAAGCACTGAATTTTAAGCAATGAAGATACTACTACAAAGGACTTGCATTCTAATGGAAGAGACTAAACCAGTTTCATCTGTGTGAGCATTCCTTCCATGGGTGCAAAATCCCATCCAAACCTTTACTTTTGAATCCTAGGCAATCCCCATACATGTCTTCTTATAAACTCTTCAGAGGATCTCCCCAGAAAAATCAAAGAAAATATAGCAACCACTGAGAAAGGAAGCCTGGAAGATAGAGTACATAAAGGCAACTTTTTTGCATTAGGGATTCCTAGGCAACTGGTAATCACCAAGCAAAGTACAGTAGAGGCATAATATGATAAGGTGAAAAGCTGGCTATAAATCAAGCATCTCTAAGGCGCCTCCAGTGTGGCAAATGGGCAGTTTGCCAGGGCAGCTATCCAAGAAGACTACCAACAGGAATGACAGAGATTTGAAGGTCTATAGCAAGGACACACACACACGAATAGGAAAACTTTTCAGTGACTAGAAAAGAGTTTGTATTTTTATTAAAGACATTAAAAGAGAGGCAGCTAGATGCTCAGTGGATTGAGAACCAAGCCCAGCGATGGGTGGCCCTGGGTTCAAATTTGGCCTCAGACACTTCCTAACTGTGTGACCCTGGACAAGTCACTTAACCCCCATTGCCTAGCCCTTACCACTTTTCTGCCTTAGAATCAATAATTAGTATTGATTCCATAATGGAAGGTATGGGTTTAGAATTTAAAAAAAAAAAGACAATAAAAGGCTAGATAACTCTGCAAGATCTAGCTGGTCTCTGTTAAGGGAGGGAATCTATTTTTGCAAGTTAGGGTAGTTTTCTCCTAAAAGACAACAAAGCTGTCCTCTGGGATGTGACTGACTCAGGCTCAAGCTAAGTCCTAACTAACTTCCTAGTAGCCTCTGCTCCCAATGACTTGGTTTTCTGGTCACCAAAGAGCATAAAGAATCCTTCAGTCCAGGCCCAGTTACCATCATACCTGGCCCTCCTGATAAGGCCTGTGTCCCTATGGAAACTTCTATACAAGCTAAGTGCAGGAATATCCCTGTTGAATATCTTTTTACACCATAGCTAAGGAAGCCTTTTTACTCACCAATGAGTGTCTCATTTTGTTCCAGCATCAAACCGGAACAGAGTACCAGCTCAAGTCAGGTTTGCTCATTGAAATCTCACAACAAGAAACAGTGATAATAGCTCCAAGCTTTGGATCTACTTCCCAGGTTACCAGGGAACATGAACATTTAAAGAATAGAAGACATGCTTTACAGACACCCAAAGGAAATGTCTTTGTTCTTTGTCAGGAGGTTGGGCAAAGAAACAACATGGCAAAGTCAATAGGTAAGAAGAAAGACCACTGAACACTTATTCATAAGTAAAAGGTCAAAGTGGCGTTTCCCCCCCAAAGAAATTGTAGTTGGGTCCTTGAGAAGAAAGCAGCTTTTTGTGTGTGAAGGAAAGATGATGATGGATCCAAAGGTACCACCAGGACAGAAGTCATTCTCTAATGATGAGAAGATGATGAGAGGTAATGTTAGTAACTGCTCACTGAGAAAGGAGGTGTATTCTCAGATCAGCTATGGATTGGCCTAGATGGCTCCCAAGGACCCTTCCAACTTTAAGCTATCTTTCTCCCTGGGGATCAAGGAAACTATTTGTTGACCAGATCTCATTATGAAGCTCTGTGATGGAAAAATACCTGGGATGTCAACATTAATGGCCACAACCCATTCCTGAGAACATCATATAGGAACAAATAATATATCCAGAAATTACCTGAAAACACTACTAGAAATTATGAAACTTTGGGCAAGAAACAAAGACATTAGAGATACTGGTAGAATACTGTAGACAAAAGGCAGGAGAATCAATAGATTAAGGCAAATCCGGGAATAAATAGCTGAATAAGATAATGGTATATGAATATAGGATTTCTGGATATAGATGAAAATATGGAGTTGATCTCATGAGAACTAGTTCAAAAATAATTGTCAGGTGACAAAAGGTGGAGCTATTCAATGTTGGAAGGGCTTCATAAAGACAAACACAACAATACATAATTAGTAAAACTGTGAATTGGTCTAATCAGTGAAACTCAATTTGGAATCTTTTTTAATGCTAAAAATAAAAAGTGACAAAAAAGAACTGTCCCTACTATTTGACCCTAAGATTCTCGCTGCTAGGCTTCTTCCTTTAAAAGGATGAATGCACAAAGGTCCTACATGTACCAAAATATTCCCAGTAGGACTTTTTGTGGGAACAAAAGAGTAGAAACAAAGTAGATGCCCACAGATTAGGGAATGGTTTCACTGAGGGAATGATTTTGCAAGTGGAATAGCTTCACTAGTTGTGGTACCTGAAACATAAAGGATTCAGGAAAACAGCAATACCCCAACTGAAGCAGGATGAGGAAAACAATCATAAAGACTATAAGGGAACAAATTTAAAAATTTAATCTTGTATAATTATAATGATGATATGACAAAATTAAACCTATTCTCATAAGGAAAAAAGAAGTAATTGTCTAAAAGAGACTCATTGAGGGGCAGTTAGGTAGCTCAGTGGATTGAGAGCCAGTCCTAAAGACAAGAGATCCTAGATTCAAATCTGAATTCAGACACTTTCTAACTGTGTGAACCTGGGCAAGTCATTTAACCTCAATTGCCTGACCCTTACTGCTCTTCTGTCTTGGAACTAATATTTGGTAGCAGAGTGGTAAGAGCTAGGCAATTGGGGTCAAGTGATTTGCCCAGAGTCAAATAGCTAGGAAGTATCTGAGGTCACATTTGAACCCAGGTTCTCCTTTCCAAGCCTGGCTCTATTCCCTAAGCCACCTAGCTGCCCCATAAGAAGCATCTTAAGGTAGAAAGAGCCCTAGTTGGACTTTGAAATCAAGACACTTGGGTTTGAATTTGGCTCAGATTCTTACTAGCTAAATGACCATGAATGAATCATTTAATTTCTCTGAACCTATTTTCTTATCTCTAAAAGAGAAATAACAACACCTGCCCTACTGGTCTCATAAGAGCAGGTGTGAGAAAAGCCCTCTGTACCCATAAAGGGCTATATAAACACATTTGTACTTTTTTTTTAAAGGAAAAGTGTCTAAGCATAACTGTTATGCGAACTTGAACCTTAATCATAGCACCTTTTTTAAGCATTAAGTCCATTTAACAGTATTTTCCCCCCATTAGATTAAGCAAACAGGGAACACCAGATGAAAGAAGCTATTTTTTTCCACTGTTCTAGAGATAATTTGATAATTCATTTTGGCTTAAGGCTTTATACAGCCAGTACTTTCTTTGTTGTACTGAGTTGGGCTGCTGGAAAACTTGAAAGAAGATTCAGAAAAGAGTGGCAATTGGACAAAAAACAGATGAAACATTGTTTCCACTCATGAGAAAAGTGTGCTCTAGGTTTCCTGGAAGAGGTCTGAAGAAGCTGCAAACCCATATGGTCTTTCACCAACACAAAACACAAGGGCAATCCAATTAGAACGGTTTGTTCACCCATGCCCCCGAAAACAGGGCTGAGACTCTGAGTCCCCCGAAAGCCCATGGTCTCTGTTTATCTAGCAATTTGTGAAAGAGGCAGGCAAAACAAAGGTCACCAGCTCAAAAGTCCAAGGCAGGGGCCCATTTACTTCAAGGAAGGCGATAAAACAAATTCCAAGGTAACAAGAGTCTAAGCAGTCTCTTAGAGTTAAAACAATGGGGTTTCGTTTCTGTGTAAAATTGCTAGAAATAATTCTTAACCAAGTTTTGCTGTAGAGATGAAAAAATGTGTCCCTTCCCTTCTTCCCAGGAGGACGCTCTAAGTATAGAATCCTGCATACACGATCAGACTCAGTTTATAAATGGATTCATTTTGCTGAACTGCTTCCTCATCCCTATTTTTATGCTTTATTACAGGAGATGGCTCTCCTAGAAGAAAGGGAGGGATCTGTTTGGAAGTGAGGGTGAGGTATAACAAAAGATGTCAATAAAGATAGTTTGAGAAAATAGAAAACCTTGACTTTAGCAACAAACCCTCCCTGACTGCCTCCCATTGTGACATACAGGTGACCTTGAGTTCTCAAAGACTATATTATGTACATATAAGCAGAGCACAGGTTCACATTAAGACCTACTAAGATGGCAGGGCTTAAAGTTGAGGGTGCAATGCACTGGCATTTAAAGACTTGAGCAGCTAAATTCTGAAAGGTTCAGCACTATTAGTTTTACCCCGAGGGGGTCATTTTTCCACTAACACAAGTCATGAACAAATAATAGAGTTAATAATTGGTTTTAAATAATCCAAAATCTAAAGTTGCCTTTATTTTCAACAATCAACTTTTAAATCAGTCAGCATGCATCTATTAAGTACCTACTATGTCCCAGGCACCGCTCTAGGGATACAAAAATGGTTTTAAAAGATATTCCCTTCTTTCAAGGAGCTCAAAGTCTAATGGAAGAAACAATATACAAATAAATGTGGACAAACAAGCTGTATAGAGGATAAATGGGGGCTAGTCTACTGTGCTAAGTACTATATAAATATCTCATTTGAACCTCACAACAATTCTGGGAGATATGTTATTATTATTCCAATTTTTTAGTTCTAGAAACTGAGGCAGACAAAGGTTAAAAGATTTGCCTAACCCAGTGATGGTGAACCTTTTAGAGGCCAAGTGCCCAAAATTCAACCTTCATACTGCATGTGAGCCCCCTTGCCTTACCTCAGCCAGGAGGAAATGCTCCCATTGGGCTGCTGGGCAGAGGGGTGGGTCATGTGACAGATGTCCTCAGGCATGTGGAGAGGGGGAGGGAAGCAGCCCCTCCAGCATTTGTGCCATTGGTTTATCAACACATGCCTAGAGTCATATAGCTACTAAGTATCTGAGGCCACATTTAAACTCAGGTCTTCCTGATTTTAGGCCCACTCTATCCATTGCACCACCTAACTGCATTATTGATTAACGAGGGCTAAGAAATGCTGCTTGCTTATTAAACCTCTATTAATTAAAAATTTAAGCTCTTCCTTTACATGGCTGAAGAAAAAAATTTTAAAGCAACTGTAAGCTACAATTATAATTTGATAAATTTCATGTGGTGAATTTGGCATTAAAAGGTTGTTACATAGGCTTACTTGGGCAGACATGAAATAAGTTTCTTCTTATTGGGAGGCCTTTCTTACACTAATGAGTAAATTCCTATTTTGACTAGATTTAGGATTAATGGCTTTGAAGAAAGATGCTAGACTCTTAGGATATAGAGGCAAGTTTTACCTGAGCTGCAAGATTTTGTGCTCTTTTATTTTTTAAACCCTTACCTTCCATCTTGGAATCAATACTGTGTATTGGCTCCAAGGCAGAAGAGTGGTAAGGGCTAGGCAATGGGGGTCAAGTGACTTACCCAGGGTCACACAGCTAGGAAGTGGCTGAGGCCAGATTTGAACCTAGGACCTCCTTTCTCTAGGCCTGGCTCTCAATCCACTGAGCTACCCAGCTGCCCCCATTTTGTGCTCTTTTAAAAAAAGGTAGAGGGGAGGGATAATCAGGAAGACATCTTCCTGAGTTCCAATCCAGTCTCAAGATACTTACTAGCTGGGTGACCTTGAGCAAGTCACTTAATCCTGTTTGCCTCAGTTTCCTCGTCTGTGAAATGAGCTGGAGAAGGAAACTTTGCTAAAAATATCCCAAATGTTGTCCCAAAGGGTAAGACATGACTAAAAAATGACTGAACAAAACAGATCTTTATAGTAGTATTCTTATAGCCCCTCAAAAGTGTAAATAATAGCAACAGCTGATATTCACACAAACACTTTACACACTTCATCTCATAACTATTCGTTAAGGTATATTTTGATCCCTTAAGGTATACGCTATGACATTTAGCCCCATTTATGTGGGAGAAAACAAACTCAGAGGAATTAAACTATTTCCCCAGGATCTCACAACTGACCACTGTCAGTGGCACTAACCCAGGTTTCCTCTGATTAAAAAAAAAAAGCCCAATTCAGTTTTCTACTACACTGTATTTGGACCTCACCTAATACTGTTTTACAAGGGAGTCAGCAAGGCACAAAGGCAAATGTGGCATCTTTAGTCAAGGGTTCAAATGTGCCCTCAGACAAGTCATTTTACTTCTCAGGTCTCGGTTTCTTCATCTGTAAGAGGACTGGGTTAGAGGAATGATTCCCAGGGTGACTTTCCAGCTCCAGCTTCATGGCCTTGTTACACTTATCTATGTAATGTTCTGCATTGCACTGTGAGAACAGGATCTGTTTTCATAATTAAAGAGGGGGAAGGGAAGGCGAACAGAATGTAAGAACTCAAATACTACAAAGCTTATGAATATTTACTATGGTATCCCTGAAAATGTTTACAGCTTAAAGAGAAAAACAAGACTTTTGAAAAATAAATTATAAACAATATGGAATTTATGGTTGTGCATGGTCTTATTTTTAAATTCTATTCTTTTAATGCTACTAAATTTGTGTTAAAACACCATTTTTTTAATAAGGAGGGAATAAGAACCAATTTAGGATAATGGAAAATAAATCGAGATCATTGTCAAGCTTCAGGATGTGACATCATGCATTTAATTTACTTAGGTAGCAAAAGCTACAAACATTGGTGTTTGCATTCCCCATTAAAGGGATAAAAACAAGTTCCATTTTTTTCCTCAATAGAAACAGTATGCCACCAAGAGAACTAAATCTCCTTCCCAGTTCTCATCACATTTCTGCAGCTACTGAAGATGAGTTCCTAGACCAACAAAGAATTTACACACCTGGAATATGCCCCCTGTGCAGAAAATGATAGGGATTGGCAACATCACTAAGTTCAATTATCAAATTAAAAATGTTGAAAGAGGAAAATCATGTGCATGAAATTTTAGTCTTCAAACAAATGAAATACTGTAATCCACAAACCAGGATGCATGCCAGAGAATCAGTTTATTCATGAGTGGAATTCCTCTCCCACAACCCGAACAAAAAGGAAAAAATGTTTTCCAGGGCATAAATATCAGGGACTTGTATCCAGAAGAATTGGCCTCCTGGCTAGTCCCTGAGTCCCACTTTAACTGTGGTCAGCAGCTTTCTCAAAGCAGCCATGATAAGTTTGAACTACCTTCCTCACAGTGTGGATGTAAGGAAAATGCTCTGTGAACAGAAAAATGCTTTGGAAATATCAAATGTTACCAAAGTCTCAACTAAGGAGGGGGAAATGGATCTTCAGGTCCCAACATTTACCTGATTCTGTCAGCATTTATGCTCCTTCAGGAAGAAGGAAAAAACTGAGTTTACTACCCAGTTAGTAATAATAATGAATTGAAGAAGAAAACTACTAGATGGAGAAGAATCCCATCCCCCTGTTTCTGTACCTCTGTATAAGCTATATCCTATGAATGGAGAGCATTCCTTCCTGACTTTTGCCTAAGAATCCTTTGTTTCAATTGTAGTATACGTTGGAGATGGAATACTATTGTGCTATAAGAAATGATAAGTTGAATGGCTTCAGAAAAAGCTGGAAAGACCTATATGAACTGAAGCAGAGTGAAATAAGCAGAACCAGCAGAACAAAGCACACAGTAACAGCAATAATGTACTATGTATGAACAACTTAACTACTCTCAGCAATACCATGATCTGGGACAATTCTGAAGGACATGACAAGGAACTCCAGAGAAAGAACTGTTGGAGTCAAAAGCAAATCAAAGCATACTATCTTTCACATCAGTTTATTTACAAGTTTATGTGAGGGTTGTGGTTTTATATGAATATGCTCTTACAACAATGGCCAATATAGAAGTCTTTTTTGCATACATATATGACCCAGATCAAATTGCTTACTGAATAAGGGGAGAGAAGGGAGGAAAGCAGACAATTTGGATCTTATAATTTTGGAAAACAATATGTTGAAAATTATTACACAGAATTGGGAAAATGAAGTATCTTTTAATAAAAATAAATATTGAGTTAAAACAAGAATCTCTTATTTTCTTCAAAACACTGCTCATAAGACATGAGATCTTTCTAGATTCCCTAAGTTGCCTACCTCCTGTTGCATCATATTTACTTATATCTACATAATATTATAATAGTTTCCATAAATGATGTATATTCATTGAAGAAAGGGTCATAGGATCATAAAATCAAGCTGAACAGAACCTTAAAAAACCATCAACCTCAATTTCTTCAGTTTATAGATGGGGAAACTGAGGCTTAGATAAATTATGACTTGTCCAGGGTCATACAGCTACCAAATGTCCAAGGCAGGTTGAATTCAGATCTTCTGAGTCAGCCTACTTCAAGACTCTATTCATTATTCATTACACTACCTAGATTGTTGCTTTTTGTTTTAAATCTTTGTATCCCCCAAAGTTAGCACAGTTCTGATACACTGTTGTCCTTAAATATATGCTTCTCTATTAAGTGATAGAGTGCTTCTTCCTTTTCCTCTACCTTTCACTCAAGATCTTGTCCAGTCTGTCATGTCCCATTCCCTGCTCCAGGAACACCTGGAATCAATGCAGCACTGATTTCCCCAAGACCCTGGAGTTCTCGCTCTCTCCCCCAGTACCCACCCTGAAGTCACTCCCACCACACAGAATTTGTGTCTCAATTGATTTATTAGGGAATAACTCTGCCTGTTATTAAGAATTACTGAAGATATTTTAAAAGCAAAGATGAATGACAGAATAAAAGAGACTGCATTATGTTATCAGTAAGGACTCAGTCCAAGAGATGGAGTAAGATAATCCTGAACATATGTAAGTGGAAAAGATGGGAAGGAATTGTAAACAAGAAAAAGGGACAACAGATAACTATGGAATAAGCCAGCTAGAAAGAGACCAGGTTTTGCAAAGAGGTTACATTCTTTTTCTTCTTCTATGCGATAGTTTACTTTAAAGTGTTTATTAAACTTAACAAGATAGGAAAATAAGTAGTCCGTTTGTTTATATCTCTTAATTTTGCTTTTTTTCCATGCATTCTTTTGTTTGGTTTTATTTATTTTCATTATCTTGTTTCCCACCCACCCCAATTACATTTAAAAACAATTTTGGGGGAAAGACTTTAAAACCAAGCAAGACATAGAAAGAATCACAAAATGTAAAATAAATAATTTTGACTACATCAAATTAAAAAGCTTTTGCACAAACAAAACCAATGTAACTAAAATCAGAAGGGAAACAACAAACTGGGAAAAAATCTTCATAGAAACCTCTGACAAAGGTTTAATTACTCAAATTTATAAAGAGCTAAATCAACTGTACAAAAAATCAAGCCATTCTCCAACTGATAAATGGGCAAGGGACATGGATAGGCAGTTCTCAGATAAAGAAATCAAAACTATTAATAAGCACATGAAGAAGTGTTCTAAATCTCTTATAATCAGAGAGATGCAAATAAAAACAACTCTGAGGTATCACCTCACACCTAGCAGATTGGCTAACATAACAGCAAAGGAAAGTAATGAATGCTGGAGGGGATGTGGCAAAGTAGGGACATTAATTCATTGCTGGTGGAGTTGTAAACTGATCCAACCATTCTGGAGGGCAATTTGGAACTATGCCCAAAGGGTGACAAAAGAATATCTACCCTTTGATCCAGCCATAGCACTGCTGGGTCTGTACCCCAAAGAGATAATGGACAAAAAGACTTGTACAAAAATATTCATAGCTGCACTCTTTGTGGTGGCCAAAAACTGGAAAACGAGGGGATGCCCATCAATTGGGGAATGGCTGAGCAAATTGTGGTATATGTTGGTGATGGAATACTATTGTGTTAAAAGGAATAATAAAGTGGAGGAGTTCCATGGAGACTGGAACAACCTCCAGGAAGTGATGCAGAGCGAGAGGAGCAGAACCAGGAGAACATTGTACACAGAGACTAATACACTGTGGTATAATCGAACGTAATGGACTTCTCCATTAGTGGCAGTGTACTGTCTCTGAACAATTTGCAGGGATCTAGGAGAAAAAAACACTATTCATAAG
Organism: Monodelphis domestica; assembly: GCF_027887165.1. NCBI lineage: Eukaryota > Metazoa > Chordata > Mammalia > Didelphimorphia > Didelphidae > Monodelphis > Monodelphis domestica. The sequence goes on from NC_077233.1 coordinate 194,570,249, forward strand.
CAAAGGATAAACTATGGGAGTAGAAACACCGAGGAAAAGCAACTGCCTGAATATAGCGGTTGAGGGGACATGACAGAGGAGAGACTCTAAATGAACACTCTAATGCAAATATTATCAACATAGCAATGGGTTCAAATCAAGAAAACATGTAATGCCCAGTGGATTTACACGCCGGCTATGGGGCGTGAGGGGGAGAAAAAGAAAATGATGTATGTCTTTAATGAATAATGCTTGGAAATGATCAAATAAAATATAAAAAAAATAATAAAAACAATTTTGAACACTCTTTTTCAATTATTAGTTCCAAATTCTTTCCCTTCTGCCCTCCTTCATTCCCTCACACCCTTCCCTAGGACAATAAACAATCTGATATAGATTTTCTATGTGCAATCATGTAAAAAATTTTCCATATTAGTCCTTTTGTGAAAAAAACTCTTAACAAAAAGACACCCCCCCCCCAAATGAAGAAAGTAAAATATAGTATACTTTGATCTGTATTCAGACTCCATTTGTTCTTTCTTTGGATGAGTATAGTATTTTTCATCATTAAATTCTTCAAAATTGTCTTGGATCAGTGTAGTGCTAAGTCCTAAACCATTGTTTGTCATGCAATATTGCTGTTACTATGTAAAATGTTCTCCTGTTTCTGCTCATTTCACTCTGCATCAGTTCATGTAAGTCTTTCTATAGGGTCTTCTGAAATCGTCCAAAGAGTTTACATTCTCCTGGGGGGAAAATAACATATAATGGAGGTGATAGAGAGGAGAAGATAAGGCAGCTGATGCAGAAGTGAAGATCAGAGTGAGCCCTAAGGGAAGTGAACAGTATGGTTGGGACTTCTGATTATATGGCAAGTTCAGGCAAGGTCTCACCAAGCATCAAGTCAGTAGGAAGAATCATCTTACAGAGTGGCAAAGAAGCCAACGGGGCAGTGGAATAGATAGGGTGGTCAGTCAAATTGGTACTTCCTCCTTTCAAATATTAGAACAAACAGAAGAACCCCGATATGTTAGATTGATCCTCCATGTAGGAATCTATAAGAAGACATGGGCACAAATAGCAGAGAATGGGGGGAAAAAGGTCAGGTTTCCATCTGCACAGGTAGAAGGGTACACAATAAGCAAGAAACCACATATTCAAAGCCTATAAAATCTAAAGTTTCCATTGTCTACTGGAAATATTTCTTAACACTTGTCTCTACCTCTTCACTTCCTTTAAGAGCTCAAACAGAAAGTCCTTTTCTAAATCAATAGTACTGTCAGTTATTAATTAAATCATTATATATAAACCAAGTTATATAAAAACAAAAAAGGAATGTCTTTATATAATAAAACTTCACTTATGACCAAAGAAAAAATAGATAAGAGAATACTTCTCACAAAGATCAACATTTAGACTCCTGAGCTCAATTCCACCTACCCCCTCTCCCTACCTTGGTGGGAAATATGATTGGCAGAGTAGTAGGAAAGAGCAAAGAAATGTTTTATCAGAGTTGAATTTATCATGCAAGAAGTTAAGCAACTCTTTGTAAAGGAGCGGGAACAAAAACCAAGCTACAAAAGATTCAGCAAACTAAGAGGGAGAAAAAAAATCACAGAATCAAAGAATCTTAGAAACAGAAAGGACCTCAGATCTCCAAATGCACAGAGTATGAACTTTGTTCTCTCCATGACTCAAATGAAATGTTTCCATAGTCTTTTCTTTTTTCCTAAAACCCTTACACATTCCATCTTGACATCAATACTAAGTATTGATTCTAAGACAGAAAAGCAGTAAAAGGTAGTGAATCAGGATTAAGTTTCTTGACCATGGTCACACATTAGTTAGTGTCTGAGGCCAGATATGAATTCAGGAAGATGAGTCTTCCTGGCTCTAGGTCTGATGATCTATCCACTGTGCCATCTGGAGTTGTACCTAAGTATGTTTGCTTCAGTAAAGGTCAGAGCACCATAGCAGGGTGGGAAGAAGGCTTTATTTTGAGTCAATAGAACCTGAGTTTATCCTGGTTCTCTTACTTTCTATATCTAGAGACCAAGTTCAGATCACTCAGTTTCCCTGAGCCCAAGTTACCTGAAGTGTAAAGAGAAGCTGAACTAGAGGGATTCCCAGGTGCATTCTACTCCAAAGCTATGATCCCATCCTGCTGTCTCTCAATTATTGAGGTGGCCCTGGGTTACTGAAGACCAACCTAATCAGAGGAGCACAAGTTCCAGCAGATCCCATCCAACTGGAAAGACCATGTTCCCGTATAATTCCCCTAGGTCTGTCATCCTAGGACCAGCCTAGCCAAATGATTATGGGTCTACAATGTGCCAGGCACTGTTCTGGGGATATAAATAGAAACAGGAGATAAATCCTACTATTGCTTTCTAAGCTGAAATTCTATTGTAGGGACACAACATTTTATGACCTATAATCAATCAACAAAGTGCCAATTAGAAATGTCTGATATATGCCAGGCTCTCCACTAGGCACAAAGTAAACATGATGTCCAGACAGTGCAAAAAAAAAGTGCAAGGTCATCAAAAGGTACCCAAATGAGGAAATTATAGACATAAGTAGCTAAAAGGCAAAATAGTTCTAGATTTCTGCAATGTGCTTACAGACCCCGTGTTCACAAAACATGGGACACAGGGGTAATTAGGTGGCATAATGGATAGAATGCCAGGCCTGGAATGGAGGACCTAGGTTCAAACCTGGCCTCAGACATTTTCTTAGCTGTGTGACTTTGGGCAAGTGGCATAACCTAGAGTTTGTTAAAGAAATAGAAAGTAAGGGTTTTTTAAAAAGTGGAATATCAAATTCCTATAAGTCAGCCCACTTTGAGGAAAAGGTCATGGCTGGGAGTTACTTGTCCATTTTTGTTAAAGGAAGGGATGAAGAAAAGAACTAAGGTGAACATTTGTGATAAAATTCTTCATTAGATAGACAAGTGGCAAAAGTCAAGTCAACAAGCATTTACTAAGAGCCTTCTCCAAGTAGCCAAAAGATATGAACAAACAATTCTCAAAAGAATTAAAATTGAAATGATGAGAGATTTTTCCAAACCACCAATAAAGATATGTAATTAATAAAACAAACAACCCTAGAGGCAGTTAGGTGGCTCAATGGATGGAGAGCCAGGCCTGGAGATGCAGATCCTAGAGTCAAATTTGGCCCCAGATACTTTCTACCTGTGTAACCTTGGGCAAGTCACTTAACTCCTATTGCCTAGCCTTTACTATTCTTTTGCCTTGGGTCTAATACTTAGTATTAATTCTAAGACATAAGGAAAGGGTTTAAAAAAGAAAAATCCAGGGGGGCAGCTGGGTAGCTCAGTGGATTGAGAGCCAGGCCTAGAGACCAGAGGTCCTAGGTTCAAATCTGGTCTCAGAAACTTCCCAGCTGTGTGACCCTGGGCAAGTCACTTAACCCCCATTGCCTAGCCTGGAACTCTTTTGCCTTGGAACCAATACACAGTATTGACTCCAAGATGGAAGGTAAGGGTTAAAAAGAACAAACAACCCAAAGTCTCATTTCATGTCCAGAAATTGGTCAAAATGACAAAATGTCAAAATTAGTCACTGCTGGAGGGGCTCCAGAGAGACAAGTTCACTGACATATTATTGGCGACATTGTAAATTGGTCCAGCCATATTGGAGAGTAATTTGGCATTAAGTTAAAAAATGATGAAAATGTCCATATCCTTTGAGCTAGAAATGACACTACTAGACTAACATTCCAAGAAGTCAAAGACAGAGAAAAGCAGCAAAATATTGTAAAGCATCTTCTTTTTTGTTGTTGTTGTAGCAAACAGTTGGAAGGAAAGTAAATATCTACTGTTTGGGGATTAATTTTAAACAGATTGTAGTATGTGACTGTAATGGAATGTTACTGTACTGTAAGAAATTATGAACCTGAGAATTCAGAGATGCCTGGGAACTTCCCTGTCTGAAATGGAAAAAGCAGCAGGAAAATAATACAAAGACAAGGATGACAATGACAATGCAAATGGAAGGAACAACAACAACAACAAAAATCCCAACCCAGAGCATTCTATAATTATAATAGCAAAGCTTGACCCCAGAAAAATGAAAAAATCATATTGCATATAAAACAGATACAAAGTTGGAAGAAGCTTTAAAGGTAATCTTCCAACATCCACATTTGACAGATGAGGCATGGAGAGGGTGGGTGACTTTCCGAAAGTCATATAAGTATAATTAGCAGTATCAGGATGTGAGTTGATGGTGGCTGTTTAATTTAGCTAAATGGCTTTTTTTCTTTTATTTTTTTTCCTCTTTCTCTTTCAGTCTTCATCAGATCATATTGTTTGCCTTCTCAATAAATGTGGGAAAGTGTGGGAAGGAGGGAGAAAATTTGGAACTCAAAATTTAAAAACAAAAGAATAACAAACTGAATAAATACTAAGTTTAGAAAAAGAAAAAATCTTTATCACAAAGAATAGCTCAACAGATAGGGGAGGGAAGGGGATATATTTGGAAACGAAGATAATGTAAAAACAGAAGACCAACAAAAATATGATACTTCATTAAATAGAAAAGTCTTCTGATGGTTATAACTGAGCCTCATTACTCAATTCCATTAGCTAAATGAGTTTTTAAAAAACCAAACCAATCTCTCAGTTATAGGACTTCTAAAGGTGCTGACACCAGAGGAAATGTGTAGCTGCTCGCAATTAACTGATTGCTTTTGTAATGAAAAAAGCAGAAACTGCTATCCATTTGGAACACATTTTTCTAGTAAAAACAAAACAACACAAAACAAAAACCAGCAACCCAACAGCTAAACCATGCATCTGTTACAAGATTCTTCCTAAGAGAGAATTTTCTGCATCTATTATTTAGATGCAAAGGGTAGAGAAAAAAAGATAAATAGGTGTCCAAGTTTAAAAGCCAAAGGAGAGAAAGCAAGTGTTGGGTTACATAACCACTTAAGAGCAGACTCCCACAGATAAAAAACATTCATATTTCTGATGCTGCAAGAGTCTTACCACCAGAGCTGCTTCATGCAAAACAATGCCACTGGCCCTCACAATCATATAAATGAAGACTAGGTTTACAATCCATTGAAGGACAAGAGGTCTGGCACTGTTGCATTCTGGTCCAAGAGGAAAAGGATGTCTCCTTAAAAAGGCATTAACCAAGGGCAACTAGGTGGCTCAGTGGATTGAGAGCCAAGTCCAGAGTCAGGAGGTCCTGGGTTCAAATTTGCCCTCAAACACTTCCTAGGTGTTTGACCCTGGGCAAGTCACTTAACCCCCATTGCCTAGCCCTTACTACTCCTGCCTTGGAACTAATACACAGTATTGATTTAATGGTTTAATTGAATAGTTTTTAAAAATATGATCAACCTAAGTACCCACGGAACATACTATGAGTCAGGTATTATGTTAAGCACTAATAATACAAAGAAAGGCAATTGTTCCTGCCCTCCAGGAACTCACATTGATAACATGCAAATAACTCATACATACATACTGCATCCATATAAGATACCTACAGACTAGATGGAAGGGAATTTCATGGGTAGCAAGATAGTGCAATAGAGAGAGAGTACTTGGTTTCGAGTCAGGAAGACCTGAGTTCAAATGTGATCTTGAACACTTACAGCTGTGTGACCCTAAGAACATCACCTAACCCTGTTTGTCTCAGTTTCCTCATTTGTAAAATGAGCTGTAGAAGAAAACAGCAAACCACTCCAGTATCTTTGCCAAGAAATATATCGGGTCACAGAGTCGGACATGACTAAACAACAACTAAATACACATAGAATCTCAGGTAAAGTAATATCAGCTAGAAAGATGAAGAAATAGAGCATGGGGATACTGGTGCGGTGAGGAGTATGGAGGAATGTAGCAGCTTGCAAGGCTCGGGTGAATCCTGCCTCAGCAGAATAAGATCTTTTTTCCTCCCAACTCCTATCCACAACCAACCAATAAATGTTAATTAAGTCAAGGAGACTACAGGTACTGGAGACACAAAAAAAAAAACAAAAGTGGAACAGTCTCCTGCCTTCAAAGAGGTAACATTCTAATAGAGACAACAGGTGATACCTTGGCTTGTGCATGAATTAGATTTAAGTGAGGCAGAATTGCTCAAAGTCATCAAACTCATTCTGGCATTTCCAATGTCTGACCAAGGTGTAAGCACTCCACACTGGCTGCTTCAGCTGCCCTAATATGTGTGTGTGTGTGTGTGAGAGAGAGAGAGAGAGAGAGAGAGAGAGAGAGAGAGAGAGAGAGAGAGAGAGAGAGAGAGAGAGAGAGAGAGATTCCAGGTAATTGGGGTTTGAGGATTGAAGAACTTGACAAAGTTTTCATCAACAAGATGTGTTTAAGCACTGTCTTAAAGAAAGTGTGGAGTTCTGAGTCAGGGGTGAAGAGGAAGTGCATTAGTCTTGGGAGACAGCCAAAACACATATATAGGTCGGTGAAAAACACTAATAAGTAGGAACATATTAAAAAAATAAGAATGCAAAAAATATGTTGAAGTCAAGTTGTGAATAGCTTTAAATAAGAGCGTGTAAGAAGGTGACAGAGAGTACAACCTGCTGGAAAAGATAATATTCTGCACCTTCTGGTACAAATTATTGATGCTGACTTCTAACTGTAAACTCCTAGAGGACAAGCACACATGTTTTTATTCCTTCCCCACCTCCCTCACTCCACCCTTAGGAGTAGTGGTAGTGGTGGCCGAGATGGTGGTGGTGATAGTAGTGATAGTAGAGGACCAATATGGCATCACTGGTAATGGCTTTTTTTTTTCAACCCTTATCTTCTATCTTAGAATCCATACATATTATTACTTCCAAGGCAGAAGAGTGGTAATAGGCAATTGGAGTTAAGCGATTTGCCCAGGGTCACACAGCTAGAAGTGTCTGAGGCCAAATTTGAACCAAGGACCTCTCATCTCCAGGCCTGGTGCTCTGTTCCCTGAGCCACCTAACTGTACAGTAGTGATGTCTTTTGACTCATGCATAAATTGGATTGAACTGTGAAAAGTCATCAGCTTCACTCTCGCTTCCACAATCATTGAAGTCCAGTGGCAAGTCAAAAGCTAGATGGCTATTGATGGCTTGGGATGCAAAAGATGACTTTGGTGTCTTTGATGTCTAACCTAGCTCTAAGCACTCCACAGTATCTGCTTCCACTGCTTTCATGGCTTTGGAACAAATTGTTCCTATCTGCCCATTCAGGCAGGGGAAGACTTCACACACCTGGGTACTCTTCTAACTCATCTACAAGTCAGAGGCCTGTCAGTTACACCCAATCTGGTTTAGCTTGTCTGCCCAAGGTGGTTTTAGTGGGATAAGGTGTCTGTGCATGCTACAGCTTCTTGGAGCCACAGGGGAGAGCTAGATGACAGGCAAATTCCAAAGGAAGCATGTAGCCCTGAAAAAGGCTCAGAAAGTCCTCACACCAGAGGTGCTAGGCCTCCTTGACCATCCCTTACCTGGTGATGTGATAGTAATAGCTGACCTTTACATAACACTTTAAGACAGCGGTTCTCAACCTGTGGGTCACGACCTCGGAGGGGGTCCAATGACCAAAACACAGGGGTCGCCTAAAGTCATCAGAAAATACATATTTCCAATGGCTTTAGCAGCTGAGAAATCGCGCTACTTTACAGCAAGATCTTGAAAAGAACGGGGACCCTGCTGCCCGCACATTGTATTAATATTAGTTACCTATCAGCAGCCCTCCCCCTATGAGGGGCAATGGATTTACCTTGTTGCCTGGAGACCAGATTCAAAGAGAGACTCAGAAAGAGCACCCGGGTGCTGGCTCCGGAGGGGTTAAGAAGGAGGCCTGGAGTGGATAATGGAGCCGAGTAATCCCAGCAAAGTGAAGCCTCAGCTTGAGCTGGAGGGAGATTACAGGAAGAAGAAGACAGTGTCTGCAGACCCCCCCTCCCCAGGCAGGACTTACCTCCCACCCCAGCGCTCAGGCTGCCTCCTGCTGGATTAATATTTCTCAACATATAATTAAATATTGTTTTTCTGACTAATCACTATGTTTAAATTATGTTTGATTTGTAGCAATGAGAATACATAATGCATATCAGGTATTTACATTCCAAATCATAACTGTAGCAAAATTACAGTTTTGAAGTAGCCACCAAAATAATTTGTTGGTTTGGGGTCACCACAACATGAGGAACTGTATTATGAGGTCACGGCATTAGAAAGGTTGAGAACCACTGCTTTAAGATTTATAAACTACTTCATATGCTATCCATTAAGCCTCACAACGATCATAAAAATAGACACTATAGGCATTATTGTTTTTAATCTGTAAATAAGGAAAGAGAAGATCAATTCACATAATTGTCTGAGACAGGATTCAATATCTGAAGCCTACTCTAACTCAAAGTTCAGAGCTTTTTCCACTATATACTCCACTGCTTACATTGGATACATGCTTAACTACATTTAAAAGACAAAAAAAAAACTGCCAAAATTTTATCACAGTCTCCACACATATATAAATGTGAGTGTCTACTCAAAGCCAGCAGCCTTCCTTTTGTTCATTTAATGAGGTATTTATATCTACCTATACATACATATATATGTATATAGTTCTGTAAACTACACATACACATGCAGAAGAATGGGGATATGGAAAAAGGGTGATTAGTCAAAAACAGAACAAACTCTACACTTGGAAGAGGGAGAGAGAGAGAAAGAGAAAGAGAGAGAGAGAATACCAACTTGGAATAAAAAGGAAACAAGAAGTATAGAAAAGAAAAAAGAAAAAACAATAGGACAGAGGGAAATAAATAATTATCAACCCTGTGACAATGAGATTCACTCATGCTTAAAACAGAAGAGGATAGATGGCAGAATAGATTGGAAAGTAAAAAATCCAACAATATGCTATTTGTAAGAAATACTCTTGAAATGAAAGTATTCACATGGATTTAAAATAAGAAATTGAAGCAAAATCTATTATGATTAGGCAACCATAAAACCCAACTTGAAAAGAGATTATAAGGGAAATGATATTCTGCTGAAAAGTGTAAAAATGGAGACTTGAATCCAGGACTTCAATCACCAGAAGTCCTTGCTCCACTTCCCCAAAATGCTTTGTAATATCACTGAATTCTCACCTGGACCGAGATCGAGATGGGGTATTTAACCTGATTGGAAAGGCTTCTGGGCCTCTCTTCTATTCCTGTCTCCGCTGGCAAGCAGACACGTCATGATGTGAGTGAAATTGAATTAGGCCTCTTGGCCCACCTGGCATGTGCCTTTCTTACTTGTATTTTTCTTAAATTCTCAACCTTTAATAAACCTCTAAAAATATCATACTCCTTGCAGAGAGAAACTAATTTCTACCTGCCTCAGTTTCCCCCCTAAATTTTAATCTTTACAAAAGTAACAATGAATTGATCTCAATATTTATTATGTATCCACTAACTGCCACAACTTCTAAATGCTTAAATGGAAAAATTAAATTAGTTACTAGGAGCAATAGAAAGAAAACTATAAAAGCTCCGGACCTTAATTTACTATCAGCTATAGATAAGGCTAATCAAAAAATAAACAAGAAAGAAGTTAAAGATTTGCATGAATTTTAGAAAAGCTAGATAGGTTAGACCTCTGGTAACTACTGAATGGAAACAGAAAGGAATATATATATTTCTCAGGTAAATATTATATCTTTACAAAAATTGATCATGGCTTCGGTTAGGATATAAAAATACACAATTTGGAGTAGCAATACAGTTAATTTAACAAGGATACAAATAAGAGAGGGAAGAAGGGAAAGAATTAGTCAAAAACAGAACAAACCCTAAAGTTGGAAAGGGGATAAGTAAAGAGAAGATTAAAAGAAAAAAGAAAGAAAATACACCAATTTTGGACAGAGATAAATACAATACATTCAGAAAAGCAAGAATATTATAAACATCCTTTACTGTCTATAAATAAAAATTATATTAAATAAAAGGTGTATTTCATTTTCTGGGAAAAGTATTAAAAATCAATTAGAGGAACAACTAGGTGGCAAAGCTGATAAACCGCCTAGCCTAGAATCAGGAGAAAATGGATTCAAATCTGGCCTCCTGGCTGTGTGATCCTGAGTAAGTCACTTAACACCATTTGTCTTTGCCCTTCTGTCTTAGGAGTTGAAACCAAGATAGAAAGTAAGAATTGTAACTAAAATAGAAAGGAAGGGTCCCAAAAAAATCAATTTAAGAATAAATAATATAATCCTAAAGGTTAAAGAGTCAAAGAAAGATATCATAGAATTAATAGATACCTTTATTCAATATAATGACAACAACAGAACATACCAAAAGTTTTGGATATTGCCAAAACAGATTTTAGGGGAAATTTTATATCTATGAATATTTTTATTTAAAAAGAGAGGGGAAAAAAATTAATGAATTGGGAATGCAACTAAAAAGATTAAAAAATCAACAAACTTTTAAAACCCAACTAAGCTCCAAAAAAGAATTATTGAAAATGAATGAATGAATTAACAAAATTGAAACTAACAAACAAAAACTATTGAATTAATAAATAAAACTAGAAACTGATTTTTTGGAAAAGCCAACAAAATAAATGACCCATTCTATCTCATTTGATTAAAAAAAGAAAAGTCAAATTGCCAGTATCAAAAATAAAGAAAATTCCCAGCAAATGAAGAAGAAATCAAGGATATTATTAGAAATTATTTTGCCCAACTATATCCAAATAAAAAAAAATCGAATTAAATAATTACAAAAACATAAAATATTCAAATTAGCAGAAAGATAAACTTAAAAGCCCAATTTCATATGTAGAAATTGAATAACATATAAATCAACTTCCAAAGAATAAACTCAAAGATCACATAAATTCACAAGTAAATTCTACCAAATAATTGAAGAACAATTAATTTCAATACTAAAAGAATTATTTGCAAACATAGCAAATAAAAGTATCTTACTAAAATTCCTTTATGACATAGATATAGTTTAGATACATAAACCAGGAAGAGATGAAATAGAAAAGGAAAACTACAGATTAATTTTCCTAGTGAACACTGGAAAATTTTTAAAAAATAAAATATTAATGATGAGGCAAAAACCAATATATCACAAAGATTATGTACTTGGATCAGATTAGATTTATACCAAGGAATGCAAGGCTGATTTAGTGTTAGTAAAACTAGAAACAATTAAACAAATTAATAATAAAAGAACAAAAGTCATTCTTATATCAATATATGCTTAAAAAACTTTTAATAAAATACAGCACCTATGTCTATTAGAAATACTAGAAAAGGTGGGCAGCGGGGTGGCTCAGTGGACTGAGAACCAGATCTAGAGAAGGGAGGTCCTGGGTTCAAATATGGCTTCAGACACTTCCTAGTTGTCTAGACCCTGGGCAAGTCACTTAACCTTCACTGCCTAGCCCTTACCACTCTTCTGCCTTAGATCCAATACACAGCACTGATTCAAAGATGGAAGGTAAGGATTAAAAAAAAATACTAGAAAGCACAGAAATAAACCTTTCCTTAAAATGAATAATATGTGTGTGCCCAGAAGAAACTACTGTTCTGTGTATAATGGAGGTAAACTAGGATCCTTTCAAATAAAATTAGGAGTGAAATTAAAATGGCCATGGTTACCAATTCTGCTTGACACAGTACTAAAAATGCTGACTATAAGTAATAAGATAAGAAAAAGAAAGTAAAGGAAAAAGAAGAAACAACTATTCCTTTCTGTAAATAACATTACAGTGTTCTCAATCAAAAAGGATCAACTAAAAAAAATGAAATAATTGTTTTAGCAAAGATGCATAAAATAAATGCACACAAATCATCAATATTTCTTTATAATGGCAATAAAATCCAGCAGGAAGAGACAGAAAAACCCAGATTGAATTGCTTGTCAAATTTAAGAGAGGGGAGGAACATGAATCATATAATTTTGGAAAACCTATGTGGAAATTTGGAATTTGTTATTAAAATTAAATTTATTAATTAATTTTATTAAACTATTATGTATTGAATTATTAAAATCATCATTATTGAATCATCAAATTTATTATTTATTTAAGTTGTTGAGTTTATTAAAGTTATTAAATTTATTGAAGTTATTAAAATTAAATTTATTGAAGTTATTAAAATTAAATTTAAAAATTTTTAAAGAAGAGAAAAAGAAATTCCATTTAAAATTACTAGCGATTTTATATAATACTTGGGAATCTGTCTTCCATGATAAACAGAAGAATACACAAAGACAGTAACAAAACATGATTACAGACATAAAGATAAATATTTGGAAAACTAATTGCTTACGGGTAAAGCAAGTCAATTGAAGAAAAATAATAATGCCACCTAAATTAATTTATTCCATACCATACCAAATGGCTAAAGGATTATTTTAGAGGGTGAGAAAAAAATTATGATAAAATTCATATGGAGGCAAAAAAGATCAAGAATCTCAATGGAAATAATGAAAAGAAGTAAATGAAGGGAGGACCTAGTGCCAGATCACCAACTATTCTATAAAGCAAGAATTCTCAAAACCATTTGGTACGCAAAGTTTAATAAGAGTAGATTAGCTATACTGACATATCATATACAACATATAACCAAAGGTATCTAATTCAATACACACAAACACCTAACTAGGACAAGAACTCACTATTTGACAAAAATGACAAAAGCTGATGGGGAAAATGGACTAAAGTGTGAAAGAAATTAGATTTAGAACAACAGTTCACACTGAGATAAGCTTCAAATTTATACCTAATCTAGATATAAAAGATTACATTATAAATGAATTAGAGAAACACAAAAAATTACCTATTAGATCTACGTATTGGAGTATCTTCACTAAACAATATAGAGGAAACAAGATAAATGGACAATTTTTGGATAATATTTAATTAACCCATTAAATGTATAACACTAAATTAAGCTTTTGCACAAACAAATCCAAACTAATATTAAGGAGGCAGCTTGGTGGCTCAGGGGATAGGGAGCTAGGTCTAGAGACGGAAGGTCCTAGTTTCAAACTGACCTTGTAAGGTTTTTTAAAAACCACCTAATATTAAAAGGCTAACAATTAACTGGGGGGGGGGGGTGTCTTTGCAAAAAGTTTCTCTGATAGTGGTTACATTTCCAAGATTAGAACAGATTGAGATTTATAAAAAAAATTAAGTTGATAAATGGTCTAAGGCAATTAGGGGAAGAGGCTACCTATATATATTTTTAACAAATGTTCCAAATCACTTCTTACTAGAGAAATGCATATTAAAACAATTCTTTTCAGAATAGCAAAGATGACCAAAAAGGAAAATGATAAATTTTCAAAGGACTCCAGGAAAACTGGTACACTGATGCACTGTTTGTGGACCTTTGAATGGGTACAACCATTTGGGAAAGCAATATGAAATAATACACAAGAAGTTATTCAGTAATACATGTCCTTTGAATAAGCTATACCACTGTGAGACCTATACTCAAAAGTTATCAAAGAAAGTGGAAAGCATCCTAAATACACAAAAAAATATTTATGGCAATGTTTGTGTGATGACAAGAAACTGGAAACTAACAGAATTCTCATCAATTGAGAAATGGTTGATTTGATGGTACATGAATATGGTAGAGTACTACTATGCTTCAAGAAACAAAGAAATAGGGGCAAAAAGGTGGCTCAATGGATAGAGAGCAAGGCTTGGAGACAGAAGTCCTAAGTTCAAATCTGGCCTCAGCTACTTCCAATCTGTGTGACCCTGGGCAGGTCACATAATCACAATTGTCTAACCCAGTGATGGCAAACCTATGGCACAGTTGCCAAAGATGACACACAGAGGGCTTTGTGGGCACACACCCACAGAGTTTGTTACTAGAAAGGCAGAGGGGCTTGGGCAGAGCTGCTCCTTCCCCCTCTACCTGATGCCAGATGACATTTTTTTCACATCCCTAACCCTCTACCCAGCAGCCCAATGGGAGCATACAGTGGGTAAAGTGGGGGGCTCACAGGTGGCAGAGCTGGAGGGGAGTGGAGTACTTGGATTTACTCCCCTCCCCCTCTCTACACCTACTGAGGACATTCCTCACTTCACCTGCCCCTCTGCCCAGAAGTCCAATGGGAGTGCTTTCTCCCTCCCCTGTGTGGGGTAAGGGGGAGGGTGGGGAACACCCAGCACTTGGTGGGGGGAGGTGAGGCATGGCTTGCATTCTCTGGGGAATGGGGCACAGCACATGACCTCTAAAAGGTTCACTATCACTAGTCTAGCCCTTACTGCTCTTCCATCTTGGAACTGATAGGATTGATTCTAAGACAGAAGGTAAGGGTTAAATAAATAAAACAAAGAAATAGATGATGTCAAGGTGATATGGAAAGACTTATATGAACTGATACAAAATGAAGTTAGTATAATCAAAACAATTTAAATTGTAACATCAATACTATAGAAACAATTTTAAAAGACTTAGAAAATAAGAGAAGAATGAAATAAGAATCAGGTGATTAATTGTATACAGTAACAAAACTTTAAAGATACAACTATAAAAGCTACAAGAGCTACAATCAATATACAATGACCAACTCTGATCCCAAGATATCAATGATGAAACATAATATCCATCTCCTGACAAAGAGGTGACATATTAAGGGTATAGACTAAGGCATTTATTTTTGTATACAATCAGCAAGGAAATTTGTTTTGCTTGACACATGCATATTTTTATAAGGAATTTTCTTGCTCCAATAGGGTGAAGGTGGGAGAGAGAGAAAAAGGATTTCTGTTCATTTTTTAAAAATAGATATGTGGGAGTGGTACAGATGTACAAATGTTAAATGCTCATTCAGATGAGGTCACTGTTTTGAAAGATTCACTTAATTGTTTTACTAGTTAGAAGAGACCTCAAGGAGCTGGGGGTAACCTGTAAATGTTTGTAATGCAAAAGAAAAACATATCAATGACACTAAAAAAAAAAGACAGCACTGTACTTCTTAGTGTGCAGTGTGCTAATTTGCTGACCCAAATAAAAGGATGTTAGCAAGTGTACTCAAATTCTACTTTAATGTAATCTTTTAACTCTTTTTGATGAATAGTATTTTTAAACTCTTTATTAAAATGCTGGGGGTTGGGAGAAGGTGGACACAACCCAAACATCCCATTAAATAATTGTGATACCTAAAAGTAAAAGTGCACATTAACACTTGTCAGACTTAAACACAGAACAATTAGGGTATTTAAAATTCTTGACAAAAATCATATTCTGAAAATGCTGAATCATATATAGCCTGACACTAGATATTAGGTCTAACTAACTCATTGAATCAAAGAGTAATGATCCAAAAAGATGGTGCCAGCCTATTACACTGGTCTAAAATATTCTAATATTAAGTCTAATAGAGACAAATATAAAATCTCACACTTGAGCTCCAAAAAAACAAATTAATGTTATCAGTATAGACAAGGCTAGATAGTAGTTTGTATAGAAATGGTCTAGGGCAGTAATGGCAAACCTTTTGGAGACCAAGTGCCCAAATTGCACCCTCATGCTGCCCACTTGTCCTATACAGGGAAGGGAGGAAGTGCTCCTATTGGATTGCTGGGCAGAGGGGAAGGTGATGTAAAAAAGTGTCCTCAGATATGGTGGAAGGGAGCAGCCCCCTCTGGCATGCATGCCATGCGTTTAACAACACAGGTCTAGGGATTTTGGTAAGTTGCAAGGTCAACTTGAGTCAACAGTCCTATATAACAGTATTATCCTCATTTTACAACAAAGAGAACTGAGACAGAGGTTAAGTGACTTGCCAAGGGTCACAAAGCTAACTGTGTCAAGGGGATCTTATCCCCTCCCCCTCCTGGAGGGCCAGCCCAGTTCATCAACATTCCCCACATATCAGAGTTTGCCTCAGGGAATATCCGAATGTCTATAAAAGAAAGTATGTGGGGCATACCTGGGCCTTCTTGGATGGACAGGGGGCTAGAGATAGATGACAGAGAGAAAGATTAATGGAGAATAGGGAAAACATGGTCAGAGGACTTAAGAATGAGATTTTAAACTATGCTGATCTCCCTTTTCTATTAATAAAGTTTATAAATTAATAACTGGGTATATATTAATTTAATTGTAACATAAGTGTCTGAGGTCAGCAATGAATAGTCAGGTCTACTGCTCTATTCACTGAACTACCAAGCTTCTTCAAGAAAGACAATAGTGGGGGCAGCTGGGTGGCTCAGTGGATTGAGTGAGGCCCAAAGATGACAGGTCCTGGATTCAAATCTGGCCTCAGACACTTCCCAGCTGTGTGACCCTGGGCAAGTCACTTGACCCCCATTTTCTAGGCCTTACCACTCTTCTGTCTTTGGTTCTAAGGCAGAAGGTAAGGTTTAAAAAAAAAAAGACAATAGTATTCAAACTAAGGAGGTAATAATCCTGTTATATATTCTGTCCTTTTCAAGACACATCTGGAATACTGTTTTCCATTCTGGGAATCACATTTTAGAAAAGACAACGATAAGCTGAAAAATGCTCCAAAAAGACAAACAAGTGAAGTTCTATCATGTTATAGAGGGTTTCTTAAAGGAAGTGGAGGTGTTTAGCCAAGAGAACTTATAGATACAGTAAGGGTCATTATATATTTTAAAGGGCTATATTCCATAAAATGGATGCAAATTACAAAAAAGGGAAAATTCTAGGACTGATATATGGGAAAATTTCTTACTATATAACATTTTTGAAAACCAGAGTGGCCTGCCTTGGGATGGGGGGTAAAATGGGTTCTTGGTCACTAGAAAGGTCTCAAGCAAAGGGTGAAAGAACAAAAGAACATTTATCTTGTATACAGGAGAGGTAATAATAGAATCAGATAACTTTGGGGAGGTTGTAATTCTGTACTTTCCCAATTTGGGTATCTTTAATTAAGTCACTAAAAATATGATATAATGCTATTAATTTTACAGATGAGAAAACTGAGGCCACAAGAGGTAAAGGGAGCTGCCCAAGGTCACACAACTAACAAGTATATGAGGCAGGGTTTGACCAGGCTTCCTGACCCCTAAGTCCAGCATTTTAATCACTAAGAAGACACCTAGAAGGGCAGCTAGGTAGCTGTGTAGCACAGTGGATAGAGTGCAGACACATAGTCAGACGGACTTGTGTTCAAATCTGTCCTCAAATACTTCCTAGCTGTGTGACCCTGGGCAAGTCACTTAACTCTTATTTGCCTACCCTTTGCTACTCCTCTATCTTAGAACTCATCCTATGACATAAGGTAAAGGTTAAAAAAAAAAAAAGACATCTAGTCTTGTAACTAAGTCCTACCTGTTTCCACTTATAGTCCTATTTCCCTCTAATTCTCCTCAGCTTCCCACCAAACCAACTTTCTTCCACTCTCCCTAGTCCTAAGAAAGATTTCATGGACCACATCCTGACAAAGCAAAAAGTATATCAATAAATTAAGAAATACTACCATTGATGACAAAAATGCATCTGCTCCCAAAATAATCAATCCAAAGATTTAAATTTGGAATATTGATTCTGGAAACCATTTGCCTGTAGTTTTCTTTGGAACAATAACAACAACAACAGCAACAAAACCCCTGCAATATTTAATTCTGCTGTTATTTTCCATCCCTCTCGAAAAACAAAAAAACAAACAACTTTGGGCTTATTTTGCTGAGGTGTAGCCTCTACAAGAGTAATTTATGGGCTAGGGGGGACAGTAGTGCTGAAGGAAAAGAGCACATTGCACACTCAGCCCCTGGGGGGATAAAATGCTTTCCTAATTTACATATCTTTAGGAGACAATTATTCCTCACTGGCTGCTTCTCCTCCCTCTGAAGAAATCTTAAATCTCCAAGTAGCATAGCCCAGACAGAATTTTTTTCACTACTCACCAGCCATCTTTCTCTTCCCTGAAAAAGCCTACTGTACATTATATGGAAAACTGAGGCCCAACAGTGGTTAAATGACTTGCTCAAGGTCAGGCAAGATTTGAACCTAGTTAATTATTCTTTCTACTATATAACAAACCTTATTCCCATATTATAGATGAGGAGGTTAATCTATGCAAAGGATAACGGGAGTAAGTCAAATCCAGGACTCAAATTCAAATTTGAACCCAAGGCCAGTGTTCTCTTGATTGAAAGTAAAGTATTATCTCACTCCCCTTAATTTCTTGACACATCTTTCTTATTCATCCAAAGTTAAGGGCATAGATTTATGTGAAAAGTTTCCCAATGTTAATAATTGTTCATATAACATATATTGGGCTGCTGTAAAATAGGAAATTAGGAAATCAAAACTGGAGAAGGTGGGGGAGGAGGCACCCCAATTTGGAAGCAGTAAAAACTACCCCTTTAGAAAGGAGCATTCTGAATGCTCTCCATTCCCAGCCAGCAAAGCTCTATCGGTCAGACCACCCTGCCCTACTTATTAATAAGCAGGGATGAACAGGAGAATTACAATGCAGAAACTCTGGATGAAGCCCTCTTTTTTGTAAAAAAGAAAACACAGTAACTGGACCAAGGCCTTCACTAAGCGATCCCAGGTCAGTATAGGGGTAGCTGGCGGATATACAGTACCCAACGGGAGAAGTTTACTAACAAAGTTCCAAAAGAAACAGACAGATGTTATGAATCACAATGGTAAAATGAGTGTGCCCAAGGTTTGGTTTTCCAAGGGTGGAGGGAATTGGGGAGGGACTAGAGAAGCACAATCCAGAAGTTACAGATTTTATTAACTATTATCCCCGGAGGCCAAGCCTCTAGTCTCACCCCAACAGAACCTGATATGCCATAAACAAAAGAAGTCTTCAACCCGTCTGGCCTGGGCTCCAGATCAGAGTTGAATGAGAGGCAACAGAGAAAAGGAAGGAGGGAATGCAATTTCCCTCCCAGACTCCCTTCCCTAACCCTCAACTCTAGCAAAGTCAGCTGAAGGGGAATTCTGGACAACCTGCTGCCTGAGGGTCTAAACAGGAATGTAAATAGCAAAGGAGACCTTCTTCCCCAACAAGAGGGAGGAAGGAAGCAAGTAGGATTGCACACTGGAAGAAACCCCAGAATGGAAAGTTCCTTCCTCCTCTAAGAAAAGGCCCTATGGCCATCGTCTTGTGCCCTTTGAATCAGTCCCACCCCTCATCCCCCACCCCCACCTCCAGCCCCCGCCAAAGTCGGAGCAGGCTGCGGTCAGCATTGCAACGCCTCTCCGCCTGCTGACCGCTACCTTCCAATAGCCTGGCCCGCCTCTGTCTTTCCAACATCCCAACCTCTCTCCTTCCCTGAAGTCCCTTGTGCAATAGAGAGAAGAGAGTCCAGCAGCAAGAGAACCCCTAGGGTCCAGGCACAGCAAGGGAGCAGGGGTCGAGGAAGACCAGCGCAGCATAAAGTGGCCAAATGCGAGAGCAGCTATCCCTACTCCCCGCTGAAACAGGCTTTCCTTCTTCCTTTTAGGAGTCAGAAGGGTGAGCTGGGAAAGGAAGAGTGCCCGTTCTCCTTTCCTCGTCTCCTAAAGCCGAGCGCAAAGTTTGCTTCTAGCCCCAGGGCTTCCCCCAGGGGACCAGGTGCCAGTGGGCGTCAGCGCGCGCTGCCCTGCTCCGCCCCGGGGAGACGCAGCTCCTCTACCCCTTCGCTTACTCACCTTCGCAGCCCTTCTCAACCTGCAGCCGTGAGGAGCTCGGGCGCACTGATGCTTCTCCTGCTGCTGCTGCAGCAGCAGCCGAGGAACCGAGAGGGAAGAGGGCGGAGGGAGAAAGGGGAGGAGTTTGTGAGAGCTTCTAAAGCGCCAGAATTCAAACCCTCGACCCAAGTGGATCCCGGGTGCTTGCATTCCACTCCAGGCGGAGAAGGCAGCGAGAAAAATGGGAGAGTTGAAAAAAGAAAATAAAGATCAAATGTCCAGCGCGGAGAAGAAACGTCTGGATTCACTTCCTCCAACCTAGCCCTGGTGATCCCGGGAGACACCTCTGGGCTCTCTGCTAGTGTGGCTGGTTAGCTCCTACTCTCCTCTAAACTTCACCCTTTGCCAGTGTTGTCTTTGTAACTGCTAAATCGGTCACCGACTGCCCTTCAGTGCGCCTGCGCGCGCGGCCCTAACTCAACAATGCCACACAGCTAACCTTACCTCCCACACCTCCTCCTCCTCTTTCTCTAGTCCCGCGACTTTGCTACAAGGAAAGAACAGAAAAGAAAGAACGATCCCTAGCCAGTATACCTACTTAGATGGGAAATAAATATATATATATATGGGAAATATATATATATATATATATATATATAAATATCTTCAGTGTGATAGATTCGTTCCGCTTGCCTCAGTGGACCCTGAGGCTATGCTGGACCTCTTGCCCGACTCATGATTTATCCGATTGCCACCCCATAGTCTCCAAACCCTTCTGGACCCTTTTTTAAAATTTTATTTTTTAAAATTTAACTAGCCTCGCAGTTTGATTTCTTCCCACTCGCTCCATCCCACCCCAATTTGAGGAGTTCAGAAGATGGGAAACTTGCCTTCTTCATCAACGCAGTGAAGGATTTAGAATCCAGAGACGGAGGCTCTATATTCGTTGCTGACCAGATGGCCACTGGATTCTCACACGCTTGCATATAACCAGAATGGGCTCCACCATAAATATATATAAAAAGTTTCACACATTATCTCAGCTCATCTTCACAACTACCTTGCAAGTTAAGTAGTGCGAATTTTATTGCCCCATTTTACAGAGAAGCAAACCGAAGCTTTGGTTGAGTGACTTTTCCAAGATCACACAGCTTAGCCAGGTTCAAACCTAGGTCATCCACTAAACCCAGAACTTGAAATATCTCTGTGATCTCCAGCAATTTGAGTTTCATTTTGCTTCTCACTAAAACAGTGATAACATTTAAAAATTTATATTACCTACTTTGCTAGGTTTCCATGAAGGTATAAATTAAGGTATAAAGCTTTTTATGTGGAGTCCTTCTAGGCTAGGTGATTTCATAAGAGTAAATGCTCTACATAACAAAAATAAAACAACCCCTTACCTTCTGTCTTAGAATCCATATGGACTGTAAGGCAGAACAAAGTTTCTGATACATACTGAATGCTGAGCAAGTAGCTTAACCTCTCTTAGACTCAGTTTCTAGAGCAAAATGTCTTACCTGTCAGGATTATTATGAAGGAGGAGTGGGAAGAGGGAGGGATGGATAGAACAAGCCCGCTGGTTAAAATTGGCAGAGAGATAGAGGAAGAGTTTTTTTGTCCTTCAGTGATTTAGTTATATCTGACTCTTCAAACCCCATTTGGGGTTTTCTTGGCAAAGATACTGGAGTGGTTTGCCATTTCCATCTTCAGCTCATTTTATATATGAGGACTTGAGGCAAACAGGGTAAATGACTTGTCAAAGGTCACACAGCCAGAAAGTATAGGAAGTCAAATTTGAACTTGGGTCTTTTGGACTCCAGGTCCAGTGCTCTACCCACTTTGCTATCTAGTTGCCCTAGAGGAAAAGCTAGGCCCTTTGAAAGAATATGGAAGAGAAAGGAAGAGATTATCACAAACCAATCAACTAAAGATTAGAGACTGAAGAGGCAAGTTCTAGATATAACTTCGAATTGGAACAAAACTGGAGTGACAAAAATCAACAAGGGAAAAAGGAGGAAGGATTAATTAATTTATGCAGACAAATCTGTAAAGACCCAGAAGGTTGCTTTCAGTAGCCCTCTATTTTCTGTTCAGCTTCTGATCATCTTTCTGGTGTCTCTTACTGATCTTTGTGCCCATCCTTGGTAGTATCCTCCTGCTCTGGACTTCCTCTTTCCTTTCAAATATTACTGGTCCTAATCTTCATTCTGATTCGCTACTGCTAGTTTATTGGTGAGGTTAATACAATTATCCTATGGAAGCTAAACATTAAATTAAATTTTTTTTAAAGATTCAATCCTTAAGTCTATTTGTTAGCATTAATAAATTTATTTCAGTGTTTCATATAATGGTTTAGAAAAATATTGTAGGGACAGCTAATTGGCTCAGTAGATTGAGAGCCAGGCCTAGAGATGGGATATCCTGAGTTCAAATTTGGCCTCAGACACTTCCTAGTTGTGTGAACCTGAGTAAGTCACTTAACCCTAGCCCTTACTACCCTTCTACTGTGTATTCTACCAATACACACTATTGATTCTAAGGTGGAAAATAAGAGTTTTTTTTTCCCCACATTAAATCAATCCAAAGGACTTTTTTTTATATTTTATTTGATCATTTCCAAGCATTATTCATTAAAGACATAGATCATTTTCTTTTCCTCCCCCCCCCCCCCTATAGCAGACGCGTAAGTCCACTGGGTATTACATGTTTTCTTGATTTGAACCCATTGCTATGTTGATAATATTTGCTTTAGAGTGTTCATTTAGAGTTTCTCCTCTGTCATGTCCCCTCAACCGCTATATTCAGGCAGTTGCTTTTCCTCAGTGTTTCTACTCCCACAGTTTATCCTCTGCTTATGAATGGTGTTTTTTTCTCCTAGATCCCTGCAAATTGTTCAGGGACATTACACTGCCACTAATGGAGAAGTCCATTATGTTCGATTATACTTTAGTCTCTGTGTACAATGTTCTCCTGGTTCTGCTCCTCTCGCTCTGCATCACTTCCTGGAGGTTGTTCCAGTCTCCATGGAACTCCTCCACTTTATTATTCCTTTTAGCACAATAGTATTCCATCACCAACATATACCACAATTTGCTCAGCCATTCCCCAATTGATGGGCATCCCCTTGTTTTCCAGTTTTTGACCACCACAAAGAGCGCAGCTATGAATATTTTTGTACAAGTCTTTTTGTCCATTATCTCTTTGGGGTACAGACCCAGCAGTGCTATGGATGGATCAAAGGGTAGATATTCTTTTGTCGCCCTTTGGGCATAGTTCCAAATTGCCCTCCAGAATGGTTGGATCAGTTTACAACTCCACCAGCAATGAATTAGTGTCCCTACTTTGCCACATCCCCTCCAGCATTCATTACTTTCCTTTGCTGTCATGTTAGCCAATCTGCTAGGTGTGAGGTGATACCTCAGAGTTGTTTTGATTTGCATCTCTCTGATTATAAGAGATTTAGAACATTTCTTCATATGCTTATTAATAGTTTTGATTTCTTTATCTGAGAACTGCCTATCCATGTCCCTTGCCCATTTATCAGTTGGAGAATGGCTTGAATTTTTGTACAGTTGATTTAGCTCTTTGTAAATTTGAGTAATTAGACCTTTGTCAGAGGTTTCTATGAAGATTTTTTCCCAATTTGTTGTCTCCCTTCTGATTTTAGTTACATTGGTTTTGTTTGTGCAAAAGCTTTTTAATTTGATGTAGTCAAAATTATTTATTTTACATTTTGTGATTCTTTCTATGTCTTGCTTGGTTTTAAAGTCTTTCCCCTCCCAAAGGTCTGACATGTATGGAAAATAAGAGTTTTTAAAAAAGGAAAGAAAACTATTTTGTTCCTAGCTATGTGACCCCCAGCAAGTCACTTAACCCCCATTGCCTAACCCTTATCACTCTTTTGCCTTGGAATGTATTGGAACCAATACATGATATTCTAAGATGGAAGATAAGGTTGTTGTTGTTTTTTTAAACCAAACTATTGTGAAATAGGTTTTATTAGGATCATACACATTGAAAGTATTTAAGTATTAAGGCTAAATTAGTAACATTGTGTGTCATAGCTATCACTAGGGTTGGAACCCCCCATTGCTTTGCCCCCAAAGTTCCTACATCAAGCAGGTTATCTACTGATCCATGCAATGTGCAATCATCTTTCTACTTTACTGAGATGGAGAATTATTGGTAGTTCCACCATTCTCAGAGCTTATGCACCTGGGATGGATTGTCCTGTGTATCCTCCCTTTTCCCCCTTCTCTTGGATCAACTGAATTTCTGCCAGAGACAAGAATTCCCAGTGAAAGTTCTGCTCCATATTTGGACCTGTGATTTCTATGACATAAGAAACTCGTGGGGAAAAAATTAACTCAACTAAGGCAAATAGGCAAGTGTTCTACAGCTTATACTCTTAGCAAGTTAGCTGGTATTTTGAGAGATTGTGACTTGCTTATATCTTACAGCCAAAGTGTAGCAAAAGGTGAATTTGAACCCAAGTTCTCCTGTTCCTCTATTCATTACACTTTTTAAAAACTCTTATCTTCTATCTTAGAATAAAAAAATGTGTATTGGTCCCAAGGCAGAGGAAATGTAAAGCCTTGGCCATGGGGGTTAAATGACTTGCCCAGGGTCACACAGTCAGGAAGTGTCTGAGGTCACATTTGAACCCAGAACCTCTTTTCTAGGCCTGGTTCTCAGTCCACAGAGCTAATCCATCTATTCCACTTTTGTGCCTCTCCACATCTGCCTTGAGTTAGCAACCTATTAAAATAAGTAACATTTTAAAAAATTATCTCAATCCAAAAGCAAAAAAAGCTAAGCATTTTTGAACTGAGTCTTGGTTTTTAAAAATACCTCCTCTGTAATTTTTGTCTTCTTCTATAAAATGATGTTTTAATCCATACATCTTGAGTTGATTTTTTAAAAATCCAACTTTAATAATTCTTTGTTTATTGCTGCCACATGAATAAGCCATACTATTTGTTGCTGAAAGACATTACCCTAGCCCAGGAAATTTGAGACACAGTATTCATCATTTTAATCTTCGCTATCATCATTAAACATTCATTGGGGCTTCAAAAGGTATAGGGTAATCTAGTAGGAGCTGGGGCAGAGGGATTATGTACAGACAGCTGACACAGCCAGAGAACGTGTGTGTGTGCTTTAGGTTGTCTTCCCACTACAGTAATTACTAATGTGCACTGAATCATCCACTCCGTTTTTCAGAGAAGCATTAATCATGTGACCTTTTGGCTTTGACTTCCCTATGGCTATCCCCTAATTCCCTCTAGAACCAAGCATAGGGACAACTTCTGGAGCAAATTTCCTGGGAACATTCAGGAACTTCTCCAGCTTACATAGGATCTTGTATTCGATGCGATGTTCAGTGGATACACAGTGCTGGCCAAGGAGTCAGGAAGACCTAGTCTAAAATCCTTCCAGTGATATTTACTAGCTGTAAGCCCCTGAGCAACTCACTTGCCTCTCTGAACCTCAGCTTCTGCATCTGTAACAGAGAGATAAACCTAGAGAACCTGCCTCAAAAGGTGGTTGTGAGGCTTTAGTCGGACACAAATCTAGAGCCCTTGGTAAACTCTAAGTTGCTATATGAATGTTAGTAATTGTTAATATCGATGAAAGTAAAAAAGCCAATAAATAAGAGCTCTCAGTGACCAGGGATAGCCAGGTGGCTCTGGGAGTAGAGAACAAAGCATAGAGATGGGAGATCCTGGGTTCACATTTGGCCTCAGACACTTCCCAGCTGGGTGACCCTGGGCAAGTCACTTAACCCCCATTGCCTAGCCCTTACCACGCTTCTGCCCTAGAACTCATACACAGTATTGACTCTAAGATGGAAGGTCAGGGTTAAAAAATGTGTGTGTCACTGATCAAGCAGTGTTTTTGATCCCCTTGTGGGTATGTAAGCTGTTTCCTTAAGTAAAATGGCTACAAGATAGGTTCTATCATATTGTGAAATTATACTTAGAAGTCAGTCAACAAACATTTGGTAAGATCTTACTAAGTGCCAGCTACTGTACTGAGTGTTGGAAATACAAACACAAGCAAAGAGAAAGGCAGTCTCTGACCTCAAGGAGTTTATTCAATGGAGGAAGATAACATATAAAAAGGAAGTGGAAGGGGAGAAGGGTGCCGCAAAGGTGCAAGATGAGTGTAGCCAGGTGAGTAATTCAGTTATGGTTTAGCTGGTAGCCTGGTTAAATGGATATTCTGAGAGGTCCCATTCAATCAGAGGGAGGAACCACAGGAGTAGAGGCAGTGAGTCAAATTTAAGAGCCACATTCTGCAGGATATCTTTCCGTGTACCCCTTTCTTCTACTCCACCCACCCACCCACCCACCCAGTGACTCTTTCCCAGGAAGATTAATTTATATCCACTTTGTAACTCTTACCAATCTACCTATTTTCTCAATCATTAGAAATGTAAACTTCTGAAAGGAGATTTTTCACTTTTTGTATTTCCAGGGCTTAGCATGGTGCCTATCAAAACGGAAAGTGCTTAATTAAAGTTTACCAATTGATCATTAGCTTTTATAAATATTCTGAGGCTTGGGCACCTACCACTAGGGAAACCTGGGAAATTACCATTATCAATATTTCACAAGCCTGCAGCCTTCTGCCCTGCCACCTCACAGCCAGAAGACTTCCCAAACTTCCTCTCCCATCCTTGTTTTCCATGATCCCTTTGTTTTCAACAGAATGTGAACTTGCCCAACAACTTATCTAATTGGTACAACAGTTCATTACGTGTACATTTTCCTATATGAGCTTTAGTTCTGTCTGTCTTCCTCAGTGTGATTTGTCTAATAAGCTCTTTGAGAGCAGTGAAAGAAAGATTTTAAAGAATATTAAAAGCAATATCCAGAGAATCTGTGAGTTCATCAGTATGCAGAACTCCATTTGTGGAATCTTCCTTCATGAAACCAAATCAGAAATGAGAATGGAACTCATGTCTTCCAGATTCTAAGCCCAACATTCAACCTACTCTTGTCAAAAGTTGCCTCTCAGAGACTTATTATATGCTAGAATAGTGATGGGGAACCTTTTTGAACTTTTTTGGGGACCTTTTGCCATGCCCCACCCACACTCAGACTGCATGCCAGAATATCCCACCCCCTATATTCTGGGGCGGGGCCAGGCCCCCAGCCAACCAAGCCAGGGGCCTGTGTGTGCCCACAGAGAGGTCTCTGCATGCCATAGGTTTGCCATCACAGTGCTAGAATGAATCATAAAAATAATTTTTAAATTATTCTTTTTCCTGGTAAAATTTTTACTTTTTACATACACATTAAAAAATATATAATCCTTTATCTACAGTTTGCAATTGAGGAAACTAGGACCTGGTATAGCAGACACTGAATCCAGCAATGTAAATCTGCTTTATCACCAGAACTAGAAATTAAGCTCGTAGAAACTTTTGAGTAAAAGTGGTACCAGACAATAATAATAACAGCACTAAAAAGCTGGTTTTTGCATATTTTATTATTGTTAAAAAAATAATCCAGGTAAAGATAAGGGCAGTTAGATAGTGTAATGGATAAGTCTTTGGAATTGGAGACAGGAAGACTTGAGTTCAAATCCTGCCTTATTTACTTAGACTTACTTAGCTGTGTGACCAGTGGCAAGTTTCTTAACTTCTTTGACTTCATTTCCTCATCTGTAAAATGGAGATCATAATGGCACCTACCTAAAAGGATTGTTGTGAGGCTCAAATGAGATACTATATATAGGGGATTTTACAAACCTTAAAGTGTTATAGTATTAATTACTCACCTTAACAGAGTCCTTACTTTCTTTTTGAAATTTACCTTTGACAATGAAATTAGCTAAAATTCATATAACTAAATTTTTGTTGAATAAAATCCTTTAGTCATACTGAACCAAGCTAATCCTTTTTTATTTCTATTAAAATTATTTTATCATTTAGTAATTTTTAGTTATGTCTGACTCTTGGCAAAGATACTCAAGTGGTTTGTCAGTTTCTTCTCCAGCTAATTTTACAGATGAGGAAACTGAGGTGACTTGTTCAATGTCACAGCTAGTAAGTATATGAGGCTGGATTTGAATTTAGGAGGATGAGTCTTCCTGACTGCAGGTCCAGACTGCTATCCACTGCATCACTTAGCTGTCCTATTAAATTATAGATCAGTAATATTTAGGCAAAAACCCCATAAAATTCCAGTTCCATATTGTGTTCAAGACACACCAAAAACTGCCTAGTCTGCAGGTGTCCTCTCACCTACTTCCTGTCTCTTCTGATCTTCTCAAAGGGTTTAATAGCTCAGATCATATCTATACATACTTTCCCATAACTTGAGTATCTACTATATACTCTAAATAGACAACCCATATGTGGACATACATAATCTACACGTGCAGAACACATCTTAAATATTAATTTTTATAAAGGAGAAGGGAATAAACTTTTATACAATGACTATAATGTGTCTGGCACAGTGCTAAGGGCTTTATGAATATTCTCTCTCTTAATCCTTATAACAATACTGGGAGGTGGTGCTGTCATTATCTCCAGTTTACAGTTGAGGAAACAGAGTAACTTACACAGGGCCACATGGTTAGTAAATGTCTGAAGTCAAATTTGAACTCCAGGCACATCCACTGTACCACCTACCTACTTAAAAACAGCATCTGTGCTTCTTTTTCTCAGAATGGTAGTATTAGACACTTCACAAAAATAAAATTTAATTAATTGAATTTTTAAAGAAAGAGATAAGATTAATTTATTTGTATATATCTTTACGACATACCAAAAAATGTCAATTATGTGAAGAATGTGCATTTAAAATTCCTTGAAACAACAAAAACACTAGGAAAATATATTTATTTTGTAGACAAACAAGATAGGCAAATATAGAAGGTTCCCCTCTTTGTTAGTTGACTATATAATCTGCTTTTATATATATATATATATATATATCCTATAATGTACAAGAAAGTCTAAGCAAATATTGTCTTTTGAGATCAGACAAGCTACACAAATAACAGGTTTGGCAGTGAATAAAATGAAAGAGCTTCCTTTATTTATTCCGGATGATGTCCTAATTATTGCCCTTTCTCTCAGACACAGGGATATTGTTTGATAGACCAGGATTTGTTTCAATTTTGCCTTGAATTGCCTTGAATTGTGTATTGAAGATAATTTTTGCTAATTTTACTAAATTTATTTGAGAAGCTTTTTTTTTAGATTTTTGTTAAATTTTTTTGTTTTTACATTGCCTGGATTTCATCCAGTAATATACTCACTCATAACAAAGACTTTTAAAAAAGAAGAAAAAATAATCCAAAAGACTCATCATATATCAAAAAATTCTATCATATACAATGTTCTACACTTGTGAATATTTACAAAATTAGGAGAGTAGTGCCTTCTCATATCTCTTCTTTTGGGCCAAGTTTGTTCTTTTGATTTTGCAACATCCATTTTCTTTTTTTTTAATTTAATTTTTCATTGATTAATTAAGAAAATTTTTCCATGGTTACATGATTCATGCTCTTTCCCTCTCCTCCTCCCACCCCCTCCCATAGCTAATATGCAGTTCCATTGGGTTTTACATGTGTCATTGATAAAGACCTATTTCCATATTATTGATATTTGCAACAGGGTGATCATTTAGAGTCTACATCCCCAATCATATCCCCATTGACCCATGTGATCAAGCAGTTGTTTTTCTTCTGTGTTTTTGCTCCCACCATTCTTTCTCTGGATGTGGATAGCATTCTTTCTCATAAGCCCCTCGGAATTGTCCTCTATCATTGCATTACTGCTAGTAGAGAAGTCTATTACATTCAATTGTACCACAGTGTATCAGTCTCTGTGTATAATGTTCTCCTGGTTCTGCTCCCTTCACTCTGCATCAATTCCTGGAGGTTGTTCCAGTTCACACAAAATTGCTCCAGTTCATTATTCCTTTGAGCACAATAGTATTCCATCTCCAACATATACCACAATTTGTTCAGCCATTCCCCAATCGAAGGACATCCTCTAATTTTCCAATTTTTTGCCTCCTCAAAGAGAACAGCTAAAAATATTATTGTACAAGTCTTTTCTCTTATTATTTCTTTGGGGTAAAAACCCAGCAATGCTATGGTTGGATCAAAGGGCAGACAGTCTTTTAGCTCCCTTTGGGCATAGTTCCAAATTGCCATTCAGAATGGTACAACATCCATTTTCAGTTGTTAAATGACTGTTGTTTCCATTTACATTATTATAATCATTATGTGTAGAGTTTTCTTCACTCTGCATCAGCTCATGTAATTCTTTCTATGCTTCTCTAAACTCATAAGATATACTTCTTACAATATGTTAATCATCCAATAAATTTACATATTACAATTTGTTTAGTCATTCTCTAATTTATGAACATCTACTCAGTTTCCAATTTTCACTACCCCAAAAAGTGGTACTCTATGTATTTCAGGTTATATGAAACCTATTTGATAGGGATAATAAAAGATAATTTTGATGATATGAATTTGAAATCAAGAAACTTTTGAACAAACAAAATTAATATAATTATAATAAGAGATAAATTTGGAAAAAAATCTTTGTATCACTTTTCTCTGACAAGGTTTTAGCATCCAATATATCATGACAATGAATGAAAATTTATAAGAGAAAATCATTCTCCAGTAGATAAGTGGTCAAAGTGCATGAATAAACATATAAACAAACACAAGTGAAGAAATGTGAACTTCTCAGTTAGGTCCCAATTAGTGTGAATAATGAATCCTCTAAATCAATCACTTGTATTTTAATTATCATTATTTGAAGTTACAATTATGTAAAATGTTGTAATTGGTTTTAGCCCAATGGTAAAACACAGCACAAATTCAAATAATATGACTACTTCAGAGAACTCGCTATTTATACTAATCAGGATCTAGTTACTCTAACATATGACAGAATGATCCAAATTATTAATGATAAGACAGATGCAAATCAAAGCAACCCCAAGAATGTGCTTCATATCTAGCAATTGGGAAAGATGACAAAAGATAGGAGTAGTCAATGTTGGAGAGATTTTGGAGAAATGAGTATACTGCTGCTTTCTTTGTTCATAGAGCTCTAAATTAGGACAAACAATTTGGAAAACAAGTTGGCATAATGAAGTCAATAAAAATGTAAGGATATCCCAAAGAGATCAGAAATCAGAGAGAAAATAAAATATCCAATGAAGACAATATACACACATGTGCCAACAGGGTATATACAGGAGAAACTGGAAATAATCAACAGAGAAGGCATTAGAATTAGGAGAGATTAGGAGAGGCTTCCTGTAAAGGGAGGGGCAGGTAACTGAAATCTGGAAATCAGGAGAGAAGGACATTTCGGCCACCAGGGACAGCCAGTGCAACAGATAGAGTGTCTTGTTTAGAAAAGGCAAGGAAGCCGGTGTCACTGGAGCAAAGAGTACTTGTGCGGGAGGGGTGAGTATAAGGTGTAAAAAAGATTGGAAAGTGGGGTGGGGGTAGGAGTTCAGGAAACTGAATTATGAAGAGTGTCATGTGACACAGCCCCCCCCTCAAATAATTTACATTGTAGTAAGTGGGAAATGCTATTATACAAAGAAATATTATGTAGGGTATAAAAGTGCAGAAAAGAAATGTAAGTGAAACAGGACAAGGAGTTAGAGGATGCAGAGCTCTTTTCTGATTGGACAGAATTAGAGAAAGCTTCATGAAAAGGTGGCATAGGAACTGTTATTTGAATGGACAAGCATTTCAATGGGAGATGTGGAGGGAGGGAGTTAGTAAAAGCAGAGAAATATAGTGAAGTGAGGAAAAGGAGGCACAGTCTTGTTTAGTTGGGGTATTTGGAGTCTGATAGAAGGTAGTGAGAAAAGAAATTCTGAAGCCAGATTGTGGAGGACTTTGAAAGTCAAACTAATTTTTCAGTAGATAACAGGAAAATTTTGGAATTGGAAGGGACCTTGGAAATCATCAAGTCTAATTCTTTTTTTTCCTATAATTGAGAAAACTATGTCCTGCAAGATTAAGTACTTACCTAAGGTCATATAGCTATTAAATAGTAAAATAAGGACACATACATTGATCCTCTGACTCTGAACAGTCATGTTTTCACTGCATCATTCTGGTCTCTAACAAGTCTTATCTTGAACTTCACCTGATGGATATTTAAGTCCTTCTCAGAGATTTAAGGTAAAGATCAGATATGTAATATCATCATAGTTCTTTCCTTATATCCCTTCCCTGCAAAACCTACCAAAACATTTTAAAGATAAATATAAAATAATTACAGTAGTTGTTAAATAATAAATCTTCAAGATTTACAAAGCACTTTACATATTTTTGGGATAAGGAAGGGGGAACTAAAAGGAATAAACATGTACTAAGTGCCCGTTATGTGCTAGGCATTTACTAAGTGTTTTTGAGATATTTTCTAATTTTTTTCCTCAAAACAAACCTGGGGTGGGGGGCAGCTGGGTGGCTCAGAGGATTGAGAGTCAGGCCTAGAGATGGGAGGTCCTAGGTTCAAATCTGACCTCAGACACTTCCCAACTGTATGACCCTGGGCAAGTCACTTGACCACCATTGCCTAGCCCTTACCACTCTTCTGCCTTGGAGCCAACTCCAAGACATAAGGTAAGGGTTTAAAAAAAAAACCTGGGAATTATGTGCCATTATTATCCTCATTTTAGAGTTGAGGAATGGAGGCAAATGGAGATTAAGTGACTTGCCCAGGGTCACATAGTCCATGTGTCAGGGAAGAACTTGAGGGATGGGGATGACTCAAGATGACAGATGACCCCCAGATGAAGCAGCTAAGTTGAACTATCTCAACATTTTCCTGCAAATAAACTTCCAGATGTTATGTTTTGTTTTGCTTTATTTTAATGTTTATGGACTAGATTTCCTTGGTATAGAGAATCCAATATGGAAATTCCTTTTACCAAAGCAGATCAGTGTCTGCTTTTATACACACACACACACACACACACACACACACACACACACACACACACACACACACACACACATATATATATATATATGTATATATATATATATATATTTATATATATATATATATAGAGAGAGAGAGTCATAGAGAATTACCTGGGGGCTCAGACTTATAGAACCAGTTATGTGATAGAGATGGGACTTGAATTCAGGTCTTCCTAGGCAATTCTCTTTTCACTAACCCATTTGCAGCTATTTTTAACCCTACTTTACAAAAAAAGAGTCAAATAAAGTTTCGAGGTACGATGTTTGGTCACTGTGAGTGGGGATTGTTTCATTCCTTAGGTATCCATCACCAGCACAGTGCCTGGCACATAGTAGACACTTAATATTTAGCTAATAAGTGTCATATTATGTAGCTAATAAGTGATAGAAGTGTGATTTGAAACTAGGTCTCCTTTGATTCTAAGTCCAGTACTCATTGCATTTCTCCACCGTGGTTCTTCATTTCTGATGTTAAAGGTTTGGGTTTCCTGATCTCAGACAATGAGTTCAGTTTCAAGCTATGTGTTAAAAAAGTTAAAAATAGATTGATAGATAAATATATCTCTACATACATATTTACATGTATATGCCTACACATATAAAACATATATAATACATGTTCTTGCCTAAATATGTTATAACATTAAAATATATATTCTATCAATTGCATCAAATGAAGTCTTAGATCAGGAATTATTCCACAGGAATAATTATAATAGCGATCGCTTGAATAATCTTGTGTGTATGTATAGATATATGTATATGTTTATATTGTCTATCTTATTGGCACCTTATATTATGTCTTCTATGTATAGACTTTTATCCTTTAATAATCATAACAATCCTTTTTATCCTTTATGGGATTAGACTTTAATCCTTTCCTATTCTTGTACCTAACATTTTAGTGTGGCAGTTGAGTTCTTAATAATGGGGTTTACCTGAAGGTCATAGAACAGAACAGGGATGTTGTTTACATCTTTTTAACAATTTGACCACCATCAAATGAGGAAGTGAAGGAGGACTGGTTTACCCAGCTTTTTTGAGGGAAAGCCAAGGAGAAAGAAAAATAAAAGCTAGAACAATAGCTGAAGGTTTTCTCTTAGCTACTCAGTCTTTACCAGTTACTTTATTTCTTTATTATAATCAATTAGTTTTTGTTGACTCCCTTCCTAGATATTTAGCAGTTCCCTGAGCATTATGCAAATAGACATTTTGGTCTCTGCTCCCTCATATACAGAAATATTCTATTAGATTTTCCACAGGAATAATAAAAGATTTAATAAAAAAATAAAAAGTTTAGTGTGTGGGATAGTAGTTCTTCCATGCTAGCTAAGATATCACTTCCCTGAGACACCATTCCTTCCTTAAAAAGGTATGACTTTTCATCAGCTTTTCTATATATCTCCAACACATCTCAGCAGCAAGAATTAGAAAGAGAAATTCCATTTAAACTCACCCGAGACAATATAAAATACTTAGGAATCTATCTCCCAAGACAAACACAGGAACTATATGAACACAACCACAAAACACTCCACACAACTAAAACTAGATCTGAGCAATTAGAAAAACATTAACTGCTCATGGGTAGGATGAGCTAATGTAATAAAAATGACCATCTTACCCAAACTTATTTATTTATTTAGTGCCATACCCATTGAACAACCAAAAGACTTTTTTACTGAATTAGAAAAAAACATAACAAAGTTCATTTGGAAGAACAAAGAATCAAGGATATCCAGGGAAATAATGAAAAAAATGCAGTACCAGATCTTAAACTATACTAAAAAGCAGTGGTCATCAAAACAATTTGGTACTGGCTAAGAGACAAAAAGGAGGATCAGTGGAATAGACTTGGGGTAAGTGACCTCAGCAAGACAGTCTACGACAAGCCCAAAGATCCCAACTTTTGGGATGAAAATCCACTATTTGATAAAAACTGCTGGGAAAATTGGAAGGCAGTATAGGAAAGATTGGGGTTGGATCAACATCTCACACCCTACACCAAGATGAACTCAGAATGGGTGAATGACTTGAACTTAAAGAAGGAAACCATAAGTAAATTACGTGAACACAGAATAGTATACATGTCAGACCTTTGGGAAGGGAAAGATTTTAAAACCAAGCAAGACTTAGAAAGAGTTACAAAAAGTAAAATCAGTAATTTTGATTACATAAAATTAAAAAGTTTTTGTACAAACAAAACCAATGTAACCAAAATTAGAAGGGAAGCAACAAATTGGGAAACAATCTTCATAACAAAAACCTCTGACAAAGGTCTAATTACTCAAATTTACAAAGAGCTAAATCAATTGTACAAAAAAATCAAGCCATTCTCCAATTGATAAATGGGCAAGGGACATGAATAGGCAATTTTCCATCAAAGAAATCAAAACCATTAATAAGCACATGAAAAAGTGTTCTAAATCTCTTATAATCAGAGAGATGCAAATCAAAACAACTCTGAGGTACCACCTCATACCTAGCAGATTGGCTAACATGACAGCAGAGGAAAGTAATGAATGCTGGAGGGGATGTGGCAAAGTCAGGACATTAATTCATTGCTGGTGGAGTTGTGAATTGATCCCACCATTCTGGAGGGGAATCTGGAACTATGCCCAAAGGGTGATAAAAGACTGTCTGCCCTTTGATCCAGCCATAGCACTGTTGGGTTTGTACCCCAAAGAGATAATAAGGAGAAAGACTTGTACAAGAATATTCATAACTGCGCTCTTTGTGGTGGCAAAAATTCGGAAACTGAGGGGATGCCCTTCAATTGGGGAATGGCTGAACAAATTGTGGTATATGTTGGTGATGGAATACTATTGTGCTCAAAAGAATAATAAAGTGGAGGAATTCCATGAGAACTGGAACAATCTCCAGGAAGTGATGCAGAGCAAAAGGAGCAGAACCAGGAGAACAATGTACACAGAGACTGATACGCTGTGGTACAATCAAATGTAATGAACTTCTCCATTAGTGACAGTGCAGTGTTCCAGAACAACCCAGAGGGATCTATGAGAAAGAACACTATCCACATTCAGAGGAAAAACTGTGGGAGTAGAAACACAGAAGAAAAACAACTGCTTGATTACATGGGTTGAGGGGATATGATTGGGGATGTAGATTCTAAATGAACATCCTAATGCAAACACCAACAACATGGA
This sequence comes from Monodelphis domestica, assembly GCF_027887165.1. Classification (NCBI taxonomy): domain Eukaryota; kingdom Metazoa; phylum Chordata; class Mammalia; order Didelphimorphia; family Didelphidae; genus Monodelphis; species Monodelphis domestica. The sequence continues at coordinate 194,606,003 of NC_077233.1, forward strand.
AATAGGTTCTGATCAAGGACACATGTAATACCCAGGGGAATTGCATGTTGGCCTTGGGAGGGGTGGGAGGAGGAGAGGGAGGAATAGAATATGCTTTTTGTAACCAAGGAATAATGTTTGAAATTGACCAAATAAAAGTTTAAAACAAAAAAGGTATGACTTTTTTTTTTGTAAAATAGAGTAGGTAAAAGATTCTTCCTAAAAAAAGTCCTTCCCAAATAATTATAGATCTATATTTGAAAGGGATTTCAGAGATCTAGTCTAAACAGTTAAGCACAGATAGTAAGAATGAAAGTTGATTTGAACCCATCCATTACTTTCCCCAATCAATTATATCAACTTGGCTTTTCTGAGAAGTCAGCTGAATTTCCTAATATTTAAAGAGTAAAGTGATAAGAAACTGTCCACAAAAAAAAGTGGGAACAGAGAAAAGGGTTAAAGTATGTTTTTAGTATTTTTTTTAAATAGACCTCTGCTCTGTAGTTCATCTTCCTCCCTCTCTCTCTCTCTTTCTTTTTTCCTTCTTTTTCTTTCCTTTCTTTTTCTCTTTCTCTCTTGATTTCTCTTTTTTATTCTCTTTCTTCTCTTTTTTCCTTCCTTCCTTCTTCCTTCCTTCTTCCTTTCTCCTTTCCTTCCTTCCTTCCTTCCTTCCTTCCTTCCTTCCTTCCTTCCTTCCTTCCTTCCTTCCTTCCTTTCTTCCTTTTCAGAAAGGGTTGGTCCACTATGAGGTAAAAATGATTTAAAGAGGTTCCAAGAGATATTTTGCCTCTCAAATCATCCCCTACAGGTCTAAATCAATGCTTTTCATCCCTCTCTTTCTCCCTGCTAGCAATTTCCACTAAAGGTAGGTCCCTTCTCTCCAGAAACTTCCAGTTAAAACTGCATTCAGATTACCTGGCAGCTCTTTTCCTTTAACATCAGCAGGAATTAGTTGATCAGATTAGCTAGTAGACACTTTAGGTGTCCCTAGGATGAGACAGGGGGCAGATAAGAGAGAGATTTTGAAGTAGACTTGCTTGGCCAAAATGCAAAGATGATGAAATCCTTGAATTAAAGGAAAATAAGAATACCAAAAAGGATATTGGGCAAAAAGGAATGGTACCAAGAAGAACAAAACTGAAGAGAAATACTAAAATATTCTCTTGTGACTCAGTTCATCCTCAGCTCCTTAGTACCTAAAATCTTCGAGTTTTCTGCTCCCTCACACTTTGTTCTAATGGTACTCTTTTGAGATGACTCCTGATTCCAACTTGTCTCTGCATCTAGCTCCAGGGAACTTCTGGATCTTACTCAGAATTTCAAGATTGTAGGGGCAAAAGACACCTTATAGATAATCTAGTTGAACCCCTTCATTTTTTACAAATGAGGTAATGGAGGCACAGAGACTAAATGCTTTACTCAATATTACACTACATTTTCCCTGGAACTAAGATTAGAACCCAACCTATCAAATTTCTCTTTTGGACAATTGAAATTCCAAGGTCAGTGCTTTGCCTTGGGGCAATAGGTCAGACTTTGCAAAATTCAGAAGGTATGGGACCTTCTTTGGAAAAACAGTAATAACATATCTTTATTTCAACATAATTGGTTTCTTTCATAATCCTATGTATCATACATTTAAAATCATTATTTGGGGGCAGCTAGGTGACTCATTGGGTTGAGAACCAGGTTCAGAGATGGGAGGTCCTGAGTTCAAATATGACTTCAGATACTTCCTACTGTGTGACCCTGGGTAAGTCATTTAACCCCCCATTGCCTGGCCCTTATGGCTCTTCTGCCTTAGAACCAATATACAGTATTGATTCCAAGATGGAAGGTGAGGGTTTTTAAAAAATAAGATAAAATAAAATCATCATTTTGTAAGCTTCATCAGATTGTCAGAACATAGATCCAGTTTACTGATAAAACTGTTTAATAGCACCAGGCCTGTCATGGAGTCCTGTAGCATGACACTAGAGACTTTCTTCCAAGTTATATTAATCCATAAAACAACACTCTTTGGGTCCAATTAGTAAGTTACCTATGGATCCACTTAAATGTATTATCATTAAGTCAATATTCTCCAGAATGTCCTCAAAGACATTGTCAAATAGAAAAAACGCAGAGCTCTTAAATAGTCAAAATCACTCTTTAATCAGGGGGAAAGGGGTTAGCGCTACTAGGCTGCGACAACAGAGACTGCACAGAGTCTGGACGCTCTGGTCACTGACCCCTCAGGATGGACTCCGAGGAACAAAAGAACTTGGAGTGAGAGGGACAGTTGACTGACTTTACAATGGTAAGAAAGGAAAATGAGGAGGTCCAGGCAGGAATAAGAGTAAAGGGGCTGATGCCCCACAATGGACACAAAGGGAAAGACTCTGCCCAGGGCTGGGTCACCTTGGTAATGGACCTTAACCTAGGGGGAGAAACCATAGGGACAAAAGAGATATTTAGCATTGGATGGGATTAGCTGTTCCCACCTGAACTACCCGGATGTTCATTGTCTGGAGAAGCGGGACCTTCTTCCCTCAGGGGGAAACCTCTCCGGTGACAAGGCCCAAACCTGGGGTTTCTACCTTCAAACTAAATAAACTGGGGATTTCTAGATTTCCATGTTGCCAACATCCTGAGAGGCTTGGTCAAACATTGTCATAGTAGTAGTAACAGTAGCCAGCATTTATATAGTTCCTACTATGTGCTAAGCCTTGTAATAAACTCAAACAAATAATATCTCATTTGATCCTCATAACAATCCTCAGAGATAAAAATGTTATCCATATTTTATAGTTGAGGAAAACTATAGAGCAAAAAAAGATAAGTGATTTGCCCTGAATCTCATAGCTAATAAGATTCTGGAGCAAGATTTGAATTCAGATTTTCCCAACTCTAGGGCCACCGAGCTCTCTCTATCATTTTGCAAAAATTGAGTTATAATGTCTACAGCATTCCTCTGAAGCTTATTCTGGCAGTCATTTCAAAGAGGAAAGTAAAGCTAATTTGGCTAGACAATTTTATTGACGCTTAGTGATTATTGCTTTTTCTTCTAAGCATTTCTTAATCATCTGTTTTATAATTTTATCATGGATCAAAATCAAGCTAGCTGAGCTTAAATTTAGAGAACCTATCTTTTCCCCTTACTGAAAATCAGGGCAAAACAATTGCAAGGTTTTGTTAAGTGTTGGAAGGAGTTGACAAACAATTCCACTGGGTTATACATATATTGTTACTCAAAATCTATTTCCATATTATTCATTGTAATAAAAAAGTAATCTTTTAAAACCCAAACCCCAAAAGTTGTTAAATTCTGGACAACAAATAATACTTATACAAAAAAAATTGATTTTTTTAACCAGTCAAACCACTATTAGGCATATATACTCTAAGGACATAAAAGAAAAAGCAAGAGTATAATACATGTCAAACTACTCTTAGTAGGCCTTTTTGTGGTGGTGAATAACTCCTTTAACCAGTGTTACCCCATTTCTATAGTCATGCTATTCTTTTATTTATGTGCTTGTAAGGGTGAGGGTCATCCTAAACAATTAACTCTACTCCAAGTGACTAACAAGATTCTATGTCTTGATACCTTTGTCATATGAGAACACGCATCAATGGAATCAATCATTCATAAGTCGAACTCAGCATGAATAAGACACAGAATCCCCTTAGATGGGACAGGAAGTCTATTTCAATTGGTTGAGGGACATGGTTATACCTTTGGGGGGGGGCATGCATACAACCAGTGATCTAGATTGGAATTGGAGAATCAAGTATCTGACAGCTGAGAAGAGAGAGAGAGTCATCCCTAAGAAGGAATCACTTGACAGGGAAGAATATGCCTTATAATCAGTTTTCTTCCTCCTTAACCAGAGGAGGACTAGATGGGTTGAACTTTTCATCTCTATCCTGCCAATATCCCTGGGGATAACAGTAATTGGTATAAGTTTCTGCATCAGGACCCATGATGAAGAAAGGCAGATCCAAGGTTTTATAAGATCCAAGAAAAAAAAAAAACTATACCATACCTAAAAGGTATCTTAAGGACTGGAAGTGTAATTGAGAGAAAGTTAAGTCTTTCAGTATAGAGAGTGAAAAAGAGTGGAGACCACCCTTCTCAAAGGAGGGTTCAGGGGAGACAGTAGATGTAATGGAGAAAAGGGTTGGGGAGTAAAGGAAACAGAATCTAGGAGAGGAGAGCTGATGTTTAGGGTTGGCTCAGAGAGAGGAGAGGGGTTTGAAGATTTTCCCCCTTCTGCCTTCCCTCCTTAGCTATGGCTGCTCTCCCAGATTTACTCTTGTTCCCCTTTCCCCTCTCCCCCCTTGCCCTTCACTATTGGAAACCAAAGGGTTTCTTCTCTTCCCTTGATCTGTTCACTTGCACTTGATTCACAGCTTGGAGAAAAGATAACTTCTTTAAGGTCAACTTAATCAGGGTAATACCAAGGAATAACTGGTAGGGAAAAGAATGGGAAAGGAAAGTGGGGAAAAGAGGGTCCCTGTCTCTATCTAAAACCCTTTTCCCATCCTCACCTGAGTCCCCTGAGAGAGAGTCAGATTGACTGACCCTGGGTTTGGCCCCTTGTCCACAGTTCAGACCCAGGATAACAGGAGCTGAGGTAAAGTTTGTCAGAGATTAAAAATGCCTTTTCTCAAGTTTATTCTCTCTGAGTCCCTTTAATTGGGAAGTGTTGGGGGGAAGGATTTCCAATCATAAGCAGGAAAAAGTGGGTAACCCTCAGGAGAAAGTCTTATGCAACCTTCTCTCTTTGGCTTCTCAGGACTGAGAGACCAACTGCTCTACCAGCCAGAATCTTCTGCTCCTCAAGATTCCAATCTCCTCAGGCCCCTCCTCCATTGCAGTGATCAGATCCACACTCTTCAGCCTGGTACTCTTCTTATGTGCCAGCCTCTGTCATAGAAGCAATCCATAAACCATGAGTTACCCCCATTTGCCACTGTGCTTTAAACTTAAATCCACCTAAATCCACTTTCCCTAGACTCTGCACTTATAGAAGAATATGTCATAGATTTGGGGGAGTTATTTTGTATCCACTATGTACCTATAGTAAATATCCATTTCTAATAGTCTGATTCAATAATTGATATCAGCTTATAATAAAAGCAAGGAAAAATACTGATGGGGCTCATGAGCAAAAGAAAAGATACCTTAAAGCAAGGGTGTGATGGTAAATATTTTAAAAACTAGCTCTCCAAAAAAATGTATGCAGGACACATTTTAAAGTTGAATCTTCAGTGTTGTTGCATTTTTTCCATTTTAAATTTTTTTGATTTTTCCATAGTTACAGGATTCTTGTCGTCTCCCTCTCCCCTCCTGGAGCTGACAAGCAATTCCACTGGGTCATACATATATTATCACTCAAAATCAATTTCCATATTATTCATCTTTGTAATAGAGTAATCTTTTAAAATGAAAACCCCAAATCATATACCCATAAAACCAAAATGACAAATGATATGTTTTCTTCTGGATTTGAACCTGCATTAACATTTTCTCCATTATTTTCTCAAGTCTATACAATCAACAACAGAACATATGTAGACTTGATTTGTAGCATTTGCCTGTTTCTGAGGTATAAATGGTCACACTGAAAATTTACCAAGAGCAGGTTCAAGTTGCAAGTTGGTGTCAGGATATTCTTGCCTCAACCCCTTAAGATTACCCCTTAGACCAGTAATGAGGAATCTTTTAGAGATGGAATACTAGCCCCATCCTCACCCCATCCCCCAGACCAAATGTTGTTCCCCCCTTTGCCCCCCAAAGTGGAGGGAGGAAGCACTTCCATTGGGCTTCTGGGCAGAGGGGCAAGAGAAGTGAAAAAAATGTCATCAGGCACAGTGGAGAGGAGGAGGGGGAGAAGCTCCACCTGCCTTTCTAGTAACGAACTGGGTGGAGGCGGGGAGGGCAATGCATATGCCCACAGAGAGTATGCTCTGTATGCCATCTTTGGCATCCATGCCATAGGTTCTTTATTACTGTCCTATGGCATGAGCTTCAGTTCCCTCATTATCCTGGTTGTTCTCCTATGGATTTTCTCTAGGTTGCCTGCAAATGTCTTTCCTCAAATGTGATCCTTACTTCAGATGAACTCTTACCAGAGGGGAGTAAAATGGCATTATCACCTCTCTTTTTTTCTGGATACTTTACATCTTAGTATAGCTTAGAAGAATGTCATTTTTTTGTTGTTATCACATCCCCTGTTAACTCATTTTGAACTTGCACTCAAGTCCATCATTTTAACCTATTGATATCTTTTTCAGATTGTAACTGCCATCCAGCATAGAATCTATCTCTTGTAAAAATAAATTTGCAAGCTATAAAATAAAACATTTAGATGGAAAAACTGTTCAAAACTCTTCAAAACCTACTTAACTCACCAATCAGATTCAAACTCTTCAGATACTTTTGATAGATGTAATCAAAAGTATCTTCAGTGATGAAGTGAAGCTCAAATATGAACTTCCCTTCAGGGCCAGGCACAAGGACGCTAAAGAGACTCTTATTATAAAACTAAAGTATTTATTGAAATATATAAGGATAAATAAAGGATTTCTAATTCTAAGGGATTCTAAATACACCCAAATAAACTCCCTGGTTCTGCAAGGAACTGCTTCTCCTGTGTTTCACAGGCCACACTAATACTCCCTGATCTGACTAACCTAAATTTATACTATCTAAATAAAAACTACCACTATTATCCTTATAAATCTTAATTTTGCCTTCATATTATAAAATAACAAAGGTTAGCTGGTTGAGTCTCAACAAGAATCCAGTTAACAGACTTAGAGACTTAGTTAACAGTTATCCAGTTAACAGACTTAACAGACTCAGAGTCCCAACCAAAGACCAGGTTTTTCTTTGGTCTTCTCAGAGTTAAACAATCTATAAAAACCACAATAGATAGTCAATAATGTTTTTCAAGTTGGGAAAGGAAAACACTGAGCTCCTTCAGGTCTTTTCCTCAGTCAGAGAGAGAGGCAAAGATGTTACCTCCTCCAGCCCTGAGAGAGAGTCTCTGAGTGTGTATCTCTGCCAACTGCCAGAGAGAGTAACTGACATAGAAAAATGGTTATAACTGTCAGCAGTTGAAATTAACATGCTCTCTCAGCTCTGCTTCAAACTCCAGTTCTTTCCAAAGCCAGCCACTTTAATTCTTATCTCTAAACTAATAAAACAATGCTTATTTTAGAGAGATGAAAAATCTCTCCCTTATGCTCGCTATTCTATGTAATTCTAAAGCTATACTTAACCTTATTATTATTATATCTCCTAAAAATAGTCTTAATATTATGCTTAGTTTATCCTATTCTTATTGCTATACTTTATCTATGCTAAACTTTACTAGGGATATACATGAAAACAAAAAGAAAATTTCAATGAAAACAAATAAGCAATGAAAACATTATTTGTACAAATGCAAATGCAAAACATACAATTACAGAAATTCAAAATGGAAAATACAAAATGCAAACTTTAGAAAAACTTTTGAAACAATAAAATCAGATACAAACTAACTTGTGTTTTACAAAAAACTAGTCTATCTAAAATAATAACTATGCAAAACTCATGCAAACTTCATTTTACAAATCCTATTTGAACAATTCAAATAAAAATTTTTACTATGCTAAGACCACATCCTATTATTAATACAGAAAACCAAAACTAACTACATTAAAATTCAAAATCAACTTACTGTACTAATAAAATCAAAACTTTTTAATAATTCAACTATATACACATCTACATAAATATACAGATTTGTACAATTTCTACAACTATGTATATGTTATGTACAAACTATTTACATGTTGCAGAAGGAAAATAAACTTAAGATAGCCTAAGAAAAACTTAAAGATTTTCTTTAGAAAGTTATATGTGTTTTCTTGATTTTATCTTCAAGGAACATATAAAGTCTTCCTATGAGATAAGATCTTATTATTTTAATGTGTACAATTATTATTATTTTTCCAAGGTGATTTATCTGTATTTATTTATTTCTATGGATACTCATCACCTGGTTATAATGTTGCAGAGTTTATGAGAAATGTGTCATATATATATATATATATATGTTATTTTGTAGTGAATACTTACTACATGTTTAAAGTTACCTCCTCTGCGACTGTATCCTGTCTTCGTGTTGTTCCTATATAGTGTTTGTTTGTAACTATAGTGAAATACTTATAAAATAATACTTATTTTCTAATATCATCCATATACCCTCCAAGTTTTGTATCATTTATAAATCCAACAAGCTTTACATATCTGCCTTCATCCAAGTCATTGATAAAAATGTCATCAGCACAGAACCAAAGACAGATCCCATCATGGAACTCCCTCTAAGTTGATTTGGACCTAGTTATGACTAGTCTTCATCCAATTCTGGATTTTTCTACTTGTGGTATCATTTTAGCCCACATTTCTCCATCTAATCTACAAGGAAATCATGAGGAATCTTGTCAAATTCTTTGCTGAAATCTTATTATGTCTACCTAGCTGCCAAAGGTAAAAGGAAATGAGTTAGTTTGTAATGATATATTCTTTAAAAAAACTACTCTGGAACTTTATGATCCCAGCTTCTTTTTCTATGTGATCACAGGCTATCATTTAAATAAAATTTCTCAGTTATTTTTTTTCCTCCCAGAAATTTAAGTAAAACTTTCTGTCTTTTAGTTTCAGGACTCTACCATTTGTGCTTTTAAAATGAGCATAAAATTTCCCATCTCTAGTTCTTTACCATCTCCACAATCTTTTTTTGTTTTTGTTTTTTCCCCCTTTCTTAATTATCTTTTGATGATTCTCTTTAGTTCTGTGTTTGGGCATCAAGTTTTCTGCTCAGGTCTGGTCTTTTCTTTATGAATGCTTGGAAGTCTTCTATTTTGTTAAATGACCATATTTTTCCCTATAAGAATAGTAGTTGATTCTTGGTTATAGACCTAGTTCCCTTGCTTTCCAGAATATCATATTTCATGCCCTTCAGTCCTTCATTGTAGATGCAGCCAGATCCTGTGTTATTCTAACTCTGGTTCCATGGTACCTGAATGCTTTCTTCTTAGTAGCTTGTAATATTTTTTCCTTGGTCTGGTAGTTCTTGAATTTGGCTATAACACTCTTGGGTGTTGTCAGTTGGGGATTAAGTGCAGGAAGTGATCTGTGGATTCTTTCAATCTCCACTTTTCCCTCTTGCTCTAGAATGTTGGGGTAGTTTTCTTGGATAATTTCCTGTAGAATGATGTCCAGCCTTTTTCTTTTGTCATGGTGTTCTGGTAGACCAATGATTCTTAAGTTGTCTCTCCTGGTCCTGTTTTCTAAATCTTCTGTTTTATGGATGAGGTGTTTCACATTTTCCTCAATTTTTTCATTCTTTCGATTTTGTTTTATAATTTCCTGCTGCCTTGTGAAGAAGTTTGCTTCTAATTGTTTTATTCTAGTTTTTAAATACTGAATTTCATCCCTGGCTTTTTGGTCATCCTTCTCCTTCTGGTCTGATTTTTCTTTGGAGTTCATCTTTCATCTCCTTTGCCTCATTTTCAAGCTGATTAATTTTGGCTTTTAAGACACGGTTTTCTCATTTTAGTGCAATGCCTCTGTTTCCAAATGACTTATCTTGCTTTTTAGGTTCTTTTGAATTGTATTTTGAGTTCTTCCAAAGTCTGTGTCCAATTCGCTGGTGTTTCTGTGTTTTTGCTTGGTGTTCCTTGATCTTCCTCTGTTTCATTTGCTCTTTGTTCATTGCCTGGATAGAAGCTGTCAATTGTAATTTCTTTTTTCTTTTTCTGTTGTTTGCTCATATTTTCCCCTTCTTTTCCTCTTATAGTTGCCTGTAGTCTTGCTCCTCTCATTATGTGCTAGATCTGTGGGTTTGGGCTTTTCTGTCCTGAAGGGACTTCTTCTTTGCTCTGCTTATTGGTCAGGTTGAGTCCTGATGTCAGACCTTCCCTAGATGTCAGAAGAAGCTTAAAAGGAGCTGGGATTCTCACCTTGTTATTAAGGTGTTTTGTAGTAGTTGCAGCCTTCACTCATGGAGCTTGATCAGCAAGGCTCTCAGAGCAGTCTGTGGGGGAGGGGTGATGGAGCTTGAGCTTCCCTGCCCTCTGAACGCTTGATAATATTAAGCCATAGCAGAGTTGATCTTGCAGAGCTGGATGTGCCCTGAGGCCAAAACCTTGGGAAGGGGGAAGGGGGGAAATATGGAGTGTCTCGGCTGCAATTGGGCTGCTTTCTCTGAGGTTCTCCTCCAGCTGCCTCTCTGTTGCCTGTGTTCAAAGGCCCAAGCCTGGCACAGCTTTGCCCACAAGGTACTCCTTCCAGACTAGCACCCTTGTCTGCCCAGAGATTCCAGTCACTGCTGGAGCCTCAGTACTGTAGTTGGGGGAGGGATCCTGGGATCTTCCTTCTTCCTTCTGCTTAAACCCAAGTGTTCTTGAATTCAGGCTTTTTGGGGGTGTACCTTATCAGTTGGGTCCAGCAGGAGGGTTCCTCAGCTCTGTCCTATTGTTAGATTTGGTTTTCAGATCCCCTAGAAGCATTTTGTTTTTAATTGGTGAGGAAGAGTTTTCAGAGGTCTGAACTTTCACTGCCTCTAAGCTGCCATCTTGACTCTGCCTCTCCACAATCTTATAAAAATCTCAAATTGAGTCTCAGCAATCACATCTTTTAGCACTGGAGGACACCATTCATCTGGAAACTTATGACTTGAACTTAAGGAGGGAAGCTTACCGAGAGTTTTAACTCCTGTAACAATTTTTTGTTCTATCCAAATATAATTTTTTTCTGAAAGAGAAGCAAAATAGGAGTTGAAAACATCTTTAAACCTTTTTCTTATTGCAGGTGTCCTTTATCATCTCCTAACCACCCCTCCCAACATTCCTAGTATTTTTCTTTCCTTAATATTTTTCTTACTTCCACTATGTATTTTTAAAAGGATTTTCCCATGTATTCAACATTAAATTTCCAGTTACAGCTCATTCTGATCTTTAGGGATTCTGGTTATTCTTACAGGATGATTCTTTTTCCTTTGTATTCATTTTGTTACTCAATGCCACTTTCATCTTCCTTTCATTTCTTTTAAAAAAATCTGAGTGGGTCAGTGAATTCCCAGTAGAGAATAGCACCCCGAGTCACATCATTAAAGGCAGTCCAATTTCATGTCGTCCTCTATGGTTGCACATTAGCTTCAGCTATTGAGAGACCCATCACTTTATAAAGCGTTTTTTCTTGGCATACACAGTTTTTCTCTGCATTTGTTGTATACGTTGTGTGTGTGTGTGTTCTTTCTCAGGATTTATGATTTTATTAGTGTAGGGACTTTTCAGTGAGGAAAATCCCTTCACTATAGCAAATTGGCAACTGTTGTGTAACTCAAAGTCTTAAAGTTGCACAGGAGATTGTTCTTATTCATTTGTTTCAGTCATGTTGGACTCTTTGTGATCTCATTTGATATTTTCTTGGCAATGATATTGGAGTGGTTTGTAATTTCTTTCTCCAGCTCTTTTTACAGATGAGGAAATTGAGGCAAATAGGGTTAAGTGACTTGCCTAAATGAGTCTTCTTGACTTCAAATCTCGCATTCTATCCAGAGCCACCTAGTTTTCTATGCCTAGGAAGAACTGAGAGTTTAAATCACTTGTATGGGCTAAACATAGCCAGAATCTATCTGATCTAGGACTTCAGTCCCAGGTCTTTCACCAGGACAGACTCTCTTTTCATTAGAGTTATTCTTCTGATGCCAAGGTCAATAATCAGTGAGGGGCCAAATATCACAAATTTGAGAATAAGGCCCTGAAAAATCAGGAGTGTGCATCCTTAAACAATAGATGAAAGTGTTTTACATTAACCTTATCTGGTGATTTTATATAGGCTCAAACACATCATTAGTTTCTTGCAGTATACATTCTAATCACTCCAGGGAAGGGCACATAAGACTATGCTCTGCATTTAGAGCATAATGAGATTGAGTTGGAGAGGACCTTAGGGACTGTAGGATCATGGGGCCGTCCATTCCTAGATGTACAGTTGGAGGGGACCTCAGGTCATTTAGTCCAATCCTCTCATTTTACAGAGGAGGAAAGACACATCAGGAGACTTGACCAAGATCATGTAGGTAGTAAGTGGTAGAATGAGTATTTTAATTTAGGGTTTTTAAACCATATTCAGTGCTCTTCTCATGAAATTACATGTCCTCCTTTAACAAAAGACAGAGAAGGCAGAGATTTGTTATGCCTCCTAATATGTTATGTCCTCCCAATAAACTGTTGGTCTTATACTAGATGAGATCAACTGAGAACATGTTTTCTCTTTAGTTGTTTTGTACCCTTTATCTCGCTTCATATTAATCTTGTTAAAATAGAGTCTGACTCCTCGTGACTGGAATGAAGAAGTCTCTAGTCTGAACAGTTTTAGTATAGTATAGCTCTGTTTTACAGAGCCTCTAAAGCATAAGGAAAAGCTTTGCTTCAGGTTATTTTTTTTTTAAATCTTGAGTCTCTCTCTTGTCCCCCCCCCCCCCGACCCACACTTAGTAGATGTCAATAAGTAAGGTGAATTTTCATTTTTCACAGACTTTATTTAGGAGGTGCTCAATATTAGGCATCTTAGGTCTAACAACAAAAGGTAGTAGAAAGGTGCAATATAAAATTGGTATAAAAGTTCATATTTCTGAATTAAAGTATTGTAAAGATATAGGATCACAATGTTGGTGCTAAAAGGAATCACAAAGATCATCTAGTCCAGATCTTGGAGTCATTAATGTGTATTGGCTCTAAGGCAGAAGAGTGGTAAGGGCTAGGCAATGGGGGTCAAGTGACTTGCCCAGGGTCACACAGCTGGGAAGTGTCTGAGGTCAGCTTTGAACCCAGCACCTCCCCTCTCTAGGCCTGACTCTCAATCCACTGAGCTATCCAGCTGTTCCCCCCCCCCCCCCCGAGCTTCTTAACTTAGTGTCCATAGATAGATTTCTGGTAGAAAATATATGTTTTTATTTTGTCTAACCTTTAATAGGCAGTTCAAGGAACAAGGTGGTGCAATGGATAGAGCACCAAATCAAGAACTGAGTTTAAATCCATCCTTAGATACTAGCTATATGACCCTGGGCAAGTCACTTAATTCCATTTGCCATACTTCCTTCAATTACAAATTTTTATTTTTATTTTTATTGTTATGCAAAGCACTCTTCCATATCAGTTACTGTTTGTTATAAGAACTAATGTGTACATAACACAAACCCCAAAAGAAAACCATAAATACATTGATATGAAAGATGACTCCAACAGTTCTTTCTCTGGATGTGGTAGAGACATGAAGAGAGAGAGGTTTTGCAGGACAAGCCAAGATACAAGAACCACTTTCTTATATACAGATAATTGACAAAACAATAAAATAAGCATCAAATCATTTGCCAATTTGGGAGGTATAAATGCTCACATTGAAAATTTAAGAATCAGCTTTTATAAGATGGTTAGTGCTGGCTCGAGGACACCCCTGGTTCCGTTACATCATGTTATATTATTGTTGTTATTTGATCATTTCAGTCATTTCTGACTCTTCGTGATTCTGTTTTGAGTTTGTTTGTTTTTTTGGCATAGATACTGTGGAGGTTTGCCATTTCCTTCTCTAGATCATTTTATAGATGAGGAAACCGAGGCAAACAGCGTTAAATGGTTTGTCCAGAGTTACACAGTGTCTCAGATCATATTTGAACCCAGGTCCTCCAGATTCCAGACCTGGCACTCTACCCACTGTGCCACCTGCCCTCCTTCCACTCCCTCCTCATTTTGTTTAAATGTGCTTTACTTATTTCTTTCTATAGGTACACACATTCTTACTGAACGCCTGACTTGCAAAGTTCCTCTTTTTTATTTTTTATTTTTATTTTTTATTTTATTTTATTTTTTGCCAAAGTGAACAATGATCACTTATTTTTTTACTAGAAGCAGCAAAGATTTCGCCATTCAGTCACCAATCACAATGTATGAGGGTTCCAAAAAGAAAAGCCCCCTTTTGTAAGGGACAGGATAGACCAGATCTCCTTCTGCTTCAAGCCTTTAACCAAAGGACTGATGATACCTTTTAAAGATCTTTGACATGTTAGTGTCAGAGGACAGCAACAATCTCCATTTCCAATAGACATTCCCCATTAGGGACCAGGACAAAAGGCTCCTGAACCACTGCTTTGATTCTAGACCGGCTTTGGTTCTCTAAGAAGCATACAACGTCTAAGCTGGAAAATGGGAATATTATTTATCAAGGAAAAGAACCACCAAAATAAATATATTTATCTTGGATAAATATGTAGAACAAAGTCTACCAGATTTTAATTATTCCCCTTATCCCTTGCAATCTAGTTCTATAGATCGGTGTGGTTGACTGTTGTGAGAAGTTATTCAGATCAACTGTGGGTCATTACAAAATAGGTCTTCTAGTATTAGAAAGAATCAAGCTTTGGTACAAATATTTAAAGAAACAGCCAGGACCTCCCCAGGAATACTATCTTCATCATCAGAATTGTAAAGGGATGTCATCTTTCCTGTGTCAAGTGCAAAGTGGATAGGAAGAAGGACAAGTCTGTCTATAATACGCTCACTACATAACTGTGGGGCAGCAGGAAAGGCAACTTTGCTCATATGAAAAGGGAGCTTTAGAACCCTGTGGGAGTCAACACAGTCATGTCTCTTGGTTTGAGGTAATGGACCCCTGGAGCTGGTTTCTTTCCTCCCATTACTGGAACATCCATCTTAGGTGGCTTGAAGGCTGCTGGGTCTTCTGCAATTCTAGTAGCCTGAGTCCGAATGAGCTCCAGTGGTGATGGTTTCTGCATACCTCTGTAGGACTGGATACGGAAACCTGAATCAGATTTCTGAAGGGTTCTTGGTCCCAAAAGGCTCCATTTTTCAGATGAGGGTTTGTCTCTATTTCCATTTCCAGAGTCCATTCTGCTGATGTCTAGGCTCGGTAAAGAATTAGAAGATCCATGAGCAAACCAACCTCTGGGCTTTTGCCTGGGAGAAGAATGGGGTGTGCTACTTGGAGTAGACTGGGCTGAAACAGTCAATTTATCATCTTTTGTTATTTCTCCATTTTGCAACTTCAATTTTTTAAAAAAATTAAACTCTTACCTTCCGTCTTGGAGTCAATACTGTGTATTGGCTCCAAGGCAGAAGAGTGGTAAGGGCTAGGCAATGGGGGTCAAGTGACTTGCCCAGGGTCACACAGCTGGGAGGTGTTTGAGGCCAGATTTGAACCCAGGACATCCCATGTCTAGGGCTGGTTCTCAATCCTGAGCTACCCAGCTTCCCCCTTGGAACTTCAATTTATGGACTGCCTCCACCTCATGATGGTACTTGGCTTCTTCTGTGGTGAGGCCTTTATGGGGAGTGTATCCTGCGTCTCAGCCCTGCTTGCTGTTCAAAGTGTTGGATGCTCTCATGTCTGTTTTGTATTTAGAGAATTCATGAGGACATGCGTAGCTTTGGCCTTCACCACTGGAACCTCGTTCATTCGGTCACTGGAAGCTGAGGGGATTATGGAAGGAGAGGACAAGCTAGTTTCTCCATCCTCAACCAGACACATCTGGTTCTCTGGATGCCATGAAAGACTGTGATCTGAGTGTTTCTCTAGATATGAAGAACTGATTCCCACAGTGAAAGTCTATGGAAGTTATGCTGATAGGACAAAGATGTCAAAAGGGAACATTCTGCAGCGAGTGATGTACTAGCAGAGTCTCAAGCAGCTCTCAGGCGGAGGCTCTACTGACAGCTGGGAGGAAGAAGGGGATGAAGCGGGGAGCCAGGAAGAAGAGACAGTCCGCAGCCCAAGGCTTGGCCATGGACAGGAAGCTGAGACTAACAAGGCTCTAGGCCCCATCCCTCTCTAAGTGCCAAAGCACGAAGCGATCTGATCCGAGATCATGACGCAAGTTGTGCCAAGACCTAAACCGATGCAGCTAAGAAAAGATAAGTGAAGCCAAAGTTCCTCTTTAAAAAAAAAAAAAGGTGCAGGATCCAAGTCTAAAAGCCTCTGCCCACACTACCTGGGAGAATACCTGCCATCTTCTACTTCTGCTCCCAATTCTGAATGTATTTGGTCAAAGCGGACTCCAGCACATCTCTGACTTCATCTCTTTTGCTCTAGCTGTCTCTTCCCAGCCTTACTCTGGTCTTCCAGACCTTACCTTCAGGCCAAGTATCTTCCTCTCTACTCCCCCAGGAGAATAGAAGTTTCTTGAGGGCAGGGACTCTCTTTCTTTTTGCTTTTTGCTCTAGCTGCCCTTTCATTTCTTCGAAGCGCTCTCTGTCTCTCTATCTTTCTCTTTGTCTCTGTCCCTCTGTCTCTGTCTCTTTGTCTCTGTCTCTCAGTCTCTGTCTCTCTCCCCCTCCCTTACTTTCCCCTTTCCCAACCCCACCTCTCTCTCTTTTTAATTCTTATCTTCTCTCTTAGAGTTGATAAGCTACTAAGTAGTAGTCCATGGCAGAATGGTAAGGGCTAGGCAATTGGGGTTGTGACTTACTGGGGTCACAGAGCTAGGAACTCCCATCTCCAGGGCTGGTTCTCTCTATCTACTCTATCTCTAGCTACCTAACTGCCCCTTATTCAGTCTACATATAGCATGATCTCAAGTCACGTCACCCACTTGGGTGTGTTTCTGTGGACAATTTCCAGTTTATCCTTTCTTGTGGTTCCTAGAACTGAACACAGCATTCTAGATGTGGTCTGACCAGACAGAATATCAGATAGTTTATCATTTTCCTAGTTCCTGACCCTATAGAAAGTTTATTTAAAAGCAAACAAACAAAAATAACCCTTACCTTCCAAGACAGAAGAGTGGTAATGGTTAGACAGTGGGGGTTAAGTGACTTGTCCAGAGTCACACAGCTAGAACACATTAGAGGCTAGATTTGGACCTGGGACCTCTCATCTCCAGGACTGACTCTTATTCCACTGAGCTATGTAGCTGCCCCACCCTCACCCCAACTATAGATCTTTTATTTATTTTTTTAATTTAAAAATTTCATTTATTAAATCTTTCCCCATGATTCATTTTCTTTTCATCCCTTCCCAGAGCCAAAGAGCAATTCCATTGGGTTATACAAATGTTATCACTTGATACCTATTTCCATATTATTCATTTTTGCGATAGGGTGATATTTTAAAGCTTAAATCCCAAATTACATACCCATATATACAAGTGATAAGTGATCAATCCTGTGTTTTTCTTCTGCATTTAGACTCCCACAGTTCTTCCCCTTGATGTGGATAGTGTCTTTCTCACAAGTCCCTTGGGATTGTCCTGGATCATTGCATTGCTGCTAGTAGCAAAGTCTCTTATATTGGATAGTTCCACAATGTTTCACTTACTGTGTACACTGTATTCTTGGTTCTGCTCATTTCACTCTGCATCAATTCATGGAGGTTCTTCCAAATCTAGACCTTTTGAACAATCTAAGATCATGTTTTAGGGGTTTTTGGCTGCAATGTTATACCAATGGTTTATATTGAACTGGCAGATCTTTAGACAACTTGCTGCTATCTTATAAGCTTGTGATGAAGTTGAGTTTTTTAACCAAATACAAGACTTTATATTAATCCTTTTTCATCTTCATCTTACAGTAATAGGATCAGTTCAAGGTTCTAGCTTATTGAGGTCTTTTAGAACCCTGACTGCTATTTCCACTTTGTCATCTTATTCTCTTATAGTAGGGCAGCTTGAATCCTGGGTCTTTGTCTTCTACCAACTTGGGTCTCCCACAGTATTTAGCGTACTCTCAGCACACAGAGGCTGTAGAATTTTGGGCTTGGAGTTAGGAAGACTTGAGTTCAAATCCAAACTCAGACATTTATTAGCTGTGTGTGTGCCTAATGTGAATCCAAGTAAGTCACTTAACCTCTGTCTGCCTCAAATTGCCTGTCTGCCTTTCTTATCTGTAAAATGGGGATAATAATATCTACTTCAGAGTCCTTGTGAGGATTAAATGTGATAATATTTACTGTGTTTAGCATGGTGCTTGGCACAGCAGGCACTTAATAAATGCTTGTTGCAGTGATAGAAATACTGTACCATGTGACGGACTAATCTATTATCAGCAAAATAAGGTTGCAAGATAACCCTAAGGGAAAATAATTTTAAAAATATATCCACAGCTAAGTAAGGAACAAAACATGCCATTCTTCACTTTATTTCCTTCGTGAGTTTTTTCTTGTATATGTGTCTTCAGTCACAGCATGGGAGATATAGAAATACATGTATAACCTATATCAGACTATTGATCCCTTTGAGGAGGTGGAGTGTGGAGGGAGGGAGAGAATCTGAATCACAAGATGTCAGACAACATTTGCCAAACATTGTTTCTACATGTATTTAAAAAAAATTCAATTAAAAAATAAGTACTTGTTGCCTTCCCTTGATAAATGCGTGTTGATTTGTATGATTTAATTATTTGGGAACTAACTTTCTAGTCAGGAAGCTTCTTCCATCCGTAAGCCTAAAAAAGTAAAATGTAAAAGCATAAAACCTGTATACCCCCTTATAGAACTATTCCTATTTTGTTTCTCAGAACCTCCTCTTGGTACAGAGCTACAACTAAGATAGGGCTACTTGTGGTTTCATCTCAAGGCACTGAAATTTAGAAGGGGCAAAATTTTAACACCTGCTCTTCTCCAATAGGTAGTAACTAATAATTCTCTCTTCTGTTTAACTTAGTTTGTCTTAATTATTTCTTTCATTATCATCACAAATGAGAATATTAATTTGAGAGCTTTTTATGCTACTTGTATATTTCATGCTGCTTGCCCCAGGCATGTTTCAGATTTCTTGGCTATAGCGAATTTCATGCTATTTGCCCTGGGCACCAAAATTGCTTGTTACAGGGCCATTAAGGTAGCAATATTAGATGTAATTCTACTTTTTGGTTGAACTATATATAGTAACTCCACAGTGACTCCTAGGCCCACACAGGTAGGGACAGTCTCATAAATTGCCACCTACACTAGAAGATTATGAATGTGAAATGTGGGGAAAGAATTCAATTTTGTTTTCTGTTTAGATCCAGAAGGTACAACTAGCAGTGGGAGGGGGTGGGGGAGTTGCAAGGATACAGATTTTAAGATAAAGAAAAACTTCCTAATTATTCTCATGGGGAATTGGGCTATCTTCAGAGACAGTTTCATACTACTGGAGATTCCTGAAACAGAAGCTGAATGACTCTGTCTCAGAGATACAGTGGAGGGAATTTTTGGTCAGGCATGAGTTGAACTAAGGATGCCCAGAATCCCTTTATATTCTGAGTCTTCGTTGATTATGTGAGAGGAACTCATAGGTGTAGATTTAGAATCTTGTATTTTTTTTTAACTCTCATCTTCCCTTTTAGAATTGATTATAAGGCAGAAGAGCATAAAGGCTAAGCAATTAGGGTTAAGTGACTTGCCCAGGGTCATACAACTAGGAGGCCAGATTTGGTACCCAGAAACTCCATGTCTCCAGGGATAGCTCTCTATCTACTGAGTATCCTAGTTGCCCTGAATCTTGTACTTCTTCAGAGTAAGTAGCCACAACTTCTTAGAATGTGAGCTTCTTGAGAACAGGAGCCATCATACTATTCAAACTCTCTGGTACTTACTTAGCACAGAACTTTGCCCATTGTAAATACTTAAAAATGTTTTTCATAGGTATCAAATGATAACATTTGTATAACCTACTGGAATTTCTTGTCAGCTCTGGGAGAAGGGGAGGGAAAAGAAAATGAATCATAAACATTAAAAAAAATAAAAATTTAAAAATCTATTAAAAATAAAAATGCATTTTCATCCATCCATCCATTCATTCACTCATTCATTCATCCATTTATTCATAGGAAAGCTTTTAAAAAATAGCTACCTATTTGGCTCCCACTTAATTAGAAATTATGGGAAACTTTTGGTAGCTTTCTTCTCTTCTGGAAGGAAGGTCTTGACCTGGTGATGTAAACAATTTCATTTCAACTCTCACCACAAAGCCCAGACCTTTCCCCCCAGCTTCATGTTGTGTAGTGTTCCATGTGTGCCTGAATGCACAAGAATGCAAATCCAGCAATTATTTACCAGATGGAATGTAGTTCCTGGGTCTTTCTCTGTCTTAAAGGGACTCCCATCAAGGTGTTCATTTCAACTTTTGACTGAGTGTGGTACAGACCTGTTATAACTTGATGAGGGGGAAGTTTCTGGATTAATTTGATTTCTTAGTTAAAAAAATGATTAACCTACTCAGGACCACCTGAGTAATCCTAAACTCTTGACCACTTGACAGGTCATTTGGGAGTTTAATAAATCATCATTGCTTCAATGAAATGAAATCTAACAATTCACAGGCCAGGGGGAATCCCATTTTCCAGTGAAGATTACAGCCCCCTCTGTGCCTTAGTAGACCTTCTTTGGGATTTTCTGTACCCTTCCCTGCCCCCCTTCCCAGTAAAAATGGAAAGTTCATTACCTGGTAGCAGACTTGCTGACCAGTCTCCAAACTTATCTAGGCTAGTCTTCAGGCAACAGAACGCTCCATCCTAAGGCCAATATTGGAAGTTTGGTCATCCTGCGGAAGCCTGCCAGAGCTGGTGCTCCAGTAGCCTTTGAGAAACGGGGGTGACTTCCTTACTAGGATTAAGAATCAGAAGGCTTCAATGAAATATCCATATTTACTCTTTTCTCAGGGTCCAGACAGTTATGTGCATGTGGAGACTAAAGGGGAAAAGGCATTGTGCTAAGTGCTTCCCAAATAACACCTCATTTGATCTGAACCACTCTAGAAGGTACATGCTATTGTTATGCCCATATTACAAATAAGGAAGCTAAAGCAGTCAGGAAGGTTAAATGACTTGCCTAGGGCCACACAGCTAGTGTCTGAGACTGGAATTGAATCTGGGTCTTTGCTGGCATAGCTTTAACCTCTGTTAAGTCATGTCTGGCTTGAGTTCTCTAATGGGAATATTTGTTGGCTTTCTAATTCTTGATGAACCGACATCTGGTAATTAAGGTCAGAAAAAAAGAACTCTAGGGGTTGTTTGCCTTTTGGAGAAATGAGGTCATGTCCAAATTAAGCTCTAAGAGTGTAATCCTAAAATCATGCTGCAATGAGCGCAAATCGTCCAAGTTCCAAAAGCAGAGACAAGAGGTAGGAAGTGGGAAAGTCTTTGACAGTGGGTTCAAAGAAGAAAGATCAATATAAGAGTAAATCTCAGCAGCAGCATTACAGGGGGATCTGAGAAATTATGACTTGTTCTCACAGGACCCATTCACTCATCTTTTTTTTTTAAAGAAGTAATGTGGGGGGTCAACTAGTTGGCAATTGGCTCAGTGGATTAAGAGCCAGGCCTATAGATGGGAGGTCCTGGGTTCAAATCTGTCCTCAGATACTTCCTAGCTATGTGACCCTCCACAAATGACTTAATTCCAATTGCTTAGCAGTTAGTGCTCTTTTGCCTTGGAACCAATATTTAGTAATGATTCCAGGATGGAAGGTAAAGGTTAAAAAAAAAAAGAAGTAACAGGCTAATTTTTGCCTTTTCACTCCACAGAATCAATGGGACTTAACACTAGCCACTGGTGTGGAGAGCTAGAAATGCTTGGTCTAAGCAACAGCCTGGACTGCCAAGAGCTTCACTGCTTTGTCATATACGGCACTTCTTACTTTCCGTCCTACTAAGGCATTCAGCTCTAAGACAGAGTAAAAGACACTTTAGAAATACCAATCCAAGAGCCTAAGCAATTCTTGCTTTCATATGTTTCCTATAGGAAGTATTTTCCCTCCCACACCTTTGATGCCCTTAGGGTTACTGGCAGCACCTGCTGCCTTCCAATCTCACAGGCTCAATTCTCTTGACTTTCTGATCATGGCAGCACGTATGAAGTGGACTTAGGAGTGTTGAAGAACTGTAGCATAGGACCTCTGACATGGCCAGTCCAAACAGGAATCAATGAGCAATGATTGCATTTCTTCTTTTTAAAGAACTCTTACCTCTTGTCTTAGAATCAATACTAAATATTTTAAGAGTGGTAAGGGCTAAGTAATTGGGGTTAAGTGACTTGCCCAAAGTCACACAGCTAGGAAATGTCTTGAGACCAGATTTGAACCCAGGTTCTCCTGTCTTCAAACCTGGGTCTTTATCTATTGAACCATCTAGCTGCCCTTACATTCCTTCTTAAGTTATGATGTTTCCTAATATTTACCCACATAGTAGTACAACCAGGAGAATACTGATATTAAGAAGATGGGATTTTGTGTTTGGAAGCAATTTAGTATTGCTGAAAACTCTTTGCAATTGTTCAAATACAATTCAACACAATCTCTTCCTCTAGTTCAGTTGGGGCTCAAAACTGAGAAGAACTGTATGAACTGAAACAGAGAGAAGGAAGCGGAACCAGGAGCACAATTTATGTAATGACCACAACATTGTAAAGAAAAACAACTAAAAACAGACTTAAGAAATCTAACCAATGCTTAATCAATTACATTTCCAGAGATCAATGATGAAACATACCATCCACCTCCTAACAGTGAGGAGACACACATTTCTGGACATTGCTGGTGTGGGGATTTGTTTTGTTGGCTAGAGATATTTGATATCCCTAAGGTTTTGTTTTTCATTTGGGAGAGAGTAGCTGGAGTAGAAGTTGTGAGAGGAGAGATTGTGATTCCACTAGATTGCTTTAGAAAAGCTTGATGAATATTTCATTTCCCATATATACTTGATCTTCCTGTTTAGTCTATAAATGTTTTCAAAGTGATCTGGCTTGGCTGGATATCATGCCAAGCTTTGTTCAGGCTTATTTTCTCTTCCATTGATTTTCATTGTTTTGTGAAATGATGCTACTTATGATCTTATTTCATTGGCCTCTGAAATATTTTCCAAATAAGCCTGTATTTTTATGCTACTTGTAATGGTCATATCACCCTGCTTGGGAAAGAGACTAAGTGCTTGTGACCCAAATGGTTTCTGAGATTTTCGATTTTCCCAGTTATGGTGACTGTTTTACATTGGTTAAATTAAAAAAAAAAAAGACAGTAATCAAAACCAATGCCTTTACTTATATCCATTTCCCAATTTTCAGAGTAATTTTGTTTAAACAGTTCAGGTAGTAGCTGAACAGAGTACTTTTTCATTTTTATCTTTCTAATTTAGTGCTGATTTTTTAGTTTTTATTTTTTCATTTTTGACTCCTGATTTTTTTACTTTTACTGTTACCATGTGCTCTTATCAGAAATGATTAATTCTAAAATAGCTCTCACATCAGTTAACAGCCATTTTCTGTTAAGATATAGTTAATTTTTGTGTGTGTTTGCTTTCACCTGGTGTTTGAAATGTCCAGTATTTTCCTTTCCTTCCTTTCTTCCTTCTCCCTTCCTCCCTTTCTCTCTCTTAAGTTCATTCTTTCTTTAAAAAAAAGAAAAGTCTATTGTCTTAGAATCAAAACTAAGATTCTGTTCTAATGTAGAAGAACAGTAAGGGCTAAGCAGTTGGGATTAAGTGACTTGTCTAGGGTCATACAGCTAGGAAGTGTCTACGGTCATATTTGAATCCAGGATCTTCTGCCTCTAGGCCTGGCTCTCTATCCCTTGAGCTACCTAGCTGCCTCCATCATACTTTTTTTGATGATATAATCCAGTATTAATATGTATATTAGTTTGGCGTTGTTGGAAAGAATAGAAACTTTGTTACTAAAAGAAAAGAATCAAGAGCAGTAACTATATTACATCCCACCTGGATTGTATGGAAAGAAAAAGTGATTTTCTCAGTCTAAAACAGAATAGATTAAATCCAAAGAATGGCAGCTAAGTCAGAAAAAAGGAGCCGCTAAGAAGGTAGACCATGTCTGATGGCTTTTCTAGCTGGCTAGTTTGATTGCTATGGGTCTGAATCCCAAAAGAATTGATACTTTCCCCCTTGTACAGAATATCTAACAAATCTGCTCAATTCAGTGGTGAACAAGCAAACGATTGTAACAGAGTCCAAACAGGGAGAAGATCAAGGGTATTCTGGGGGCAGTGGTTTTTTTTTTTAGCCTTACTTCCATCTTAGAATCAGTACTAAGTATTGGTCCTAAGGCAGAAGAATGGTAAGGGGCAGGCAAGGGAGGGTTAAGTGACTTGTCCAGGGTCACATCGCATAAATTGAATTTAGGTGAGGGAAGAGTTTCACAAAATCATTGGCCTTTTTCTCTCTCTGAAGTCATTGAAGTTCACTGGAAAGGCAACAGTCAAGACAACTGGTGCGATGGCTTGGGATGCAGTGGACGACTTTGGTGTCTGATTTCTGACCAAGCTCCAAGCATTCCACAGCAGCTGCTTCCATCGTCTTTATGGCCATTGGAACACATTTTTCCCATCTTCCTGGGGTAGACTTCCTCCTAACTCACCTATGGGTTTGAGACCTGTCAGTTACCTTCAAACTAGTTTAGTCTACCTGCCAAGATGATATCCTGGGGAGTTGTAGCTGCTGCTCATGCTACAGCTTCTTGGAGCCACAGGGGAGAGTTGGGTGAAAGGTAAACACCAAAGGAGGATGAGCAGCCCCCAAAAGGGTTCAGCAAGCCCTCACACCTGAAGTACTAGTAGAAGAAGGAGGATAAAAGAAGGCTCAGAGAATTAAGTCACCACCAGGTTGGAGTCACCAGAGATGACTATAGGCTAACAACTATAACTGAAATTTATATAGAACTTTCAGATTGGCTGAGTGATTTACAACCATTATCTTTTTTGAACCTCACAATAATTCTGGCCACCAACTTATCAGAAGCACTAGCAGCAGCTGGCAGCACAAATGAGAGAAATAGCAGAAGAGGACCCCACCAGTTTGAAGCTATGGAGAAAGCCACTTATAACCCAATAACATTGGATTATTGTTGTGACAATTGATCCTATATGACCCCATTTGGGGTTTTCGTGGCAAAGATACTGGAGCGGTTGGTCATTTCCTTTGCCAGCTTATTTTGCAGATGAAGAAACTCATGTAATCCAGGAATTGATGCAGAGAGAAACCAGGAGAACATTATACAGAGACAGATGCACTGTGGCACAATCGAATATAATGGACTTCTCCACTTGCAGCAATTCAGTGATCCAGAACAATTCAGAGGGATTTATGAGAAAGAACATCCACCTCCAGAGAAAGAACTGTGGGAGCAGAAACACAGAAAAAAAAACAACTGCTTGATCACATGGGTCGATGGGGATATGACTAGGGATGTAGACTCTAAACAATCTATGTGCAAATAAATATCAATAATATGGAAATAGGTCTTGATCAATGACACATGTAAAACCCAGTGGAACTGCATGTTGGCTACAGGAGAGGGTTGGGGGAGGAGGGGAGAGAAAGACCATGAATCATGTAACCATGGAAAAATCTTCTAAATTAATTAAATAAATAATTTTTTTTTTCAAAAAAAGAAAAGATACTGAGGTAAACAGGGTAAACTAACTTGCCCACAGTCACACAGCTAACAAATGTCTGAGGCCAGGCGAGAACTCAGGTCCTCCTGACTCCAGGGCTGGCATCGTATCCACTGTGCCACCGAACTGTCCACAACAACACTTTAGACTAATACAGCATTGGGAGCTCTATGAGGAAGAATTGGTAATATTAGAGGCAGAGAAAGATTTAAATAGGGAATCAGGAAAGTGAGCTGCCTTGGCTCTGAGTCCTTTTTCTCCATTTGTATTTTCTGTGTATATGTTCTCTTCTGGGCATGTTTTCTCTGTGTTTTCTTCATGGAGGCCCCCCATGCCTATGATTTCCTCGAGGGTAACCCCTTTGCCCATGTACTACCTGGCCACATATGTAACCACAGTGGTGTGGAAGCCCAAAGGAAACTAGACCAAGGCAAGGATGATATGGGATTCCCCGGTTACTTATTTTGCTATACTGTTTAATTAAGCATCTTTTGCTTTGAACTAATGTGTTTTCTGGTTGGTCTGGTAAAAGAGAACTCTTCACGGTGGCTCCCAAACTGTAGTTTTAGTATATACTGACCCCAAACCTGTCTTCCACCTGCAGTAGAGAATACAGGTAGAGTGAGGTGGGGCATTACATGTGAAGGGGGCCTGGGGCTACACGAGGAAGAATTTTGTCCATTTTTTCAGGGTTTCCTCTGAAATGGATGTCAGTACAGAGGCTATAATTATCTTTCTGGGGATCTGTTTGCTTATGCTTATCACAAGTACTACAAGGTGAGATGTCTGGCTCTCTGAGATCTATTTCTTGTTATTTGGGGGTACATAATTAAAACCAGTACTTTCATTTACCCATAATTAAAAAAAAATCTGGAAACAGGCAAAAAATCAAGATGGACTTTTCATTTTTCTAATCACTTATTCTTTGATAGTTTTAAGCTGCCAATGATGGATTTGACTCAGTTGAAGTATTTTTCTATTCATTACTCATATTTAAAATTCCCCTACTTAAGAGGTGGTACAGTGGATAGAGCACCAGGCATGGAGTCAGGAAGATGGGAGTTCAAATCTAATCTCAGGCATTTACTAGGTGTATCAACATGGGCAAATCATTTAATCCTGTTTGCCTCAGTTTCCTCATATGTAAAATGACCTGGAGAAGGAAATGACACTACTCTTTGCCAAGAAAAACCGAAATAAGGTCACCAAAAAGGACTGAATAGGGATTAGCTGGGTGGCTCAGTACATTGAGAGCCAGGTCTAGGGATGGGAGGTCCTAGGTTTAAATCTGGCCTCAGACACTTCCTAGATGGGTGACTCTGGGCAAGTCACTTAACCCCCCATTCCCTAGTCCTTATTACTCTTCTGTCTTGGAACCAGTACATAGCATTGATTCCAAGAGAGAAGATAAGGGTTTAAAAAAAAAAAAGGACTAAACAACAATAGCACAAAGAGGTATAGGGGGGAGATCACTGACTTTTGAGTCAAAGGACTTGAGTTCAAATCCTACTTTGGCTGCTTGCTACCTGTTCAACTGGGCAGATCATGGGCCTCTGTTTCCCTCTCTATAAGATAGGGGTTAGGATACATTTATATCTAATAATATATATCACACATCACATGATATATAATATAATAAATAACATAATATATACATATGATATATTACAACATATAGTATAACTTTATTTTATTTATATATTAACTATTTTATTTAATTCTATTTTATATATTTATATTTCTATATTTATACAGATAAATATATACTTATACATTATTTTATAGTATTATTTATTAATATTAATATTATGAACATCCATTAGTTTTAAATTTATCTACTCCATTAAATTTATCAATTTATCAATTTAATTTATTGATATGAATGTAATTAATATTGTATATGTATAATATAGAATACAGATAGCTAGACATGGCATGCAGAGATCTCTATGATATCTAAGATCCCTTCTGGCCCTAAATTAAAACCATGATATAGAACATTCTGAATGAATTGAAAGGGTGCCTAGGGTTAGCTTCCCTCAGTTGGTAGGACATATCAGTCAATGGCTGGCTTCCATTACAGGGGAATCCTCTCTGAAACTATTGCCTAACCAGCTACTTAATATGAATTTAGAGCCATGAAAAGCCCCTGCTACCAAGCTGGAGCTGCAGCAGGGAGCTCCAGAGGGCAGGCAAACTCCCCAACTTCTGAAGCAACCTCAATTTAATTATGGCAGGCGGGTTGTGGCTGCCAAGTTCTCCCTTCCATATCATTAACTGGGAAAATTGCCACCCTGTGGCTTTGTTTCAAGTGGGAAGGTTGTGTGCTTTAATACCCAGAGACACACCCTCGGGGAGCCCTGACAGGCTCCTAGAGGTGCACGTGGGCTCTTGGAATCCACATATTTGCCTTGGAGAAGAATGAGCTCAAAACAGGTTCCAAAGGAGAGAATAACAGCTAAGTGAAGGTTAGGAAGCTGGAACTTTTCTGAGGGTCCTCTCTTTCCATTTCACTTTTCACCTCCCTGGGGGCTCTCACGCTTTGCCTTCTGGTTGACCATCTCAAGTAAACATGAACCTAGAATGTTCTTTCCATGAAATCCTTTTTTATTGTTTTTTTTTAAACCCTTACCTTCCATCTTAAAATCAATACTGTGCCTGTATTCCAAGGCAGAAGAGTGATAAGGGCTTAGGCCAGGGTGGGTTAAGTGACTTGCCCAGATTCATACAGCTAGGAAGTATCTGAGACCCAATTTGAAGCCAGGAATTCTGAACTCCAGGTTTAGCTCTCTATCCACTGTTACCTAGCTGCCCCCAGGTGAATTTTTTTAATTAAAATTTTTATTTAATTATTTAATTAATTAATAATAATATTTTTTCATGGTTACAAGATTCATGTTCTTTCCGTCCCCTACCCTCAACACCCTCCCATAGCCGACACACAATTCCACTGGGTTTTACATGTGTCATTGATCAAGACCTATTTCCATATTCTTGATATTTGTACTAGGGTGATTGTTTAGAGTCCACATTCCCAATCATATCCCCCTCGATGTAATCAAGCAGTTGTTTTTCTTCTGTGTTTCCGCTCCCACAGTTCTTGTTCTGGATATGGATAGCATTCTTCCTCATAAGTCCCTCAGAATTGTCCAGGTGAATTTTTAATAGAGGGGAAAGGCAGAGGAAGCAGTTCTGCAATAAACTTTTATAAAAAAAAAAAAAGGTGTGTGTGTGAGGGAGGCAGTTGTATGGCTCAGTGAATTGAGAGCCAACACTAGAGACCTAGAGGTCCTAGGTTCAAATTTGGTGTCAGACACTCCTTAGTGTATGACCCTGGGCAAGTCACTTGACCCCCATTGCCTAGCCCTTACCACTCTTCTGCCTTGGAACCAATACCCAGTATTGATTCTAAGATGAAAGGGAAGATGGTTGCTTTTTGTTGTTGTTGTTCTTGTTGTTTTTTAACTCATTTGGTTATTGAGTCAGAACAGCACCTAAGAGGTTATTGGGGCTAATTCCTTGGTTTTACATATGAAGAAATAGAAACCCAGGGAACTGCAGTTGTTTTTAAACACTTTTCTTCTGTCTTAGAAAGGTTGACCTGCTGAAGGTGACACAGATCGGGATGGAATCCAGAGCTAGAGCACAGCCCTTCCGTCTCTGAGGCTCGAGCCTGGCACATCAGCTCGTAATAAGTGCATGTTGACTGACCCGCTAGTAGTGCCAGTTCCAAACAATGCATCTCTCTAAAAAAAGAAATATGCTGAACACCTTAGTTGCATTTTAGGGTTAGACAATTTTTTCAGTTTTTATGGGATGTGAACAAAACTTCTGGACTGGTGAAAGATTTGCTAATACGAGGGACTCTAAAAGAACATCTCTTTGTAGGCTCAGGCAATGTGTATCTTTTTTTGGTTGCACTTGAGTTTGGCTTGCCATCTTGGAGCTTTTCCACACTTTGATGATAGGCTTTGGGTTGCTGAAGTTGTCTGGATTCTTTTTTAATGACCTTTAAATGAAGCAAGATGTGTGCTTCTGTGGAACACCATAGGGTCTTGTTTGGAGTCACAAAATAATCGATAGCCCCACTCTTGGACTGGTATTGATTATGAAGCCCCACCTTTTTTCAGTATGTTTGATCATTTCACAAAGGAAACATTATATGGGGATAAATGGTTTCCCCATCTACTCTCTTTAAAGTCCAATTATAAGGTGGCAGCTAGGTAGCACAGGAGTAGAACATCAGGCCTGGAATTCAGAGGCCTGGGTTCAAATCAGATCTCAGATACTTCCTAGCTGGGTGACCCTGGGCAAGTCACTTAACCCCCATTCCCTAGCCCTTACTACTCTTCTGTCTTGGAACTGATACTTAGTATGATAGGTTTTTTTTTTAACCCTTATCTTTCATCTTAGAATCAGTACAAGGTATTAGTTCCAAGGCAGAAGAGCAGTAAGGGTTAGGCAACTGGGGTAAAATGACTTGTCTGGGGTCACCCAGTTAGGAAGTGTCTGAGGCCAAATTTCAACCCAGGACCTCCTGTCCCTAAGCCTGGTGCTCTATCAATTGAGCCACCTAGTTACCTCCTCATTATTAATTCTAAGATAAAAGGAAAGGGTTTTTAAAAAACAAATAAGAGGAAGTGAGATAGAATGAATAAAGAGCTGAACCCAGAATCAAGACTTGTGTTCACAATCTGCTTCTGGTAGATTTCGGCAGTGTGACCCTGGATAAGTCACTTAATTTTTTAGTTCCTCTCATAACTCTCTCAGATAATGATAAGATTACAGCTTTCAAGTTAGAAGGGCAAGAGAAACCATCTCCTCCAACCCTCTCATTTTAACTAACAGGAAAACTGAGGTCTAAGGAAATTAAGTGACATGCCCAAATTAGGTAAATATCAGATACAGAATTTGAACCCAGGTCCTCTGACTTTAAAGTCCATGTTTTCTTTCCCTTGTATCATGCTCTCTCCTTCACATTACAGAACAATCGCTGATCTGTATTTATAGCAAGTTTCTTCATGAAGAGCTCCTTACATAAATAAGAACTCCAATCTAGACCAAAAATAACAAAAAAACAAAAAAGGGCTTCCTGATGTCAAATGCTCCTGATTTTCAGTCTTTCAGAACAGGGTGAAAACAATTAACTCTTTTCTTCTGAGGTTTTGTAAGGTGTTCTTCTCACAAACAACCCTATGAGGCAGTTTGTACTTTATTTTCCTCGTTTTTCAGGTGAAAAAAGTGAGGATTAGAGGGGTCAGGTGATTTCCCAGGACCACATGATTAGTATCAGGATTGTTTCACAGAAATCGTTCTTATGACTTCCACACCAACAGCCAATCCATGTTGCCTTTCAATAAAGGTAAAGCACAGGTGGCTGTCAACATGGCGCCCCAGACCTACAACCACACAGGGATGAGTTTCTCCAAAAAAATGCTACTGAAAACAAGACAACATGCCATGAAGTTGGATTGTCCACATCAATTACTCGCGGGGTTATGAAATGTCGTTGGCTATCCAAGTACGTGTAGACAGGGCTTCTTTGTGCTGGAAGAGAGACGAGGTTTTTCATTTTTAATCAGGTTACATTTACAAGACTGAAAAATTATCGGCCAACTCAGGTTTGGGTACTGTAAGTGAGCTGATTCAGACTGTCTGAAAGGGAATGAGGATAGGGACTAGGATGGCGGAAAGGATAAGGACTGGACTAGAGACTGAAGCTTTTCATTCCTCATCATAGTTCAAATCTAGGTAAAGTCTACAGTGAGGGAAAGTCATTCCTTTTGGATGGCTGTTTGGTGTTGCCTAAGGGAAGTGAGTTGGCAAGTTTTCCTCCCAGGAAGGAGCTGGCTGCTACTGTATTGTGTCCTTATAAAGTAACTCACTTTACTCTGGATTGTTGGGGTTCAATCTCTCTGTTGACACAAGATATTTCTAACAAAAGAGTGTTTCCAGACAGGTTTTTAAATCTTTTCCTTTATTTTGCAAAAAAATATTTCAGTGACAAAGTAACTTGATAACTTTTTAGATACTAAGTTCTACTTTGTGAAATCAGAACATAAAATAATAGCTAGTGCTTATTGGGCATTTTGTTAAGCACGTTACAAATAGTATTTGTTCCTTGAATCAACCCTGGGAGGTAGGTGCTATTATTATCATCCCCATTTTACAGATGAAGAATCTGAAGCAAAAAGTGGTTAAGGGATTTGCCCAGGATCACACAGCTATTATCTGAGGCCAAAGGCTGGATTTGAGCCCCAGGTCCACATTCACCTGACTACTTATATAATGCAACTGATCAGGACAGTGATCAATCTGAGTCTCCTTCATCCCCTGAATTAACTTACTCAGGTTACAATGTGTGGATAGTTGTTAGAAGAGAGCATCTCTGTCTACCTGGATGTGTCCTGAACCACTATGGGACAGCCATCCGAGCTATTTCTAGAGGGATACACTGAGCTCCAGCAATGTCTTAAGCTACCTCCTGATTAGCTGACCAAAGCTCAGAAGGTTGGACTCTCCTTGGAGGAACCACTTCTATAAGAAAGATTTATGAAATGATTATCTTTTGGGACCTTGTTTGGAACTTTTTTTAAGTTTCCATACAATATACAGCAAGGGAGTGAGGAGGGAATTTTTCCTTTTCCTACCACCACCTCCATATCAGTAGTGACTTACAATAATAAGACCATGAGCCATTCCCTAATTGAAACATGGTCAAAAGAGAAGAAGTTTTTGGATGAAGAAATATATGTAACTATAATAAAAATGCTCTAAATTATTATGGATTGGAAAAGTGAAAATTAAAAAACTGAGATATCATCTCACACCTATCAAATTGGCTAAATTGACAAAAGGGTAAAAATGACAAATGTTGGAGGAGCTATAGAAAAATGGGACACTAATACATTGTTGGTAGAATTGTAAATGGATCCCACCATTTTTTAAAACCCTTCCCTTCCCTCTTGGAGTCAAGTATTGACTCCAAGGCAGAAGAGTGGTAAGGGCTAGGCAATGGGGGTTAAGTGACTTGCCCAGGGTCACACAGCTAGGAAGTATCTAAGGCCAGATTTGAACCTAGGACCTCCCGTCTCTAGGCCTGGCTCTCAATCCACTGAGCCACCCAGCTGCCCCTGATTGAAGAACAATCTAGAATTATGTACAAACAGTTATAAAACTGTGTGTACCTTTTGGCCTAGAAATACCAGAATCAGGTTTATTTCCCAAGGTGATCAAGGAAAATGGAAAAGAACCTCTATGTTCTAAAATATTGATAGCAACTCTCTTTGTGATGGCAAAGACCTGGAAACATCAATTGGAGAATGGTTAAACAAGTTATGGCATATAATTGTGATAGAATATTACTATACCAAAAGAAACAATGAAAAATATAGAAAGACCTACATGAAATTATGAAAAGTGAAACGAGCAGAACCAAGAACATTATATACAGCAACAGAAATGTTGTTTGAAGAATGATGGGAAGAACTGATAAATAGAAATAAGTAAGACATAGTTTTCATATATACATCAAATGATGCCTTCTCTATTGGGGGGGAGGGCAGGGAAGGAGGGGAGGGTATTTTACTGGGTATTTTAGTGTAACTGATTAATTAATTTTTTAAAAAGTACCTGGCAGAAGAAACCATGTACTTGCCTAGATGATCCTGAAACTGGAGTTCCTTCGACTTCTCAATGGTAGGCTCCCTCTCTCTGTCTTTCTGATTCCTTTTCTGAACAATTCTGTCTAATGATCCTAAGAAATGGACATTTCCAAATCTGGGGGTTACCTTAGGAAACAATTCCAAATGGGAGAGTTCCTGAGTTTGAGAGCTGGATTCCAGCTCCCTAAATTTCCTTAGTAGTGCTTCTTAGGGGCAGCCAGGTGGCTCGGTAGATAGAGAGGTAGGTTTAAAGATGGGAGGTAATGAGTTTAAATTTGAACACAGATCTTTCCTAGCTATGAGACCCTAGGCAAGTCACTTAATTTCCATGCCTAAACCTTTATTCCTCTTTTGCCTTGGAACTGATACATCTATTCTAAGACAAACGGTCAGGGTTTCAAAAATAAAATGAAATAAAATAACCTCTAAGATGCCTTCCAGTTTTTACCCCCCCCCCCCCCAACAACAACAACAACAAAACAAAAAACAGGCTTCTTAGAGGAGAACAAGGACCACAGATAGAGGTTTTCCTGCAACTGAAGGGCTAAGGCAGTGCCATGGCTGGCCAGATCTGAAGCTTGCTGCCCTTCCATAATTATTCTGATGAGTAACTTACATAGTGGGTGTGTGTGTGTGGGGGGGTCTGGGATGAAGAGGAAATAGCTTTTTAGCTGACACGCAGAGCTTTACCTTCTGGAGCATATACGGGCTTGGAGTGATTCATGTTTCTGAATATTTTCACAGGTTGCTGTATGGTTTGGTTTGGTTTTTGTCATGCCTTTTCTGGAGTGAAGGGGAAAAAGCTGTGTCATGCCTGATAGCCATATTATGCATTGAATACCTCTGTGTACTCTATTCCCTTTAGAGAGTTCCCTGGAATTTATCTAGGGTGGGTGCAGAGACCAAAAAAAGCCCTGGGCAGGATGGTGCAGATCAGATTAGGGCAAGGCTGGGAGCTGCTTGCTGGGAACACAGCCATCTCAGAAAGATGCAAACTCCACTCAGGAGTCACTCTATTGGGACGCATGGCTGCAATTGTAGGGGTTTCTAAATTGGATATCTTTTTTTTTTTAACCTTTACCTTTCATCTTAGAATCAACACGTGTATTGATTGCAAGGCAGAAGAGCAATAAAGGCTAAGCAATGGGGGTTAAGTGACTTGCCCAGGGTCACGAAGCTAGGAAGTGTCTGAGGCCATATTCAAACCCAGGACCTCCCATCTCTGAGCCTGGCTCTCCCCTGTGAATTATCTAGTTGCCCCTTTGAATATCTTTTTTTTTTTTAACCCTTACCTTCCATCTTGGAGTCAAGTATGGTAAGGGCTAGGCAATGGGGGTTAAGTGACTTGCCCAGGGTCACACAGCTGGGAAGTGTCTGAGGCCAGATTTGAACCTAGGACCTCCCATCTCTAGGCCTGGCTCTCAATCCACTGAGCTACCTAGCTGCCCCCTCACTGAGTACTCTTAATAATTAGAGAATTGAAAAGATGACAAAATAGCCTTTTGGAGGGTGAAAATCAGAGCTTTATTTTAAAATAAAAAATACTGAGATCTCTGCTCACATTTATCCTAATGTTCAAGATATTCAGTCACTTAAAAATATATAATTTATATCTTATATTTGTTCTCGTTTGACTAAAACAAACTCCCAGAATTCAGCAGAACTGAGAGCTACAGTATATACAGCACAGATGCAAACAGGTTGCATGATAGATAACAAAGTTTCTTGAACGTAACATAAAATGGGGTCCCCAAAGAGAAAACAGAAAAGGAAATTATTACAGGCTAAAATGCAGTTTTGAGAGAATGTGTGTGTGGGATCCTACTTTTCAAGGGTGCCACCGAGTACCTCATTTCCTAAATCGGTGCTCAGAATGCATTCGTCTATGTAACCTGATGGTCATTTAACATCCTAACAACAATGAAGTGAAATGTGAGATTGTGCAACTGCGTGAGTCCCCGCTGCATCTCCAGGGAAATTTATAAATAAATCTTTTTATCCCCCAAATTCCCTGGTCTTCCAGACTTCAAGTGAGAGATCTGTAGAAGAGAAGTTGGGGCAGGAAAGTTTTGGGGAGACGTGAGGGTGTGCTGAAAACCCAGAAACAAGAGAGAGAGAGAGAGAAAGAGAGAGAGAGAGAGAGAGAGAGAGAGAGAGAGAGAGAGAGAGAGAGAGAGAGAGAGAGAGAGAGAGAGAGAGAGAGAGAGAGAGGAGGGGGAAAGAGAGAGAGAGGGAGAGTGGGAGAGAGAGAGAGGGAGGGAGGGAGGGAGGGAGGAGAGAGAGAGAGAGAGAGAGAGAGAGGAGAGAGAGAGAGAGAGAGAGAGAGAGGAGAGAGGTGCGATTGACTCCCAAAGGGGTTGCCAGCCCCATTTTCCATCTTGCCTCAGCTGATTTAGCGACCCAACCAAACCCAAAGAGAAGCCAGAGGAAGCCGTCCCTCTGGGTAAATAGCGATTGGCCACTGGGCAGGAAACGATGATTTTTCAGATGCCTCGTTTTGTACAAAATCCGATGAAAAACAGGGTTCGATAAATACACAAGGAGTCCGCGCGGGTCCCCAGTGCCCTTCTCTCGCCCCCGCATCCTCCTCCACCCACCCACCCGAATCAGATCGGGACAAATGTGGTAGCATTTCCACTTCTCTCTTGGCTGTTGTGCATGCGGTCTGCCGGCGCTCCAAGGGCTGCCTGCCAGGGGATGTGTGGGCCGCTGGCAGTGGAAAATGTCCTTTATTTATATATTTATTTATTTTACAAAGCACCGGAGTGTTCTCCTTCCGGGCCTCCTGGGCTTTGGGCTGGATGGGTGAAGGCAGCTTTTACTTAGGTGCCCTGTGACAACTGGGTTTCGCATTTCCTGAAACTAGATCTGTGGAAAGAGTTCCTGAAATTCAGAAGAGGAAAAAAAAAGGTGAGAAAGATCAATGGGTCTTGGAGAGAAAAGAGGAGGAGGGAAGCACCGGTCTTGCGCCAGAAAGGGAAGCGAATTAATCAAGGAGAAGGCAGGGAGTCAGCCGGGCAGGCCGTCTTCACTTCATGCTGTGCCAGAAAAGCCCACATCGGGGAAGGCCATGGCTGGGGGCCAGCATCAAAGGGCACCGCAAGGGTCAAAGAGAAGGGCTCACAGATGGAGCTCCTTCTGACCTGCCATCTTCTAGGTTCCTCATATATAAATATAAATATTTATAAAATGTATAAAATATATATACACACACACATATATATATATATTAACCTTTACCGTCTTAGAATAGGCTAGGCAACTGGAGTTATGTGACTTGGCCAGGGTCCCACAGCTAGGAAGTGTCTGAGGTCACATTTGAACCCAGGAAGTCTTGTCTCTCTATGCACTGAACCACCCAGCTACCCTGGATGGAATGTTAAGAATACTTAATGGAACCCTCTTTACAATGCATCCCACAGTTACCTTTTTTCACTTTGAATTCTGAATATTGGCTTGTAAAGCTCAGGGATTTTCCGTTCAATCATGGGTCTGAGATTTTCTTTCAGTTTGTTGTAGTTCTTCTTGAGCTCCTGCTGATACTCTCTCTGGTCTGAAGTAATGAGACGTTTATTTTTCTCCACTGCCTCACCACACCTGAGCAAAAAAAAAAAAAGCCAAACATATCAAGAGAAGTGTGGTTGTACCATAGTGGAAAAGTGACCATTGACCCTGGGAGAAAAAGGTACAAATGGGTTGTTCCTGGCACTTCAGAGTTTTGAATGGCTCAGATGGATGCTTTGGTTCAGCTCACAAAAAGTAGTCCCCAGAGGAGGCAAGTTCTAGAAGGAAATGTAGTCATTTGGGCTCCCCCACTTTAGTTTAGGGGCAGCCAGGTGGTGCAATGGATAAAGTGTGGAGCCTGGAATTAGGAAAGTCCCTTAACCCTGTTTGCCTCAGTTTCCTCATCTGTAAAATGAGCTGGAGAAGGAAATGACAAACCACCCTAGTATCTTTGCCAAAGAAACCCCAAATGGGGTCACAAAGAGTTGGAAATGATTGAAAAATGACATCCCAACAATGACACTTCAATTTAATCTAGATCTCTGCAAAGGGTATTAGTTTCACTTAGTGGCACAGCTTTAAATACAAAATATAAAGGCTCAAGATTAAATGACAAAGTACTAGATCGAATCCTGGCTTTGCCATGTAATACTTAGTGATCTTGGGCAAGCTTCTTTGTGCTCTAGTTCCTTCATCTGTAAAATGATGGCATTCAACTAGATGAACTCTAAGCTGTCTTCAAATTCCATATCTGTGATCCTGTTGTTGATTAGTCATTTTTCAGTCATGTCTGATTCTTTGTGGTCCCATTTGGGATTTTCTTGGCAGAAGTACTGGAGTGGCTTATTTCCTTCTCAAGCTATTTTATGGATGAGGAAACTGAGGCAAATAGAATTAAGTGACCTGGCCAGGGTCACATAACCAGTAAGTGCCTACAGTCAGGAAAACTCATCTTTGAGCCCAAATCTAACTTCAGGCCTGGCACATAGGTGCCTTATGTTTCAATTAAATTCATCAAGCATTTATTTAGTGCCTACTCTATATGCAAGACACTGCAAGGTACTGGGGGCACAGAAATAATGGGATCACATTAGAGCTGGAAAGGACCTCTGGGGCCATCTAGTCTGAACCTTTTGCTTTAAATGAAAAAATTTAAGTCTCTACTACTCATGGAGCAAACCGTAATTGTTTGTGGGGAGGAGAGAAAAGGGGAGATGAAACGCAAATATGAATCACCACAATGCAAATTAAAATAAGGTGGACCAAAGAATAAGTCAGAAAGGAGTGAGAGATTTGGGAAAAGGAGAGAGCACCTCTTGCCAAGGAAATAAAAGAAGGCACTTTGAGCAAATGGTGCCTGAGCAGGATCTGGAAGGAAGGGAAGGATTTCAATAGGCAGAGAGTGGAGGGAGTCTATTAAACAAACACATGGCAAATGCCAAGAGGCACAGAAGGCTGTACCATACTAAGGAATGTCTCATAGTCCAGTATGGCCAAAATATAGACTATGTGCAATGAAGAAGGGTTCTATAAAGTTGGAAAAGTTAGTTGAAACCACAGGGTAAAGAGCTTCAAGTCACTAAATAAAAAGTTTCTATTCTAGTAGTCATGGGGAACTACTAAAGGTTGTGAAGAAGAGGAGTGACAAGGTCAGACCTGTGCAGCAGAAAGATTATTTTGGCAGCCACATGAAAGATAGAATGGAGAAAGAAGAGACTAGAGGCAGAAAGAGAAGTTAGGAAACTATCAGAATAGTCTAAGAGAGAAGTAACAAGATCCTGGAACAGGATGGTGGCAGGAAGAATGGAGGAATAGTATAGTGGAAAGATGATGGGTTCAAATCCTGCCTCTGCCACGGCATAGTTGTTTGACCTTAGACAAGTCAGTTAACCTCCATGGGCCTTAGTTCCCTCCTCTATAAAATGATGGGGTTGCCTCTAAGGTCACTGCCAGATCTCAACCTACGACCCTATGATCATAGGTTATTTTGAAGTTGGAATCCACAGGATGTAGTACCTGATTGAGATGTAGAGTGAGGTCGAGGGGAAGGAGAGTCAAAGGTGCCGTTGAGGTTTCAAGCCTGAGTGACTAGCCCCATGAACAGCTAGCTGGTACCCAGTAGAATAGAAACTTCTTTACTGAAGATAAGGACTACACTGCCATCTTACGTGTGTATCCCTAAGACACAAAGAGTTGGACATGAATTACTGAATAACCACAAAAGGTCCCACCTTGTAATTGCTCTAATAAGTATTTGATGAGATAGGGAAGCTGGGATAAATGGACAGCTTTTAGAGCCCCGTTTTGGACATGTTGACTTTGAGGTGTGTGATGGAACATTCCAGTGGAGCTATCTAATAGGCCATTAAAAATGCAGAATAGGAGGAGGCAAAGGGGGGAAGAAGGCAAAGCTTCTAATAAAAATGTGGAAGTCATGTGTGTAGAAATGAGAGCTGAAGAAATTAGAAGAGGTTGCCTGTGCAGAGTAATAAAAGAAGGCTGAAGACAGATCCTTTCTCAAGGGATCGCCATACTTCAGGGGTCAGGGAGGAATGGAGTGTGGGGAGAAAAGAAGATCAAGGAGGTGTCAGCTAATGGTGTCAAATGTTACCCAAAGGTCAAAGAGGATGAAGATTAAGAAAAGGAACCTGATGAGGCAATTAAGAGATCCTTGGTGACCTGCGGTTTGCTGGAGAAGCTGGACTATGGACAGGAAGCAGAAGTGACCAAGGGCAGAAGACAAAGTTACATTTTGACTCATTTGCTTGGTCATGATGATGGATTTATCCTGAACCACATCATTAGACCCATTCTCTCTTCAGAACCCCCTGGGGGTCAACAGCTCACATGTTCCACAGGGATGCTACTGAAGTCTGCGGTCACAAACAATAGCTAAACTAACTGGCTGCTAACAGAGAGAGTGAATTGTGATGTTGCTCTCATAACTAAGCTAATGAACTACAGAGTGAGTGAGAGTTCCATTTAACTAATCCATCATTTTGGGACCAACAGAACTGAATTCTTGCCTGTTAAATTTCACATTCAAATGAAGGGAAATTTCAGGATACCAAAGGTTATATATCAAAGGTTTCGGAGATGGGGTGGGAAAGAAAATATGGTCCATGGATACCGAGAAATGCTCATCACTCCCTCATTATTTTCTAATGGCTTTTTGTTCAGTGGTAATGAGCAAATGCCCTCTATGAAAATAAGTCACAATAATTACAAGCATCAGACATAGACTATAAGCAAATTGTAAAAATTAAATTATATCTCTAATAATAAGAATATTATATTTTATGAGATTTATTAAGGTTTATTAGAAATCAAGGAATAAAGAAGATACAAAATAAAAACCATGTGCCCATGGCTGATTAGCCCATTTAAAATCCCTGCACTTAGCTTTCCACTATACTTGCTACATCATTGCAAAGGAAGAGAAGAGAGAGCAGGAGGCGTTACTGCCAGTTAAATACCAATTGTGACATTGCCAACATGGAGACTCAGGAGAGATTATAGGGAATTCTGGGAAATACCAAGGACTTCTGGGGAATGAAGTCTAGGGTTCAAAAATCTCCATTTTTACAAAATGACATTTAGATGGAGTTGAGGGAGTGTGGGTCAAGGTCAATGATAACATGATGATTTTTACTAAGTGGTCTTTAGCAAAGTTGACTGTGTGACTCTTGGTATCTTTGGTGGGGAAAGAGTGATGGTAAAGCTAACAAGAATTTTAGGAGTTTTGTAATGATGAATGTGAGAGATAGCATGGAGAAGTGGATATAGTTCTGGATTTGGAGTTGAGAGAAGACTTGGGATGAAATTCTGTCTCAGGTACTTCCTAGTTGTGTGACTTTGGACAAGTCATTTAATCTCACTGAGCCTTAGTTATCAGCTGCAAATAAGAGGATTGAATTAGATCCCTTCCATCTCTGTTTCGATGTTCCTATGTATTAATGATGCTGTTAAAAATAATTTATGCTCTGCCTTAATATGATTCTTGGGTAGCACTCCCTCTAAGGCTATTTCCTGAATTCCTACTTGCACTGATGGCTTGGGGCTCCAGAGTGTCATTTATCTTTAGAATTCTGTGAGTCACTGAAGGGTTATAGTTTTTTAGCGCTGTTGCTCCTGAGTCTCTACTGGTGTTCTGTCTCTTAAAATCAGTTAAGCTCACTCCAGTTAGCTTTTAGAAAGGGGTATTTATTAAGGTGGTATAAGAAGACCACTTTGTACAAACATTCCTTCAAAAGTCTGGGGAACACTTTCCCATAAGGGATAGAGTACAAGAGAAGAGCAGGCTTAAACCCATGAGAATAATAGCAATAGAGAACAGAACTCCTGCTATTGGAAATTCTTTCTTCAATCTACAGAAGGAAATCTGTTCTGGGGGAAGAGGTCAAGCCATATTAGGGATTTTCTTGACAAAGATACTGGAGTGGTTTGCGATTTTCTTCTCCAGCTCATTTTGCAGTTGTGGAAACTGATGTAAAACAGTTAAGTGACTTGGCCAGGGCTACATTGCTAATAAGTGCCTGAGGCCAGATTTGAACTCAGGAAGGTTTTTAAACTTTTCTTAACTCTAGGCCTGATGCTCTATCTACTTTCCCATTTAGTTGCCTAAGATAGTAATAACATTTAAAAAATGATCCAACTACCAAGACTCTGGCATTGCCCTAAGCACAGGAAATTCAAGGAAAGACATGATACGGTTCCTATCTTCAAAGTGATCATTGGAAGAGACCTTTAAGATCATTTAGTCCAATGTGCATTTTATATATAGGAAAACTGAGTGCCAGAAAGATAGTCACTTACATACAGTTAGTAACAAAGCCAAGTATGGAACTTGGACATCCTGATTGCCAGCCTAGCATTTTGTGCATCATACCAAGTTCTATCGGGCTACAAACTATATAGGAACCAGATTTGGGAATACATTGGAGTATGGAATTCCTTGGCAGTTATGCAGCCAAGTAAATCAGGACAATTCCTTCCTGAGTTATAATTTGGTTGTGTGACCCTGGGCAAATCACTTAACTCTGTTTGCCTCAATCTGTAAAATGAACTGGAGAAGGAAATATCAAACCACTCCAGTATCTTTGCCAAGAAAATTCCAAATAGGGTCAGGAAGAATTGGACAGGACTGAAACACCTGGACAACAACAATATGGAGTTCCTGATAAGGAAACTCCTTATACTGAT
Organism: Monodelphis domestica; assembly: GCF_027887165.1. NCBI lineage: Eukaryota > Metazoa > Chordata > Mammalia > Didelphimorphia > Didelphidae > Monodelphis > Monodelphis domestica. Next base: position 194,647,788 of record NC_077233.1, read on the forward strand.
GCAATCTAGCACTTTCTCTCCAGCTTTTAGTTTTAGAAATAGGATGTATCAGTTGGGTAGGATGAGCTAACATAATAAAAATGACCATCTTACCCAATCTTATTTACTTATCTAGTGCCATACCCATCAAACTACCAAGAAACTTTTTTTCTGAATTAGAAAAAAACCACAACAAAGTTCATTTGGAAGAATAAAAGATCAAGGATATCCGGGGAAATAATGAAAAAAATGTGAAGGAAGGGAGCCTTGTAGTCCCAGATCTCAAAGTATACTATAAAGCAGTGGTCATCAAAACAATATGGTACTGGCTAAGAGACAGAAAGGAGGATCAGTGGAATAGACTTGGGGTAAAAGACCTCAGCAAGACAGTCTATAATAAGTGCAAAGATCCCAGCTAATGGCACCAAAACTTACTATTTGATAAAAACTGCTGGGAAAATTGGAAGACAGGATGGGAGAGATTGGGGTTGGATCAACATCTCATACCCTACACCAAGATAAACTCAGAATGGATGAATGACCTGAATATAAAGATGGAAACTATAAGTAAATTAGGCAAACACAGCATAATATACCTTTTGGGAAAGGAAAGATTAAGACCAAGCAAAAGCTAGAAAAATTCACAAAATGTAAAATAAATAATTTTGATTACATTAAATTAAAAAGGTTTTGTACAAACAAAACCAATGCAACTAAAATTAGAAGGGAAACAACAAATTGGGGAAAAATTTTCATAACAAAAACCTCTGACAAAGGTCTAATTACTCAAATTTATAAAGAGCAAAATCAATTGTACAAAAAATCAAGCCATTCTCCAATTGATAAATGGGCAAGGGATATAAATAGGTAATTTTCAGATAAAGAAATAAAAACTATTAATAAGCACATGAAAAAGTGTTCTAAATCTCTTTTAATCAGAGAGATGCAAATAAAAACAACTCTGAGGTATCACCTCACACCTAGCAGATTGGCTAACATGACAGCAAAGGAAAGTAATGAATGCTGGAGGGGATGTGGCAAAGTTGGGACATTAATACATTGCTGGTGGAGTTGTGAATTGATCCAACCATTCTGGAGGGCAATTTGGAACTATGCTCAAAGGGCAATAAAAGACTGTCTGACCTTTGATCCAGCCAAAGCACTGCTGGGTTTATACCCCAAAGAGATAATAAGGAAAAAGACTTGTACAAGAATATTCATAGCTGCACTCTTTGTGCTGGCAAAAAAATTGGAAAATGAGAGGATGCCCTCCAATTGGGGAATGGCTGAACAAATTGTGGTATATGCTGGTGATGGAATACGATTGCGATCAAAGGAATAATAAAGTGGAGAAATTCCATGTGAACTGGAATGACCTCCAGGAAGTGATACAGAGTGAGAGGAGTAGAACCAGGAAAACAAGGTACACAGAGACAGATACACTGTGGTACAATCGAATGTAATGGACTTCTCCATTAGTGGCGATGCAATGGTCCAGGACAATTCTGAAGGATTTATGAGAAACAACACTATCTACATTCAGAGGAAAAACTGTGGGAGTAGAAACACCGAAGAAAAACCACTGCTTGATTACATGAGTTGAGGGGATATGGTTGGGGATATAGACTCTAACTGATCATCCTGGTACAAACATCAACAACATGGAAATAGGTTCTGATCAAGGACACATGTAATACCCAGTGGAATTGTGCGTCGGCTACAGGAAGGGGGGGAGGGAGGGATAGAATATGATTCTTGTAACCAAGGAATAATGTTCTAAATTGACTAAATAAAATAAAAAAAAAAAAGAAATAGGATGTGTCAGAGATAGAGCCTGAACCTAGGACTTCATGCTTCCAAAGCTTGATCTCCATCAATCTCCATCAAAATTATGCCATACTGTGCATACAGGGCAAACTATAGATAAGGAAGTTAGGTGTTCTCTTAATTAGCATGTATTAAAGTCATGATCAGGCTTTATAATTCTATGTTTATTTTTTGGATCAGTCTTAAAAAATTTTAAAGAAATACTAAAAGAATAATTATTATTACTGTCATATATAAATACAGATTATATATATGTGTGTGTGTGTGTGTGTGTGTGTGTGTGTGTGTGTGTAGGATCCTTCTAGACACTTGCTGGCTCATTCTGTAGTCTGGCTTTTTCTTTCTAGGCTCCTTGGTATTAAGTTAAAACTGCTGTCTTCCTAGTCCTCCAAACCCTTTGATAGTTATTTGTTCCCTTGGATTTTGCCTGTCACTTCTTTATCATGCTTCCTTTCCTTAAGTTCAAATTCCACTCAGCAGCTGGTGCTCACTTTACAATTTTTCTTAATTGAGTCCTCTTTGGTTACGTGCTTGCAGGCAGCAGATGAAAGCAGGGAGAGACAAAGCTTCTGGGCTGTGTAATTGATGACATTGCAACACAAAAGAGATCTGCAAGAAAAAGCCAGAGGCTTGGAATTTGGGGACCGTCAATCAACCAAGATGGAGATAGAGTTCCAGTAGAATCTTGAAGGGAGCAGTTAGGAAGCCCAGCTGCTTGAACTTCACCTCACTTCTCTTCTGACTGTTGGGAAGAAGGTAGAAGCCAGATTCTCTCTTGGTCCTTGATTATTTATATGACTGAGTACTGAAAAGACTTTGTAGGTTAGCTCAGAAGAAACTGTCATCTTTTGTTATCAACATCTCCCCTTAGAGAAAAATAACTTTATTTCCTGAGTTGAACACATGGAGAAATCTCCAGTCAACACGGATATATATAGGAAGTTAGGGAAACCTATTTTCCTCTGTCCCCCTCCCATCTCCCTACCTCCTTTACCTTAAAGAATAAAACCTCTTAGTTAAAAGATTTGAGGATGAGAATTAGGTATTAAAAGAAATCTTCAGCCTTACCATTCAAATCAGTTGAGAAGAGAACAGGAAGTGTTATGGGGGGAGGAGGGCAAGATCCAGTCTTTCCTCCAGCTTGCACCCTGGTGTCCCTGACCTATTACCATAATTCCCCTAAGAAGGGTATCTATGACAGCTGGTGTGTTAGATAGATGGTGGCCCATTTTATTTGGGTTGCAAAGTTGATTGTCTTGGAAAAATTGAGGGACAGAAACTCGGTTGATGCATGTTGGCAGCAGAATAGTATAGCTCTGTGGGTCCAAGGCTCTCAGGTGGTTGCCCCTGTGTTCCTCCATCTTGTGTGCTTGTGGAAAAATCTAATGTGCAAAGTCTGTGTGCAAACTGCCCAAGGTCCTTGGCCCAGAGAGTGAAGGTTTTGGGCTGGGAGGACGCCATTACAAAAGGGCAATGATAGGTATAGCTTTGACGATAACTTCTGAGCCTTCCCTATTTTGGAGGATGAGCTTGTATCAGAGAAGGCTGGGCCATGACCCCAACTATAGTCATCCTTTTGAAGCCTCAACTTTATTTGAGACTCTTATCTGTTGGGAAGTGAGACATAGAAGAAAAAAAAAATCACAGCCTTCCTAGTTATAAAAGAATGTGTTTTAACTATCTCTGAGAATGAGGAAATCCATGACTACTATAACATCCTATAATGAGAAGGGGTCAGAAATGCAGGCTACTGAGATGTAGAGGTCTCTGAAATTATTAAAGAGGGTAGAGAAGAAAGTGTCCAGGATGCAGGCTTAATTGGCATATTTTTCTTACTTCTTCAGGTGGATCTGTGCTAATATAGAGAAGTGGCATCTTCCCTCAAACATCCCTGGTTAGGGGCAGGGAATTGAACCCCTTTCCCCTCAAGACTGAATTGGATAACTCGGTTCTTTACAGGGACTTTTTATATTGGACATAGCAGGGGGATGAGCCGTGGATTCAGTCTGGGACTAGAAACTGGAAGATGTCTGCCCTGAAAACTTTCCAGGAGGGATCCCTGCATTTCACATACTGTATCAGAAAGTTTGAAGTGGCTATTTCTAAGGACTTCTGATACACAACATAAATAGAAAAGGGAGCTATTCTTTTGCAATGGTATTTTCAGAGCTAGTAAGTGTGGTCAAAAAGTCACTTGACTTGGAATCAGTTGACCTAAATTTTAATTTTGGTTTGACACTTACTAGCTATCTAATCATGGAGACACATGGTGCTAGAATCTCACTGTCTTTCTCTGTGAAATGGAATTAATAATATTTACACTACCCTTACAGAATCATTATAAGGAGAACATTATGTAAATTTTAAAAAGCTATATACATCTGAGTTGTTGTTATAATAACTATTGTCTGATTATTATGAGGTTCACTTTAACTTCATTTAGTGGACTTGGAATCAGGAGACCCTGAATTTGAATCCTGCCTCAGAAATTCACTAGTTGTGTGAGTTTGGGCAAAACATTTGACTTCTCTGAGCCTTAGTTTCCTCATCTGTAAAATGAGGACGATAATAGCAACTTAATAGGTCCATCATGAGAAACAATGAGATGATACATATAAAACACTGTACTTCTTAACATAGGGGCAGATAGGTGGCAGAGTGGATAGAGAATCAAGCCTGAAGTCAGGAAGACTCATTTTAATAAGTTCAAGTCAAGCCTAAGACACTTACTAGTTGTGTAACCCTGGCCAAGTCACTTAATTCTGTTTGCCTCAGTTTTCTCATCTGTAAAATGAACTGGAGAAGGAAATGGCAAACCTCCAGTATCTTTGCCAAGAAAACTCCAAATGGGGCCACAAAGAGTCAGACATGACTGAGAAATGACTGAAAATCTTTAAAGTACTATATAAATGCTAGCTTTTCAAGCCCTAAGTTAGAGATGATCTTTATGGGATTCACAGAATCTTAGATCTCTCAAATGTAAGGGAATCCGCGAGGTCTGTGAGAATTCTTTAGAATTGGCTTTAGAAATCACTTTCCCCTCTTCTCTTACCATTTCCTCTCTCTTTTAATTGGATTGAATTGAATTTCTCCTAGAGAGATAATAACAGGAGCATAGCGGAGAGCTGGAGACTTTAGAATTCATCAGATAAAACTCCTTCATTTTTTGATGAAGAAACTCAGACCTAGAGAGTTTGATAGGGCCAATTATGCCAATAGTTTTCCTAATATTAAACCTGCCTTGCATTCCTGCTATAAATCCCACCTAGTCAGAGTGAATAATCCTTGTGATTTACTCTGTAGTCTCTTTGCTAGTATTTTATTTAAGATTTTTGCATCAATATTCATTAAAGAAATTGGTCTGTAATTTTCTTTCTCTGTTTTTGGTCTTCCTGGTTAAGGTATCAGTACCATATTTGTTTCATAAAAAGAATTTGGTAGAACTCCTCCTTTGCTTATTTTGCCAAATCGTTTGTATAGTATTGGGTTAATCATTCTTTAAATGTTTGACGGAATTTATTTGTGAATCTATTTGGCCCTGGGGATTTTTTCTTAGGGAGTTCATTGATGGCTTATTCAATTTCTTTTTCTGAGATGGGATTATTTAAGTATTCTATTTCCTCTCTTGATATTCAAGCAATTTATATTTTTATAAATATTCACCCATTTCACCTAGATTATCAGATTTATTGTCATATATTTGGGCAAAATAATTCCTGATGCTTGCTTTAATTTTCTCTTCATTAGAGGTAAAATCATCCTTTTCATTTTTGATACTGGTAATTTGATTCTTTTTTTTCTTTTTTAAATCAAACTAACCAGTACTCTATTTTATTTTTTTTCACGGAACCAGCTACTTGACTTATTTATTAATTCAATGATTTTTTACTTTTCATTTTATTAATTTCTCCTTTGATTTTTAGGATTTCCAATTTAGTCTTTTTAACTGGGAATTTAAAATTTGTTCTTTTTCTAATTTTGTTTGTTGCATGCCCAGTTCATTGACCTGCTTTATATCTATTTCATTCATGTAAGCACTCAGGAATATAAAATTTCCCCTGAGTATAGCTTTGGCTCTATCCCATAAATTTTTATATGTTGTCTCCTTATTGTCATTCTCTTCAATGAAATCAGTAGTTGTTTCTATGATTTGTTCTTTGACCCACCCATTTTGAAGAATTAGATTATTTAGTTTTAAATTAATTTTTAATTTGCCTTTCCATGAACGTATTGATCATAATTTTTATTGCAGCATGATCTGAAAAAGTTGCATTTATTATTTCTTCTTTTCTGCATTTGGTTGTAAAGTTTTGGTTTTTTTAAACCCTTACCACCTTCCGTCTTGCTCCAAGGCAGAAGAGTGGTAAGGGCTAGGCAATGGGGGTCAAGTGATTTGCCCAGGGTCACACAGCTAGGAAGTGGCTGAGGCCGGATTTGAACCTAGGACCTTCTGTCTCTAGGGCTGGTTCTCAATTCACTGAGCTACCCAGCTGCCCCTGTTTGTAAAATTTTTAGGCCCTAGTACATGATCAATTTTTGTATATGTATCATGCACTGCTGAAAAGAAGGTATACTCCTTTTTATCCCTATTCAATTTTTTCCAGATATTTATTAAATCTAACTTTTCTAAAATTTAATTCACTTCCTTTATACCTCTTATTTATTTTTTGATTAGATTCAGCTAGTTCTGATAGGGGAAGGTTGATGTCCTCCTCTAGCATAGTTCTACTGTCAGACCTAGAGAGTATGAGCAACTTACCCAAGCTTATTTAAGTCAAAGGTTAACAGAGCTAAGATCTGAACCGAGGTTCTCTGACTCCACACATGGTGCTCTTCCCCTATACCATACCACTGACACTTGGGCCAGTTAGCAGGGGTGTTTAGGGTCAGCTAAGTGGTATAGTGGATTGGATCCCAGACCTGGAGTCAGAAAGATTCATCTTCATAAGTTCAAATCCAGTCTCAAACTTACCAGCTGTGTGAGCCTGAACAATCATTTAACTCTTTTGGCCTCAATTTCCTCATCTGTATATGACCTGGAGAAGGAAATGGGAAATCCTTCCAGTATCTTTGTCAAGAAAACCATAAATGGGAACACAAATGAAAACAGTTGAATGACAATAAAGGCAGGAAATCAGAAAGAGTGAATGGATGAGGGAGGAAAAAAGGCAGACTCAAATTAGAATCAGCAATAACCATGTTCATCTCTTTTAAGTCCTTGAGGCCTTGGTAAGGGAGGGAGGTTGGTAAAGAACCCCAGTCTATGGTTTGGAAGGTTCCCTAGGTTGTTCTCCCTTTCATGGCTTGGCTCAGCTCCGTCAATCAGGTCTCATTGACACTGGCAGCAAGACAGAGGTCACACTTCACATGGATAAGAGTACTCCTGAACCAGGTATGCCCTTATGTTTGTGGGTCAAAGAGGCTTTTATTTACTATAAGCGCTTCTCTCTCCAGTTGTTTTTAATACAAATACCACATGCTTTGGATTGTTGTAAGAAAATTTTTTACTCCTTCCCTTTGACTAGCCCTGACTCTGTTTAGAGAAGAAAAATAGCCCGTTGCTTCTGATATCATAAGACTAAATCTATAAGCTGGAAGTGAACTGCTTATTATAGTTTATATAGTGCCTTAAGATTTGAAAAAAAAATGCATCATCTTATTTGACCTTGTCACAATCCTATGAGATAGATGCTATTATCCACTCCATTTTACAGATGGATAAATAGGTTGAAAGCAGTTCAGTGACTCAGGATTACACTCAGGGTCTTTCTGATTCCAAAGGGACATTCTCTCCATTTCACCATCTAGCAGCCTTAGAGAGCATTTCGAATAAGCTGCTCAGTTTGTTGATCATAGTCTAGGCAGGGGATACTGCATATGCAGTCAACATCGTTTTGTTTTGCTTGACAAGGGAGGGTTTAATAGAAGTGCTGTTGAGATGAAAAAAAAAACAAGTAAAAAAAGGAACAACAAAAATAATTTTAAATATACACTTAAAAAGAAATGACATAAAATAGTATATAAATAAAAATAAAAGAAATATATGTATAAATAAAGTATATGCATTTTATAAAAGAGACTATATATCAGTGTAAATGTAACTGGCTCTTCTTATTACAAATTTCTAACAACAGTTGGGGTTAGCTGGAGGGAAGGAGGAGAGGGAAGAAAGAATGTTGTTTCTATTTCATCTTGGCATCGGAAAAGTTAAAAGTGTTCTCACTTATCTCAGGAAATAGTGGTGGGTGATAGAAGCAGCAGCCTGGCAAATGGAGCAGGCCCGGTGCCAGGGGTTTTGAGTCTACTTTGACTTCCACCAGTACATCTGGAAAGGCTTCTTCCTTATCGCAGGACTCCTATGGCATAGCTGGGTGGCTCTGCTCATATTTCTGTGGCTCCCTTTCATCACTGAAAATCAGGACTCACATCTGAACTTCAAAATCCCATAGAAAACCACATGACATAGTGGGAAAAGCATTGGATTTGAATTCCAAAGATTCACGTTCAACTCCCAGCTCTGACACCTAATGCTTGTGTGACCGTAAGCGCTGAACCGCAGCATGAACAGGGCTCTGGCCTTGGGAGTCAGGAAGACCTGGGTTCAAATAAGGCTTTAAGACACTTCCTAGCTCTAACATCTTGGGCAAGTCATTTAATCTCTCATCATCTGTAAAATGAAGGGTTTGGAGGTGTCAAAAGATGAGAATTTTAGAGACGTCATGTAAAGAAAGGCACACTGATGCATGGTTGGTGGAGCTGCAAACTGATACAACCATTTTGGAAATGAATTTGGAATCATGCAAATAAAATACTTAAAGCAACCCTGTATAGCCTCTGACCCAGAGGCCACTGCTAGCCATACCCAAGAGGGCACTAACAAAAAGAAGGTTCTCACATCCATTTAAATGTTTATAGCAACACTTACGCTAGCAGCGAAGAATTGGGATCAAAGTAAAATACACACTGACTAAACAATGACAATGGAAAGAGCCACCACCATAAACTAACTGTTTAAAGTGAATAATGACAAAGCTAATATTTGATGATAAATGGTACGTTCATAATGTAAAATATTCTAAAAAGAAAGTGAAATAAAAGAAACCCTCTCCTCCTTGTTAGAAAAAATCCAGGCTTATGTGTGATTTCGGCAGCATAAAGAACTCTTGGTACAGACACTCCCACCACTTAGGCAGTTTTGCTTCTTATCGTTTAACTCCTCAGTTCAGTGAGTTGACTGGGGCAGTAAAACGTTAACTTTCTCACCCAGAGTCACGGGAATTGAACCTAATTCTTACTGACTCCACAGCTCTAGACCTCTCCATACAACCACATAGCAAGAAGGGGGAAATAGCTATTTGTCCATTTTTAAACTTTAACTTCACTAAAAGTCACTAACTTATGCATGATTGACCAGATCTAGCCCCTTCTTTGCTTAGAACTCTCTTCGGGTCTTATGAATAGATTTAGATAGAAAGTTATCCATCATATACTTAAAATGTTAGACTGACAGTTTCCTCCACCCACATGGGTCACCACAATGTCTCTGGGACTTAGCAAACTGCCTTTAAGAATTGCTGTGGGGGGCAGCTGGGTAGCTCAGTGGATTGAGAGCCAGGCCTAGAGACGGGAGGTCCCTGGTTCAAATCTGGCCTCAGACACTTCCCAGCTGTGTGACCCTGGGCAGGTCACTTGACCCCCATTGCCTAGCCCTTACCAGTACCTTACACAGTATTGACTCCAAGATGGAAGGTCAGGGTTTAAAAAAAAAAAAAAGAATTGCTGTGGCCAAAAATATTGGCCACCTGGTCATCAGCTTATTAGTGACAAGCTTCTCCAAAGCAGCCTAGGCTGATCCTTAGAGGACACACGGTCTGTTACCAGATCCAGAGGAAATATATTGGCCATAAAATAATATGTAATAAGATTTCTTTTCCAAGACTCTGAGACATCAGTTCTAAGGATTGTCCAGTGGTCATGTTCAATCTAAGTTTCCTTTCTGGTGGGAGAGACAGTAAGAAGAAAAAGAAACAATAGTCAGAGGAAGAGAAAGAACCGTTATGCTTTTAGGGAAAGAAAATAGGAAGGGCAGGTTACTAAGCAACCCCTGCATTATGGTGGCATAATATAATTCAGTGGCAAAAATCAACTGTGAATAACAGAACAGCCGAGTTAGTAGTAGACAGAAAAACATACCCTACTTTTTTTTCTCCTTCCTTCCTTCCTTCTTTCCTTCCTGCCTTCCTGCCTTCCTGCCTTCCTGCCTTCCTTCCTTTTTTTCCCTCTTACCTTCAGTTTTGGAATCAATGTATTACTTCTAAGACATAAGAATGGTGAGGGCAAGGCAGTGGAGGTTAAGTGACTTGCCCAAGGTCAAACAGCTAGGAAATATCTGAGGCCAGTGAACCCAAGACCTCCTGACTCCAGGCCGGGCTCTTAATCCACTGAGCCACCTAGCTGCCCCCTGGCCTATTTTTCCATGTGAATTTCTGTCATTATGACTGGAAGGCAGGTATGGCAGGCAGTATATACAATGTGCCCTTTCTAATGGTAAGCTCGATTTTGAGGAAACAGGTTTTTGAGCTCCCATGTGCAGAGAGGTAATGTTGTCATTCCAAGCCTAATGTTGACATTTTTGATGAAGAAAATGCCTTCAGAAGCCTGGGGAAGGTTACTTTTCTTTTGACCCCAATCCTGAATTTAATAGGAACAGATATGGCATAGAACCAGGAGTCAGAAGATTTGGATTAGTTTCCTCTTCTTATACCAGGACAAGTCCTGTAATTATCTTATTTGGGTTCTTCCTATATAAATTGGGAATAATCATCCCTCTGTCTCTTTTAGAAAGTTATGAGATCAAAGGGGAATGACTGTAGAGTCATGTCCGTGTCAGCTATTATTCTGATGGGCAGAGGCCTTGGTATGATCCCGTTGCCTTGGGATTTTTCAGATTTTGTAAGTGGTAGAGAAAATCAAGGGGAACTCTAAGTAAAGTAAACACCAGAGGCTGAAAACTATACTTTTCAATAGCCGGTCCAAATCTATTCACCACATGGCTTCCTCTCCAAGCTTGTCTCTCACTTCTACTCTTCTTGGCTCTTTCCTTCCAACTGAACTGGACCCTGCCTAGATAAGTAAGTCACCCTAGACCTCTTAGGGTCACTCAAATGCCATCTGCTCCTTCTGATTGCCCCCATTCCCAACGGATCTTCCCTTTCCCCGAACTCTGCTCTTTGCTGTCTGCAGTTATCATTTAGGATAGATCATATACTCTCACAGCAATTATTTATTGGCTACCTCTTCAGCTAGACTCCAAGTCTTCTGATCCTTAAATCTTCGCTCAATGGCTTATTGGTACAGGGCAGTCCTTTAAAAATGTTTGTTGTGGGGTGAGTCACTGAACCCCCATTGCCTAGCCCTTACCACTCTTCTGCCTTGGAACCAATACCTAGTATTGAGTCTAAGACAGAAGGTAAGGGGTTAAAAAACAGGTATTTGTTGGTAACAACACGACAGCCTTGCAGTTGTGTTTCTTTAGGAGAAATTTCTAATAAAGTTTTACTTTATGAATGTGAAAAAATAGAACACAATTAATTACTTTCCATTTCTGATCCTTTTCACAACTTTTCTTCATTGGGTCCCCTCTGGGAGCAGAATTGCAGTTCAATTAACATTTATTAAATGCCCCCTAAATTAAGATTCTTTCCTACACATTAAGGCTCTAAAAAGGAAAGTCAATATTATCACTTCCTTCTGTAGTCTAATAGGAGAAATTTCGTTTCCACGGACACAAATAAGCATAAGATAATGAAGACCATGAAAAGACAAGGTCAAACAGAGTGGCCTGAGAGATTCCAGGAGGGAAGGATCACTTCTAGTGAGGGACAAGGCTTAGGGAAGGAAGGTTTCATGTCATACTTGAATGGAGCCTTGTGGAAGGAAAAGGATTTCAATAGGCAAAGATGTGGGGGAAGTCATTCTGGGGGTATGGATGAAGGACCAGGGCCCAGATAACATTCAAGGAGGGCTCTAGTGCATGAAGAAAAATGTGAAATGATTCTGGAAAGGTAGATTAGAATGAGATTGTGAGGAACCTTGAAAACTGACCCAAGGAGTCTCTTATTCACTAAGTAATGAGGAGCTATGGAAAGTTTTTGAGCATGATCAAGGCTGTGCATTAGGAAATGATTTTAGCAGAGGTGGAAAGGACAGTTTGGAGAAGGAACCATAGGGAGAAAAATCTGATTGGGAAAACACTGTAATAGTTCCCTGAAAGATTCTAGAAAGTCTGGAGTGGGGGGAAAAGGGAAGAGATGGGAGAGGTAATAACAACAGTAATAATTGATATCATGGGATAGGATTGATAGGTTTGACAACAGGGAAGAATCAAAGATGACTCTGAAGATGGTGGGACCATGAAAAGAAGTAGGGAAATGATGAAGAGGGATATGTCTTGGTGGGGAAGATAATGGTTCCAATTTCAGACATGTTGGATTTGAGATACTGGTGGGACATCCCAGTGGAAACTGGCAGAAGGCAATTGGAAATGGAATCTTGGAATTCAGAGGAGAGATTGGCCTGAAGATAAACGTCCACATAAATGAGATGTCTAAAGTTAATTGATAAGAGTGCCAAGGGAAAAAGTGTAGCCAGAGAAAAGGTTCAACAGCAGAAATTTGAGATTTATTAGTCACAAAATCATAGACTTGGAGTTAGAAAGGCCCTGAGAGGTCAAACCCCTCATTTTATAAATAATCAACAACAATAATTAAGTGCCTACTACTATCAAGTACCTATTATGTGTCAGGCACTATCCTAAGAGCTGTACGTATAAAGGAAAAAAAGAAAGAATTCTTGCTCTCAAGAAACTCAAAATCTAATGGAGAAATGATATGCAATTATTTACAAACAGGCTAATGCAGGATAAATTGGGGGGGGGGGATCAACAGAAGGAAGGCATTGGATTTAAGGGAACTGGGAAAGGCTTCTTGTAGAAGGGATTTTAGTCAATACTTGAAGGAATCCAGAGAGGCCAGAAAGTAGAGATGAGGATGGAGAGCATTCTAGGCATCATGGAAGACAGCCAGTGAAAATATCCAGTCCAGGAGATGGAGAGTCTTGTTGTAGGCAGAGCAAGAAAGCCAGGGTCACTGGACTGAGGAGTATATGGGGTGGGGGTGGAGGGTGGGGAGGCAGCTAGATGGCTCAGTGGATTGAGAAACAGACCCAGGGATAGGAGGCCCTGGGTTCAAATCTGATCTCATACACAAGTCACTTAACTCCATTGCCTGGCCCTTTCTACTCCTGCCCTAGAACTAATACCTAGTATAGATGGAAAGTAAGGGTTAAAAAAAAGTATACGGGGTGAGTAACATATAAGAAGACTAGAAAGAGAAAAGGAGGTCAGGTAATGAAAGGCCATATAGGAGATTTTATAGATGATCTTGGGGGTGAGAAAGAGCCAATGGAATTTATTGTATGGGGGGAGAAACGCTTAAATCTGTGCTTTAGGAAGATTAAGTTGACATCTGAGTGGTGGATGGACTGGAGTGGGGGAAAGACTAAAGGCAGGGAGGAAAGTGAGGACCAGGGAAGGCAAGTGCCCTGTCCAGGGTGGCAAAGCTGCTATGGCAGCTTTAATGCTAATGAGTTCTGGAATTCTAGAAGTCCTGCCACAGCTTTCAATAGTTTTGAGCTACGGAATCCCCCCACTTCCCCTCTTACTCACCGCATTATGAATTCCTTAAAACACAATCGAAGCTTGTTGTGATGCCGGTAAAGTTTGGGGTCAGCTGGAATTTCGGCCAAGAACACTTGGGCTACCTCTAGTGGTCCCTAATGGAAAAAACAAAATACATTAATGTTTCAGTTAAAAGAAAACACATTTCATCAACATTAAAAAAAAAATAAAATCAATTTCTTTGTTTCGACATTTTGGTTCCCAGAGTGATTCATTTTTCATCCAGACCTGTGATTTTAGTGAAATTACAGCCCTCTAGTACAAACTCAACTCCTGGGCATTCTCTTGCCCTGCTCAGGAGCCAACCTGAGGGAAGAAAGGGCTTAAAATGTGATTGAGAGCCCCAAATCAGAAGCCCTGGGTTCAAATCCCATCTCTGCCAATCACCAAGGTGTCTAGGAACAAATCACTTCATTTCCTCAATCTCAGTTTTTTCACCTATAAAATGAGGAGGGTGGACTAGATGTCCTCTGAGGCTCCTCTCAGCTCTAGAACTGATTCTATGACCTGCAGGGTCTCATAGCCTCATTGTCCTTCTCCGAGGGCCAGCTCCTACTGTCAGCTAGATTGTACCTATAGCTTATTTATTATTATTTTTTAACCCTTACCTTCCATCTTAGAATCAACACTGTGTATCAGTTCCAAGGCAGAAGAGGGGTAAAGGGTAGGCCATGGGGGTTCAGTGACTTACCCAGGGTCTCCCAGGTAGTAAGTGTCTGATTTGAACCCAGGAGCTCCCCTCTCTGGTCTGGCTCTCAAACCACTGAGCTCCCCAGATGCCCCCCTTACCTATAGTTTAAAAGCTAAAATTCCTAGGTGTGGTTCCACCTTGAGTTTTGTTGGGAGGGTAGAATGAAGCCCAGAACTTCTGCTAAAGGAGGCCTTTGGCCTCCACATCTCTCCACAGGCGAGAGTAATTCTCTGAAACAACAACACATAGACCACTGTTTTCTAAGGAGTTTTCCCCACCGGACATGGTCTGGGTCAGAGAGGCTTCCCAAGTCACACCTAGTTTGGACCCCAAATCCCCACGTTGGTCCTAAGCGACATAAACCTTTCAGGTAATAGAGGATAACAGATAAGATTGCTTTTTTGGAGCTAGGAAGACCCCAATTCAAATCTTGCCTCAGATACTAATTTACCCTGTGACCCCTGGGCAAGTGACTTACTCTCTCAAACCTTATTGGTTAAAGGATTAAATTGATATGGTTAATAACTGTGGAATGGGGCAGGCAGGTGGCCCAGTGGATACGGTCCCTGGTCTGGAGGTGGGAGTTCAAATCTGGCCTTGGATACTTCCTAGCTGGGGGACTGTGGACAAGTCATTTACTATCGATGGCCTAGTCCTTGCTGCTCCTCTGTCTTGGAATTCTTATGAAGACAAAAGGCGCGGGTTTCAAAAAAAAGGGACGCGGAAGCATTTTCTGCTTTACCAGCCTCTTCGTCTTTTGGATTTTTTATTCCATGTCGGATGGTCGCATGAAAGCAGGGACAAAGGGAATAGGAGAAACTCTCCTGGGCTTGTCTACACTCTGCAAGTGTTTGATCTAAACACTATCCTCTGACAGAGGACCATGGAGAGGGCTGGAATTTGAGGGGGAAGGCGAGGTTGTCCTTTCTTTAATCCCGGTGGCTCTTTTACCTGATTCACAGTGGCTCCCACAGAGCCTTGTAACACCATCTGAAGCATTTTGGCATCCGGCGGCTCCTGGTTGACGGCCACCGCCAACTCTAGGGTCTTCTTCTTCATATCTTCAATGGCCACCTCAATGGGGGTCAACACAATCTGGAAAAAATGGGGGTAAGTTATTGTCTTGTTCTAACAAATAGAGATAGGAATAGGGATAAGGATGAGACGTGATTTCATTGGTAGAGGAAACTCTTAGTTGAGGAAATTCCCTCTGCTAAGGAAGGTCATCATCTCCTCTGCATTTTATAATCTTAGAGGATTAATTTCATCTAATCCAATTTGGAGGCCATCAAAGGCAGAGCTTGAACTTGAGTCTTCTTGGCTCCAAAGGCCACTCTGCCATGCTAATACCACATATACTCTAGGAATAGGAACTGGATGTCTTATTTCATCCATAGATGGACTTGCCAAATGAGGAAACTCCTTTTTGCAAATGCAGATAACTTAGTAAGGTTAGAGCACTGAAAAATTAAATAACTTCCCCAGGTTCACACAGCCAAGATATGTTAGAGGTGGGACCTAAACCCAGGGCTTCTTGGTCCTCTATTACACCATACAGTCTTTTTGGTTTTGTTCTGACATTTTTCAGTCATGTTAGACTCTTTGTAACCCAATTGGATATTTTTTGGGGTGGGGGGAGGCAAAAATGCTGAACTAGTTTACTGTTTCCTTCTCCAGTTCATTTTACAGAGGAGGACACTGAAGCAAATAGGATTAAGTGACTTGCCCAGGGTCATATGGCTAGGAAGTATCTGAGGCCATATTTGAACTTGGGTCTTCCTAACTCCAGTGGTCTGTTTACTACTAGTGGTCTGTTTATCCACTCTGCCATCTAGCTGCCCCACTGGACTCTTAGTAATAAAAATATTGGGTGGAACTAGAAATGGAAGACAAAGAGGGTGGTTTGATTCCTGGAGGGAGGGCAAAGAAGAGATTGTTGAAAGAGTTTCAAAACATTTTCAATGAGAAAAGCTTATTTTGGGTGATTCATTTTTATTCCGGCAGCATGTTATCCCTTTTGCAACTGGGAGAATGACAGGGCTGTTGTGAGGATCTTAAGAGGAAATAGAATGTCAGGTAACTTAATGCAATGTAATAAGTGCTTTGGAAAACTTACAAGTTCTCTGTGAATAACCGGAGTCAGCTCTGGTTATTATACCTGGGCTTCTGGCATTTCGGACCCCTTTTCCAGATTGTAGAGAATGATTCTTCCAAACCAACTTGAAGGGAAATTTCTGGTCAATAGGCTCTTAGTGGTTCACCTGTCATGGGCTGGTATATCCTTCCTCACTGAAGTTATAACTCCGGCGATAGAGGGGAAGCTCAGAGTGTCAAGAGAGCCTGATCCAGAAGCAAACAAATCTTCTTCGTTTGTCCTGCCCTACAATGGTCCTACTGTTCAATACTTGTTATGCCAGGATCAGGGCTGGACCTGTTATTTCACTGGTATAGAATTCCTGGATTAGGGAACTCCCTCTATTAAATGTTACACAGCAATTAAAAAAAAAATTCAATAAGGAATATATAGCAGCTGTTCTGTGTAAGTTTGCTCCTGCTAATAAATAACAATTCTAGTTCCAAAACCACCTACAGGAATTTATGCAACACAAGGAGCAGGGAGCACGTGTCTGATTGAATCTGGAGATTGGCTCCATTTTGGAAGTCAAAATATTTCTATATAGGAATTTGCAAAGGCTCCCTTCTTTCTTTTTCTTTGTCTTTTTAAAATTGCCCAATGGCCTAGAGAAACCCAAGGCCAGACTGCAATTTGGAACCCTCTTCTGGAATCCCTCCTTTAACAGTTCCTTTCTCATTTTCCAATAGCTACATTTCCCCAAATTGTAGTTCATTCAGGGTGCCATTACCTCTTCCTTTTGGATGACCTTGATTCTGGTCTTGATGTAAGGGAAGGCATGCATGGTAGTCAGGATGGTGTTTCTCCTGTACTGCTCACTCAGCTCCCCCCGGGGCCGTCCTTCCAGGGTGAAGGGGGTTGTATACATGAATCTTCGAAGGTTGAAATTCTTCTCAAAGTAGGTTACCCTGTCTTTCATCTCATACTCGTCAAAATAGGGCTCCACAAAAGTGATTTGTATGTAGGCCTAAGGGAAGGGAGGAAAGGGGAGGGAGATGAGTCTCATTTTCCAACCACAGAAACAAATCATGACGAAGGAAGGGAACAGACATGCTGGGACACATCACTCAACAGGATTCACTAAGGCTACAATAGCACTGATGGCATCTAGTGGGAATTCAACCCCTCTCCAGGACCTCCTCCCCACACAAACGTCAAAGCTTTCTTATTCAGAACTGTCTGTCTTTCTTTTAAAAAATTTCACCAAAGAAGTTTTAATTAAAAGTTTGGCCTTAAAATTATTCTCCAGGAAAACTAAATATTCAAAATATTAAATATTCTTATGATTTTTATTTTAATAACAATTTCCCCATAAGTTTTCTGAAGTTATATGATCCAAATTGTCTCCCTCTCTTTTTTCCTCCCCACTCCTGGAGCTGGCAAGCAATTCAATATGGGTCATACACATATTATCACACAAAACATGTTTCTATATTATTCATTTTTAAGTGAATAATTTATAAAACCAAACCCCCCAAATATGTGTCCAAATAAACATGTTGTCATCTGCATTCTTATTCCAACAGTTCTTTCACTGGATATGGATATCATTCTTTTTCCTAAGTCCCTCAGAATTGTTTTGGATCATTGCATTGCCACCACATTCGATCATTTCCCAGTATTGCTGTTACTGTGTATAATTTTTTTCCTGGTTCTGCTTATTTCACTCTGCATCAGTTTACATAGGTCTTTCCAGCTCTTTCTGATGTAATCCTGTTCATCATTCCTCATAGCACAATAGTATTCCATCACCATCCTATACCACAATCTGTCCAGCCATTCCCAATTGAGGAACATCCCTTTAGTTTCTAATTCGTTGCCAGCACAAAAAGAGCAGCTATAAATATTTTTGTACAAACAGAATCTTTCCCATTTCTTTTTATCTCTTTGAGACACAGACTTAGTAGTGGTATTACTGGACCAAAAGGCATGAATTCTTTTATAGCCCTTTGGGCAAAGTTCCAAATTGCCCTCTAGAATGATTAGATTAGTCATAACTCCACTAGCAATACATTAGTGTCCCAATTTTGCCACATGCCCTCTAACATTTATTTAAAAAATAAATATATTTTAAAATTTTAATTATTAATTTAGAATATTTTCCCATGGTTACATGATTCATGTTCTTTCCCTCTCCTCCTCCTTCCCCCATCCCAGAGCCAACAAGCAATTCCACTGGGTTTTTCATTTATCATTGTTCAAAACTGCTTTCCGTATTATTAAGATTTGTATTAGAATGATCTTTTAAAGCCAAAATCCCCAATCATATACCCATTGAACCATGTGATCAATCATATTCTTCTGTGTTTCTGCTCCCACAGTTCTTTCTCTGGATGTGGATACTGTTCTTTCTCTTAAGTCCCTCAGAATTGTCCTGGATCATTTCATCGCTGCTAGTATGACACAGTGTATCAGTCTCTGTGTACAATGTTCTCTTGGTTCTGCTCTTTTTTTTTTTTGCTGTGCATCAGACCTCCAGGAATTGATGCAGAGATAAAGGAATACATTTTAAATTTAAAAGTTCCAATGAAATATTCTATTAATGCTTTTATTCTTAAATTCTGACCAACAACATTAGCAGGACAACTTTTCAGGAAACTTGGGTTCACTGTTTCCAGAGTCAGGGTCACTATGATGCTAGTCAAAGTCTGGAGAAATCAGACAGGCTGGCAAAACGGTAAGTCTTTGTTTTGTTTTTTTAAATGTATATTTCAGGCAATTATGAAGAATTATTAAAATACTGGGAAATCCAGGAAAAACAAAAAAAAATCAATTCTTTATCTCACTGTATACATTTCTTTGGTTTCATATCATGTACATTTCTAAATTCCATAGCATAGGATCATAGATTTTGAGCTGGAAGATACCTAACAAGTCACTGAACACAACCTCCTAGTTTTATAGAAAAGGAAACAGAGGTTTGGGGAATATAAGTCATTTGTTTAGTGCTTACAGCTTTTCTGCTTTGGAACTGATTCTTATTATTGATTCTAAGACAGATGGTAAAAGTTTAAAAACAAAACAAAACAAGAGATTTTTCTGGACTTCCATATTTTACCAGATTAACAGTCTTTTCCAATCCTTACCTCCTTGACCAGTACCATAGTGACCCTGCATAAAGTAACAGTGAATTAAAGCTGCCTGAAGAGTAGTCAGTCAGAATTCTACATTTGTATCAAATTGGATTTTCCTGAAGTATGAATTTTAAGGCTTAAACTGATTTTTTTCTGGGTCCCAGGTAACAACTAAGGAATGTAGGATTCATTTAAAAGTTTCAGGGTCACAAGCTAGCGGTCAGAAAGGAAGGATCCCAAGGGTGATGCTGTTGTGCACCACCATTCCATACCTTTTGAGGGTCCAACTTAGTTTTGTCCACAGGAGTAGAATCTTTAATGACTTCCACAAAATTTGCACCAAAGCACTGACCATAAAATCCCTGGGGGGCGAAAGAAACAATTTTTAAAATGTTGTTTTGACACAATATTTTTTTCTCTTTTGGAAATGTAGGACATGAAAGTACAGGGTTGGGGCAGCTCAGTAGTACAGTGGTTAGGGTGCCAGGCCTGGAGACAAAAGGTCCTGGGTTCAAATTTGATCTCAGATACTTTCTAGCTGTGTGACTCTGGGCAAGTCACTTAACCCCCATTGCCTAGCCCTTACTGCTCTTCTGCGCTTGGAACCAATAGTCAGTATTGGATTCTAAGACACAAGGTAAGAGTAAAAAAAAAAAAATATATATATATATAGGGTGTACATGGTGAACACTTGAACATATGACAGGGAGATCACACTGGAACTAACGAGTAAGATTTAGGTTCAGAGCTTGCATCAGCCTAAAACAAAGAGAAGTCTTTTCCTGTCAGTGGAGAAACTCATTCTTATTATAGGGATCCTGTGGGCTGTAAATTGATTTAATTAATAATATCCACAGGGTGTTTTGCACTGAACTCGGCTTCACTGATCCACACTATATAAACTCAGACCACCAGTCTTTTCCTGGGTTTTTATGGTGGTGTTGCTCTGCTGTCATTTTTTAAATCTTGGGATTATTATTCGTTTTACATGCTCCCAGGATTATATTTTTTTTGGATTGTGCTCTATGCTTAATCTTTTTAGTGCAGCTATGAAGTGTCAGAGGTGGGATTTGAACACAGCCTTGTGATCCTGGCAAATGTGGCAAACTGCAGCCTAAGACATAATCTGAAGTCAGTTCCATTCAATGCATCATGACACAGCAAACACATATGAAATGCTTGCTGTATGCTAGGTAAAACTTTGAGGAGCTCTGATATTTAGATAAGACATAGTGGCTGGCTTTGTGAAGTGTTACAGTCTAGAAAGGGGCAAGACATTCTTATTCACAGCTATGACAGGAGCATCACAGATATAATACTTAATAATGTATGGTAAATGCATCAGCAAACTTCAAAACAAAGTTTATGTGAGATCTAAGGAGGAAAGACCTTAATGGTAGAGATTAGGGAGAATTTTTAGAGAGAAAGCACTTGAATTCAGCTTTAGAAAATGGGAAGGAATTTAATAAAAAAATCTCTGAGTGTCCATAGTAGAAACACTACAAACTTGGAAGTAAAGAGTTCTACATTCTAACTTCCTTCCTGCCTTCTTTCTTTCCTCCCTCTCTCCCTTCCTCCCTCCCTTCATTCCTTCCTTTCTTTTTTCCTACTTATCTAATGGGCTTAAGTGACGTGTGCAGGATCACACAGCTAGGAATTATCTAAGGCCATATTTGAACCCAGATCCTCCTGATTCCAGGCCTGGCACTCTATCCACATAGTTGCCCCCCATTCCAGCACGTTCACTGATTAACTGTTTGACTTTAAACAAATCATTTAATCTAAGACACAATTTACTTATAGATAAGCAGGCATAATAACCTCTTGCCCAATTTTCCTGAAAGGGATAATATAAAGATCAATGAATTGACCTTGGAATTCTGAAAGCCAAGTACTATATAAATTCAATGTATTCTTCTATGGCAGCACATATACTATGTATGCAGTGCTCAGGGGACTGTAAGTGAGCAATCTGAGAGTATTTTGGCTTTTACCATGCTGTGCTCTGCTTTTGCTTTTTTGTGTTTAGGATTATCGTCGTTTTTTACATATCCTCTGGATTAAGTTTTCTTTGAATTTTATTCTATGCTCATTTTTTTAGAGCAACTTTCAAGTGTCAGAGGTGGGATATGAACCCAGCTGTGTGATCCTGGCACATTAATTTACCTCTTAGAGATTGTTTCCTCATCTGTAAAATGAGTCAAATAATACATACACAAGCTACAAGCATTTTATAAATCTTAAAGTGCTATAAAATGGGAGGTTTATCATCATCACCATCATCATCATTATTCAGCTAGCCTTAGAGTCAAGAAAGCCTAGAATAGGTTCAAGTAAGTCAACAGACATCTATTAAGTGCCTACTATGTGTCAGGCACTGTGCTAAGCATTAGGGCTACAAAGAAATACAAAAGATAGTCCCTGCTCTTGAGAAACTCACAATCTAAAGAGGGAGAGAAGTAGACAACATTGAAATAATTTTGTACAGAGGAGAAAATCAATAGAGGGAAAGTTTTAGAATTAAGAGGGGTTGGGAACAACTTCCTGTAGAAGGTGGTCCTGTCTTTGACACAGTCTGGCTGGGTGACTCTGCTCAAGTCACTTCTCAGTTCCCCAGGTAACTCTCTAGAATAGAATTTTTTTTAGCATTTGGGGTTTTTAAAATGTCGATTTTTCCTGTGCTTGATAAACATTAACTAAAATGGGCATTTCCATATTGTCGAATAGAAGGAATACAAAGATAGGATTCTCCTTGAACCTACAAAATTCTAATGTGTACATCTTGCTTTTAAATATTGAATAAATTCAACATTTAAGTTTAAAAACTATCTACAAGTTACAGAACAGTTGCTGACCTGTTTTAATAAAGAGAGTTTCCACACTGGGACTTTCCTAACTTCCACAAAATAACAGTCCAGATTAAAAAAAATAAAAGGATTTTTCTAAGGCTTTTTTCACTATAGTCTTCCTTTAATGCCTCATCCTGATGCAGAGGTGATTCCAAGTTCACCAAGGCTATGTATGCCAGGAGAGTGCTAACTCTGGCAGGTCCCATCAAGCTGGAAAGGCTTCAAGTACCATCCTGCTGATGGATTGTGTGCTCATTATTTGAGGACGACTCTGGAGTCTCTATATCAGAACTAGAGACACAAAGCAGAGATCATAATCCCTCTTAAGACAAAAAACTATTTCCCCAGGCAATTCATTGATTGAGCTTTGGTCTAGGATAATCACTTTGAAGCTGAGGACTCTCACTGAATTTGGGAAAGGGTTGTAAAAAAATCTCTGCAATCCTAAATATCCTGGGAAAGGAAGCTGAACAAGTGATGTACAATTTCTGCTGTACACATTCTGACAACCAGACGCTTGCCTCATGGAAAGAACGGGAGGAAGGGGTCATTGCAAAGCCTGTTTCACCACCAACTGCCATTGTGATTGCCAGAGGGCAGTATGGAGAGGTTTCTATAAATAAGCAGTGAAGCCAAGTCCATGGCCAAGGGTGATTTTTTTAAGCTATCTAAAAGGATGCTTTTTAACCACTTCCCCTCTCCCCGCCAAGTAGGAAAGTTTTAGATGCCAAGTACAGAAAGCCAGTCTTCTTACCTCTAGTCTGTGTGAAATTTCTGGAAGCTTGGTAATTGCTGGCTCTTTGTATACAAATTCCATTTCATCCAGATCTCCAAATTTGGAGCCATAGAAACCAACTCGGAAATAGGTTCCAAACATGCGCTTGTGACCCTGGCAAACAAAAGACAAGACTCCATACTTGTACTCTGACTCTTCTCTGGTACAAAGAGAAGTGTTCTTTAAGTTGCTACTACCATGATTATTGGGGCACATGGTTAGGGTGCCAGACCTGAAATCAGGAAGATTCATCTTCCTGAGTGCAAAGCTAGTCTCAGACACTTAATAGCTCTGTGATCTTGGGCAAGTCCCTTTATCCTGTTTACCTCAGTTTCCTCATCTGTCAAAATGAGCTGGAGAAAGAAATGGCAAACCACTTCAGTATCTTTGCCAAGAAAATTCCAAATGAGGTCATATAGAGTCAGATACTAAAAAACAATAACAAAAAAGGAGCTTTGGAAAGGACACACAAGAAATCGTAGAACTTGGTTAGAAGTGTAACCAGGAATTCTTGAGCCTAAGGTAAATTTATTTTAGTAGGGGCAGGAATAGGGAGGTAGCAGTAGCCAGTGGAGAGGATGGTTTAACTGAGGATGTAATTTTTCTGGGACTGAGCATGGTGGACCATAGCTCTTGATGTCTGAGGTGAAAGAAGGGAGCCAGGGAGACTGGCCCCTGAGCATGTTGGGCCTGAGGCAGTTTCAAAATGAAATTAATATAGGTGGAACAGGGACTAGGAGGTAGGGAGAAGGGACAGTGGTTGCTCCAGCTGAAGGGAGAAAGCATTCCATTCCTAGAGAGGAAGTGCAGCTCCCCAGGGAGTGGGTGCACTTCCTATTCTCTCCTCAAAATGGCACGCCAGGGCAAAGAACTGGTTGTCCCAGACTAGTTACAACTCTTGTTCTTGATTATAGTTCTAGTTCTAGTGTCTTTGGGCACAGTCACTTTCTTTTTGATCTTTAAGGTCTTTTGGAAGGTGTTGATATTCAAATCACATGAGCAATTTTCAAGTTTTTTTTAACAACTTACAAAATGAATTATATGTCATATTGAGTTCTAATTAGCCCACCTCCCCTCCTTTCACAATCTCTGGTACCATGTGAAGGAAAACTCTCTGGAAAAAGAAGAGAAGTAATGATCTAGGGCAGCGGCTCTCAACCTCTCATTTTGTAGCAATGAGAATACAGAATGCATATCAGGTATTTACATTCCAAATCACAACTGTAGCAAAATTACAGTTTTGAAGTAGCCACCATTTGGGGTTTGGGGTCACTGCAACATGAGGAACTGTATTGCGGGATCATGGCATTGGAAAGGTTGAGAACCACTGATCTAGGGGATGAGATAGGAATGACCTTCCCTTTAGTGTTTGTGACAAAATACTGCGACCAGGCAGGGGTTGACAATGGATCTGTCCCAGGTACCTTGTTTATGATGTTATCAAAAGCCTTCTGCAGTTTATCATGAGTTGAAGTCAGCTTCCTGAAGTCTCGGTGAGCCTCCAGGATGGGGATGACCAGCTTGTAGACTTCATTGACAGTTTCATACAATCCTCCCTTATTAAAATAAAACACAAACAAAATAAAAACATTAAATATGATCTTTTAGAGGATCACTGTCAAACAATGCATTTAAAAATGGTGGTTTGCTATTGGAATCCTCCCTGCATTACAAGATTGAGAATGAAGTTTAAATCTATTTCCTCCCTAGATTCTTTTAAAAAATATATTTTCTAATAAATATTCTAAGGTGTTTCTCTCCCTCCCTTCCAATCCCATACTAGAGAAGGCAAACATTTGACACTCATTGAAACTATACAATACACAGTTCCACATGTCAGTACTTTCTCTGGAGGTAGGTAGCATCTTCCTTCATAGGTCCTTTGTCCTTGATCTGAATGTTCATATAACTCAGAACAGCTCAGTCATTTACATTTTCTTTTTGAAAAATATGGATGTTATTCTATATAATGTTCTTTTGTTTCTGATTGTTACACACTTCATTATTTTCATGCAAATCTTCCCATATTTCTCTAAAATCAACCTGCCCATTATTTCTTACAATAGTAGTAATCCATCACAATGACATGCCACACCTTATTCAGCCATTCTCTAATTGACAGGCATCCCCTCGAGTTCTAGTCCTTTGCCACCACAAAGAAAATTGCTAAAAATATTTTAGAATATCCTATTACGTATTCTTAAGGATTCTTTTTTTTGTCCAGACCTGTGATTTCACTGGTATGGGGGAACTCTTGGTGAAGAAACTACCAGTATAGAGAGGTTACTGCTGTGTAGCTTATAGTCTTGGAGAATTTTCCAGGGTTCTGAAAAGTGAAATGAAGTGTCCAGAGTTGGGCAGCCAGGAGATATGAGAAATGGCCCTCCTGTCTCTGAGGCCATCTATTTACCTCCAGTAGATCACTCCCTTTGCCTCTTCTAAGAATTAAAGTGACCCAAATAAGTGGAGAGAGACTGCTACAGTGAAAAGCATTTTGGATTTAGAGTTGGGGACCTTGGGTTAGAATTTTGGCTCTACCATATATTCTGTGGTAGGACTGGCCAAGACCTTTTATCTCTAACAGCCTCCATTCTTCATGAGTAAAAGGAGTGGATTCAGAGCGAGGTCTAAAGATGGGAGTTCCTGGGTTCAAATCTGACCTCAGACACTTCCCAGTTGTGTGACCCTAGGCAAGTCACTTGACCCCCATTGCCTAGCCCTTACCACTCTTCTGCCTTGGGACCAATACACAGTATGGATTCTAAGACAGAAGGTAAAGGTTAAAAAAAATGATGTTAAAAAGAAAAAAAACGACTTCCGGTTAAGATGGCGGCTTAGAAAAAGCTGAAGTTCAGATCTCCGGAAAACCCTTCCCGACCGATCTCAAACTAGAAGCTCCTAAGGCGCCGAAATTCAAAACGATCAACAGCACAGACCCTGGGAACCCTCCTCCTGGACCTGGACCCGGTTCAAAAGGTACGGCTCCCCTTAAAAGCCAGAACCCGAGATCCCTCGGACCTCAGGGGTAGGAGCGCAGAGTCCAAGGCTCCCGGAAGCGGCAGCCAAGCCGGGCTCAGAGAGCAGGGTCTGAGGAACAACAACCCTCAGGGTCTTCTACCCAAGTCCCAGTCCGGGTGAAAGTTACTGCCTGGGGCCTCCGCTGCAGAGAGCTGGTCAAAACAACAGCAACCCTCAGGGCGGGCAAGACAGCCTCACGGGCTGGATCCTGCTATCCAAGTCTCAGTGAAAGTCTGTGCTCTCGGAGCTTGGGGAAGCGGCAGCCCATCCCCCCGCAGGCCGACGAAACAGCCTCACGGCCAGCGATTCGGAAGGCAACTTCCGGAAATCGAGCCAGGGGGAGAGTGTGGCCTTGTGGTCCGACCCTTCCATTCCAGTTCCAGTGAGGCATATTCAGTTTAACCCAGGGAAAGTCATAGAACCATCTGCCCAGGACTAAAGCCTCTGATCACCAGACAAAGACAAGAAAAGCCAATCCTCCACGTTCAGAGATGACAAACTCCACAGAAGCACAGAAGCCCCAAAATACCAAGAAAAATAAGAAGAAAGGGGCGACTCTGGACACATTCTATGGAGCCAAAATACAAAATACAGAGCATATAGAAGAAGATATACAAGAAAATTCTCCAAAATCTTCCAAAGGAAACAGAAACTCTCCACAAACCTATGAAGAATTTGAATCAGAAAGGACCAAAAAGATGGAAGCCCTCTGGGAGGAAAAGTGGGAAATGATGCAAAAGAAATTCACGCATCTACAAAACCAGTTTGACCAAACTGTAAAAGAAAACCAGGCTTTAAAGCAAGAACTAATAAAGCAAAGCCAAAACACCAAGAAATTAGAAGAGAACATAAAATATCTCACCGACAAGGTGATAGATCTGGAAAACAGGGGGAGAAGAGAAAATTTAAGAATAATTGGACTCCCAGAAAAGCCAGAAATAAACACCAAACTGGACATGGTGATACAAGATATAATCAAAGAAAATTGCCCAGAGATTCTAGAACAAGGGGGCAATACAGCCACTGACAGAGCTCACAGAACACCTTCTACACTAAACCCCCAAAAGACAACTCCCAGGAATGTAATTGCCAAATTCCAAAGCTATCAAACAAAAGAAAAAATCCTACAGGAAGCCAGAAAAAGACAATTTAGATATAAAGGAATGCCAATCAGGGTCACACAAGACCTTGCAAGTTCTACGCTGAATGATCGTAAGGCATGGAACATGATCTTCAGAAAGGCAAGAGAGCTGGGTCTCCAACCAAGAATCAGCTACCCAGCAAAACTGACTATATACTTCCAAGGGAAAGTATGGGCATTCAACAAAATAGAAGACTTCCAACTTTTTGCAAAGAAAAGACCAGAGCTCTGTGGAAAGTTTGATACCGAAAATCAAAGAGCAAGGAATACCTGAAAAGGTAAATATTAAGGAAAGGGGAAAAATGTTATCTTCTTTTACTCAAACTCTCTTCTATAAGGACTACATTTATATCAATCTATGTATACTAATATGTGGGGAAAATGTAATGTATAAATAGGGGGTAAAGAAAGACCAAATAGAATAATGGTTCTCACACAAAGATTCACAGGGGAAGGGGAGGGGAAGAAAACTCCTATAAGAAGGAGAGGAAGAGAGGGGGGGGGTTACTTAAACCTCAATCTCAGGGAAATCAACTCTGAGAGGGAAAAACATCCAGATCCATTGGGATCTTGAATTCTATCTTACCCAACAAGGGTAAGGAGAAGGGAAAACCAAGGGGGGGAGGGGGAGAGGGAGAACAAAAAGGGAGGGAAAGAGAGGGGGGAGGGGGAGGGAACAAAAAGGGAGGGACTAAAAAGGGAAACATCAAGGGAGGGGACAAGGGGGACTGATTCAAAGTAAATCACTGGACTAAAAGGTAGAGCCGAAGAAGAAAAGGTTAGAATTAGGGAAGGCAATCAAAATGCCAGGGAGTCCACAAATGACAATCATAACTTTGAACGTGAATGGGATGAACTCACCCATAAAACGTAGACGAATAGCTGAATGGATTAGAATCCAAAACCCTACCATATGTTGTCTTCAAGAAACACACATGAGGCGGGTTGACACCCACAAGGTCAGAATTAAAGGATGGAGTAAGACCTTCTGGGCCTCAACTGATAGAAAGAAGGCAGGAGTGGCAATCATGATATCTGATAAAGCCAATGCAAAAATAGACCTGATCAAAAGGGATAGGGAAGGTAATTATATTTTGTTAAAAGGGACTCTAGACAATGAGGAAATATCATTAATCAACATGTATGCACCAAATAATATAGCACCCAAATTTCTAATGGAGAAACTAGGAGAATTGAAGGAAGAAATAGACAATAAAACCATACTAGTGGGAGACTTAAACCAACCATTATCAAATTTAGACAAATCAAATCAAAAAATAAATAAGAAAGAGGTAAAAGAAGTGAATGAAATCTTAGAAAAATTAGAATTAATAGACATATGGAGAAAAATAAATAGGAATAAAAAGGAATACACCTTCTTCTCAGCACCACATGGCACATTCACAAAAATTGACCATACATTAGGTCACAGAAACATAGCACACAAATGCAAAAAAGCAGAAATAATGAATGCAGCCTTCTCAGATCACAAGGCAATAAAAATAATGATTAGTAATGGTACATGGAAAACCAAATCTAAAACCAATTGGAAATTAAACAATATGATACTCCAAAACCGTTTAGCTAAAGAAGAAATCATAGAAACAATTAATAATTTCATCAAGGAAAATGACAATGGCGAAACATCCTTTCAAACCTTTTGGGATGCAGCCAAAGCGGTAATCAGAGGCAAATTCATATCCCTGAAAGCTCATATTAACAAACAAGGGAGAGCAGAGATCAATCAATTGGAAATGCAATTGAAAAAACTCGAAAGCGATCAAATTAAAAACCCCCAGCAGAAATCCAAATTAGAAATCCTAAAAATTAAGGGAGAAATTAATAAAATCGAAAGTGATAGAACTATTGATTTAATAAATAAGACAAGAAGCTGGTACTTTGAAAAAACAAACAAAATAGACAAAGTACTGGTCAATCTAATTAAAAAAAGGAAGGAAGAAAAGCAAATTCACAGCATTAAAGATGAAAAGGGGGACAGCACCTCCAATGAGGAGGAAATTAAGGCAATCATTAGAAATTACTTTGCCCAATTATATGGCAATAAATACACCAATTTAGGAGAAATGGATGAATATATACAAAAATACAAACTGCCTAGACTAACAGAAGAGGAAATAGAATTCTTAAATAATCCCATATCAGAAATTGAAATCCATCAAGCCATCAAAGAACTTCCTAAGAAAAAATCCCCAGGGCCTGATGGATTCACCTGTGAATTCTATCAAACATTCAGAGAACAGTTAACCCCAATACTATACAAACTATTTGACATAATAAGCAAAGAGGGAGTTCTACCAAACTCCTTTTACGACACAAACATGGTACTGATTCCAAAACCAGGCAGGTCAAAAACAGAGAAAGAAAACTATAGACCAATCTCCCTAATGAATATAGATGCAAAAATTTTAAATAGGATACTAGCAAAAAGACTCCAGCAAGTGATCAGAAGGATCATTCACCATGATCAAGTAGGATTCATACCAGGGATGCAGGGCTGGTTCAACATTAGGAAAACCATCCACATAATTGACCACATCAACAAGCAAACTAGCAAGAACCACATGATTATCTCAATAGATGCAGAAAAAGCCTTTGATAAAATACAACACCCATTCCTATTAAAAACACTAGAAAGCATAGGAATAGAAGGGTCATTCCTAAAAATAATAAACAGTATATATCTAAAACCATCAGCTAATATCATCTGCAATGGGGATAAACTAGATGCATTCCCAATAAGATCAGGAGTGAAACAAGGATGCCCATTATCACCTCTACTATTTGACATTGTACTAGAAACACTAGCAGTAGCAATTAGAGAAGATAAAGAAATTGAAGGCATCAGAATAGGCAAGGAGGAGACCAAGTTATCACTCTTTGCGGATGACATGATGGTCTACTTAAAGAATCCTAGAGATTCAACCAAAAAGCTAATTGAAATAATCAACAACTTTAGCAAAGTTGCAGGATACAAAATAAACCCACATAAATCATCAGCTTTTCTATATATCTCCAACACAGCTCAGCAGCAAGAACTAGAAAGAGAAATCCCATTCAAAATCACCTTAGACAAAATAAAATACCTAGGAATCTATCTCCCAAGACAAACACAGGAACTATATGAACACAACTACAAAACACTCGCCACACAACTAAAACTAGACTTGAACAATTGGAAAAACATTAACTGCTCATGGATAGGACGAGCCAATATAATAAAAATGACCATCCTACCCAAACTTATTTATCTATTTAGTGCCATACCCATGGAACTACCAAAATACTTCTTCACTGATTTAGAAAAAACCATAACAAAGTTCATTTGGAAGAACAAAAGATCAAGGATATCCAGGGAAATAATGAAAAAAAACACATATGATGGGGGCCTTGCAGTCCCAGACCTCAAGCTATATTACAAAGCAGCAGTCATCAAAACAATTTGGTACTGGCTAAGAAACAGAAAGGAAGATCAGTGGAATAGACTGGGGGAAAACGACCTCAGCAAGACAGTATACGATAAACCCAAAGATCCCAGCTTTTGGGACAAAAATCCACTATTCGATAAAAACTGCTGGGAAAATTGGAAGACAGTGTGGGAGAGACTAGGAATAGATCAACACCTCACACCCTACACCAAGATAAATTCAAAATGGGTGAATGACTTAAACATAAAGAAGGAAACCATAAGTAAATTGGGTAAACACAGAATAGTATACATGTCAGACCTTTGGGAGGGGAAAGGCTTTAAAACCAAGCAAGGTATAGAAAGAATCACAAAATGTAAAATAAATAATTTTGACTACATCAAACTAAAAAGCTTTTGTACAAACAAAACCAATATAACTAAAATCAGAAGGGAAACAACAAATTGGGAAAAAATCTTCATAGAAACCTCTGACAAAGGTTTAATTACTCATATTTATAATGAGCTAAATCAATTGTACAAAAAATCAAGCCATTCTCCAATTGATAAATGGGCAAGGGAAATGGATAGGCAGTTCTCAGATAAAGAAATCAAAACTATTAACAAGCACATGAAGAAGTGTTCTACATCTCTTATAATCAGAGAGATGCAAATCAAAACAACTCTGAGGTATCACCTCACACCTAGCAGATTGGCTAACATAACAGCAAAGGAAAGTAATGAATGCTGGAGGGGATGTGGCAAAGTAGGGACATTAATTCATTGCTGGTGGAGCTGTGAACTGATCCAACCATTCTGGAGGGCAATTTGGAACTATGCCCAAAGGGCGACAAAAGAATATCTACCCTTTGACCCAGCCATAGCACTGCTGGGTCTGTACCCCAAAGAGATAATGGGGAAAAAGACTTGTACAAAAATATTCATAGCTGCGCTCTTTGTGGTGGCCCAAAACTGGAAAACGAGGGGATGCCCATCAATTGGGGAATGGCTGAGCAAACTGTGGTATATGTTGGTGATGGAGTACTATTGTGCTCAAAGGAATAATAAAGTGGAGAAGTTCCATGGAGACTGGAACAACCTCCAGGAAGTGATGCAGAGCGAGAGGAGCAGAACCAGGAGAACATTGTACACAGAGACTAATACACTGTGGTATAATCGAACGTAATGGACTTCTCCATTAGGGGCGGTGTAATGTCCCTGAACAACTTTCAGGGATCCAGGAGAAAAAAAAACACCATTCATAAGCAAAGGATAAACTATGGGAGTGGAAACACCGAGAAAAAGCAACTGCCTGAATACAGAGGTTGAGGGGACATGACAGAGGATAGACTTTAAATGAACACTCTAATGCAAATACTAACAACAAAGCAATGGGTTCAAATCAAGAAAACATCTAATGCCCAGTGGACTTACGCGTCGGCTATGGGGGGTGGGGGGAGGAAAAGAAAATGATCTATGTCTTTAACGAATAATGCTTGGAAATAATCAAATAAAATATATTAAAAAAAAAAAAAGAAAAAAAAACATTCATTTTTTGAGAGAAAATAAATATACAAATTAGGTAAAAAAAGGAGAAATTAAGGGATATAAATAGGGTCTGCTAAATGTAGTGAAGCTGTAAGAAATGGATGGGTCAGGCATTTGAGGGAGCTATTTTGGGATCGATGTTAAAGAATGGAGCAATAAGTCATAATGTTTAGATATTTCTGCCTTGTTTTGAATTTAAAGGATTCATTGGCTTGCCCTCCTATTATGTATGTTGAAGGCCTAGTAAGAGCTGAATTAGGGGGCTGGGAGGTTCCTCTTTTGAGGCATATCTATAGAATTTGAAGAGGACCTCTTTGTTAGCGGGGAAGTCTATTGTACTTCCTTCTCAGATGTCTTGATGATTAGTCTAACATTTTGGGGGCTTGGTTGGGGATGAAGGAAAAGCAGGACAGTTGTATTCTTTCATCGTGTAACCCTGGGGGCAAGCTATTGGACTTTGACTAAAATAATGCAATTTTATAACAAAACGCTTTCTGACAGCTAGGACCCGGAGTTCAGAGGAATTTGCCAAGGCCGTCCCCAGGCTCAGGTTACCCCTCACCTTAGCCTCTGGGATACAGGGTAACCAGGAGGCAGCTCTGAGCTTAGGACCAAGAAACCACCTTCCCTCAACTGAGAATGGAGCACTGTCTT
Organism: Monodelphis domestica; assembly: GCF_027887165.1. NCBI lineage: Eukaryota > Metazoa > Chordata > Mammalia > Didelphimorphia > Didelphidae > Monodelphis > Monodelphis domestica. Next base: position 194,680,639 of record NC_077233.1, read on the forward strand.
CACATTCTTAACAGAAGGGCTCACCGTGCTAAAGAGTTCAGCAGCCTGTTCCAACAGCCCAACGAGGCCACTCTCTGTGAAATACCTCCCAGAGCACACGCCATCCTCATCGGGAGACAAGATGTCATCAGAAACGGCCGATTCCTCCAGGACGTTGGAAGAGATATTCTGAAACAAAGCATAACGTTAACTGGAGGGGCCAGTTGAGATGAGTCAAGTCGAGTCAAGAGCCTACTATGCGCCAGGCACTGCACTCACTATTCTTTGTTACTAAGACTCTTAGGATTCTCTCTCTATTTCCATGCTTTCCTGGTTTCCAGTTGGAGAGCTACAATGTTATTTGGCACTCAGCTCCAGGAGGGGGAAGAAAAGGGAAGAAGGGAAATAATTTGGATCATATAACTTTGGAAAACTTATGTGGAAATTTGTTATTATATGTAATTGGTATAACAAAATATGTTTATAATTTAAAAAATATTATTTGGCACTAATACTTTTGGGGGACCCTGAATACTGCCAACTTTCCCTTGGTTTACCTTTGAATGGTTGTAACATTATTTGGTACTAAGATTTTTGGGACACCCATCTTTTACCTGGTTTGGATAGTTGTAATATTCTTTGTAACTAAGACTTTTTCTTGATTTCTAGCTGAATAGCTATAATATTATTTGACACCAGGAGTTTTGGGGGAACCCCGAATATTGCCACCTTTTCCCTAGCTTCTAGTTGAATAGCTTCAATATTACTTGGCAGGATTGCCACCCTTACAGAGAACTGTGGTATTAATTACATATTTGTAACATTTATTTTTCTTTAGCAAATTCTGTTTACTTATAAGCTCCTTGAGGGCAGGGACTGTCTTTTGCCTCTTTTTATATCTCCAGGGCTTAGCACAAAGCCTGGCACATAGGAGGTGCTTAACAAATGTTTATTGATTGATTATTTATATTTACACTTTTATCTTTGAAGTCACACTGTGGCTTGGGGTTCTCTGGAGATTCCTTATAAACTCTCAGAGCTGTTTTTAACCTGGCCATGCCTTTTCTTCCTTTGTGCTAAGTTTTGCCCAGTTTTTCTCTGATAGTGTCACAGAATCCTTATGTTTCATAAGGAGTGAATCTAAGTGGCCCAAGAGAAGAGGTCTGTGTTTGCACTCCACTTCCCTGGCCATAACAGCTGGCAAGGAGAAAATAGAGCTAACAGCCTGGTACTATAGCCAGAGGAAAGGCATTCTAGGAGCATTTTCATGGCCTTGGAAACCTGGAAGGAAGGAGCAGAAATAGTATGCAAAGGCATCTCCAGATCCACATTCGTGAAGTGGATATTGTACCCTGAGGCCCAGAATTCCAGAGAGCTCAGCTTTGTGGAATTTCATGGCCCTGAACCCTTTTTTCCTCTACAGATTTTATTTAACTATAATTCATATTCCTTGGCTGACAACTTATTTTATTGCAAGAAAATAAGATTGAAACAGAATGACTAAGAAAGTCACCACTACTATATTTTCTTGAGTGGAAAAAAAAAAGAATCGAGATCACAAACATCAATTTGAGTTGAATTTATTTCAAGGACATATGGGGAGCCCGTGCTAAGAAACAGACAAGCAGGTAAAATGAGCTAGAGCTGCATTTCTTTGGACATGGGGATCTTGGATCTAGGGTCCAAGTGTCCCTTAGAAGTAGAGCGATGTAGCTAGGAAGTATAGAAATTGTTTCTGAGAATAGAACCAGTGGAATGAAACTTGGAATTAGAAGACATAGGTTGAGGTCCCACCAAGTTCTAACCTCCAGTTTCTTTTTTTGTAAAATGAAAATGATTAAAACTTGAACTATGCAGCTTCGCAGAAGTGCTAGGAGGAAAATGCTTTGTAAATCTTAAAGGACTGCTTAAAGGGAACTATTTTTATTATCCCTTCTTGTCTTACAAACAAATTGTGAACTGGAAAATTAATATATGAATTGTCAGTCAAAAACAAGATATTAATTAATATTTATGTGAGATGCTAAGAACATGGATAATAGGTACCAAAGAAGTGGAAGGAACATCATGGTCAATGAAAATCTGATATAAAAAGACATAATTTAGCTTTAAAAATGGGTTTCAGTGATGATTATCTGGGATTTGCAAAAGTATCTTATTTAAAATGTTCCTCCATGATTGCATCACTCAGATTGTCTTCTTGCAAAGAGAAAAAAGAACAAAAGGAGAAGAGGTTGTATCTAAGTCAAATTTGTGATTTTCATACTTATTTTATCTGACTCAAAAATGTGAAAATTTCATGCCTTTTTAATAATTGGGGGAGATAAATATTATAATTTTAAAAGACATTTCTTTTTTAAAAATAATTATATTTTTGAATATATTTTTTCATGGCTGCATGATTCATGATCTCTCCCTCCCCTCTTCTCTCCTGCCTCCTGGAGCTGACAGGCAATTCTACTGGGTTATACATATATTACAAAAATATAGTTCTGAGAAATTTCAGGGATAGAAGATAAAATCCAAGGAAGAATAATTAGGGACCTGCTTGCTACCAAAATGGACAGTGAAATTAATATCTGAGTTCTAAAACCATTTGGGTCAGTTAGTAGCTGAAAGCCGGACTGTCTGTAAGCTTAGACAAATCCACTCTTTCTGGTTCTCCCACAGTGAAGGGGAGACGACACGGCCCCATATAGAGGGCAACCTCGTCTTCCAAGTCTAAAGCCCGGATAAAACAGAGCTGGTGTAAATAAGGACAATAAATGATCCCGACAGTACTGGCTAAAGAGAGCTATGTTCTATACAGAGGAGCTGCTGGGCTCCCATCCTTCACGACTTCAGGGAGATTCTACTCTGAAGATGCTCATGAGAAATAATGCATACAAAATAGGTTTTGTTTCTTCCTAAGCGTACGAAAGCAAAGGGCATGCCTGACCTGGCAGCCGCTGTGCTTCCCGGCCGGACCCAGTGTGCAGGGGTAGCCAACAGGAACCGCTACACTAAACCGAAGGCGGAAATCATTCTGCAGGTCCCCCTGCAGATATTTCCTGAGAACAACTTAGAAAGAGTGTTTGCTGGCTCCTCTCTCCAGTTTTCTCTTGTTAGACTGCGTTTGAGGGCAAGTGGAAGGTGGAAGGGAAGCTAAAAGGAAGAGTGTATGGGGAAATATTTCCCTAACGTTTGGAAAATACTTTTGTAAGGATGACACATTCTATGCTACAACAAACATGAACATGGATATGCTGTTTTAAGACTTGGAGAGCACTTTATATAGTTAATAGATATACTATATAATGCACATAAATATATTTACATAAATAATAGATATTATAGAAATATACATATATATATATATATATTTTTTTTTTAACCCTTACCTTCCGCCTGAGAATTAATACTGTGTTTTGGCTCCAAGGCAGAAGAGTGGTAAGGGCTAGGCAATGGGGGTCAAGTGACTTGCCCAGGGTCACACAGGTGGGAAGTGTCTGAGGCCAGATTTGAACCTAGGACCTTCTGTCTCAAGGGCTGACTCTTAATCCACTGAGCTACCCAGCTGCCCCCTAGATATATTTATAGAAAAATAATGGATAATATATGAATACATATTTATATAAAGTAGGTGCTATAATCGTCCCTATTTTACAGACAAGCAAACTGAGACAGAGAGCTTAAGTGACTTGTGAGTCATACAACTACTTCGTGTCTTGGGCAAGATTTGAAATCTAATCTCCTTGGTTCTATCATCATTAATAGTCACTCCTCTGAAGTTTCATCGTCTAATAGAGGAGAGCCTGGACCCTCAGAGAGGAATTCAGGAAGGCATGAAGCTATAGGTCCTCTGGAGCTTTAAAGGCGTGGGATCAATCCTAGGACCAGGTTCTATGTTTGTTCTTTAGGGAAGATTTGGGTTTAAATCTGGCCTCAGACACGTACTTTGTGACCTTGGGCAAGTCCTTTAAGCTGTTTACCTCAGTTTCCTCATCTGTAAAATGAGCTGAAGGAAGAAATGACACACCATTCCAAAATCTTTGCCAAGAAAAGGGGTCAGGAAGAGGGAGACATCGTTGAAAAAAATCAGTGAACACCACCAAATTCAGAGAGGCCGAAGGGCTGGCCACCAGCCAGAGGGTTCTTTTTAGGCCACAGCCTAATTGTCTACTCGGGCCCAGGAAGGGGCACGGCCTGCTTCCCCATAGGGAGGAAGCCAGCCCCTGGGAACCACACGTCTTCAGCATCCGGGCAGCAAAGAAGGCAACGCTAGGTTCATCACGAAGTAGAAAAGAAAAGAAAACCAGCCCCTTCCAGAAAGCCACCGGCCTCCTCTTCCACGTGTCAATGCTCGGCCCCGCTGCGGAAGAGACGAGCGAAGCGCCGGCGGGGTGCGGCTGGGCCTACCTGGAAGCTCACGCTCCCCACCGGCAGGTAGCAGCGGTCCTCCAGCATGCTCAGGTACTCGGCGACCAGGGCCGCCGCGTGCACCAGGCACATGGCTGCCTCCGTGTAGCATGTCTTCTTGGAGTGCTTCTCTGCCATGTTCTGAAGCCAGGTCAGCCTCAGATCAGGAGACGTCTGGTAGCCTTTGGCAATCCTGAAGGCAGAAGGGGGACAGTAAGAGCGCGGGCGTCCAGTTCTCTCTGCCAGGGATTCCCCAGGTAAATGCAGGAGAGGAGGGAGGGGAAACAGCCCTCCGGCTGACTGGGAGGCGCGTGCTTGGGTTAGACTCTGGAAAGGGGTCGGGAAAGGCCAGCCCAGAGGACGGACTGTGCTGAGCTGAGGTTTCTACCGGCTCCTTCTGGGATCTCTCCCATGTGGCACAAGCATTCCCTGGCGCAGAGGCGTCAAGCGTCCGTCTCTGGCCCAAACCAGATGGAAATAGTAAGAAAATAAATACAAATGCAGGAGAGCCCAGACTGACATTTAGGGACTACGTCAGCGTGGGGCTCCCAGGAAGCCTTATGCAGGATGGGGCGGGACCCTTCCCTGCCTCTATGGGTTGGCGCTCATGTGACCCACTCCCCGCCTTGCAAAACGGCTAGATCATTCACTTGTTTTCCCTGCCGTGGAATCAAGGCAGAACAGCGGGAAGGGCTGGGAAACTGGGGCTAAATGCTCTGTCCAGGATCACACAGCCAGGAAGTGTCAGGAACCCGATTTGAACCTCCAACTCCAGGCTTGGCGCCTTATCGGCTGGGCTCCCTACATAATATATGCCTGCATAATTAAGTTCTGCATAGAAAACTATAATTTCTAATATAAAATTATTTTTTTCTTCATATAATTATATCAAAGCGATACCTCCCCTCTCAATTAGATCTCTGTCATCTCTCCTGTATTTTCTTTTAAACAACTCTTTATCTTCTGACTTAGATCAATACTGTATATTAGTTCCAAGGCAGAAGAGTGGTAAGGCCGAGGCAGTAGGGGTGAAGTGACTTACTTAGGATCACACAGTTAGGGAATCTCTGAGGACACCTTTGAACCCTGTCTCTAGGCCTCCGTGTCTATCCACTGAGCCATTGTGGAAGAGAGAAATTATAATTATATTACACCATCTAGCGGTCCCCTCTCTGGGATCTCTTGCATCATCTCCTCCCATATTTTGTCTTATGTGAAGCCTCTTGATAGGCCTTCTTACCTCAAGTCTCTCCATACTCTTTTTTTTTTTTTTTAAATAAAACCCTCACCTGTCTCAGAATCAATATTGTATATTGGTTCTAAGGCGGAAGAGTGGGAAGGGCTAGGCCATGGGGGTTAAGTGACTTGCCCAGGGTCACACAGCTGGGAAGTGTCTGAGGCCAGATTTGAACCCAGAATTTCCCATCTCTAGGCCTGGATCTCACCCCACTGAGCTACCCAGCTGCCCCTTCTCCCTCCTCTTCATGCATCTAAATACGGCTTCCAGGTTAATTTTCCTCGCACGGGCCTCCCCTGGGTTATTTCACTACTTAAACCTGTGCTAGCGCTTCATGGCCTCCTTTTCAGCCTGGACTTAAGCCCCTCCCCCTTGCTTCCACGGGCACCACGTTCCTCTGGACTCAGAGCCGGGGACAGGGCCGGGCCTTCGCTGGAGTCGGACTGTCCTCTCCTCTCCCTGTCCAGCCACCGCCTGCACCATGAACCCTCCCTCACTGTCTGGTCCCGAAGCTCTCGGCCCCCCTGTGGCCCTTCACGTACTCCGGCGTTCTGCATTAGATTTGCCCCGGCCATGGGAGGCCCCGGTGTTTGTGGGGAGGCCCCATCCCTCGGTGACTGGGAAACCAGCCTTGGAGCAGGGAGACGCGGCCAGTTTCCTGGGAACCCCGCGTGACTGGGCTGGCTTCTCAGCGCCTTCGGCACCACTCGGACATTGCGAGTGGCAGAGAACCTGCAGATCTGCAGGGCCAGACACCTTGGAGGCAGTCTCTGGGCCGGCCCTACCATGTTCCGGATTAATGGTACTGACAAATGCCTCATGTGTATGGGCCACAAGGGGTGGAGTCATCTTTTCAGTCCGAGACTCTGTAACTCCATTTGAGTTTTCTTGGCAAAGTGGTTGGCCATTTCCTTCTCCAGCTCATTTTACAGATGAGGAAACTGAGGCAAACAGGGTCAAGGGACTTGCCCAGAGTCACACCGCTAGGAAGCCTCGGAGGCTGGATTTGAACGCTGGAAGAGGAGTGCTTCCTGGTTCCAGGCCCGCCATTTTATCCACTGGGTCAACAAGCTGCCCTTTCTACAACTCTACCCTTTCTCTTGATATCTCTCTACCCTTTCCAAGCACCATGCATTGTACAGGCTTCATCTCTTCTTTTTACTCCCCAGGTGACCTTAAGCATGTGACCTCACCTTCACAGGCCTCAGTTTCTCCATCTATAAAATGGGAGAGTTGAATTGAGAGCCTCTAAAATCTCTTTTGGCTCTAACTCTACCGTCCTAAGATCCTAATTGTTTTCTGAAGGTGGGATAGAATATATCAAATAACTAATATGGAAGATGATAAGTTTTAAAAAAAAGGGTGGGGGGCAGCTGGGTGGCTCAGTGGATAGAGAATCTGGCCCAGAGATGGGAGGTCCTGGGTTCAAATCTGGCCTCAGACACTTCCCAGCTGTGTGACCCTGGCAAGTCACTTGACCCCCATGGCTTAGCCCTTACTGCTCTTCTGCCTTGGAGCCAATACATGGTATTGATTCTCAGATGGAAGGTAAAGGCTTAAAAAAAAGACAGGTTATCTCTCTTTAACAAACACGTCACAAAATAGAAATAGGCTCACTTTGTTCTACATTAGATCAATGTTCTAAAAAACGGAATAAAAATTTAATTTATGAAACCTGGAAGCAAACTGAATCCTAGGGAGCTTGTTCTGAGAGAGTATGGCTAATTCTGTTCTTGTAAAACAAAGTCACTTCCGTTTGCTGTTTTGCAAGGGGCTATTTTATTGGTATAGAGAACTGCTATAGAGGAAACTGCCTTTATCATAGCGAATCCACACCTGATTGGCAGCCTACAGCCTTAGAGTGGCTCTGAGGCACTGAGAGGTTCAGACACTTGCCTAGAGTTGCACAGTCATCTAATGTCAGAAGCAGGAATGGAAGCCCCAGGTCTAAGTGACTTCGAGGACGGCTCTCTTGCCACAATGCCGTTCTTGTTTGCTTCTCAAAGTTAGGATTTCATAATGAGGGTCTTTTCAGAGTAGAGCATACCTGTAAATTTAATCCCCTGATTTCTTTTATTGAAATTTTTTAAATTTATTCCCAGATTTGCTAATGTCTGGCAATAAGATGTTAAAAAGAAAAAAGAGCAGCGATAGATTCAATAGTGATACAATAACGTGTCCCGGACAGAGCATTGGACCTGGTTTCAGGAGGACTGGAGTGTGAATCCTGCATCATGTACTAATTAACTGTGTGACTCTAGTCAAGTCATTTAACCTCTTCACAGGGGCCTTGGTTTCCTCATCTGTAAAATCGAGGGGCCATATTTGGTCTTTATGGTCCTTTCCCATCGCATAAGTGCCTGATGGCCAACGTCCCCCTTTTCATTTTACCTGTACATGAGATCCATGAGCATCTCCGGATCTTCCTGAAACTCCCTCATTTTTACCGTGTCCGACAGAATGCTGTTGAGGTTGCAGAGAAGCTCGTCGACCTGTAGCAGGACCAACATTAGAACCGTTCTCAGAAGCCCCACTGCAGCCCCAGGCCCCGCTACTTCCTGACGTGCTGAGGATTTAGCCTGCGTTTTAGGGCTGTGACACAGAAGTGAGACGCTTGGCGAGGGAAGGAGTGGAACATCCATTAAGGAAAGAGTCTGGCTTGGGAGAGAAAATGCTGAGGACGAACCCTACCGCCATAAAGGCACTGTGAGTCTCTAACAAGTGACGGCTTGTCAGAGTTTCTACCTACCATTAATTACAGCTGATGGCGAAAAAGAAAAACAAACCAAAACACAAATGGGATCACTCTCTCCAATGTCATCCAGCAGAACGGACAGGCCCCAAGGAACCTCCTCAGCTCTGCCTGTACCCTTCCTTGTACTGGGTGAAGCCTTGCCCAACCCTTCTTAATTCTTGTCTTCCCTCTTTTAATTATTTCCTGAATATCCTGTGCTTAGCTCTATCTTTGCTTGTCTCTATTAGATTGTGAGCTCCTTGAGGGCAGGGCTGTCTTTTTGGCATCCTCACTGCTTAGCACAGTGCCTGGCACATCGTAGGGAGATTAATTAATGCTTATTGTCTGACTGACAGATCACAACACTAGTAAGAAAAGCCTCCTAAGTAAAGAAGAGGGCACCTTTCTGAGACCACTTGAGGCCCATTGAGAAGTCTACTGGCTCTGAACCCAAATAGGTTATTAAAAATTTCAAGCACTAATTATTCCAGATATTGAGGACTTTTTGAAGGTCCAAGTTAAAGTGTGAACTGGTTATTTGGGGGGGGGGGTGATATATTCGCCTCCATTAAAATCTTAGTTGGAATCTATTGATCTCATTCGTTTGAAGAAGGCAGGGCCCTGAGGGAATGGGATGGAAAAGATTTGTTGAGGGGCAATGAAAATGCATGGGACACTGCCAGGAAGGGAAGTGGTTGCAGCCCTAAGTAGGGCACCATGAGGCAGCATAAAGTGCTGGGCACTGGGAGGAGGGAGGCAGACCAAAGGGATGGAGGGTGGGTCACTCAAAAGGCATTGAGGACGCATGTAAAACCCAGTGGAATTGCTCATTGGCTACAGGGGGAGGGAAAGAACATGAATCATGTAACCATGGAAAAACAGTCTAAATTAATTAATTAAATAAAATTTTTCAGTAAAAATAGATATTGGGATATGTTACAAGGGAGAGCTTGTATTATGGGGGAGAGGGAGAGATTTAGGGGCAAATGAGTGGATGAGTAGTGATAGTGATGCCAAAAAAAGATAAAAAAGAAAAGGATGGTAATAGAACATTTAAAAAATACATAGAAAAGTAAAAGGAATATTGGAAGGGAATATGCAAGCAGGATGGTTTGTTACTATCATGTTGAGTATCAACCCTCAAACCATAAATAGTAGAATTTCACAGTTTTAGGTATAATGTTTTCTCTTTTTCTGTTCTTTATCGTTTTAAATGATCGTGTCTTTTGCAAGCAATTTATTAAGGTGGTGGACGAGGGTACAAGAACATGCCATTTACTTTTAAATTTTACCCAGCACTCATTTATAAACCCCCTCTATAGTGTGACTCCAGCCTACTTGTTCATCCTTATATCCCTTGTGAGATTTCAGCCACATACCACCCTCTCTTTTAATCAGACTAATGCCCTCGATTTCCCTGAACACACCAGATTCATTCCTCTCCCTCCTTCTGTTATTCTCTTCATTTATCTTTCCTAAATCCTCTCTGCCTATTCGAATTCTACCAATCCTTCCTCCTGCCTCCGTGGTACTTTCTCTGATTCCTATAGCCCTCACTCATCCTTTATTTCTCTGAAATTCAGCAGCATTTACAGTGTAATAGTGCCCATTGTGGCAATTGATGAACATGTCTTGTCCCTTGTGTGGTACTCTTGTCTCCCCATTGCTCTGAGAGCAGGTAGCCTGGCAAGCCCCCCTTTTGTATCCTCACCTTGATTGCTGACTGTATGATGAGTTAAATACTTGTGGAAATATTATAAAATACGTGGCTGAGATTTATGAGTTGGTGAATGGTTGAGACTGTGTCAAAATAAAATCCGAAGATTATGCAACTATTCAGAAACTTAACCTATGGATGTACATTTAATTTCAGCTCCAAACAAATTTGAAGTCAGTGGACTTGGATTCAGATCCCATTCTTGATGATTACCATCTGCATCATTTTGGGCAAAAGTTACTTAATCTTTTTAGGCTTCAGTTCCTTATTTATAAAATGATGGGGTTGGACAAGATGGTCTTCAAGATCCTTTTGAGCTCTACATCTATTATCCACTGAACTCTTTTTTTTTCCTCTTCAACTGTTATATTCCATCTTAGAATTAATAGTGTATTGGTTCCAAGGCAGGAGAGAAGTAAGGGCTAGGCAATGGGAGTTAAGTGACTTGCCCAGGGTCACACAGCTAGGAAGGATCTGAGACCAGATTTGAACTCAGGTTTTTGTAGGGCACTATCCACTGTACCATCTTGCTTCACCTTTAATGAAGATTGGGTGAAAATTCAATATCATTTATCAATATTATATATTGGTTCCAAGGCAAAAGAGTGGTAATATCTTCAATGGGGTGTTAAGTGACTTGACCAGGGACACCCAGCTAGGAAGTGGCTAAGGCCAGATCTGAACCCATGACCTCCCATCGCTAGGCCTGGCTCTCAATGCAGAGTCCCACTAGCCCCCTTATCCACTGAACTAACCTGGGCAGGAAAAGGGGTTGCCTGCATAGCTGTATCCTCTTCTGCATATGCTAAGATGGTTCTTAAGGATTTTCTCAAGTATTCCTCATTAAAATCTGATGCTTTACCAACCAAGGAAGCCAGTGACATTGTTACTTGCATCTTCACTCTTGCAAAATTCTTTACAGGAAAAGGAATGAGAAAATAAGTTATTAGGTAGCTGAAGGTATTAGTCACAGATGTCGCATTTTTTTTTCTTTACTCACTCAAAACTTCTATTTTCAATCTTTCTCTCATAGAAAGATCTTAATATTTTTCATTTTCTTTTAGCTGAATTTTGTAAACAATAGAAACTGTATACAATGAGATTAATGTTAAGGTTTAAATGGATATTACAGCCTGTGCCTTTGTCAATTTCCCTTCTAATTTAATTTATTTATTTTTAAGCCCTTCCCTTCTATCTTAGAATCAATATCATGCATTGGTCCTAAGGCAGAAGAGCAGTAAAGGCTAGGCAAATGGGGACTAAATGACTTACTCAGGGTCACATAGCTAGGAAGTGTCCGAAGCCCAATTTGAACCCAAGACCTTTCATCTCCAGGCTTGGCTCTCGGTCCACTGAGCCATCCAGCTGTCCCCGCTATCTAGCTTAATTTTTATTTTGTGCTCTCAGCACCCAGCACAAAGTCTGGCATGTATTTGGTTCTTACTAAGTGTTTGTTGATAGGTTGATTGATGGCTATCCCTGTGTCTTCTGAAGACCTTTTACATTCCTTCCCCAGACCACTCATTTTCTCCTCCAACATAAATTATGCTTTCATGCCACCCCCTCCACAAGCAGCATTCCAAAGAGACACATCCTACTGGAACAGAATCAGTGGCCAAGTGTTACTGTTCTGGGGTAGAGCTGAGCTGGAAGGGGGCACACATTGCTGGGGAAAAATAACGCAACAAGGACGAGTCCACGGCTGTCAGTCTGTGTCATAATGACCACGGATGATTCAGAGCAGGGGAGCCACGGCTCTCTGTTCTTCCTGCTCTCAGTCGGTGGCAAAGCACATTCCTTCCTTTCCTTCACCGATGAGAGATATTGATTATAAGTTGGATGTATGAGTGCATTCCTTAATGAAACAAACCACTCCGGGATCTTTGGGAACAGCTTTCCTCCTGGCAAACATTAAGCTCAGCTCAGTTTAGGTGATTCTCCCAGTGGAGGACAAAGTCCAGTGACCCTGGGTGAGTGGCTTAACCCCCTGCCGCTGCTGCCCAGCCCTTACCACGCTTCTGCTTTAAAGCCATCGCAAGCATCTGCCTTATTTTCCCCTGCCTAAAGAATGCCTCACTCCGACCTTTGCTATTGATTCTAAATCCTGGCGGAGCAAACACAGACTGGCCCTCCTCTTCCCGACCCCCCGTGGGCTCCATGGGCCTGAGTCTCTTACGCTGGTGGCCCCAAAGCTAAATCTCATGAGCAGGTAGAGGGTGGCACACGCTTGACTCCTGGTGATGAGGATGCTGCTGCTGCAGTGATGCAACACCCGCTGGCAGAGGTCGGCACATTGTTCCACTTCCTCCTCGAACAACAGGTCTCCAAACTGGGGGAGACAGGAGAGACCATTACGCGCCACTCCCTGCTTTTCAAATGCGCACACACACACACACACACACACACACACACACACACACACACTCTTCCTGGTGGAGGGGCCTGTGGATATAGGCAGATGTTGGCTTGGAAAGGAAAAACCATCCGAGCAGTTAATCTATTGCTTCACACGATAATGAAACACTTGACTCAGAAGATGGATTTGAGCAATGGGGTGTACTTAAGGTTTAATTACGAATTGCACAACCGCTGTGAGGGCTGCCTCACTAAGTCAACTCCTGGGCCAGATTGCATCCGTCTGAAAGTCACCCATGGGAAGGCATTGCTCACTCCTCCACTCACATCCTCCAAGGCCCATTGAAAATGCTTGGCTACCCTTTCCCTTTACCTCCAGAACCAGGGTAGGGAATGGCTCTCCCACGGGGGAACAGAGAACCTGCATCTTTAAAAGCCCCAACAGCTGGGGTGTGGAAGTGGACAAGCAACAGTTCCAAGAATTGGTGAAGGTACAGGCAAAGTAGGTGCAGAAGGCAATCTGTCCTGCCATTCCTGGAGCTATGATAAACTGATTTCTGATGCCTTGGGACTTTTCAGAGCATTAGCATTTGCACGATTTAATGAGGAGAGACCTCTATTCCCCAGACAATCAGACCCTGCAGGCCTGGGAGATGGTGTGGGAACCTGGTAACTGCCATGTCTGGGGCTGGGAAGAATTCTCCCCACTGATCTTCCCACGGTGGGGTCAGCTGGTTTGGGGCGTAGTGGATGGCCCCGGCGTTTTGGGGTGCCAGAAAACAGGAAGGCCATTCGGGTAAGAGTGGGTCAGTGGTAGGCTGAGACCAGGATTGGTGGTCATAGAGTTTTAGTTAGAGAGACAAGGAAGAGAGTCCAGAATAAGAGGAAAGATATGGAATGATTCTTTGTTGTGCCTGTGATGTCTGTCCATGGGATTCCTCTCCTTTGTAGCATTCCATTTTGTTTTTAAAGACAGGTTCTCCTTTTCCCAGGCAGGCTAGAAGGGCAGGGGCTCCACACAAGACTTATCCCACTATGGACTGCCACAGGACCTTAACTCGGCTTTGTTTTGGGACCTGTTATCAATATGGTGGAGCTCTTACTCCTGGAGTGTCACCATACTGATACTGAATAGTCTGACTGGTTTAGCCCATTGCAGCACAGAACACCTGAGCTTAAGAGAGCCACCTGCCTTCACTTCTCAGGGGCTGGTATTACAGGTATGTGCCGCCATACCAGGTCTTTTGTGTCACTTTTTTTTTTAACTCTTACTGTCCATCTTGGAATCAATATTATGTATTGCTTCCAAGGCAGAAGATCAGTAATATCTAGGCAACTGGGGTTAAGTGACTTGCCCAGGATCATGTAGCAATGAAGTGTTTGAGATCAGATTTGAACCCAGGTCCTCCCATTGCTAAGCCTGGCTCTTGATTCACTGAGCCACCCAGCGGCCCCCAACCTTGTGTTATTCTTTCAGGTGTCTGAGGTGTTTGCAGGAATTTGGGTTGGTTTGGTCATTCTAGATTGCTTAAGACCATTTCAGATTGAAAATGGAGCTAGCTATCAGGTGTCCTCCACCCCTATAATCAATGCACTGTGAACACAGATGTCTCAGGGTTAGCTCTTTTAAATCATGGCACTTCACGCGCCCTTTAGGAATCTGATCCACTTTAGCCTCAGATGGTGCCAGTCAGGGACACTACTTAGAAGAAGAAAACAAGGAGCAGGGCCCGCATTTACCTTGGCAATGAGCGCTCGGAGGGTGGCAAAGCAGTGAGTCAGGTAGGTGGTGCTTTGGTCACAGCTCAGGGAGTTCACCAGGACCCTCAGGACCCCTCCCAGCAGGCTGTCTTTGCAGTCCAGGGCAGAGCTTGCCTGCACGCACAGAACAAAAAAAAGCAGGGTAAAGAGCCCGTCGCTGATTGAGAGGAGTACAAAGTGCTTTCTACCCATGATCTCATTTCTTTCTTCATAACCACTGTGTGAGAGTCCCACTTCACAGAACAGGATTTTGGCAAGGATCCCATTTTATAAATAAGGATTTAGGCAGTGAGTCTCATTTTATACATAAGGATGGAGGCAAAGATTCCCATTTTATAGATAAGGATTTAGGCAGTGAGTCCCATTTTATAGATAAGGGTTTAGGCAGTGAGTCTCATTTTATACATAAGGATGGAGGCAAAGATTCCCATTTTATAGATAAGGGTTTAGGCAGTGAGTCCCATTTTATAGATAAGGGTTTAGGCAGTGAGTCCCATTTTATAGATAAGGGTTTAGGCAGTGAGTCCCATTTTATAGATAAGGGTTTAGGCAGTGAGTCTACTTTTACAGATAAGAAAATGAATACCATTTTAAAGATAGGTTTCACAAAAGTATAGTGACTTGCTCAAAGTCACACAGATAGTAGTAAGTGGCAGAGCAGGAACTTGAACCCAAAGCTACCCACATTGATTTAAATTAAGCCCTCTGCCATCATGCTTAAAGAGAGAGCTGCATTCCAGAAGTTCTTAACATATCAAAAGCTAATAGCTCTAGAGCAGGTAGGTGGCACAGAGGATAGAGAGCTAGGCCAAGAGTTGGGATGGCTTGGGTTCAAATCTGACCCTAGACACTGCCTAGCTGTATGACTCTGGGCAAGTCACTTAACTCTAATGTCCTTGCCTTCTTGTCTTAGAAATGGTACTAAAATAGAAGGTAAAGATTTACAAAAAAGGTACACGGTTCCCCTTTCCAGTTTTAAGGACTACTGTATCCCCAAGACATCTAAAACTCTTAAGGACATTGTCTGGGGATAGAACACCAGATTTGGAGCTTCCCAAATTCTCCAATTAATGGATGACATAAATTATATTCTGGATTTTCAGGTGAGACTTGGCCAAGGGCCCATGGCCTCCCCTGACAGCCCCTCACCTCACCCACATGCAAAGGTCACAGCCTCCAGAAGGGTCCTAAATATTAACCCTTACACTTCTGTCTGGAGAGCTTTTCTGTTCAGGCCAGCAGGGCCCCCAGGACTTTGTGGTCTATGGGAAGTTTTTTTCCAGAGTTTAACTGGAAGGTGAAATGGGTAAGTTATAGGCCTGCGAAGTTCGCTGTGGCGGCAGTGTGCTTGTTTTATGGGCCCCGCGGCCAGCATGCACTACTCCATCCTTTTGCCCACTGGCCTTTCAGGACCGTAGCCAGACTCTGGTCTTTTACAAGTCCCCCTCCCTGTTCTGGTCTCTAGGAGCATGACCCAGGCTGGGGGAAAAAGGTGCAGAACTTCCCAGATCTATCAGGGGAGCATCACCGTGAAAAGAAAGGCAGAAAAGACAGACAACAAAGGAGCCCTCCAGGGCCCACCTTTATTTCTTCTCCCTAAGAATGCTGTATGAAAGTCCTTTTGACAGACTCTGATGAAAAGAGCTCCTTTTGGAATGTGGTTTGCTCTTTATTTTCTCACCTGGATAATATTTTCCTGCATATCTAGGATGATTAAATTTGCTTCGGTAGCCAAGTTGCCGTTAATCAAGGCTTCTTGATCTAATTCGGCCTTTGTTCTAAGGAACAAAAAGAGGTCAGATTAGAGAGCACATCCAGTCTGGCAGGGCAGTAGTCTAAAGATGACAATCTGTCCACTCACATCCGAGCAAAGCCTCCGAAACCTGGACTTTCCGGGCAATCTTAGGAAAGTAAGCAGGGTGCCCACAGGGCCCTTTCTGGGATTAAGACCCGATGGGGAAGACGTGGGATTGGTTTTTTTGTTTTTTGTTTTGGTTTGTTTTTTTTTTTTCCTGGTCATTAATTTAACTGGTGTCTGATTCCCTAGTGAAAACCCCGAAGTCATTATTATAATTATAAGTCAAGTAAAACAGAGCCACCGGTCTTTAAACAGGAAGAGACCTGTGTGGAATGAGAGTGCCTGGGCCAGCCAATCCGAGGGCTCCGAGCATCCCTCAGGGACACGTTAGAGTTTCGAGTATGGACAGCAATCTCCAGATCTGGGCCAGGTGGAGCCCATGCCACAGGCCAGAGAGAGTCAGGCTGGGTGTGAGCTGACTTTGGCAAACAATGATGCCACTGAGTGAGGAGGCTGAGATTCCTTCTGAATTGGGTCAAGGGAAAGCGAGTCCATTAACTTTCAAAAGACAACTCCAAGTTGGCTCGGCCAAGGCCTGGCTCTTTGTTTCCCCGCTGACTTTCCTCTAACACCTTTTTGTTGGCGGACAAGCCTGGAGCCCAGGGAAGGTGGGACTCCAACATCCGTGGCCTTCCGGCTGCTTGGCGCTGGGAAACGTCCAGGGCCTCCGAGTACTTCAAGTATTTTTGTGTGCATTGACGCTGATCTATGGAAAAGCCAGGATGGATGGGCCAAGCATTCCCACCCTACAGCATGAGCAATCTGGAAACTGATGTGCCCAGGGATTAGCCCAAGAACTTTACTGAGTTTTAGAGAGAAAAGAAAAAGTCCAGCTCTCTTGATTAGGACTCCTCTACATTCTTGAGGTTCACCATTTCCAGCAGTAGAATGGGAGTGGGGAATGGATGGGAGGAGAGGAAGGATTTCAGTTATTTTATTGTATTTTTTTAAACCTTTGCCTTCCCCATTAGAATCAATATTGTGTATTGGTTCCACGGCAGAAGAGAGGTAAGGGTTAGGCAATGGGGGTCAAGTGACTTGCCCAGGGTCACACAGCTGGGAAGTGTCTGAGGCCAGATTTGAACCTAGGCCTTCCCATCTCTGGGCCTGGCTCTCAATTCATTGAGCCATTCAGCTGCCCCCGGATTTCAGTTATTTTCAACAGAACAAATCTCTGAATTATTTTGCATTAAAAACCCAACTCCCCAACCCTTGTCCTTCTGCTCTCTCCTATCCTGGTCTTTACCATATTGGTTAAAACCTGTCCATAATCCAGTTCTTGCTTCTCAACTTAAGCTCTCTTTGTAGATTAATAAATATAATATATATAATAAATATAATATATTAATTAATATTAAATTAATAAAATAATAATAATAAAAATAATTAATAAATATAATATATATAATAAATATAATAAATAAAAATCAAATTAGTAGTAGTAGTAACACCAATCAAATCTTGTTTATTTACTATCCTGTAAAGAGTACGAATATTGCCATCCTCATTTTATAGATAAGACAGCTGAGGCCTAAAGAAACTACAGTAGTAGAGAGGAAAGACCCAGGAGCCAGAGAACCTTAGTTTGAATCTTGATCCTTCTACTAATTGCCTATTATATGGTCCAGACAAGTCACTTCCTTTCCCCGGGCCTCAGTTTCCTTATCTAGGAAAATAAGGTAGTTCCATGACCTTGGAGGTCCCTCGTAGCTCTGAACCTGTGATCTTATATAATCTGGACTCAAATTCCAGCTCTACAACTTACAATCAGGGTGGGAAAATCACTTAACCTACATGTGCCTTGGTTTTCTCATCCGGAAAATGAGGGAGTTTGGACTAGATTATCTCCAAAGAACCTCTAGCACCAAAGTCATGAATTTGCCAATGGCCACACAATTTGTTCAAGTCAATGTCACTGCTTGAGCTCAGGTCCCCTGATCCTCTGGCTTACTCTTACAATGACAGCGTTTTTGAAGGGTTAGTGAAGGCTGAAAGCAGCATTTTATTTATTGAATGATTCATCATTTGAGTATGAAGACATCTGGAAAATGTCCCGGTCTTTTTTTTTAAGAGGTCTCTAGGGTCTCTATTTATGACTTAGATTGCACAGGCCTATAAAAGGAGTACAGCTAAAATATTGGAAAGTGATCTGCAAAGAAAGAGATTGAGGTTCCTTTTCAAAGTGTGATTTTTACTTGAAAGTTCCAGATTATTTTATTTTTACTGTACACACACTAATTTTTTTTTTTGCTAAAGTCTCTTTCTTTATTTTAAAATAACCCTTACCTTCCATCTTAGAATCAATACTATGTATTGGTTCTAAGGCAGACGAGTGGTAAAGGCTAGGCAATAGGGGTTAAGTGACTTGCCCAGGGTCACACAGCTAGAAAGTATCTGAGGTCAAATTTGAACCCAAGACCTCCTGTCTCTAGGCCTGGTACTTAATCTACTGAGCCACTTAGTTGTCCCCTGAAGTCTCTTTCTATAAAATGCCACAGTCCTCTGCAAAAGAGAATTGATAGCCATTACTTCAGGGCAACACACCAAATGTGGTAGTGACCAGTGGTATCAGAGCCCAACTTAGGAAGATTAGGCCATGAAAAAGGTCTTCCAGAGCTATGTACACGGCAAGCCCAAGAAAAGGGTCTTCAAAAACTTGAGCTCAGGCACCAGTGATCTGGAGTAATCTTGTATGCTGCTGATGCAACTATCTAAGGTTTTTCTAGTTCATTTTTATTGTACAATATTTTTTATTTTATTTAATAACATTTATTGTAGAATAAATTTTTTTCTAATTTCACTTATTTTTTTCCTGGCTTAAACTAGAATTCACAGTGCCCTTAAACTCAGTGGTTTGCTAAGAATTTGGAAAAACTTCAGGCAGGGAAAGGGCAGAAAACCTTCTGAAGAGATTAATATTAAGAAAGTCAGAACAATAGCCCAGTTATAAAAAGGGGGCGGAAGGGATATTAATGAAATGGAATTGAATACTCTTTCACCACCACCTTTGATACTAATCTGTTTGCTCAGTCATTCAGTCAGGTCTAACATTTTCTGTCTCCATGGATCATAGCACACCAAATGCTCTTCATGGGGTTTTCTTGGCAAAGATGCCGGAGTGGTTTGCCATTTCCTTTTCCAGTGGGTCAAGGCAAACAGAAGTTAAGTGACTTGTCCAGGGTCACAACACTAGTGAGTGTCTGAGGCCAGATTTGAACTCGGGTCTTCCTGACTCCACTGAGTCGCCTCGCTGCATTGAGCTCATGGATATTTATTTTATTTGGTCCCCAAATGGATTTAGACCAACTTGGCACTGACATGGGGCTGCAAGTGGACAAGGACAATTAACCCTGGTAGGTCACTAAGTCCAGTGAGGTATAAAGGCTCTGCGATTTAATCAGTGCAGGACTCCTTGAGTGAAAACTTCTTCCACCCCTATCGAATGGGGCCCACCTCTGACTTAATGGATAGATCCTGGGGGGTGCCGGAGGCTCAGTGGGCCACAGAGCTAGTAAACGTTAGAGATTTTTAAACCAAATTCTTGCTTCAAACACCGACAGCTGCCCCACTGACTTGATAGAGTCCTGGACTTCACGAGGCAACCCCTTAGCAGCCCGGTCACTGCTAGGTGCTACGCTGGCATTTGTTACTGTCATTCGGCTATGTTAGCTCAACGTGGCCCCAAAGACTTGCCCGTGAGATGTTCTTGGCAAAGATATTGGAGTGGTTGGCCATTTCCGTCTCTGGTGTGTCTCCATTTTATAGAAAAGGAACTGGGGCAAAAAAGGGGGGCAAGAAAGACTTACATGAGTCTAAATTTGAATTCAGATCCACGGCACCCCCTAGTTGCTCCTAGGTTGGCATAGCTTCATTTAAATGTTAGTCACAATAGTGCATTAATCTACCGTCAAGAGAAAGTGTCCCAAAGGGCCAGCGCTCTTTTCCCCACACTGAAGAATGCTCTAGCTGCAGTCTCTGCAGGAGACGTGGGCATTGGAGGAGATGCCCTTTCAGCTGGGGCCCTTTGGGGTACTTTGGTCAGGACCTCATTGAGAGGCAGCATGGTATGGTGGATATGGCACTCGACTTGGAGTTCAAATCCCGCCTGAGATCCTGTGTAGCTATGTGATTCTGAGCAAGTTCATTTAAACCCCTCTGTGCCTCAAGACCCTCAACTGTAAAATGGGGGGTGAGGACTCGGATTCCAAGTTCCCTTCCAGATCTCAATCTATGGTCCGGTCAAACGGAAACGGCACATCCATTAGCAAAAAGAGACTTGCTGCTGTTTCAAACAATAACATTGCTTTCATGTTTGTCTGTCACAGGGCAGACACAGACCTATTAATGGCCCCCCAAATAGGCTTGGTGTGAGGCTGTGTTCTCTCTTGCTCTCTGTGAACTTATCAGGCGCCCTGACCGTGGAGAGGGTTTCTTCTGCACATTATCAGCTCTGCAGGGGCTCTGAAAGGGGCAGGGGTGCGCGCTCGTGGAGGATGCCACGCTTGGGGACGCGCCTCCACAGCGAATGAGGTCTCATTCTCTGGGGCCTCTGAGGGAGACAGCTGTTTGGGTAACCTAAGCACCCTGGGAAAAATGGTTTGGACTTTTGGTAAATGTATCACAAGCTTGCTGAGTGACTTACTTATCTAGCTTTTCGTTAGCCTGTCGCCAATGTGTCTGCTCCTTCCTCCATCTCAGGTTTTCATTGAGTCCTGGAAACCGGTCATTCCCTAGGAGTTAAGAAACGCATGATTGGAATTTGATTAGAGCGAAACTTTCCAAGATAGCTGGGATTTGGGCAACAAGCCTTGCGGAGGCAGCTCAGCCGGGCATTCCGCTGACGACTTCCTACTGCCGCAGGAAGGGTAGCAACAAAAGCCAGCAGGCACCTGACGGAGCTCCCCGGTGACTGGTGACTGCTATGTTCCCTGACCCGTGGGCAAAGCTGTGGGGCAAGATCTCCCTGCCCTGCCTTGGGCTTGGACTCTCAAAGCTCAGATTCTCCAATGCCATTTCTGAGGCTGTTAACCAGAGAACCTTCTAGTGAAATTCTCAGACTGGCTGTGGGGTGGAGAGAAGGCTTTCCACAACTGTGGCAGGAGCCTGAATTCACTGCAACCCGTGGCCCACTGCATCTCCGGGTTACTGATCGGGGTACCAGGGGGACATGTGATGCCACAGTTGGGGAGCAATATGTTTGGGGTCCTGTTGCCTCTCTTGGGTGATCGTTGGGACAGAATCTGGCCTCAGACACTTACTAGCTCCATAACCCTGGATAAGTCACTATCTCCATCTGCCTCAGTTTCACCATCTGTAAAAGTGGTACATCAGTCTCCCTTGGTGTCTTTGCTTTTCAATAATAATTTCTCTTCTAACCAGATTTTCACAACTCTTAACTTCTGCAGGACTTGCATGCTGATTTGGGAAAGAACTTTGTTTTCCTGGAGCAAGGTTGGAGGGAGGAGGGAGCACAATCATTTGGATCTTCTTTATCTGTAAGGGCTAATCCTTGGAAGCACATGAAGGTTTCAGCTAGTGGAGTTCCATGTTACATGGACACAGTAGGAAGAAGGAAAGGCACAGACATTTGTCTAGTGTTTACTACGTGTGGGCACCCCAGGTGATGGCATTGAATCACCTGTTAAATCAGGAGAGCGATAGCACCTACCTCCCAGATCAAATGAGATGTTATCTGTAAAGCACTTTGCAAACCTGAAAGTGCTACACAAATTCTGTTATTACTACTCATTATTAATTGTTAGGCTCTCTCTGAATGACCCCAGGAGCCAATCAGACTAGAGATGTCCCCAGCTGGTAGGGCTACCCTTCTTCTTCCTTATTAAATAGAATTCAAATGAGAATAGTTGTCGCTGAATCCCAGCTGCCCAGCCCTTATTATTTTTCTGCTTTGGAACCAACAGGGTCGCTATGAAGTCAGAAGGTAAGGGCGTTTTTTTTTTTTAAAAAGCATCTGATACATTCAAAGAAAAATAAAGAATGAGACAATTAAAGACTCACCCGCTGGTGTCTTGCATCGGCGCATCATTTCCCCTCTCGCACCTTCTCCTCGCAGTAATGCCTCTTCCAGACGAGCCTTCACATCTCTTGACTTCTGAAGGACCTGGGTACTGACTTTGTCAGAATTTTGTTTTCCCTGAGCAATATTGGGGGGGGGAGAGGAAAATCTTTTGGATGATTTTTAAGCAGAACAATATTAAAGTTTCAGCTCCTGGAGTTATATGAAATGTGGACAGTGTTGACAAGGATGGGAAATTCTAGGACTGAGATTCTTTTAGTCATCATATAAATTTGGAGGAATACAGAGAGTCCTTCATCTCCTTTCCTAGGGCATTGCAATATTAATGAAAGAAAAAAGACATGAATTTGAACCCACAGATGTGCAGAGGGCACAGAAATAGGAGAGAGGCCATCTATTTTGTCCTCCCTCACTGCTTGCTCCCCTCGTCAAAACCAAAACACAAAACCAGACAGAATTTTGGAGAAACTTGAGTTATTCCATTCACCTTGTACTCAAAACACGAGACACAGATGAAAAGGAGATCTAAAATCCTGTTGAGCTGCATGGATGGGAGGTCTGCAATCCACTTCCGAATGAGGCTCTGTTCTGCATTTTTCATGATCCAGAGGAAACAGATCATGAGGTTTCGGGTGGTATCAGGATTCAGCACATTGTATTGCTTGTAGGGCTGGAAATGAATTTTTTTGTTTTGTTATTCATTCATTCATTCATTCATTCATTTATTTTATATTTGAACTCAGGACCCTCCTGTCTCTGGACCTCCACTGAGCCATCTAGATGCCTTCCAAGAACTGGATTCTTTTTGGGAACACAAGGGTGGTTCTTTTGCTCAGGGGCTATGCTTCTTGGTGCTTCCTCGCCTTTCCATTTACACCCTCCCTTGAGAACTGATGGGGCTATTTATTCCCTCTACTCCCCTTGGGTGAAATGTGGTTGCAGACTTTATCCGTTTTTAGAGATGGTCTTTCCTATCAGGTTTGAATGCAGGGGAGAGTGTAGGGCTACATGCTCTGCCCTCAGAAAGGGGTAAAGCTAGTATTCTTTTAAGATCCAAAGGGGAAAATTAGGTTGATGGCAGGCCACAGATATATTAACTTCTTTTAATTTTATTTCACAACCTTTTTAGTCATCTATTCTCATTATACTGGCAGATGTGACTCAACTGGCAATAGAATTGAATCTGTAGTGTGGTAAAGAATTCAGTTGCACTGGCTGAATGTTTGATTGCTGCCTGTGTGGCTCAAAGAACATGTTTTTTGGGGCAGAGAAAACTTCATGGTACCAATTTTATAGCACAGAGAACTGACTTTGGTTACTTAATAATCAATAACACCACATGAGGTTGTACTCTTCTCAAAATGGTATCTTGGTGACATCTTAGGGGGAGGTGTAAAGATGAAATAGGAATACTCTCCCTTTTTTCTTTATTTAAACCCTTACCTTCCATCTTGGAATTAATATTCCAAGGGAGAAGAGCGGCAAGGGCTGGGCCAAGGGGGTTAAGTGACTTGCCCAAGGTCACACAGCTAGGAAGTGTCTGAGGTCACATTTGAACCCAGGACCTCCCTGTCTCTGGGCCTGGCTCTCAATCCACTGAGCCACCCAACTGCCCCCCCCCCCAAATACTATCTATAATCACATTGGAAATGATGGTTTGGAAGTTATGATGGAATATAAATGTAAGAAATTTCTATCAATACTTTTCTTTATATTTCAAAAATACATTTTATATATGCCTGTCTTTATATAATAGTTGATGGACTGATCCTCCTTTGTTAAAAAAACAACAACAACAACCCTTACCTGCTGTCTTAGAATCAATACAGATCCTAGTTGAGTTCTACTGGTTCTAATAATTGGTTCTAAGACAGAAGAGTAATAAGGGCCAGAAAATGGGGGTTAAGTGACTTGCCCAGGGTCACAAGTTTAGGAAATGTCTGAGGTCAGATTTTAACCCAAGACTTCCAGACTCTAGGCCTGCCTCTCAATTCACTGAGCCACCTAGCTGCCCCATCTTTCCCCCTTATTTATTTATTTGTTTGTTTGTTTATTTATTTATTTGTTTGTTTATTTATTCATTCATTTAATAAAATTCCTTACCTTCTACCTTAGAATCAATACTTTGTATTGATGATTCTAAGGCAGAAGAGTGGTAGGGGCTAGGCAAATGGCAGATAAGTGATTTGCTCAGGGTCACACAGTGAAGAAGTGTCTGAGGCCAGAGTTGAACCCAGGACCTCCTGTCTCTAGGGCTAGCTTTCAGGTTACTGAGCTACCCAGCTGCAAATAAACCCCTGTAGTTTTGATTAGTCAGAACAAAAGATGTTAGAATTCTCTCTGATCCTACAGTAGTGAAGGTCTGAGTCCTCTGGGTATTTTCCACAGGCTGATCTTTGACTGCAGGGACCAGGCAGAAGGCACAATATACAGCACTTGGAAGTTTTCTTACTACTAAGGAATTTTTCGATTGTGAGCTACTTGTTTTATCCTTTGCTGTTTCTGTTAACCTTGTTAGCTTCAGATTCTCTGGCCTTACCATCTGCCTGGTCCAGAGTGTCCGATTTGCCCCCGTGGTCTCGACTCCCATTATTAATTATTCCCTGTAGATGGAGCAATAGACTTGAATTCTTCATTGCTTACATGAAGGGACTATCATACTATCAGTGTGGGACAATTCCTGGAACAGAAATTTCCCTCTAGCATCATGGATCATAATTTGTCTATAATTTAATTAGTTGAAAGAATAGGGGTTAAATGATTGTCTAAGGCCAAAGACCTAATAAGTATCAGATGTAGGATAGACTCATCTTCTCAATTCCAAGATTAAAATTCTATCAACTCTATACTCCGTCTTTTTTACCAATATGAGGGAATACTAGATATACTATAAAAGAAAATTTATGAATATACAAGAAGAGCAAGATAGTGACATTCATGAGAATATTTACCAAAGTTACCCCAGACATCTTCAAGGGGTTAAACTGATTCCCTGCGATGGCTAGGGCTACACTCTGATTAATTGGGCTTCCACCTTCTTGTTCTTCATCTGAGCTATTTGGACGACCTTTTCCGCCACGAACATCTGAAACTGCATTTCAAAATATCATCAGTTAACTATTAATAAACTAAAGCAAATATTTGCCCAAGTCTGTTGCACAAAATCTATTTTCATAAGAAACAAATGACAAATGTTTGATTTTAATGCCCATGTATCGGTAGAGTCTATGAAATATTTTTAGTTAGAACATGTGACATTGCATCAATTGCTAGTCATCCACAAGAAGAGGTAATCAAACTAAAAAAGGAGATTAAAAACAATCCAAGTGAGATTAGGATAAGAGATATATGGAAATGTGAAAACTGACCTTCATGAAAGTTTTAAAAACATCCTCCAAAGCTAACATAGTTTGCTCAGCCATGCCTTAGCCATGATGAAAGTCTTCAAAATAGTAGATCAAGGGGATTAAGACATTCAGGTACACATTTATCAGATTTATGAAGAGTTTCCTTCCCTCCCTCCCTCCCTCCCTCCCTCCCTCCCTCCCTCCCTCCCTCCCTCCCTCCCTCCCTCCCTCCCTCCCTTCCTTCCTTCCTTCCTTCCTTCCTTCCTTCCTTCCTTCCTTCCTTCCTTCCTTCCTTCCTTCCTTCCTTCCTTCCTTCCTTCCTTCCTTCCTTCCCCTTCTGATAGCAGGTTGCGAGCTAAGCCTGGAGACAAGAGGTCAGATTTCAGATCTAGCCTCAGATATTTCCTAGCTGTGTGATCCTGGACAAGTCACTTAATCCCTATTGCCTACTTCTTGTTGCATTTCTGCCTTAGAACCAATACATAGTATTGATTCTAAGATGGAAGATAAAAGTTAAAAAAAAAAGAATAAAAAATGAGCCCAGGACCTCTCTTGTAGCTTGCTGTCTATCCACTGAGCCACCTAGCTGCCCCTTCAAAATTTTCAAAAGCTCTGAAACAATCTTCAGTTTTTTGTAGACACCAAAATCTATGTACATACAGAAAGGGGGCTACCATTTTAGAAGTCAGTCTTTGTTTAAAATACGATTAACATTATTTTTTCTAAGTATGTACACACAGCATGTCATTTATATAAGCAGTTTTAAAATAGAGATATGGGAAAATAAATCTTCACAAGTGATTGACTCACAGAAAAATCAGGTTTTCATAGAATTGTCAAAACTTTATCCATTTCAGCCTTCAATTTTTCACAAAAATAAGATGAAAAATATTTTTTGCCTGCTAACATGAAAATGGAACATTATTATAAAGAATCACAAACCATTTTGGGAAAGTTTTCAAGATTATCTATTTTTCAAAAAAACCAATCAAGACTAATAAAGAAATATAGCCTGAAGAAGATCTTCAATTATGAAAGATAGGGTAGTATGATTAGAGGTAGCCATCCTTAAGTTGAAGGTCATAGGATTATAGACTTAGAGCTAATAGGCACTTTAGAAGCCCTCTGATCCAACTCTGGGGGCAGCAAGGTGATGCAGTAGGCAGAGTACTGGGTCTGGATTCAGGAAGACCTGAGTTCAAATGTAGCCTCAGACACAAGCTGTAAGACTCTGGGTAAGTCACTAAACCCTGTTTGCCTCAGGTTCTTCATCAATCAAACGAGTTGAGAAGGAACCACCCCAATATTTTTGCCAAGGAAGTGTCAAATAGGGACATAAAGAGTCAGACACCACTGAAAAAAACAAAAGAACAGATCAATGTTTAGGGTCATATTTTTTCCTCCCTCAGGAATTTTTATTGGTATTGAAGAGCAATTATTTAGAAATGACTGTTATTTCCCTGGGAATGTCTGCCTTTCATTTTATATTTTGTATGAGCTTCAAGCTGAGCCAACCCATTTTTAAAGCCTAAAAAGAAGGAAGTTGAGATTCCAAAGCAATTAAGTTAAACATAACTGCACAGAGGGGAGAGAAGAGAAGAACTTGTAATGTTGACTTTAAGGCTTTCTGTATTTTTTTCTCCTATTTGCATGCAACCAGTACAGGGAACTCTTGGTGTGGGAATTTCCTCTTTCAATACAAAGAAGAATTTACCTATGTCTTAGTAGGTAAGTCCCAGTGAGTGGTTTGAGATTCAGCAAATCTAAATGATTTAGTGTAGAATCATAGGTCTAGAGTTGAAAGGGGCCTTTGAGGCCATCTAGTCAGATAGATAGTCTCGTTTTTTAAGATGAGGAAACTGAGGCCTGGGAGAAGAGTGACTTGGCCAGAATCATACAAATAGCATAAGAAATAGATTTGAACTCTTCCTTCCTGGACAGCTAGTACAACTAGGTGACATAGTGGATAGAGTGATAGGTCTGAAGTCCGGAAGGTTCATCTTCCCGAGGTCAATTCTGGCTTCAGACGTTTATTGGCTGTGTGCTCATGGACATCTGACAAATGAGCTAGAGAAGGAAATGGCAAACCACTTTAATGTCTTTATTTTTAAATCCTTACCTTCCACCTCAGAATCCATACTGTGTATTTGTTCCAAGGAAGAAGAGTGCTAAGAGCTAGGCAATGGGGGTTAAGTGACTTGTCCAGGGTCACACAGCTAGGAAGAATGTGAGGCCAGATTTGAATATGGGATCTTCTGTCTTTGGACCTGGCTCTCAATTTGTTGAGTCATCTAGCTGCCCCCAACTCCAGTTTATTTGCCAAGAAAAACCCCAAATGGGTTCAGGAAGAATTGGACATGACTGAAAAACAACTGAACAACAAAAAACTTCCTGACTACAAACCTGGGAATTGTATACTGCTCACTTATAGACAAGCGATTATGCTTTTTCATTTTGACAGCTATATTATGACCATAACGTTTAATTTATGTTTGGAGGAGCACTTAGGTTTCCTTGCTTGACACATTTGATTTAAAAGGTTCAAAGACTACATCTTGAAAGAAAGAATTCTTTCCCCTTGTGACTTACCAGAGGAAACAATTAAAGAATTATCCATAAAACTTGGGATTAATGGGTTCTGAGGAAATGTATTTCACTTTTGAAACAACTGAGTCACAGTCAAAGAATCTGGAGAGCTTCCTGAATGAAATCGGTGAACAAATGTACCTATAATTCATCCGGGGCTTCTAGAAATGGCCAACATGTCATCAGACACTGTAATTTTTAAACATAACACTCTTCTCAACTTGATTGTCAAAAGGTGGCTCAGAGACTAGAGAGCCAGACCTGGAGATAGGAGGTCCTGGGTTTAAATTTGACCTCATATGCTTCCTAGCTGTGTGACCCTGGGCAAGTCACTTAACCCCCCTTGTCAAGCCCTTACCTCTCTTCAGCCTTGGAGCCATTATTTAGCATTGATTATAGGACAGAAGGTAAGAGTTAAGAAAAAAAAAAGAGAGAAAGAAAGAGAAAGGCAGGCACGATCAGGGCATAGATTCATTGCTCATTCTGTAGCTCACTGGTCCTCCACAGTGTCAAGCATATTTTCGTACCTTCCCGTGCCCCCATGGTCTGACAGAACCTCTCAGTCTTTAGGGTCACATTTTTTTCCTTAGAAATTTATTGGTATTGAGGAGTGATTATTTAGAAGTGATAGAATTATTTCCTTGGGAATGCATGACTTTCATTTTACACTTTGTATGACTTTCAAGCTAATGCTGAGCTGGGTCATTTTTAAGGCCTAATAAAAAGGAAGTTAAAATTCTGGAGCAATTACTGTATATGGGGACAGAGGGGAGGACAACCTGGATGTAGTCTCTGTAATGCTGGCGCCAAGGAATTTTGTATTTTTTCTTCTATCTTCGTGCAAACAGACACTCTCTAGCATCCCAGGGGCCTCCCACTAGCCAATGGTACACCATGATAATCTGTACAGTTTGTCTTTGGGGAGAAGGGAAGATGAAGAATCACCTGGAGTAACTGGAACCATTCACCTTTCCAAACAGGAAAACGATTGCTGCTTTGTTCTAGTGCACTTCCTCTTTAGCTAGTCTTTGTCAAGGTCTTGCACTCAAATCCTAACACAGGCAGTTATGGGTTATGTGACCACGGGCAAAGAAAGGACTTAATCTCTCTGGGACTCAGTTTCTTTACTGAGAATTGTGTTAATACCAACCTCACAGGGTTGTTGGAAAGAGATGAAGGAGATAATGTATGAAAGGTGCTTCACTAGCCTTAAAGAGTCATCTAAATGAGCACATTATCACATACTTTTTTCCCTGACTTAAACTGTGCATGAATCTAACGGAGAAGTAGTCTTTTGCTTCCAAATCTCCCACTGAAAGGAGATAAGCATGTCCAAAGTATATTTAGACACATTTTTTTCCAATCGTTTTAGTCTTGTTTGACTTCTCGTGACCCTACTTAGGGTTTTCTTGGCAAAGATAGTGGAGTCATTTGCCATTTCTTTCTTTGGCTCCCTTTACAGATGAGGAAACGGAGGCAAACAGAGTGAAGGGACTTGCCCAGGGTCTAAAGGGTTTGAGGTCAAATATGAATTCAGGCTTTCCTAACTCCAGGTGTAGAGCTCTACCCTCTGTGCCATCTAGCTGCTCATTTAGACACATAGGATCATAGAATTTTAGAGATGGAAGGAAGGGACTTTAGACATCATCTGGTTTAGAGGGAAGAAAACTGCCTTCTGAAAATCACTTGTAACCTGTGGCCTGTCTTGGGACTATCTTTTAAAAAAATTTATTTATTTAAAACTATTTTTCCATGGTTACATGATTCATATTTTCTCTCTCCCCACTCCCTCCCCATTTCCAGAGCTGACAAGCAATTCCACTGGTTTATACATGTGTTATCACTTAATACCTATGTCCATAGTATTCATTTTTGTAATAGAGTAGTCTTTTACAACCCAAACCCCACATCCTAGACCCATATAAACAAGCGATAAATCATGTTTTCCTTCTGCGTTTCTACTCCCAGTCCTTTCTCTTGATGTGATAGCATTCTTTCTCAGAAGTCCTGGGACTATCTTTGCACACATCCAAATAAACCCAATTGGGAAAGCAACTTACATTTATTTTTATTTTTATTTTTTTTAAAAACCCTTACCTTCCACCTTGGAGTCAATACTGTGTATTGGCTCCAAGGCAGAAGAGTGGTAAGGGCTAGGCAACGGGGGTCAAGTGACTTGCCCAGGGTCACACAGCTGGGAAGTGGCTGAGGCCAGATTTGAACCTAGGACCTCCTGTCTCTAGGACTGGTCCTTAATCCACTGAGCTACCCAGCTGCCCCCGCAACTTACATTTATTACCATTAGTGGTTCCCCAATGCCTATTGGACAGAATAGAAAATCTTTAGTCTGGCATTGATGGCTTTCACATTCTGACCACAATCTATCTTTCCAATGTCATTTTCCTCATAGCATCTCCTGCTCTAAAAAGATGACTAACTATTCCCCCATCTTGTGTTGGTGCATTTTTCATTCATTCATTCATTTTTTATTTCATTCATTCATGCACAGAACCTCACCCAAAAGAGTAAGTAAGGCTTTTAACAAATGTCTGTTGAATTGGATTGGATGTTGCACATCGTCTCTTTGCTGTAGGAGAGGTGGTATACTGTGGTGGATAGAGAGCTGACCTTGGGACGAGGAAAAGCTGGATTCTAATATTGCCTTAGACTATATGAGCATTGTGACCTTGGGCAAATGACTCTCAGAGCTCTAGGCTCTTGGCATCAAACTCAAATAGAAACAGGACCACTAATCTGTATGTACAATTAGATTCCCTCCTGGCTGCATATTGACTTAGTTTTAAACTATAATTTTATCTGTTCCTTTCCATTTTTTACTTATTAAATTAAATACTTCCCAATACTTACATTTTTTACAAACCTCACCTTCCATCTTAGAATCAATACTATGCATTGGTTCAAAGGCAGAAGAATGGTAAAGGTGAAGCAATGGGGGTTAAGTGACTTGGCCAGGGTCACAAAGTTAGGAAATGTCTGAGGCCATATTTGGACCCAAGACCATATCTAGGCCTGGTTCTCAATACACTGAACTACCCTGCTGCCCCTCATTTTGTTACATTTTTAACTTAATTTATTAAATATTTACCAATTACATTTAAAAATGTATTTCAGTTTCACATAGAAGTAATTTTTAGTAACTGTTCTCTCTCTCTCTCTCTCTCTCTCTCTCTCTCTCTCTCTCTCTCTCTCTCTCTCTCTCTCTCTCTCTCCCCCCCCCCCAAACTCCTCCCCTCGCCAGTAAGTAGTCAGACATAGGTTATACCCTTCATGTAATACACATTTCCATATTGTTCAGGTCATGATAGAAGACACATATCACACATAAAATAAAAAGTCTCATGAAACAAAGTACAGGAATGTATATTTGATCTGTGCTCAGACTCCAATAGTTCTTTCTTTGGCTGTGGATAGAGTTTTCTTCATAAGTCCATTGTGGTTATTTTGGAGATTTGCTTTGCTGACCGTTTATGTTTTAATCTGGTTCTGGCAGGTAGAGAGTATTAGGCCATACACACGGGGCCCTTGGGCTCCTTGTTGGACATCTCTACTCTAGGCAACATTTGGTAGAGAAGGTACATACTTTTATGGTTAAATGGTTTCATCATCTGGGAATTCCTATTATTGATAACACAGCTCTAGCTCCTATCTCCCCTCTAACAGTAAGGGTACTCCTTGGAATGATTTTTGGCATTTTAATGAAATAATGTCCTTTACTTCCTGTCCATTCATCTGAAGGAGGAGGAAGTGGAGACCTAGACACATAAAGTACTTTGCCCTCCACCACACAATTAGGAAGTGGAAGGGTTGGGATCAGAAACCGGATTGCATAACTCTTAGTTCAGTGTGTTTTCTGGGACTCGGCTCTATCTTTATTTAGATTGGCCCTTGCTGTTCTGCTCACACGAAAGGAGAAATTTTCTCACGATCATAGATGAGGTCATTAATCTCAAGATGGAATAAAACTCAAGCATCATTTAGTCCAACCTTCTCCTGTTTACAGATGAAGAAACTGAGACCCCAAAAGATTAAGTGACTTGGCCAGAAGCTTCTAGGTATTTAGCAGCAGAACAAGGATTTAAATACAGGTCCTTTGTCTTCAGAAGTAGCATTCTCTCCACTGTATCTTGATGGTGGAATTTGTGAATCTGTGTCCCAAATAGAATTTCTTTGTTTTTCATGGAAAATAAGCCCAACCAAAAGTAGGCTCCTGCATTTAAGCACTCATGAAGCAAAGTTTAGAAGCTCTTATTTGTGGCCTGAAGAATAATATTTCAGGCAAATGAAGTCAGCATTTGAATTAATTATAATGATCTCATCTACACCACAAGTTGACGTAAAACCATTTAGAGTGAGGGCCCTTGATGGCCAAATAAGGAAAGAGAAGACATCTTTACCTGTAAAGTCATAGAGCTGTGGCAAAGCATCCATGATGATGCCTATCAGAGGCAGATAAAGGGCAGCCACTTTGACCTTGACCTCTGGTTTCGAGCAGCGGGGATCCAGGTCATGAGAACTCAGCAGGCCATGGATGGCACTGATGGCTTTCCTCTGTACCTTACTGATTCTGTTGGCAAGAGAGATGCACAAAGTCAGTGGGAGGGATGCCCAAAATATAAAAGCATGGAAGAAAGCAAACAAAGGAATAGTTGCAATAGCAAAAATAATCAGGATTTTAAAAAAATAAATTTTAAATTAGACCACAGATATCAAGTAGAATTGTAGAATGGATAGTCCTAAACTTAGAGGCAGGAAGAATTGGGTTCAAACTCTATCTCAGACACTATTAAATGAACGAATCATTTACTATCTCCAAGCAAGTCAAAATGTACTGAATTTGGAGTCAATCCACCTGGGTTCAAATCCTGCATCAGACACTTATTAGTTATATGACCTTGGACAAATCATTTAATGGCTCTGGGCAAATTACAATTTACTAGACTTGAAGGCTGAATAACCCAAGTTTGAATCCTTCCTCAGGCAACTTGTTACATATGAGACATTGGGCAAATCAGGTCATATTTCCTTATTTGTAAAATAGTAAAATCCTTTACCAGGTTGTTGTAAGGAAATCAAATTGGAAAATGTATATAAAACATTCTGCAGATTTTAAGAAGGAAGCTATAGTATTTATAGGCCAAATTTTCAAAAGGGACAGGTAGATGCTGAATAAATTGATTGGTTGATGGATTATTCTATGGTACCAAGATAGTAACTGAAACCTAAATATCAAAAGCTTATGTACTGTCTAGCCTTTTAGTGGCTGTTCTGATGGCTGAGTAATATTTCAAAAAGGAAAAAGATGCTAGACTACATGGCCCAAAATGTCTGAAAATTTCTTCATACTTCAACTGTACCCCAGTTTAGTGGGCATGGAAAGCAGCGCCCCATGCAGAAAAGGGAGATATAGGGGAGGGCATGGGAAATTTAAATTAGCATTTTAAGAGTGGAGGTGATTCTCAAGAACCCCTTCAGTATGATAGGTAGATCATTAATTGTATTATGGGGGGAAGGGAGAAGAAGAAAAAAGGGAAGAGAGAAAAGAAAAGAATAGAATAAACAAAAAGAAAAAATAAAGAAAAAGCTGAATACATAATGAAGCAATCCAAAAAATTGCTAATATTTTATCTTATGACATGGCAACAGTATTTCCAATGACTTCCAAGGAGGCTTTATAATACAAATCCAGCAATCAAGGATTATTGCTTTACCAAGGAGTGACACTTTCAATTAGTTCCTCTCCAGAGGATAACAAAGGTACTGTATGTGTTTATTTGCAGGATGTAAGCACCTTATTATACATTATAACAAAGCGACCTCTCATGTTGCCCTGCCATATTTTAGGTCATATAAATGGTAACAATTTTACAAGGGTGAGTAACCTTCTGAAATGGAAACAGATGTCTGGGCTCCTCTCCACAGATACCACCCTATCATAGGCGAAAAGGAAATTGCCATTAGTGTAAACATTAAAGGAAATCTCATCTACAGAGGTGATGCCATAAAGAAATTTAGGCAATGGCTGAGCTACCTCAAAAGGGCAAGAATTGCAAATGGAACTTCTCTTTGCCAAATGTTTCTGATGCCTTTTGTCATCAATTATGGAGATCTGGGCTGCTAGGGCAAGTTGAGTTACATATACCAAGCAAGAATTCTTCCACTGGGTCTGTAAATTTGTTTAAAAATATTTTGGTAACTGCATTTCAATGTTAGTTTCTCTGTAATCCTGTATATTTCTTTTTTGGCATTAAGAAACCTTGGCACAACTATCATTCTGAGATGGGATCCATACGTTTTACTGTTTAAGGCTCCTTGCTCCTAACATGGTTAAGAACCCCTGATAATAGGTCATGATTTCTGCTGGGATAACAGGAAAGTGTTGTTTGGCTGGGGCTGAGAAAGGAATGGTCCTGGGGCTCTAGACAGCTCTTTGAGACTAAAATGGCTGAGAAGGTGGTAGGGAGAGCAGTGAAATTACCAGTGCAGTCCCTCGTTCTGTAACATACATCAGAGTAATGCAGCATATTGATCTTGAGTTCCAGTCCTCTTCTGACACATCCTGGCTGTGTGACCTGAGGCAAATTGCCTGACTTCTCAGTGCTCTAGAGCAGAGTGTCACACACAGCTCACTCTACTGTCAAGTGAGGGCCTGACTCGATTCAAATGTCATTGGGAAAATTTAATGAAATGAAAATGCAACAAAACACAGCGAATGTTAATGTGATTGTCTAAGTCGACTAGAGTCCTGCAAGGATCCTCCAGCCTGGTTGAGAGCCTCCTTTCTGAGTCTGAGCTGGACACCAGTGCTCTGCGGAAACCTTCCAGATGATCAATGATATACACGGTGCTCATTGATGCTGGTCAGGGCGATGTCTTTTCCTGTGAGTTGCCTTGGAGGCTGAAATCAGCGGTCCTGTCCCGATCCCTATTCATAGTAGGGCAGGGGCAGTTTCTCTGATTTTTAAAACGTCCCATGTCTCTGGGTCTGGCTTTCAATCAACCCAGCTTCTCCCTCTTCCCTTATATTTTAAATAATAATAAAATGGGTTTTCTAACAACAGATTTTGTTCAAAGGAGCTGTATTTCCACGGGCCATAGGATTTCCACTAACTAAAAGGATGCCTCTGAATGGCGTACTTCAGCAACAGAAACTGCCATTGATGGCGGACTCTCGGGAAGCCTTGGACCGAGTTCTGGGGCACTGATCTGGTCCCTGTGGTGGTGGGCCACCCGCTCTCTTCCCTCCAGAAGAGGATGAATACTGACAGCTTCCCGGCTCTCTTGGACTGGCTCCTGCCTATTCGCACAAAGGCCCGCAAGCTCATCTGCTGAGTTGAGCCTAGGCTGACTTTCTAGGCTCCCCTGCGCCACAGGGCGGGGGCCTCGTCATCTCTAGCTGCTGCTGGCCTGAATGCCATCTTGCCAAGGCCTTCCTTAGGTTCCTCTGCATTGTGGTGGGGAGAAGAACACTCTAGTGCCTCTTTCCTGACATGAGTCACTGGAGTAAGCTTCATTTCAAATGCAAACTGGCAGCATCCCTGAAGTTGTGCTTCATCGTTCTTTTATGCAAAGCGAAGCAAATGGCAAAGTCCATCCGTCTTTGGACCCCGGGAGCCAAGGACACACGGGTAGATTAGAAAGACTCTTTGTCTTCTTCCTTGAAACACAACGCAGTAGTCCCGAAGCTGGTGGTTGGTGAGCTGTGTTCCCAGCATGAGTAATGTGTTTTCTGTATACTTTAAGCACCTGTCTGTCAGTTTTACTCAGAAGCCCATTTCCCCATAACATTTTACTTCTCATGTGTCAGATGATACTTCTCTCTGCCTAGACTTGTAAAAAGTGTAAAGAAATAAAGCCTTTTCTTGCCTTGTATTCTTAAAAAAAAAACAACCAAAAAACCTTTACCTTCTATCTTAGAATCAGTATTGTGCATTGATTCTAAGGCAGAAGAGTGGTAATGGCTAAATCATGGAGGTGAAGTGACTTGTCCAGGGTCACACAGCTAGGTTCAAAATCATTTGAACCCAGAACCCATGTCTCTGGGTCTGGCTTTCAATCAACCCACCTTCTCCCTCTTCCCTTATATTTTAAATAATAATAAAATGGGTTTTCTAACAACAGATTTTGTTCAAAGGAGCTGTATTTCCACGGGCTTTGTTACTCAAGAGTGTCACTATAAAAGTATGGTAAGCAGAGGCAGCTAAGTAGCACTGAGGATAAAGTTCCAGGCCTGGAGTGAGGAAGGCCTGAATTCATATCTGACCTCAGACACTTACTACTGTGTAAGCCTGGGCCAGTCATTTAACCTGGGTTTGCCTTAATCCAGTGGAAAAGGGAATGGCAAACCACTGTAGTATCTTTGTCAAGAAAACCCCAATGGGGGCAGCTGGGTAGCTCAGTGGATTGAGAGTCAGGCCTAGAGATAGGAGGTCCTGGGTTCAAATGTGGCCTCAGACACTTGCTAGCTGTGTGACCCTGGGCAAGTCACTTAACCTCCATTGCCTAGCCCTTACTGCTCTTCTGCCTTGGAACCAATACCCAGTATTGATTACAAGACGGAAGGTAAGGGTTTAAAAAAAAGAAAGAAAACCCCAAGGATAGTATTGGGGTGCTATGGTCATGATGTCGTGAAGAGTCAGAAATGACTGAAGAACAAGAAGAAGCGTGGTAAGTATGCTGTAGGCACTCACTGAATCCTCCTAAGTGTAAATGGCAACTGAAAAAGACCATTTTGGGGTGTTGGTTATGGCACCCACACATTCTGATCCTAGCAATATTGCCTCAACATGGAAGCAGCTGCTCAAGGAAATTAACTGAGTTAAAATGGAATGGCATCGTGGACAGAGAGCTGGTTATCCTGAAAGACTAAGGTGCAAATACTGCCTAGAACTTGGGGACCCTGAGAAAATCATTTTACCTGGAAATTCTCTAGGTCTATATTTTGCAAATCATGTGCTGGCCTACATAAAGGGGAGTTTTCTCACTGAGAGCTCCCTACATTGACTAAATCAATTTTGTTCATTTGTTTCGGGCAGGTTCAACTCTTCATGACCCCATTTAGCATTTTCCTGGCAAAGATAAGGGAATGGTTTGCTATTTGCTTCTCCAGATCATCTGACAGGTGAGGAAACTGAGGCAAACAGATGAAGTGACTCACCCATGGTCACACAGCTAAGAAGTGTCTGAGGCTAGATTTGAACTTATCAAGATGAGTCTTCCTGACTCTAGGTCCAGCACTCTATCCAGTGAGCCACTGAGCTTCCCCTAATAAGAATAGAAGTTTGCTTAAAAAATAAAATAAAATCCTGGGACAGAGAATTCAGTCCTATGGATGAGACACTAGGCAATTCCCTCTACCCTGCAGACACACATTTAATCCAGGTGTCTCTTTTTTCTTTCTTTGGGAAAAAAAAAATTAGACATGTACCCTTCTCCTTCGGCGTCAAGAGCAGCAGCTAATTCAGTGAAGAGAAGTCCTGTGAGGAAGTGTTGCTGGCGGTAGTCAGGAGTCAGGTCAAACATACTGGCGATCTTTTGGTCCTGGAAACTGGAACAAGAGCTGGAGTTCTAAAGAAATACAGGAGATATTTTGGTGAATGGCGAGAGAAAAGACAGCCAGAAAGGACGATACCTCTTGGAAAGAAAGAATGAAAAGCAAAAGCTTAGGTGGCTTAGTGGATTGAGAACCTGGCCTAGAGACAGGAGGTCCTGGATTCAAATGTGACCTCAGATACTTCCTAGCTGTGTGACTCTCATCCTTCTTCTGTCTAGGAACCAATGCATACTATTGTTTTAAAGGCATATGTTAAGAGTTTAAAAGAAAAAATAAAAATTAAAAAAATTAAATTTTAAAAAGCACACCTGCAGTCAAAAATGCAAAGGAGATGGAATCTGTTAGGTAATAGTTGGAAAAGAAGCTGTGACTCTTTCTGTCACTGCAATGGCATAAACTTTTATGAAGAACAATGATCTAAAATAATCCTGACATTCATAACAGAAGGCTACTGCTTCCTTTTCCAAAGGTTCTTAATCTTAGGAGTCCAGGAACCTGTGTTTTGCAAAAGATATATTGAGTTTCAATATAATTGATTTCCCTTGTAATGCTATGCATTTTTCTAAAATGCATTGAAAAAAACCCTTGCCTTCCTTTTTAGAAACAAAACTGGGTATTGGTTCCAAGGCAGAAGAGTGGTAAGGCTTAGGCACTGGGTGTTAAGTGACTTGCCCAGGGTCACACAGCTGGGAAGTGTCTGCGGTCATATTTGAATTCAGGACCTCCCAGCTCTAGGCTTGGGTTTCTGATCCACAGAGCTGCCTAGGTGCCCTCTCAAGAAAGCATTTTTAAAACATGATTCTGAGAAGAGGTCCACAGGCTTCACAAGAATGTGCCAGCAAGGTAGCTACCCAAAAGGTCCATGACATGAAAAAATTTGAAGAATTCTCGTAATCTAAAATCCAGGTTCTCAATGTGACTGAATCTTCTGAATTCCATTAGACTGGAGCAAGATGTACTCAGGAGACTTCCCAATTTCACTCAAGCGAAGGAAACTCTTGTGTGTTTTTCCAAGCATATTTCATCCAGACATCTAATATCTTGATAAGAGCCAGTTGCTAAAGGAGCGATGAGGATGACGCAAAACCTGCAATCCTTGGACTTGGTTTATTTCCTAGTGGTTTAGTTGGAAACAGGTGTGTGTGTGTGTGTGTGTGTGTGTGTGTGTGTGTGTGTGTGTGTGTGTGTGTGTGTGTAAGGACTTAAAACAATAGCCACTGGCAATGCTTCCCCAAATTCAGTCACTGGTAAGGCACAAGATCTTATCTGGGCATAAATTAGAGTAAAAGAAATATATTTGGTATTTCTGATTAAAAAGAAGAGTTATTTCAATGAATCCAGGTCTGGATTATAGGATTTGGCCTGAATGGTTCTAAATGTTTTAATCTTTTAAAACTAAGACAAAATTCCATCTTTGGTTAACAATCAGATCCTTTAGGCAGCCCCTGACCTCAATGCAGGCAAGTCCTTTCTTCTGTCTTGGGCGATATTCCTTTGTTCCTTTTAAAGGAAGTTTATTTAAAAAAAAAATAAACAAACCAGTCCTCCAAATTTGGCCTCTTCACTTAAGCCTTTATTTCTCCTTAATATTCATTCATTTATTTATTTATTCATTCATTCCTTTCTCTGGTAATGTGTGAATAGCTCTGTGTGTATGTGAGTAGCTCTGTGTGTGTGTAATAGTGTGTTTGTGTGTATGTATGTATGATCATGTGTTAATGGCCCTGGACCACATCACTTCAAAAGAAGACATTTTAGGTGCTCTTCTAATTAAATTCCCTTGATGAGGTCCAAGATAGGCCTATGTAGTTAGAGGCAGAGTGGATAGAGGGCTTGGCTTAGAGTTAAAAAGACCTGAATTCAGGTCCTGATCCAGAATTAAATAGCTGTGTTACCCTGGATAAATCACCTAACCTTCTCAATGTCAATTTCTTTGTATAATAGGGCTACTAATAATATTTACCAGGTATTATTGTTTTGTTTTGTTTTAAACCCTTACCTTCCGTCTTAGAGTCAATACTGTGTATTGGCTCCAAGGCAGAAGAGTGGTAAGGCAATGGGGGTTAAGTGATTTGCCCAGGGTCACTCAGCTGGGAAGTGTCTGAGGCCAGATTTGAACCTACAACCTCCTGTCTCTAGGCCTGACTCTCAATCCACTGAACCACCCAGCTGCCCCCTGGTATTATTGTTTTGAGGATCTAGTGGAGGTAATGTTTGTAAAATGACTTGCAAATCCTAGAATGCTCTAAAAATGTGTGCTATGTTGTAGAAAACAGTGTGATGGAGAGGTTTCAGTCTCATTAGAAGGCTTAAGCATTCCTATTTAAATATCATTGTCCTTCTTATTGATTTGGCATTATACTTTTTATCCTTTTCCTTAACTTAAAAAGGTCATCAACAATCACAAATATTTTACTATACAAAGAACAACAAAAAAGAGGATTATAAGTGAGACGGTGAACTTTTTACCTAGTTTTTAAAATTTGATTTCATTTTATTTTACCCAGTTTGTTTTTAAGTATAAAGTTTTAAGCGTATTTCAACTTAATAAGGTAGAAACAAAATTGGCCTATTCGTAGCCTCCTCTGAATGTCATCCTGCTTTCTTCAGTATATTTTAAACTATTTCACATATTCCTTTCTTTCTCTCTCTTGATTCTTTTCTCTCTTTTTTCCCATTCTGTAATATGATTCCCTAACTTACTCTCTCCTAGAACTCTTTGCCTGGGCTGAACATTCAAGGAACTTGGAAAAATTTCCTCATTTCTTTGTCTCTTATCTCTTGGGGGAAATAAAGGAATTCAGGAAGAAGGTTGAAAATTAGGCTAGACAGGGTAAATGATGTGCCTCAGACTTAAATTAGTTTCTGCGACTTCACTGAAGGAGAGGGTTTCCTAAAGCATGACATGGCTGCTGGGACCCGTGAGATACAGAAGGCATGAATTCATCCCATGATCATTTATGAGTTTATGATGCAGTAAATTAAAGAAATAAAGAATGAGGAATAAAGAATAGAAATAATGGGGGCAGCTGGGTGGTTCAATGGATAGAGAGTCTAGAGATGGGAGGTCCCAGGTTCAGATCTGGCCTCACACACTTCCTAGCTGAGTGACCCTGGACAAGTCACTAAAACTCTATTGCCTAGCTCTTTCCACTCTTCCGCATTGGAACCAATAAATGGTTTCAGTTCTAGGATGGAAGTTAAGGGTTAAAAAAAAGAATAGAAATAATTCTTTCCTATGAGTTGGTTACCTGTGAAGAGATAGAGGGGTTGGGAGATGCTGGAGCATTGTCAGGAGCCATGAAGAAGAGGTTCAGGTTGAGGTAATGTTCGTGGCTGCAGAGGATTCTTAGAAACTCCAACCTCATGGAAATCAGAGTTGGCAGGTTATTGAGCTTGGCTGACAGCTGGAAGGAAAAATGAGGAGAGGACAGAATTGTTTGTTACTAGGGGAATGCGGTTGAATTTGATCATGAGAAATGTTCTTTCGCCCCAAATCAAAGCAACCAATTTCAGAAATATTAATGGGACGGCGCAACAGACGGTGCACTATGTAGGACAGGGAAGCCCAATAGGTTTCCACCCATTAACTGTTCCTTTAATGATTTCAGCTAGACAGAACTCCAAAATGAGGATCCTCTTCTCTGTGGGGGAATAAACCGTAAGGACATGGCAAACCTGTTTGGAAAATTACCATGAGATTTTTTCACTGTAACATAATATAATTATTTTTTACAAAAACCCTACTGTGTTTGAGAAACTAAATGAAAGGAGTCAGCCCCACACTGGGCCACACAAAAGTACTTGGTATGATGACTTGATCATTTTAATGCTGCAGTGATTCTTTTGTAGCTTCTAATTAAAGGCTTCACTGGTAAGTTCAGAAGCAGGCTCACAGGATGGCAAAATCAAAGGGACTAGAAAAATATGTTATTCATGAAAAATGGCAAATAGTTTGCACAAAAGTGAGAGAGTAGGAAGAGAATGTTTCATTTTTTAAAAAGTAATAAAGGAAAAAATTGGGAGGACTTATGGGGGAAACTCACCCCTCTCATCCTTTGAAAACCAAACACTATAAAAACACAGGTTTAAAACAAAGCAACTGTTCTAGTCCCCCACTATTCCTTGTCCATCTGAAGTTGGAAGCCATCAACACTGGGTGCTGTGATTGTGTTACTACATGAATGTAGGGCAGGGCTCAGTAATCTCTTTGACAGGAGGGCAGATTCAGAGCTAGAAGGGAATTCAGAAGTCCATGAGTCCAACCTTCTCATTTTATAAAAGAGAAAACAGTCTAAACTTGTGTGTCAACAGAAAGGTCAGACAATGTTACTGAGCACCAATGGCTGGTCTCCATTACAGAAGCACAGAATAATAACCCCACAAAAGAGTTCAGGCAGCATGGTGCCCTAAAAAAAAGATGGATTTGAAGTGAAAGGACCTGAATTCAAATCCTAAACCTAATACTACCTGAATGATCTTGGGTAAATCTTTCCATTTTCCAAGAATATAATTTCATCCTTTATAAAAATTAGTTCGTTGGAAGTAGCTAGGTAGCACAGTGAATAGCAAGTTAGGCCTGGAGTTGGGATGTCCTGGGTTCAGATCTGACCTCAGACCCTTCTGAGCTATAAAACCCATGGCAAGTCACTTAAATTCAATTGTCTAGCCCTTCCCACTCTTCCGCCTTAGAATTGTACTTAGTTAAACATTCTAAGACAGAAGGTAAAAGAGTTTAAAAAAAAAAAAGAACAAAATGAGGAAGTTGATTGTGTGAGAGGGTTGGTCTGGATGACTTATAGAGTTTCTTTTAGTTTTCCCACCGCAGAGATCATCTATCACAACCCTCTCCTATCAAAGAGGAGGAAAATAAAGATGAGAGATTAAATGATTTGTAAAAGGTCCTGCAACTAATTAATAGGAGAGGAAGGAGGAGGATATAGCCCTCTAGACTCCCACTGCTTTTCTCACTATAGAAGAGAAAGAGAGAAGAAAATCAAAGAAAACCAAGATAGACAAAGAAAAAAGAATTAAGGAAAAAAGAGATGAAAGGAAGGAAAAAGAAAAGGAGATATATATATATAGCCTCAAGTTCTCTTCTGTGGCTCCCATGTCACCATAGATCTAACCTTGGCCTAGGATCCTAAGGAAATGGCAAACCATCCCAAGATTTTTGCCAAGAAAATCCCAAATGGAGTTTCAAAGAGTTGGACATGACTAAAATGACTCAACAAGAAGAATCACAAGACTTAAGGCTTAAAGGGAGATTAGAGAATCAGATTTCATGAGCTTACTTTCTTCACTGTTTTGTAAGGAGGGAAAGTGAGGTGCAGTGAAAAGATCAGTGGATTTGAAGTCAGAAAACTTAGCTTTCTATCTCAATTCTTCCTCTTAATTAGCTGTGTGAAAGCTTGGGGAAGTTAGATATCAAGTACTTGGAAGACTGTCACATGGAAGAAAGGTTAGATTTGTTCTGCTTGGTTTCAGGGGGAAGAACTAGACAGGAAGGGTTAGCTTTGGGACATAATGGGTTCCACCTCACTGTAGGTCTCCCAATAAAGGCTAGTGGACTAGTTAGGTGCACAGCTATGGGGCTTCTATTTTGGAGAATGGATTACTCTAGAAGGCTGCAGAGGATGTTCCTTTATAAAAAAACAAAACAAAACAAAAAAAAACCCCACCTTAATTTCTATCTTTTTATCTTCCGACTTGCCTAGGGTCCCATAGCAAGAAAGTGTCTGAGGCCAAATTTGAACCTAAGACCTCCTGTCTCTAGGCCTGGCTCTCTATCCACTGTGCTACCTTGCTGCCCCAAGAGGTCTTTTGCAACTCTGAAAATTCTGTGATCTTGAGCCAATCAGTTAATGTGTGAATCTCTCAGGTTTCTTGAGGAGTCATCCTAGGACTGTCCTGATCACATGAGATAATGTTAGGGAAAGCAATGGACAAGTTTGAAATTGTTATATAGATGTCAATTATTATGTCAAAGTGGTCACCTAAGCCTGCCTCGATGAGAAGCCAGCTTTGGGTATAAAACAGCATTCCAGTATCTTTTTGCATCTTTCACAATAAAGATTTAACTTAAATTTCAATGAAAACTATAACATGTGATTCTGAATATCAAAAAAGGGAAGTATGAGAGAAAACACAAAGAACAATTTTGCTTACACCTGCCTACACACTCTGGAATCCTTTTGGTAGAATTCTGGAGGCTGCAGGGGAGACGGGAAATTCTTTTTACGTGTGTGTGTCTAATAAGAATTCCTCTATAAGACTCATGACAGTATCTGCAAATACAGTTGTGTGCCTTTAAAAAAAAAGTACGGTTCAAGACTGAGGAAAAGAAAGATTTTGAACCTAAATTATTCAATTCCTTGAACTTTAAATACTGCAGACCTGTCCAGATGCTATTTTCTTTTTTTTTTAAATATATTTTATTTTATCATTTCCAAGCATTATTCGTTAAAGACATAGATCATTTTCTTTCCCCCCCCCACCCCCCATAGCCGACGCGTAAGTTCACTGGGCATTAGATGTTTTCTTGATTTGAACCCATTGCTTTGTTGATAGTATTTGCATTAGAGTGTTCATTTAGAGTCTATCCTCTGTCATGTCCCCTCAACCTCTGTATTCAGGCAGTTGCTTTTTCTCGGTGTTTCCACTCCCATAGTTTATCC
Source organism: Monodelphis domestica (assembly GCF_027887165.1). Lineage (NCBI taxonomy): Eukaryota > Metazoa > Chordata > Mammalia > Didelphimorphia > Didelphidae > Monodelphis > Monodelphis domestica. The sequence goes on from NC_077233.1 coordinate 194,724,896, forward strand.
TTTGCTTATGAATGGTGTTTTTTTCTCCTGGATCCCTGCAAGTTGTTCAGGGACATTACACCGCCACTAATGGAGACGTCCATTACGTTCGATTATACCACAGTGTATTAGTCTCTGTGTACAATGTTCTCCTGGTTCTGCTCCTCTCGCTCTGCATCACTTCCTGGAGGTTGTTCCAGTCTCCATGGAACTTCTCCACTTTATCAGATGCTATTTTCATGCATTTTTTAAACCCTTACCTTCCATCTTAGAACCAATACTGTGTACTGGCTCCAAGGCAGAAGAGTGGCAAGAGCTAGGCAATGGGGGTAAAGTGACTTGCCCAAGGTCACATAGCTGGGAAATGTCTGAGGCCACCTTTGAACCCAGGACCTCCCGTCTCTGGGCCTGACTCTCAATCCACTGAGCCACCCAGCTGTCCTTGATTTTCATGAAATTTTTGCTCTTTGGTCAGTTGAAGAGAGAAGGCTACTTCCTAATTAAAATGGCTGTACTGATGCCTTGATGATTATTTGGTTGCTATATGTACTAAAGGTCTCTGAGCTACCTGGGTGAAAGAATCATCTATGTGCATGAGAAACACTAGTAAATACTGAAGTGTTTGAAACCCATATCTTTATTCATTTAATACCTTTTCTGTTCTGCCACTGAAAAATCAATCTATTCCTAAGCATCTACTTTGGGTCAGGGAGGGCAGTTAGGTGACTCAGTAAATAGAGTGCTGGGCCTGGAGTCAGAAAGACTTGAGTTCAAATCCAGTCTCAGACACTTACTGGCTTTGTGACTCTACACAAATTACTAACTCCAGTTAGTAACTTATCCAGTTAACTCTAGTTGCCTTAGTTTCCTCATCTGGAAAATGAATGGAGGAAAGAAATAGCAAACCAATTCAGTATATTTGCCAAGAAAACTCTACATAGGGTCAAGACATGACTGAAAGATATGAACAACCACAGGGACTCTGCTGGGCACTGGGATGCAAAGGTAAAAAATGAGACAATTCTTGTCTTGAAGAAGCTGACATTCTCTTTGAAGACAGCAAATGATTGCAGTTTAGAAACAGCTGCCCAGGGGTGGAGCAATGAAAGCTGGAACACCTCTGAGAATTCTTCCAAACCGAACTTAAAATAGTTCCTCAAAACAACTGAAGTCAGAGATTCAACAAGGAGAGGGAGTGAAGGGGTTCCCCTGTGGGAAAATGACTTGAAAGGTAGGTAGATTCTCAGCCTGAGCATAGGGCAACTTTGGAATCCCAGGACCCTGCCAAAGCCAAAAGCAGATGACCCCCTCACCACCCCATGAAGTCTCAAGCACTGCCACCCATATACCCAGAGACCCCAAAGCCCATAGTGCTCAGCCCTTACAAGACTGTGGCAAAGCCCCTAGGCCCAGGACAAAATAGCTCACAGTGCAATAGCCCTGCAAGCCATAGCAGGGGAGAGAAAAGTCAGCAATTTTCAGAAATGCCAGTCCACAGGCAATAAGGACTAACCATAGAAAATTTTTACATAGACGAAGAACAAGGCACTAGTAGTAATAGTGGTAGTCTCTCGGTGACCAAGAATGACTATTGTCTTTGTGCAGTTTCATCTACGGTGTACCCTCATGTGGCTTTGGAGTCCAAAGGCTGAGGCGCAGAGTCTGTGGCACATGGGGCATGGGACGCCAGTTGTTACGGGAGGTGCGGCTGTGGCCTGGTGTTGGCGTTCATGTGCAGCGGAGAGACATCAATGTCGTTCATCTTCAAAGGTGGCGGCATGGTTAATGTGGGTTTGCCAGCTGCTTCTGTCAGAGGCAGCGAGTTCTAGTTGCTTTGGTGTAATGCCAGCCCACTTCAAGTTGGACTTTAGCTGATCCTTGAATCTTTTCTTTGGTCGGCCTTGTTTCCTGAGTCCAGCTGACAGTTCACCATAGAACACCTGTCTTGGTATTCGCTGTGGGTCCATGCGGATGACGTGTCCAGACCATCGTAGCTGGGTTCTGAGGACCAGGACTTCGATGCTGGTGGAGTTGGCTCTGTCGAGGACTTCCTGGTTGGTGATTCGGTCCTGCCATCGGATCCTCATGATTGACCGGAGGGAGCATTGGTGGAATTGCTCCAGCTGTTTCATGTGCTTTAAGTACAGTGTCCATGTCTCACAACCGTACAGGAGTGAGCTGAGGACCACTGCGTTATACACTTTGAGCTTCGTCGTAGTGCTTACACCTCTGTGTTGGAGGACTTTGCAGTGCAGCCGCCCGAGTGCCTGGCTGGCCTTTTGGATCCTGGCATTGATCTCGTGGTCTAGGGACCCGTCGTTGGCTATGGTGCTGCCCAGGTACTTGAAAGTGTTGACGTTAGAAAGCTAAGTGCCACCGATTGTAATACACGGCTGGTTAGTTGGCCTGCCTGGTGCAGGTTGGAACAGCACCCCTGTTTTGCTGAGGCTGATAGTCAGACCAAACAGTTTTGCTGTGGTGGAGAACCTGTCCACAATGGTTTGGAGATGATTTTCTTGGTGGGCCATGAGAGCACAGTCATCTGCGAAGAGAGCTTCCAGGATGAGTCTCTCTGTTGTCTTTGTTTTTGCAGTCAGGTGGAGAAGGCCGAATAGTGAGCCATCCAGTTGGTATTTGATGTAGATGCCCAGGTCTAGATCCATCACAGCATGTCGTAATACTTGGGTGAAAAATAGGTTGAATAGTACCAGAGCAAGGGCACAGCCTTGTTTCACGCCATTGGAGATGTTGAAGCGATCGGAAGTCTCTCCACCAGGTAGGACTTCCCCTGTCATGTCGACATGAAAGAGCTGGATCAGTTTGACGAATTTTGCTGGGCAACCGAGCTTGCTGAGGATCACCCACAATGCGTCCCTGTTCACTGTGTCGAACTCCTTTGTCAGGTGTATGAAGACAATGTAGAGACTCAGGTTCTGCTCAAGGCATTTTTCCTGCCTTTGCCTCACCGTGAAGACCATGTTGATGGTGCTGCGATCTCATCGGAAGCCACATTGTGATTCAGGCAGGTTCTGCTCTGAAACAGATGACAGCAGTCTGTTGAGTATAACACGGGCGAGGATCTTTCCAGCAGTGGAGAGTAGTGAGATGCCTCTGTAGTTGTCACAGGCTGCTTGTGAGCCTTTGTTCTTGTATAGGGCTACGATGGAGGCATTTCTGAGTTCTGGGGGCATGTCTTCCTCTTCCCGTATGCTGGTCAGCACTATGTGGACTGCCTGGAGCGCCTTTCCGTTTAAGGCCTTGTACACCTCGGTTGGGATCCCATCTTTACCAGGTGCCTTGCCTGCACTCATTTGTTTAATGGCTTTTTGGACTTCCTCTATTGAAGGAGGGACGTCGAGTTGTTCAATGGTGTGGTTTTTGGGGGATCTGGTCAAGGGCGCTTTGGTCGACTGAAGAGGGTCGGTTGAGAAGCTGACTGAAGTGTTCTTTCCACCTGTTGCTGATGCCTTTTTTATCTTTTATGAGAGTGTCACCGTCAGAGAATAGCAAGGGAGTGGTGGTGGGTTTTAGTGGCCCATAGACAGTCTTGAGGGCACTGAAAAATTGTTTGTAGTTTTTCGTATCAGCAAAACACTGGATTTCTTCTGCCTTTTTTCCCACCATCGGTCTTGCATCTTCCTGATCTCATGCTGTGCCGTGGCTTGGAGAGACTTGAATCTGTCCTTTTTAGGAGCAGAGTTTGGGTTATTTTGCCATTCCATAAAGGCTTTGTTCTTTTTGCTCAACAGGTCTTCAATAGCAGTGTTGTTCTCGTCGAACCAGTCCTGGTGGTTGCGTTGTTTGGGGCCTAGGACTGCCTTTGATGTTTCCTTCACTGCGTCTCTGAACTGGTTCCATTTCTTGGTTGAGCTTCCAGTGAGTGGTCCCTTGGCAGACAGCTTGTCATCTAGGCAGGACTGGAATGTTAGCAAATAAGATGGATCTCTAAGACGACTCACGTTGTAAAATGCGCGAACTGTCTGAGTGTGTTTTGGATGGCGAGGCGCAATGTGGATTTGAAGAGTCACTCTAACCAATCGGTGGTCTGTCCAGCATTCAACTCCTCTCATGGCTCTGGTGATCTTTAAATCCTGGATGTCTCGCCGGCGTACAATGATGTAGTCAATGAGATGCCACCGTTTTGATTGTGGGTGCATCCATGTTGTTTTATATTTGTTCGCTATTCTGAACACAGCGTTCGTGATGGTGAGGTCGAATTCTGAACATTTGCTGAGTAGCAGTTCATTTTGCCCATGCCGTGTTTGCCAAGCACTCCTTTCCATCTTTCATGGTCCTGGCCAACACGGGCGTTGAAGTCTCCCAGTAGTATCAGCTTGTCATTTGTGGGCACTGAGTGCAGGATGGCACTCAGGTCAGAGTAGAACTGCTCGATGGTCTCCTCTGTGCTGGTCAGTGTTGGGGCATATGCGCTCATGATTGTGGCATACCAGTCTTTGCTGAGAGGCAAACGGATCTTCATGAGCCTTTCGCTGATGCCCACAGGCAAGTCTGGCAGCTGTTTGAGCAAGCTGGTATTGATAGCCAGGCCAACACTGTGGATTCTGTCTTCATTTGAGGCTCTACCTTTCCAGAAGAAGGTGTATCCAGTGGTGGGTTCGCTGACTGATCCCTCTTCTGGTAAGCGTGTTTCACTTAGGGCTGCGATGTTGATGTTATATCGTGCCAGTTCTTTACCGATTAGAGCTGTTCTTCTCTTAGGTCTTGGGGTATTCTCTTTATCAAGTAATGTCCTGATGTTCCATGCTCCTAGTAGGAGTTTCTTTGTATTATGTTTTCTTTGGTTTCGACCGCTTAAGGGGATGACCCCCCAGCCGCGGTGTGCTGACCGGGTGTTTGTAGGGCAGGCAATGTTTGGGACACCTTTTCTAGTCCCCTCCCTTGATTAGGGTGAGCAGTGCTGTCCTAGAGAGGGCTGTTCAGTTGCCTAGGATGCTGCCGAACGTTCCTGCTGTCCACAGGGCCAAGCGACAACTGGTCCGTGGGCTGCCTACGTGCAGGATCGTGACTACAACTGCCATTGGTCACCTCCACCTGTTGCATTGCCACTCCCCCATCACTGCAGGTCTTGAAGAGGGTGGATGGGGTCAGGATAGATGAGTGTGCACAAAGATACTTGTGTGTGAAAGAGATTTAAGTGGAAAAGTCACTGATTTAAACAAAAAAGGGCGATACTATAAATAAATTATGGGAACACAGAATAGTTTACCTATCAGATCTATGGAGGAGGGAAGAATCTATGACTAAATAAAAGAAAGAGACCATTATAAGATGTAAAATGAATAATTTTGATTATATTAGATTTATAAGTTTTTTTACCAATGAAACCAAGACAAGAAGGGAAACAACTAACTGGAGAAAAATTTTTATAACAAATTTCTCTGATAAAGGCCTCATTTATATATATATATATATAAAGAATTAAATAAAGTTTATTAGAATACAAGTCATTCCCCAATTGATGAATGGTCAAAAGACATAAATAAGAAGTTTTCAGATGAAAAAAATCAAAGCTATCAATAATGATATGAAAAAAAGTTCTAAATCTCTCTTGATTAAAAGAAATGGAAATTGAAACAACTCTGAGGTCCCAATTCATACCTATCAGATTGTACAATATGACAGTAAAGGAAAATGATAAATATTGGAGGGGTTGTAACAAAATTGGGCCACTAATGCATAGGTGGAGTTATGAGCTGATCCAACCATTCTGGAGGGCAAAATGGAATTATACCCAAAGGGCCATAAAACAATGTATACCCTTTGATTCAGTAATACCATTACTAGTTTTATATCCAGGCCAGATTTTTAAAAAGGGAGGAAAGATGTACTTGTACAAAAATATTTATAGCTGCTCTTTTTGTGGTGGTAAAGAATTGAAAATCAAGGAGATGCCCATCAGTTGGGGAATGGTTGAACAAACTGTGGTTTATGGTGGTGATGGATTACTATTGTGCCGTAAGGAATGATGAAAAGAATAATTTCAGAAAGAGGTGGAAAGACTTACATGAACTGATGCAGAATAAAATAAGCAGAACCAGGAAATGTATACAGCATTGGCAATATGGTAGTATGAGCAACTATGATAGACTTAGCTATTGTGACAGAGGCTGGCACTAGAGAAAAAGTGACAGGCTGAAGAGTATGTGAAATTGATCACCTAGAGTGGGGAGGGGCTGGAGGAGTTTGGAATCTGAAGGAGGAGAAGATGAAGACTCTGACTGGTAGAGGAGTTGGTCTCTCTCAGTCTTGAGAAGCTGAAGACAGAAGGTGGGAAAAGGACTTTCTCCTGAGGGTTACCCACTTTTCCTGCTGATGACTGGAAATCTTTCCCCCCAACATTTCCCAATTGAAGGAATTTTCTGAAGAGAAACCTGAGCAGACTTTACCTCAGCTCCTGTTGCCCAGGGGTGAGTCAACCTGACTTTCTCTCAGGGGCTCAGGCTGCCAAGGCCTGAGTTTTCCCCAAAAACTTGAGGCGGGAGGGGAAAGGGTTTAGATTGAGATAGGGACCCCCTTTTCCCCACATTCCTTTCCCATTTTTCCCCTGCCCGTTATTCCTTTTGTAGTACCTGATTAAGTTGACATTAAAAGTTATCTATTCCCCAAGCTGAGTGTGAGTAAACAGATCAAGGGGAGAGACCCTTTCGTCTTGAGTAGTAGAGGGGGGACAAGAGGGACAAGAGCAAATTGGGCAGAGCAGCCTTAGCTAAGGAGGGAAGGCAGAAGGGGGAAAATCTTCAAACCCTCTCTCCTCTCTCTGAGCTAATCCATTACATCTGCTGTCTCCCTTGTACCCCATTTTGTGAAGGGGGGATCTCCTCTCTTTCCCCCTCTCAATACTGAAAGTTTTTATCCCTTGGGTTACAAATTAACCTCCTTTTAAAATACACTATTATTGGCAATATAATGATCCAGGAAAAGTCTGAGGGACTTATGACAAAGAATGCTATGCAGAGGAAAAACTATTGGAGTCAGAATGCAGATGAAAGCATAGGATTTTTCAATTGTTTATTTGAATTTATGTTTTGGGCTTTTGATTTCATATGATTACTCGCTTATAAAAAAGAATATAGGAATTTTAAAAAAGAAACCTAGCTATCCATCAAATAAGAAAAATCAATTAGTCATTGCCCAAAGCAGTACCACAACCTCATAGAGGCATCTGGGGGTCAATGCCAAATTTGGGGTTGCCCAAACCTAGTCGGAAGCCCTCCCCCAACCCCTGTTATTGTTATATGCACCATAATTATTTCTTAGGCCCTATTAGTATACTGTACATGGTCACCATCCAAAGTCATGCTTACCTGATTACAATAGTGTTTGATCAGGTTAAACACAAAGCCCCGATCCATTAGGGAAAGAAGGTCATAGAGGAAAAAAGCCAGACTGATGTTGATTTTTTCTGCTTGATCATTTTCCTTTAAAAAAAAGACAAGACAATAATTTTGATATAATAAGTAGCATTCAAATGAGAAGGTCCCCAGTTGCTGTTAGTTTTGCTATAGGTTCTCTGGGGGTCTTTTAGTGAATTGTTTAATCTTTCTGGGGACCAGTTTTTCCAATAAGGGTGACTTAAAGCAGCTATGCCTGAGAAGCTATGAAGATTGGGGTGAAATTACTGTCAGCACTTTGGGTCTCATGATTCCACATGTAAAAATCTATATCATTGCTTTCTGTCTCAGGAAGGGGGCAGGGGAGGAAGGGAGAGAATCCAGAACTCAAGATGAAAAAATGCTAAAATTTGGTTTTGCCTGTAAATGGGGAGAAAACAAAATACTAATTTTGAAAAGCTATAGGTCTTCTCAGAAGAGAGGGTGAGGAAAATGCCACTAATCTAGTGGCAAAATATGGCATGAATTATTTTGAAAAGAAGAGATTCATGGTTTATACAGACTACATAATGACAAGCCAGAGAGTACAACCCAGAAATCCAGAACTGTAATGATTCAAAACCAAATTGAGACACATAAATGTTGGTACTAGACACTGAAGTATTTTGATTATTAATTCATGGGACAGATCTTTAAAAAGTCTATCTGATGGGGCAGCTGGGTAGCTCAGTGGATGCACAATATTGATTCAAAGATGGAAGGTAAGGGTTTAAAAAAAGAAAACAGTCTATCTGGTAAAAATTTAGCTGGGATCTCAGAATGTTAGTTAGTTAACAAGCATTTTTAAAATGCTTGTTATTTATCAAATGCTACCATGTACCAGGCACTGTACTAAATGCTAGAGATACAAAGAAAAGCTAAGAATAATACTCCCTGCTCTCAATATTATATTATTTTATTTTATTTTAAAATCTTACCTTCTGTCTTAGAATCAATGCTGAATATTGGTTCCAAATCAGGAGAGCAGTAAGGGCTAGACAATGGGGGTTAAGTGACTTGCCCAGGGTCACATAGCTAGGAAATGTCTGAGAACATATTTGAACCCAGGACCACTGAGCCACCTAGCTGCCCTCTCAATATTATTTTAGATGATGATGATGTTTTTATGTTCTATGGTACCATGAGTGAAAGTGAGTCTGGATAAGGAAATTGCTCCTACCAAAATAGATCAACTCCTGTTCTGCTACTCACAGTCTTAGGGATACTAAGAAGTTAAGTAACTTTCCAAAGGTCACATGGCCAATAGAAGGAAGTCAGAGATAAAGCTTGAACCTTAGACTTAACTGTCTAGCTACTACATCATGAAACTCCTCAGAAATTTTATAAAAAATATTTTATGTCATCAAGATATTTATTATTGACTTTGGCATTTACATCACTATTATTTCTCATTAACCTTCCACCTCTCACCCCTGCTGTCCTTTGAAGCTTTCCTCATAACAACAACAAAAAGGCACAGCTAGCTAACTTAGCTGCCATGTTTGACAGTATACATCATATGCTGCATTCTTTAATTGTAGTCCCCACTTTACTACTCAGTGGAGAAGACTGGGTTTCCTCTAATTTCTGTAAGATCTACATTATTCAGGATTTATTTTTTCCATTAGATAAGAGGTTCGGGGTAACGCAAACTACATGATGTCAGGGTGGGGGAAATTTTATGGCCTCCCATCTCTCCTGTTCTTAATTTGTCAGGTATTCTGTTTTTGATGTTTGTGTCCCTTACAGTAATGAATACATTTATAGTCATAAATCGGTTTCCTGGGATCTTTGCAAAAGAAACGCTTTAAGATATTTTCTTTCCACTATGATATCCCAGTTTGCAGTTTCCAACAGGGCCAACTGGTCAGTTAGCTGGAAGAATCTATAATCAGGTTACAAAAGCATCTATAGGGAAGCCTCAGAAGTAATCAAAACTTGAATATTTAGGTTAGCCAGGACCTCTTTGGATCTATAAAATGAGGGAGCTGGCTTAGATTGGCGCAAATGTTCCTTCCAGAACTAAACCTAGAATTCTAGGAAGCATTGTACAGCGGCTTCATTTTTATTTTCTTAGCAGAAACTGATTGTCTTTTGTTGAAAAGCTGAGGAAATGGGAAGAAAACTCAAAAAGCTGTTTCCATTTCTAGCTCTGGGGAACCTAGGATGGCAGGGACCAGGCCATCTTTCTTTTATATCCTGTTATATGTGCCTTAATGTATTGATATCTATGGGGCAGCTAGATGGCACAGTGGATAGAGTACAAGGCTTAGAGTCAGAAAGGCTCATCTCCTTGAGTTCAAGCCTGGTGTCAGATATTTACTAGCTGTGTGATTCTGGGCAAGCTGCTTAACCCTTTTAGTCTCTGTTTTTTCATCTGTCAAATGAGCACTTCAGTATCTTTTAACAAGAAAACCCTAAATGGGATCACAAAGAGCAAGACATGGCTGATAACGCCTGCACAACAATATAATGATACGGTCAAATTAGGCTCTCACATTCTCGAATAAGTAAAAGAATGTGATGTTTTACTAATTTAATATACTTTAAGACTAGGCTAGCTCCTTCATCCCAGGGAGAGACTAGATAGCTATGAGCATGCTCGATATGGAATCAGAAAGGTTTGAATCCATCATTGGCTGTTTGTTTATATTAGAACCTAGTCAAATCATTTAACCTCTGAGAGGCTCACAACTTTCCAGTCTATAAAATGTGGATAGTAAAAGCAACTACTTCCAGGGTAATGATCAGGCTCAAATGAGATGATTCAATTAAAATAATTTGAAAATCTTAAAGTGTTATTTCAATGTCATCTATTATTAGAATCAATTAGTAAAGTCATTCACTTAGAGATGAGAAGAACTGGATTTGAACTGGGAAGAACCTCAGATGCTAATTGTGTGACACTAGGCAAGTCTCAACTTCTGGGAGATTCAATTTCTTAATATGTAAAATGGAGAAAAGAAATACATCTATGAGAAAGGATTATTGTGGGTTCAAAGCCAATAACATATGTAAGTCTGAAAAGTATTATAAATATCATGGATTATGATTTTTTTGTTATTAACAGTATTTAGTTCTCTCTTCCACATTGAGACTTTCCCCATCACAGTTTCTTATATTGCGGGTTGACATAAGAAATTAAATGGGAATGGGGGGGGGTGGAGTTTTATGGAAGTCGTGGATGACATATGAAAGCTAGCAGATGACCCAGAAAATTTTTAGAAATTCAGAAATGAATAATCTTAAAATTATAATAAAGTACTATAAACACCCCATAAAAGAAAAAGAAAAAATCAGACTTCTTTGATATGAAGAGAGGGTCAAAGACCTTTATGTGGATTTTCTAGATCACAGCGGTGCAGAGACTCTTAACTCCTGTGATGTGGAAGGGATAACTGTAACTAGCTGTGTGATTCTGGGTAAATCATTCACTTTCTCTGCATTTCAGTTTTCTCATTAGAAAAATGAAGACACTACTACAGATATGTGAAGATTTTGAGAAATAATCAGGGAGAAACAGTCATCTGGGGCAATTGGCCCTGGACCAATATATATACACACACATATGGAACTGTGCATAATCTGCACTTAGGCATGAGTTTCACAGTGACCTTCTGAGGCTTCACTAAGAGGGCTGCAATCTCAGAAGTGACCACGTTAACGATAGTTGTGATGTCATCTTTGAAGCGATCTGAAAAACGAGTTCTCCGAAAATTATCCCGTTTATCCATGTTATGCACATACTGGGCCATGCTCTTCACCTGAAGAAGGAAAAAAAAATCAGCAGAGAAATTGGAGACCTATTTTCACAGCATACAAAACATGAACAAATGATCTGTCTCTAACGGTTAATTCTTCTCCTTTTCTCTATTTTATCCTCTAGAGCTTCACAAATAGGAGGAAACTCTCCAGCTGGCACATATCTGAAGTAAACAAATAATATTCCTTCAACATGAATACCTTTCATCCTGAAGAGATTCTATTCTTTCTGGCCCAGTACCAGGGAAAGGGAGTCCTTTCTCCTATTGTGCTGGGCCACATTCTGCTGGGTATGATGGACATATTTTCTCCACCATCATTTTAGGATAACTTTTTTATGGTAAATTTTGCAGTTGTGGTAAATAAACAAATGTAAACTTTCCACATACAAATATTAAAAAGAAGATAGCATGCAAAATTGTGAATTTCTGTTACACAATTTACTTTTTAAGTGTATATTAAATTTAACAAGGTAGTAATAAAATTGACCTATTTATGTCTCTGTCTGAACTTCTTTTCTTCTGAGCTTTAATGATTTTTTTTAAAAGGAAGGGGATCTCATATAACTTTTCTTGGCAATTTTAAGACAACTGATTTCAGAGAAGGTTTCAAATTGCATTTGTAGGGGGAAGTTCTGCACCTAGAAAACCAGTATATCAATGAAATTGCAGATCTAGTCCCTATTCCTAATTCTATCACTACATAAGAAATGTGAGTCTTTTCCTCCCTACTTCTTGGCCAAATAGAAGCCCTCCTTTATAACAAACCAATATAGTACATTGGCCATATCTGACAATGCATCTGTCACATTATACCTCTGCCCCATCACCTCTATACTGTTTCATCATCAGTCATAAGACTGATGAAAAGTAATGAATAGTCTCTGCTTTGATCAGAATTCTAAAACTTTCAAATTATAATCCTTTGTGATATTATGGCAATTAGAGCATATAAATTATTCTCCTATTTTGATTCATTTCATGCTGCATAAGTTAAATCTACCATATTCATCTTTTCTTATGGTTCAACAATGTTCTGTTGTAATCGTATGCTACATTTTGTATAGCCATTCCCCAACTGATGGGCAAACTTTGTTTCCAATCCTCTGCTAGAACAGATAGGGCTTTTATAAATAGTTTTGTAAATGAGGGTCTTTTCTTTCCTTGGGGGTAGTGGTGGCATTTATTACTTATGCCTACTAAGTGGTAATACTAGGCATACTAGGCGAGAAGGGACGCATAGTTTAGTGACTTTAGGGGTATAGTTCCAAATTGGCTTTCAGAATGATTAGATCTCTTCCCAGGTCCAGTAAAAATTCATTAGTGTCTGTACATTAGCATATGAGCCCTATCAGGGCAGGGATCATGTTTATGAATATCTTTGCATTCCCAGTATTTAGCACGGTGCCTGGCATATTATTTACTATATGTCACTTAGTAAATACTCCCAAAGCACCATCAACAATGAACATTTTTCTCTTTTGTTATTTTTACTAATGTGATATGTGGGGAGTCTAACCTTGGAGTTAATTTTAATTTAGCTTTCTCTGAAATTTGATTTGGAATATTTTTTCATGTTTGCTGATGGACTGCATTTAAGAAATGTATGTTAATCTCCTTTGGCTATTTATCCATTGGGGAATGGCTTTTGTTCTTACCAATTTGTATCAATTCTTTATGTCGGATCATTTTTAGAGTTCCCTGCTTTCCTTTTAATTCTAACTTCATTGATTTTGCTTGTACAAAATCTTTACAATTTTATATCAAGGATATTGTCATTGAGATTTTGTTTCTTGGCACAGACATGATGGAGGGAAAGAAGGGAAGTTACTAATCCTTTCTTGCTCACTGGTGCTGTAACAGGAGCGATATGTATTTCTGGTATCCTGAGTTTCAAATCGTAATGCAAAGCACATTTTCCTCTAGACACAGTGCTATACATTTGTAATATTATTGCTTTCTGCTCTTGTATGTTTTCATTGTGAGTATATCCTCTTTCAGCTATGAGATGTTGTGGGTTGCCTTGGAAATGTAATCACTATCTAGACATTATTTCTATGGGGGGATGCATGTTGCGGTCTAAACATCTGACATACAAATGAACTTTTCTTTTAAAAGCCTTTATTTTCTGTCCTAGTAACAACTCAAGATAGAAGGGCAAAGGCCTCCACTGTGCCACCTATCTGTCCCTCAAATGGATATTTAAAACATGGCAAATATATAAATTGGGGATGGCCTGTATACCATTTAATCTGTGTGTAAAATGTTAGAAATTAAGGAATTCTTCTTTTGCTCTTTGTGGAAATCTCTCTGTCTTCTTAGCATCCATGACGATGGACTATCTTCTCCAGGTGACATTTTGATTTCAAGACATTTTCATGAGGACAGGGTTGAGTTCAGCCTCAGATAGAAGTACCCAAGGATAGGCTGGTGGGAAAGGAGTTGGTGGTTTTAGGTAGTTCCTCATGCCCAGATACCTACACTATGAAGTCATCACCATGAATGACTAGACTGGTTGGCAGGCAGAGTCAACCTATTAAGAAATGACCCTGGAAGGTGAGCCACCAACCTACACTGGGAGGAGGCCCCTCTAAGTCAAGGCTGGAGGTGGAGGGGGCAAAGTGGGAAAGTTTATTACACAATATTCCTAGGCTCCATGTGGGAGACCTTTTATGCATAAATTCAAGAAAAACAAAACAAGGGAGACAGGAGTGTGGAGGAAGTAGTAGGGAGAAGAGACAGATATATAGAGACAGAGACAGAGAAAGAGAAAGAGGTGGGAGGTGGTGGAGTAGGATAGAGAGATGGGGAGGGAAGGGAGGAGGAAAAGGAGAAAGAAATGTGCTCTATTTTTGACAGTTGACACTAGAGACCAGAGAAGAAAGGTATCCAGGAGCGTAGATCGATTACAAAAAAATATGTAGCTCCAAATTAAAAATTGCAAATTCTTTTGATTCCAATGCTTCCACACTCCCCCCAAAAGAAAAAAAAAACAGAAAGAGAGCCAATATATTCATCCTCCATGGTATCATATAACTGTTCTGTGGAATTATTGAACCGGAGTTGGAAATAATGGGCTCTGTCAGAGCCATGACCAGAGATTTCCACTTTCTGCAGAGATTATCACTTTTTCCCACAAAAATGACCTAAAAGGGACCCAATAAGACAATATCTCCTTTTCCGGGGCTAGCTCACTTCTAACACTGTGTTTCCCGACAGGAGGCTCCCTGCCCTACCAACTAGAATGCTTTTTAAAGGACGTTGTTGTACTTGGCTGCTGCCAACTATGTCTGGCCATTGCTCAGCCAAACAAATAATTCTCACAATGTTGTGCTTCCAACTCCTGGCCTCTCTCCAGACTTTTGAACCTCAGCTGCTAGACATGCTGACTCTCCCCAAAGCAGACAATTGGGGGAACCATCAATAAATTCTTGGACAACCTTTTTGGGGGTGGGAGGGACATTACTTCCCAATTTTGGTCTGTGTAGCTTATATGACAGAGGGCAATGCTGAAATGGCCCCTCAGAACTATAGATGGTATGGAATCCATGACCTGTTTTAAGACCAGATCTATACTGGGCCAATAATTCACTTCTGAGCCTTTGAAGTTTGGCTCAGTGGAGTCTAGATGAGAACCAAAGGGGTTTTACTCATTAGAAAGTGTGAGAATTGCCTAAGGATTGTGTTGGTCTCTAACACCAAACTAATTGTTCATTAGCACTTGAGCACTCCTACCAAAGAACATTAAGCCAATCTAAGTTGTTGGCTAGGCTTGGGCACCACTCAGCTTCAATTCTTTCAGAGGCCTAAGAGAAATGAATGGCCTGGTAAGCTAGTACAGGTCATGTTCAAGCTAAACTTTTTTTTATTTTTTTGCAAGGTTTCTTAATACAGTCTGAGCTTCTGACTTTAACCTGAAAATAGCTGTGGTCCTGATTACTGTATATACTGAATTTCCCCCTCAACAGGAACTAGGATCAATTGGAACTTTCTTTCTAAGTGTCCTAAATGTATATAAAGCTTTTGCTGATCACTCTGATCTTATAAAGTCCTAGGAGTTCAATCTGTAAACTTGGCTGTGACTCAGATCCCCATAGATCTGGGTGCTACTGAGATTTTCTATCTCAACAGAGTAGTTGGGACAGAAACAGACGTAGGTTAAAGACCTTTTCCAATACCAGAGACCCATCCTAGCAGCAATAGCCTCTATTATCCTCCTCATTACTCAATGAATCCATCAACCCTTAAGCACTTGTTAGATGCCTAGAGATACCAGTACAAAGAATGAAAGAATCCTGCTTGCAGTGAATTTACATTCTAATGAATTACATTCACATGAGCCACCATTGCAACCTGGTCAGGATATTCATCATTAGCCTCACACTGCAACTATCCAGGGTAATCCCAAGTGGAGAAAAGGGGTTTGGGACTTATAGTGGTTTCGTTCTTTTTTCAACAGAACTATCAGTTATTCAATATCTGGTCAGATCCTTCCATCCACAAAGAACTGAGATGCCAATCTGAAAGGGAAACCGGGACATTTAAAGGGAGATTGTGGGGCAGCTGGGTGGCTCAGTGGATGGAGAGCCAGACCAAGAGAAGGAAGGTCCTAGGTTCAAATCTGGTCTCAGACACTTCCCCACTGAGTGATCCTGGGCAAGTCACTTAACCCCCATTGCCTAGCCCTTACTGTTCTTCTGCCTTAGAACCAATACACAGTATTGACTCCAAGATGGATAAAAAAAGAGAGATTTTGCATATCTCAACAGAACTGGGGTAACTCATTCAAGGAGAGAATGCTATTATTTTAGGTGAATGAGCTCAATGCAAACTTTAAAGGGGCACAACCAGAGGCCAGAGAACATAATCTGGGAGAGGGGAGAATGGAGTGGGAGTTGCTCCATTTATTTACAACTGTATGAATTTTTTAAATTAATGCAAGATGACCCATATCAATCAATCAATCAATCAAATATATTTATTAGCTCCCTCCTCTCTTTGAAGTGCTATGCTAAGCCGGGAGAGGTGAGGGTAAAGAAGGGAAACTGATGGAAATATAAAGAACAGAACAATTTCTATTTTTGAGGCTCTTACATAAAAGCATATAGTATTATAAAAACATATTTGCTGTATTAGGAGTATTACTTAGGGTTATAGGAAATGATGAGGGTAGTGGAAGCTGAGAGTTATAAGATAGAAATAAAGGCAAATAGGGCTTAGCTACACCATAGCTGGGCTTCAACAGACACATGCTATCCAACATTTGATTCCTGAACCCCTTGGACTTAATACATGGCATCTGTATAGCTCTTTAAGGTTTGCAAAGCATTTTACATGCATATCTTATTTCACCTTCCCAACTTCATCTATGCTCTCATTTGATCTTTGCAACAATCTGGTAAGGGAGAAATTACTATTATCCTCATTCTGAAGATGAAAAAACCAAGGCCCAAGGAGGCAAAGTTATTTGTTCAGGATCACAGAGCCAAAAAGCATTTGAGATTGGATTACAAATGGAATCTTCTCTTTTTTTTTTCCTTTCTGGGTGAGTCATTTAACTTGTTTGCCTCAGTTTCCTCAACTGTAAAATGGGGATTATAATCGCACATATTGCAAAGCATGTGAAGATCAAATACAAATATTTTATTTTGTAAAGTGCTTAGCACAGTGTCTGGCACATTATAGACTTTTTAAAAACCTTTACTTTCTGTCTTAGAATCCATACTAAGTATTGTTTCCAAGGCAGAAGAGTGGTAAAGGCTAGGCATTGGGGGTTAAGTGACTTGTCCAGGGTCACACAGCTAAGGAAGTGTCTGAGATCAGATTTGAACTCAGGACCTCCCATCTCTAGACCTAACTCTCATTCCACTAAGCCACCTAGCCTCTGTCCACCCCCACTCCCAGATTTAAGCTAATGATAAATGCTTATTCTCTTCCCTTTCACACCCCGCCTCCTAACTCCAAGTTTAACATTTTACCCTAATGGGGGTACTTGAGACCCCCTAGAGACTTGATGACACTTGGGCCAGAGATTCTTAAACTGGTGTTAGCCTGAGCATAGATTTTAGGGGAACCATGAACTTGGGTGGAAAAAAATTACATATTCATTTTCCCTAACCTCTAACTGCAATTTTGCATTTCCTGGGAGGATTGTTTTAAAACCTTCTCCTGAGAAGGGGAGCACAGGCATCCCTAGACTGCCAGTGTCCACAGCACCAAAAGGGTAGAGAACCCATTGTTCTAGGATGATAGATTTGGATCTGGGAGGACACCTCAGAGGCCATGGCACCCAACTCACTCACTTTACTGATAGGGAGGCTCAGAGAAGCAAGGTGGCTTGCCCACGGCTACTTAGGTGGCAAGGGATGAAGGAAGGATTTGCTTTTAAATGCATAACTGGTAAGTCAAAGATCAGAGGGAAAACACATGAAAAGAGGGTGTGCAAGTACAACGGGGTGTCACAGAAATAAGGACATCGGCTCCACAGTTGTCGGTATATGAGGAGATGCAGCTTTGCTCTTCCATAACCTTTGCTGTTGTTGATCTGTTTCAGTCACATCTGACTCTCTGTGACCCTATTTGGGGTTTTCTTGACAAAGATACTGGAGTGGTTGGCCATTTCCTTCTCTAGCTCAACTGACTTATAAGGAAATTGAGCCCAACAGGGCTAAGAGACTTGCCCAAGGTCACACAACTACTAAGTATCTGGGTCTGGGTTTGAACTCAGGTCTTTATGACTCCAAGCCTGGAGGATATCAAGGGAGGTATCTTTTGCACCTTCTAGCTGCTGTGTATTATTCCTAAAGGAAAAAACTGGGCCACTAGGATAATTTCTACTCAAAACATACAAGCTTTCCCTTAAATTGTTTTATACCCTAATAATAAAAGACAAATAAATACTCATCTTACCAGAAGCTCAAAGAAGAACCAGGCATACTTGAAGACTGACTCTCTCACCATTCCAGTGCTGACCACCATCTGCAGCGCAAGTTCCTCATGGAAGTGCTATACCCAAAAGCAAAGAGACGATTGAGCAATGATAACTGCCCCCCCTTCCCCAACATCCCTCTTTTACCAGTCTATGAAATGACCCCTGGAGAGCTTAGTTTGGGATCCTAAGTCATGTAGCTCATGGCACTTCCTTACACACTGAGCCCTGGGAGGGAGGGAGGTAAACTGGAAAGAGTCCTGGGTTAGGAGTCAAAGGGTTTTGAGTTCAAATTCTGACTATTATTACCTGTGTGACCAACCTCAGGTAAATCCATCTCTCTGGGCCTCTATTGCTTCTTCTATAAAATAAAGACTACCTGCTATTTGAGGTCTCTTCTAGCTATCAAGACATCTCAGTTTTAGTTCCATTTCTACAGTTACTTGGAGGTGTAACAAAACAAATTATTTCATCTTTAAGGTCCTCAGTATACTCCTCCATAAAATGAGAAGGCTAGACTAGATCAGGGAGCCTTTTGTTTATTTATAAAATTATTTTAAAAACATTTTTCCATGGTTACATGATTCATGCTCTGTCCCTCCTCTCTTCCCTCCCCACCTCCTGGAGTTGACAAGCAATTCCACTGGATTATACACTCACAACCCATTTCCATATTCTTTATTTTTGTGAAAGAGTAATCCTTTAAAATCTAAACCCCAAATCCCATACCCATATAAAAGAGTAATAAATCATGTTTTCTTCCTGATTTCTACTCCCACAGTTCTTTCTCTGGATGTGGATAGCGTTATTTCTTATAAATCCCTCAGAATTGCCCTGGATTATTACACTGCTACTAGTAGCAAAGTCTATTACTTTTGATCATCCTACAGTGTTACCATTACTGTGTATAATGTTTTCTTGGTTTTGCTCATTTCACTCCACATCAGCATGAACTTAATTAAAAAATATTGATGACTATGTCAGTACAATTGGTTTCCTCTATAACCTTAAATTGTATATAATATGTATTTAATTTTTAGTTTAAGATTAAATTATTAGCCAATAATTAAATTATCAATTAAATAATTAGATTTAAATTTTTCATTTAAATAA
This sequence comes from Monodelphis domestica, assembly GCF_027887165.1. Taxonomy (NCBI): domain Eukaryota; kingdom Metazoa; phylum Chordata; class Mammalia; order Didelphimorphia; family Didelphidae; genus Monodelphis; species Monodelphis domestica. The sequence continues at coordinate 194,744,068 of NC_077233.1, forward strand.
TTTAATTGATTAAATTATATTTAAAATTTTATTTAAAATGCATTTATTCAAAACATTATTCTGAGGAAAGGTCCAAAGGCTTCACCAGGCTGCCATGTCTTATAAAAAAAAGGTTGAGGATTCCTGGCTAAATGTTATCTAAGGTCCTTTCTTGTTCTCAAATTCTGTAATTCTATTTTGATTCTAAAATGACCAAAGGGAAAGACTCACATGGACAATGTGACTTAGTCCTCATGTAAATAGTACCTCTACATGAAAACCTTGAATCCAGAACCTGTAAATCACTACATTCCCAGAATCAGGTTCCTGAAAGACTTTCGAGATTTGGAAACTTTGGTTTGAAATGTGCCAAGATGCCACAACGTATTTTATTTCTCTTGGCTTTGGGTCATCTCTTTACGTATCTCTCAGATATCTCATTTCCCATCTAGCTCCCCTCATTCTAGATATCTTTGACTTCTCTATCAAAAGTCACTTTAAACTCCCTCTACCTTTTCAACTTTCTTCTTGTGTATTGCAGGGGTCCCCAAACTTTTTACACAGGGGGCCAGTCCCTCAGACCATTGGAGGGCCAGACTATAAATAAAAAAAAAAACTATGAAAAAATTTATATACGTCTGTCTGGGATAGCGGAGGCTGCAGCGCTGGCTGGGATGGGCCTGTCACACCTTGCACTGGCACTGCCACCACTACACCGGGCAGCAGTATACACACTGCGGAATCCCCTCCCCCAGATTGCTGCTCATCATGCTGACATCTTCCATTGTGCAGCCACATAAGCCTTTGTGCTGCGCCTCGTTCTCCTTCAGTTACTCTCAGAACAAGGCACCACACAAAGGATTATGTCACCGGAAGTAGTCCTGTATGTGAGTGACGTCGTGCTTTGTGGCACTGCCACATACAGAGCTCCTCTCACTGACCACCAATGAAAGAGGTGCCCCTTCCGGAAGTGTGGTGGGGGCTGGATAAATAGTCTCAGGGGGTCACATGTGGCCTGCGGGCCGTAGTTTGGGGACCCCTGGTGTATTGCATTGACCCATCAGATCATAAGCTCCTTGAGGGCAGGAACTATTTTTATTTTTTGCATTTGTATCCTCAATGCTTAGCATAGTGCTTAGCACATAGTAGATACTTATTGTTAACTATGGATTTATTGCTTATCATAGACTCCAGTAGGGGACAAGGGAAGGGACAAGGCCTCACATGGGTATCATTCAGTCTGGAGGCTTATTGATGATTTTCCCAAAACAGTGTTGATGGGGAAATGCAGTTATCATTAGAATTTTTTTTTTCAGGGACAAAAGCAACTGAGATAATGGTAGGTGGCAGGCGTTTATAACTGTGTTAGGAGAGGGAGCAAGCTTGTCTTTGTCCCTACTCAGTAGAATGGGGGGGGGGGCAGGAATACTGAGAATAGCAGTTGCACGTTTGGCAGCCCAGGCTAGCACTTGAGGTGAGGTTCAAAGATGGTGGTTGCAATGAAGGAAGAGTGCCCACCCGTATATAATTGTCCTGGAGCCAAGCCTAGCTCACCTCATGGTAGTTATGGCTCTTTTTCAAGAACGTAGGCCAAAATGAGATTTAGGACTGTCTACAGATTTCATTTACTCACTTACCCTCCATCCCCTCACCTGACTTGGCCCAGATAAAAAAAGAGCTAGCTGTGTTTTTAAAAAAATGAAATTTAAGTATAATTTGGGATCTTTTCGCCTCACTCTGGCAAAGTGTTGGTTACAAGAAAAAAGGCACCTGATCATTGCCAAAGCCTAAGAGAGTGGCAATCCTAACAAGGAGACAAGGCCCGGGCTTTAAATTTAACTGCTGAAAAATAGGTCAGGTCGGCTGTGAGATTGTTATGGGGAGAAGAGATTAGAGAAGGATAAGCAGTTTCTTAAAGCCCTTTATTTTGTTTACAAGCATGCATGATTACCAGAACCCTATCTTTACTGCAGAGGTTATCTAAAATAGCAGAGGAGCACAGAGCTATTTGTTAAGTTATTAGTAAAAGAAAAGGGCATACAAAGGGAGAGCTCATCCCAGGAAGCTTCTAATGTGGTGACATTCACTAAATACAGTCTCCGTGGTTTCAATTTCTGTTCCCTGGACTTTTTTCCTTCCAAATGATCCCCTCCTAATAAATTCCAGTGGCAGGAGTATGCATAGCTCTGAGCTTAAAAGAAACTAGGCCTTGCCTGAAAGATGTCAGGATGCGGACACTCGCTAAGGAATAAAAACTCTTAAATTTGGCAATGTCAATATTTCACAGGGGCCTAGAAGGAATTAGTCCTAGAATCATAAAATGCTGGAGCAGGGAGAGATGTTAGAAAACATCTAATTACGTTTATTTTAATCTGAGGTTAAAAAATTGATAACTGTTTAATATCACTGGTTTCTATTGTAATCCTATGTGTTTTATTCACTTAAAACTATTCTGAGAAGGAATTTATGATAGGCTTCATCAGGCTGTGAAAAGGGTCCACGACGCAAAAAAGATGCAGAACTTCTGTTTGAATCCAGTCCTTTAATTTTACAGATGAGGAAAATGAGAAGAGAAAGGTTCAGGGATCTGCCTCAGGTTTTCCAACGGACTGGTAGTGACTAGAACTCAGGCCTCTTGCTTTTGGAGAGGAGTAAGATGAGACGAATCCACATAACTCCCACTTGTTTCCCCATTTCCTTGGCAGTGCCCACAGCCTGAACTTACCTTTTATCCCAACAAAATTGACTTATTCTAAGTCCTCCTTCCTGGTTAGCTGCTAAATCTTATCACTTTTCTCTCTACAGACAACATCTCTCACATCTATTCCTTTTTCTCTATGTGGCGGACCAACACTGGAGCTCAGCTCACCATTACCTCTTACCTGGACCATTACAAGAGGGTCCAAATCGGACTCCCAACTCAGCCCCTCTGCCCTTTCCTAGTCCTCCTTGATGTAGCTGCCAAAAGGACCTCTCTAAAGCTTGCATTTGACCACATTATTCCCCAACTCAAGAATCTTCCTACTGCCTCTTGGATGAAATGTCAGATTCCCTTTCATGGCCTGGTTCCGGTCCACTTTTCCAGGATCTCCTCCACACTCTTCTTTCTGGTCAAATGGACCTTTTCACTCTTTTTTGAGCTTTTAATTCCCATCGTCCAGCCCCATGACTCATGACTTTACTTCCTCTTCTCTGGAGTGGCTTCCCTGTTCTTCCTATAGGAGATTCCCTATTTTTTCCTCTAGTAGTTTAGTGAGAAGCAGATGGAGAGGGAAAAAGAAAGGGAGAAAGAAAAGGGAGAGAAGAGAGACAGACAGACAGAGACATCAGTCCCTGCCCTCCAGGGAGGCCTCACTCCATCCTTCTGTCCTGTCACTCTCCCTGTGTGACAGCTCACCTTCTTGCTGGCTGGTCTTGGGACTGTAGTAGAATTTGGGGTGTCGTTGTTCCCTTGGCTGTAGTAAGACATTCGATTGGAGACGCGATCAGCAACCTATGATATATAACCAAGAGTTAAGATGTTAATGCTCCATTTTATAAGAAAGAGTACCTGGACACAAAAAATAAAAAGCTTTAGAATTTATAGGGATTCCTTCCACAGTGTAACTTCCCTCATCGTGGCTTCACTGTATTGTGGGTTGGCATAAGAAATTAGAGGGGAGTTTTGTGGAAGGCACACAAAACGTTTGCATGGAATAGATTTATAGTATTGTATTATATCCAGATATTTTATTTCTAATACCATAAATTGACACAATTTCTTTTTTAAAGTTGAAGGAAGTAAAAAGTTAGTTGGTGAAAATAACATGAAAGCCAAAGTGTTTTCTATGGATGTTCCAGATCATCAGAGAACCATGGCCCTGCCCCCGTGATGTGGAGGGAGTGTCTGTATTTTTAAATACTGCTGGAGAGCGAGAAAATTGGACCATGTCATCTTTAATATTGACAATATTATTATTTACAGACAATATGAACATTAGGTAAGTCTAGGCATTGAGGTACCAGGATCCAGGAATGAAAACCATGTTGACCTACTGCCCCTCTGTGGTCGATTTAGGTACTCCTTGGTTCGCTTGATTAAGTGGTACTTCAATTGGGGAAAATCATGAAGGCCCTGGGCTACAAAGCTGGGGATGCCTTTCCTTGTTGTAGTCATAATTTTCAAAGATACAGAGGTAAGGAACGGAGAAAGGACACAGAGAGGGAAGCATAACGGCAGTGTGTGAAATTATAAAGGAAAGACATCATTGGAGCAAAGGATGAACATTTTGAGAAAAATTTGAAGGCAAAACCCATTTTCATGGGGGCAGGGTGGGAAGGCGAATGGGAAAGGCCTGAGGGGCGGGGATAGCCAGCCTGAAGAGAGGACGCGTCCATCTCTGACACTGGCTGGCGGCTCGGCGCCTCTGGACAAGTCACCTAACTCAAGCCACTCTTTGGGCAGCCAGGTGACCCAGGGCATAAAGTACCCAGCATGGAGTCAGGGAGACCAAGTTTCCTAAGCTCAATCTGGCTTCAGACACTTCTTAGCTGTGTGACCCAGGGCAAGTCACTTAAAACTCTGCCTCAGTTTCCTTATCTGTAAAATGAACTGGGGAAAGAGAGGACAAACCTCCTTAGTATCTCTGCCGTTGTTTTGTTCAGTCGTTTTCAGTTTTGTCTGATGCTTCTGGACTCTTCTGGGGTTTTCTTGGCAGAGATTTTTACCAAGAGAGCCCCGAATGGGGACATGACTGAAAACAATGAACAACAATACCAACAAAAGCAACTGTTTAAGTATAGAAATGGTAGAGCAGTTGCTAAGGGACTTTGGCGCTCGAAGTCTCCTCGGTGGCAGTGACATACCTACGCCGATGGAATGACAACGACGATGATGATAACTAGTATTGTAAAGTGTATTGAGGTCTGCAAAGTGCTTTACAAATATCGCATTTAATCCTCACAAGTCTGAGAGAGAAGTGCTCGTCTATCCCCACTTTATATTTGAGAAAACTGAGGCAAAAGTTCAAGTGTTGTATAAATATTAGCCATTAAATAGCTTAGAAAAAGCTACTTTTATAAAGTAGCCTAAGATCAAAGGGCTCAAATTTTAAAGATAACAGTATTTAATGATCCCATAGAGAAAAGGTTCTTGCAAATATTTTCACAAGTGTATTTTGGTTTCTTTTGTACTTCTAAAATTTTATTTTATGCATTTAAAAATATTCTGCCCAAAGGAGATGTGACCCACTAAAGGTGAAAAACCTCTAGAGGAGAGGAGCACGCGGGAGTGTTGATCCTGGGCCTGCAGCCCAAGGGAATGGCACTAGTCTGGAGGCTGATGTAAGTGAGGAACACCATGGCTAGCATCTGTTGCCATTCCATCTTGTACTTAGTCGCAGGCGGAAGGCTGGAGCTACAGGGCCGCGTCTATTAGAAGACAGCATTGCTGCCACGCCATGAAGTCCGCTTCCACCCGGTGCCCCCAAAGAGGGATCCCATGAGTGGAGGCCAATGGAGCTTCTACTTGCTGACTGATGTCCTGTTCACCGTGGCACACTCTAGACATGTGCCCGAGGAGCCGCCTGGCTGATCTCAGGCTAGATGGATGTGTTTTCTTAACAGACTTACTTTACCTCCTAAAGCTAAAGGATAACTAGAAAACTAAGACTAGAATCGACATAGTTTTTGTTTTCTTTCATGAATGCCATCCAATAGGTCAGTTGATCTATTTGTATAAGCTTCCAAAGAGAGAGCTGGAAAGCCTTTGGAGTTTGGATGAGCTGGACTCGGTTCCTGTCTCTGACAGGAAATTGGCCTTTACTTCCTGGTAGAGCAATGCGGATAGTGAATTCCCAACTATTAAGCCATGGATATAAAAAGCAGACGATGGAAAAATGTTTTACAGCTATGCTGATTCCTTTTCAAAGAATGGCATTCTTTTCACTATAAATACAACCTGTCAGACTCCATGGGAAGTAACAATTTATGAATTTTCCTGAGCATGGCAGACCTTCAAAATCCAGATTTCCCATTTACTTTTTTTTTTTTAATCTATACCTTCTGTCTTAGAATCAGTACAAAGGGAGGCAACTGGGTGGCTCGGTAGATTGAGAGCCAGGCCTGGAAATGGGAGGTTCTAGGTTCAAATCTGACCTCAGACACGTCCCAGCTGTGTGACTCTGGGTAAGTCACTTAACCCCCATAGCCTAGCCCTTACCTCTCTTCTGCCTTAGAACCAATACACAGTATTGATTCTAAGATGGAAGGTGAGGGTTGAAAAAATAAAAAGAATCAATACTAAGTATTGGTTCCAAGGCAAAATAGGCAACTGGGGCTAAGTGACTTGCTCAGGATCACACAGCTAGGAAGTGTCTTAGGCCAGATATGAACTCTGGTTCTCAGGCCTGGCTCTCTATCCACTAAGCCACCCAGCTGCCCCACCCCATTTGCTTTCAGAACTGTCCCGGGAACTCAATTTATTCTTTCCTCTTACTGTTTTCCTATTAGTCTTCACTGTGGAGAACTGTTGATAAAGAATTTGGGCTTGTTTGTTAAATTTGGAGATGGCCCAAAATGGAGAGGGAAAGCTAGTTAATGCAGTGGAGGACCAAGACAGGATCCCCAAAGATCTTGAAGAGCTAAAGCATTTATGTGTTTGATCCAATGAAAATGGAATCAAGAAGGAAATGGTGACGTTTTACACTTGGGTTCGAAGAGTGGCCTTCCGAAGGACAGGACGGGAGGAACAGGATCCCTAGGTGGAGAGTGAGAGGGACTGAGGGGATGGTGTGGCCTCTGACAACAGGGAAGGTAGGAGCAGGATGAGGATTCAGGAGGAAAGAAAATGACTTCTGTTTTGTACAAACTGAATTTACTACGTCTACCGGACAAGTGGGGAGGGCTTAAGGGCAAAAATAAGGAGTTCTCTTTGGGACAGATGGAACTACCATCAAAATAAAAAGCATCCACGAAAATGAAAATAATGGATGGAAACGTCCTCATCCTTCCCATACCTTTGAAGCCATGATATGTTTAACTTCCTCGTCCGGCGAAGTGTGCATCCCAGCGATGTCTGGATTGCTGCTGCTCATCACCCGGGCCTGCAGCAGTTTGGAATTTACCGCAGCTGCCGACGTCCGTCCATACGTGTGGTAGCGAGGGTCGGGGTGACTGGAACCACCAGCTTTACCCCATGGTCAGAGTAGAGAGGAAAAAAGAGGCAAAACAACTTGAACTTTTATGGGTGAAAAGCATCTCTTGTCAAATGAAGGGCTACCTTTGCAACAGGAGAAACAGCCCAGGCGGGAGAGGAAGCCTTCTGCCAAGATCTTATTATACTAAGGAAATCATAGCTCTAGTCCAAAGGATATTTTCTCTATGTGAGGCCGTTCAGCATAATGGACAGAGGGTTGGCCTTGGAATGAGGCAGAGCAGGACTCCAGGAGTGTCCCCAGCACGTACTAATTGGGACCGCAGACAGACCGCCCAACCCCTCATGGTCTCAAGGAGCTCTAAGACAACAGATGAGATGTTGGCGTGCCTTAGTGGGAGAAATTTCTGACTAGGAAATCTCTAGGAGTTGATTGCCTTGAGAAAACAATACTAGGGGTTGTGCACATGGATAAAACCATAGATCTGAGCCCCCTAAAACAACAGAGCATCCCCCAATATATATCTATCCCAGACACTATTATTTCTCAAATGACACCAAAGACCATTTCAGGGAACTTGGCATGAGCTGGCATCATAGGGAGCCAACCACTGAATACGGGCCTCCAGTGAGTCTCAGCGTCACTAAGGGGAAGAAAGGGGTGCAGGCAAAGAAGACAAGAGACTGTTAGACAGAAGAAATAACTGACAAGTCATGGGGGGGGGGGCAGTCAACGAGGGCCTGTTCTGCCACGTTCTGCTCAGCATTACCTGATTTCGACACTTCCCTTTGAACATCAGGAAGGCGGAAAACGTAGTATACGTAGGAGGCCAAGAGGCAGTTGCGCCCGTGCTGGTCCTTGCTCAAGTCTTTGCTGTTGTGAAGGCTGTTTGCTATTGAAACCACAGATTCAAATGCAAACTGGGAAAAATTGGCTGGAGAACAAAGAGAAAGATAATTTCGGTGTCCAGGTTCTGAAAGGAATCAAGGCAGGACGTTTTCTGGACTGATGACTGTGAACCCAAATGCCAAAGCAGAGGAACCTAGCAAATGTCAATATCCTTGCTGGAGGCTAGGAACGTTTTCTGTAATCCTTACACGGCCCAATCTTCTTTGCCTTCTCTCTTTCATCTTCCTTGGGTCCTGACTCTTAAGACTACCCCCACAGGGGCAGCTGGGTGGCCCTGGGCAAATCATTTATCCCCAACTGCTTAGACCTTACCTCGCTTCAGCCTTGGAACCAATACTTGGTATTGATTCTGAGAAGGGAGGCAAGAATTAAAAAAAAAAAAGATTCCATGCACAAAAAGAGCTTAAAGAAAGTCCAGATAAAGGATTTCAGGTTTTTCTCTCTCCTATCCAACCCATCCATCCCTGCCAGATGACAAAGAGACAGAGAGGTATTGTTCCATTGTTTTAGTCATGTCTGACTCTTTGTGACCCCATTTGGGGTCTACCTAGCAAGAATATTGGAGTGACTTGCTATTTCTTTCTCCTGATCATTTTGCAAATGAGGAAACTCTGAGACACTGAACTCTGTCCTTGGTACATGGGTTGCTTCCCCCACCTCCCCTGCTTCCTTTCTTATTTCAGGAGTCTTTTTCCAGGACTTGGTGCTATCCCCAAAGCCCAAAGTTTACCTGTCTGGCCTGCAATGACCATGGGCTGTACTGACAGCTGAAAGAGCTTATCCAGAATCTGGTGCAGAAACAACACAAGGGGCTCCAGGCGGGAGGAATTAAGACAGATGATGCTCAGTTTTAGTTCATGTTCTAGGTTAGCTTCTGTGATCTTGTGGTCCAGCACTCTGATGGGAAAAGTGACTTGGCTTTCCAGAGAGTGACATAGAGTGAAAAACTTCTCCAGGTGGTTGTCCTATGGAGGAAAAAAAGAGAAGCTGCATGTGATGGCCTACTCTCAGGGAAGTGGTATAGATCAATAGACTAAGCAGTGAATTAGAGACGAATAAAATTTATTAAAATGTACTTTGGAGGAAGAAAAGAAGACAAGAAGTACAGTTGCGAAACCTTTAAGATGGATAGGTTTAAGGGAAAGACTTATTGTTTAGTATAACTTGAATATACCCTATGGGTGCTCAATAAATAGTAATTGAATGAAAAATTGGAATTAGTCCCTGATAAATTCTTTAAGCATATTCCAATATCCAAGGCAAGCACATTATTAAGGAAAGAGAACTGCTGAATATGCATCCTTATTAAGAAGCAGCTAGTGAGTTGATCAGCAGAAAAAATGAATTTAACAAAATAAAAACTGGGAAAATATTAGAAGGAGGAAAACTGTCAGAAAATCCAAGAGGGAGAGAAAGCCTCCTACCCAAGAAATAAATGTCTAATATTGAATTTAATTAGTTAAAATTAATATTTAACAAATATTTAAGCACTTATTAGTGGAAGAGGGATCTGATAGGTTCTGGGGGAAAAGTGGATTTTAGATAACTGTGGTTCCTGGCTTCAAGGAGCTTGCAATCAAGGAAGGCAATAAAGCACCAAGACATAAGGATACTAGAGAGAAATAAAGCCAATTGCTAGGTGAGTTCTGGAGGAAATGGTCCAGCTGGAAGGGATTGGTGAAGACTTCTCAGAAAAGATGATGTTTCATTTAAAATATAAAGTCATGATAAGCTTTTAATAGGTGAAGATGGTGAGAGAGCACTAAGGCATGAAAGCCAGAGTGCATTATGCAGGGGGAAGAAAGGGGGTGCCATGTTGTAGGCAAAGGAGCCCAAACTGAGAATTTTTGAGCAGTGACATTATCAATCAATAAATCAACACTTTATTAAGTGATTGCTATAGTCTAAGCAATGGATAAAAAAACAACAAAGAAAAAGTGAGACTCTCAAGGAGTTTACCTTCTAGTGACTGAAGTTTTGTATAAGAGAGATAGATGGTCTGGTAGTTTCATGGGATTAGACTAGTTTGGGGTTTTGTTTACTTGCTTTTAGGACTGGGGAAACCTTCGCACATTTTTAGGCACAGTGAAAGGAGTTAATACAGAGGAGAGTTTAAAAATGCATTAGGGAGATGAGAAGGCGGTTGAAGGCACATCTCTGAGGATATAGAAAGAAGGAGATCAAAGAGAGGGACTAACTTTCTTTAATCTATAGAGATAGTTCTTTTTCTATAAAGAAGGGAAACAGGAGCGAGAAGAAGAGATGATCATTTTAGAAGGTTTGAAAAGTTAAGAGTAGTGAAGGTGAAGGAGGTCATCTGAGATGGTTTTGATTCCTAATAAAGCAGTCATTTAAGTAGAAGAATGGAAAAGGACAATTGGTTTACATGACTTGTCTTTGCCAAGTTTCTCAGCCTAATCCTAAGGGATTCAATTCAGGCAGCTGATACCTCCAAGGACTTAAAGAAAAAAAAAACACCCAGAAGAAGCTTCAACATCTTTATGAATGCTTCATCAAGAAGTTTAATCGACTAATTTTTATCTGTATCTGAAACAACCAAGGAGTCCCAGGGCAAAGCAGATCTCTGTAGAAGGCTGGACTTGCATTCAGGGAGGTCTGAATTCACATCCCGCTTCTTCTGCAAAGCTGTATGATTGTGGGCAAGTCCTTTATCTTGCCCAAACCTCCGGCAGCTGCCCAAATCTTATCTGCTAAGTTATGGACTCATTAGATATTATTTATTTTAGTAAAGGGATTACGCACATTGAGGGAATCATCCACAAACCACCAGTACAAAGGAAACAGCCAGGTTTTCCATTTGTCTTTTTCATAAATTTTTGATCATTAAACTTATTGAGTCTGATCTCAGAGTAGCCATACATACCCTTTAGGCCCCTTACCTGGGTATGGACAGAAGAAACAGCCTGTACCTCAATGTTAAATACGCCTTTGTGTCCTTCAGCCCATTTAATGGGAGGGTTCTGTAGAGGAACTTTCTGTGATAAAGGAAAAACAAGAAGAGAAATCAGCGACTCGATTTCTTTTTCTGATTATGTAGCAGCAATATAAAGCGTTATAAATGTTTTTAAAATTTAAATGTATAAATGATTGCAAAGAAAAATAACAATAATCCTTAAATTCAAGTACAACAATAAGGGCTATTAGGAGGTTAGGGGAGGGAAGACAATAAACATTGATTAAGCACTTCTTAGTCACTAACTTTACTTATATTATTTCATTTGATCTTCACAACAGCCATGGGAAATAGGTGTTATTATTATCCTCCTCTTACAGTTGGGGAAACTGAGGCAATAAGATTTTTTAAAATGACTTCCTATGGGTCATAGAGCTAGTAAGTGAGGCTTTATTTGAACTCAGCTCTTCCTGACTCCAGTCCCAGCAATTTACAACATCCCTCTTTCCTTTTGATGACCTCTCTTTTCAACAATTTTTAAAAACAATCTTTACCTTCTGTCTAAGAATGGATTCTAAGTACTGGTTCCAAAACAGAAGAGTGGTAAGGACTTGGCAATTGGGGTTAAGTGACTTGCTCAGGGTCACTAGGCTCAGAAGCATCTGAAGCCAAATTTGAACCTGAGTTCTCCCACTTCTAGGCCTTGCTCTCTATCCCCTGAGCCACATAGCTTCCCCTTCCTTTCAACAATTCTATAAGGCCAATGGAAAATTAAGCAGAGAGGAAACCATATGGAACCTAGTTAGAGAACCCTCTGTTTAGACTCTTGCTTGTGTTCTCAAAAACACTCCTAAAAGAGCATACTATTATTAAAGGGGGCTCTTTTGGGAAACTATAAAGAGCCTAAGTATTTATTTTGAGTGGAAATAAAACCATAAATTTTATTTAATAATAAAATATATAATGAATATATAAAAATAAATTAATATAAAATATAATGAATATAATTTAAAATATAAATATAACACTATATAATAAATAAATGATATAGAAATATAAAATATTAGAACTAGAAGGGAATTTGAATTCAATTAGCCCAACTTTTTTTTTTTTGATCCTTACTTAGTAAGGATCAAAGGAACTTTCTACTCTTATCATATTGCTTGCTCTTGGGATCTGTGTTGTCAGTGACCTCTGTTTGGGGTGGCTCAGTGGATGAAGGATCAGGGCCAGAGAAAGAAGGTCCTGGGTTCAAATTTGGTCCCAGACATTTCCTAGTTGGATGACCCTGGACAAGTCACTTACATTCCAATTGCCTAGCCCATACTGCTCTTCTGCCTTGGAACTGATACCTAGTGTTGAGTCTTTTCTTTTCTTTTTTTTTTTAAACTCTTACCTTCTGTCTTGGAGTCAATACTGAGTATTGGCTCCAAGGCAGAAGAGTGGTAAGGGCTAGGCAATGGGGGTCAAGTGACTTGCCCAGGGTCACATAGCTGGGAAGCGTCTGAGGCCAGATTTGAACCGAGGACCTCCCATCTCTAGGGCTGGCTCTCAAACCCCTGAGCTACCCAGATGCCCCCCCCCCCATGTTGATTCTAAGACAGAAGTAAGTTGGTTTTTTTTTAATGAAGAGAAATAGGTTGTTCTTTGTCAGTCACTCAACCAGCATTTACACAAAGAAAGTCAAAAAGAGACCCTACCCTCCAAGGGCTTACATTCCAGTGGAGAAGACAACAGGGAAATAACCAGGACCGACAAGAAATATACAGATCAGGCAGAAGGAAGCTTGCTGATTACCTCTGGGGAATGCATGGAGTAATTGGCGGGCAGTTTTTCCAAAGCAACAGGAAGACAGTAAGGTCCAGTTTGAAGGCGTTCATTAAAGAGAATCGGCAACCACTGAAACAGATGATGTAAGCGATGCGTTGTTATTTATTGCAGTACCTCATTCTGACAATTCATTCTAGCTCAACATAATCAAATGCAAGGGAGCAATGATTAGATATTGACCCATGCTCTCCTAGACAGTAATTTCTGCCCAGTTCTTTGAATTTTAAATCTCCTGATAGCTCCAGGGACGGCATTGTCAATGGTTCTCTGGAATGCTGCCTCTCTCTTTCTGTATTCAGAGCCAAAGAAATTGTATTTGCCGTTGTTGGCAGATAGTTTTTACTATGACAGTATAAACATTTGTTGTACTTTTTAATAGTTTTTATGTGAAAAACGCCATAGTTTTTCCTTAATTAAAAATTGGTCTTATATGGCACATCTATATTAAAACATGGAAAAGATGGGTTTGTAATTATAGTGGCATAAATGATCATTCTTCCAATATCTATTATCTCCGTGCTCTTTCCATTTCTAAGAATCTGTTATTTCCCAAGTGAAGATCTTCCTGTGATTTCTGCCCTGAACTATAAAAGGTTCTAGCAGGTTTTGCTGCAGCTGAAAGAAGAAGGCTAGGGTTTAGTTATTTATTTCTCCAGGGATTCTGAAGGCCCAAGGAAAGTAGAATGAGAGTCATCAGGTTTGAAATCAACTCACCGAATATCCCAGGATACTTTCTACCGAAGTGCCCTGCTTTTGATGACAGCTGATATGGTAGAATGTGAACAGAAGATGGTGATTGACTGTGAGCTTAGCAGGTAGTTTAATTTTCACTTCTTCATAAAAGTCAGGAGACCTGTTTGGAAAGCACTGAGAATCAGGACTGAATGAAAACTGTCCTTTCTATAGATTATAACTTCAAAGGCAACTCCTGCCCCCTACCCTGTCCTGGACTCTTGACCTTTCCCCTTTTGTTTTTCCCATTAGATTTTGAACTCCTTAAGGTCAGGACTTGCCTTTTGCCTCCTTTTGTATCCCATGCACTTAGCACAGTGCCTGGAACATACAGTGCTTAATATATTTTTATCAAATAAATTTTTTAAAGACTTTTACCTTCTGCCTTAGAATCCATACTGGTCAGGGCTGGGTAGTGGGGGATAAGTGATTGATTTTTTTAAAAATTCTATTCATACCCTGGGAAGGCCATGAGGGAGATATTATATTTTTGGCTAACTTCCATTTATTAAAAAATTAGGTACACACATTAAAAGGTATTGCAGAAATAAAAACAACAAACTCAAAGTATATAATTAGAATCTGTTCTTTGTCTCAGTGGGGAGTGAACAAATCTGTTTTCTACTTGTGAAGGAAGAATAACATAATTTGGAAACTGTTATGAGACTCTGCTCTGTCATGGTTATTAAAGATCATTTCCTGAAAGCTTTTCCCTCTTAAATTTCCTTTAAAATAAATATGGTTTTTAACTGGAGGAACAAGTGAAAGAATTGGGAGTCTGGACCTTCTTCTTCCTTTGTTTCAACATAATGAAAATGGTTGGAAGATTCCCAAAAGAGATCAAAGAGAGAGAAGAAAGACCCATATGAAGAAAAATACTTATGACAGTTCTTTTTTGTAGTGGAAAAGAATTGGAAAATTAGGAAGTGCCATCACTTGGGAGGGGGTTGAAGAAATTATGGCATGTGAATAAAATGGAATACTATTAGGCCACAAGAAATATGAAAGGGATGGTCTCAATGAAAACTGGAAAGACTTGGGTGTGAACTGATGAATAGGGAAGTGGGAAGAACCAGGAGAACAATTTATACAATAACAATATATTAAAGATATATAACCTTTAAAACACTTAAGAACTCTGATCAATACAATACCAAACATAATTCCAGAGGACCCATGAAGAAGCCTTCTGCCTTCCTCCTAACAAAGAGGTTACGGCTCAAAATGCAGAATGAGACATGTTTTTGGACATAGCTAATAGGGAATTTGCTTTGCTTGATTATGGTATTTGCCACATGGAATATGTTTTTCTTTATTTTTTAACATTGGAGAAGAAGAGGGATGGTATAGAAAATAATTGCTCATTAATTGAAAAAAAAGGTAAAACAGAAGTTTCTTGTTCAATTGTTTTTTAATCATGTCTAACTCTTTGTGACCCCATTTGGGGTTTTCTTGGCAAAGATACTGGAGTGGTTGGCTATTTCCTTCTCCAGCTCATTTGACAGATGAGGAAAGTGAGGCAAACAGAGTAAAGGGACTTGCCCAGGGTCATATATCTAGCAAGTGTCTGAGGGTGGATTTGAACTTCAAGAAGATAAGTCTTCCTGACTTTAGGCCTGTCACTCTGTCCATTGCACTACCTAGCTGTCCAAAGAATAAAAATTACAAGGAAATAAAAAAGAAAATGGCTAGAAGGCATAGAATTTTTAGGAGAGACAAAAATAATGAAACATCTTGGTATTACATTTTTAAAATGTACTTACTTGTTATGGTATGTGATGGCTGTGTATACTTCTTGCAGAAATTCAGGGCCACTAGACTTTCCAAAGATAACCTGTCTCCCACAAATAGAAGAAACCAAGACAACAGTTATGTCTATGTGTATGAAATGTTAGCACAGCATCTTAATCCCAACTACAGTGTTCTGGTATGCTAAACAAAGAATGAAGAGCTATGATCTGAGGTACCACCTCACACCTAGCAGATTGGCCAACATGACAGCAGAGGAAAGTAATGAATGCTGGAGGAGATGTGACAAAGTCAGGACATTAATTCATTGCTGGTGGAGTTGTGAATTGATCCAACCATTCTGGAGGGCAATTTGGAACTATGCCCAAAGGGTGATAAAAGTCTGTCTGCCCTTTGACCCAGCCATAGCACTGCTGGGTCTGCACCCCAAAGAGATAATGGAGAAAAAGACTTGTACAAGAATATTCATAGCTTGAACACAACTACAAAACACTCGCCACACAACTAAAACTAGACTTGAGCAATTGGAAAAACATTAACTGCTCATGGGTAGGACGAGCCAACATAATAAAAATGACTATCCTGCCCAAACTTATTTATCTATTTAGTGCCATACCCATGGAACTCCCAAAAAATTTCTTTACTGATTTGGAAAAAAGCATAACAAAGTTAATTTGGAATAACAAAAGATCAAGGATATCCAGGGAAATAATGAAAAAAAACACTAATGAGGGGGGCCTAGCAGTCCCAGACCTCAAACTATATTACAAAGCAGCAGTCATCAAAACAATTTGGTACTGGCTAAGAGACAGAAAGGAGGATCAGTGGAATAGACTGGGGGAAAGCGACCTCAGCCAGATAGTATACGATAAACCCAAAGATCCCAGGTCTTGGGACAAAAATTCACTATTTGATAAGAACTGCTGGGAAAATTGGAAGACAGTGTGGGAGAGACTAGGAAGAGATCAACACCTCACACCCTACACCAAGATAAATTCAAAATGGGTGAAAGACTTAAACATAAAGAAGGAAACCATAAGTAAATTGGGTAAACACAGAATAGTATACATGTCAGACCTTTGGGAAGGGAAAGACTTTAAAACCAAGCAAGACATAGAGAGAATCACAAAATGTAAAATAAATAATTTCGACTACATCAAATTAAAAGGCTTTTGTACAAACAAAAGCAATGTAACTAAAATCAGAAGGAAAACAACAAGTTGGGAAAAAATCTTCATAAAAACCTCTGACAAAGGTTTAATTACTCAAATTTATAAAGAGCTAAATCAATTGTACAAAAAATCAAGCCATTCCCCAATTGATAAATGGGCAAGGGACATGGATAGACAGTTTTCAGATAAAGAAATCAAAACTATTAATAAGCACATGAAGAAGTGTTCCACATCTCTTATAATCAGAGAGATGCAAATCAAAACAACTCTGAGGTATCACCTCACACCTAGCAGATTGGCTAACATGACAGTTATGGAAAGTAATGAATGCTGGAGGGGATGTGGCAAAGTAGGGACATTAATTCATTGCTGGTGGGGTTGTGAACTGATCCAGCCATTCTGGAGGGCAATTTGGAACTATGCACAAAGGGCGATAAAAGAATGTCTACCCTTTGATCCAGCCATAGCACTGCTGGGTTTGTACCCCAAAGAGATAATGGACAAAAAGACTTGTACAAAAATATTCATAGCTGCGCTCTTTGTGGTGGCCAAAAATTGGAAAATGAGGGGATGCCCTTCAATCGGGGAATGGCTGAACAAATTGTGGTATATGTTGGTGATGGAATACTATTGTGCTCAAAGGAATAATAAAGTGGAGGATTTCCATGTGAACTGGAACAACCTCCAGGAAGTGATGCAGAGCGAGAGGAGCAGAACCAGGAGAACATTGTACACAGAGACAAACACACTGTGGTATCATCGAACGTAATGGACTTCTCCATTAGTGGTGGTGTAACGTCCCTGCACAATCTGCAGGGATCAAGGAGAAAAAAACACTATCCAAAAGCAGAGGACAAACTGAGGGAATAGAAACACCAAGGAAAAGCAACTGCCTGACTACAATGGCTGAGGGGACATGACAGAGGAAAGACTCGGAGCGAACACTCTGATGCAAATACTAACAACATGGCAATGGGTTCAAGTCAAGAACACATATGATACCAGTGGAATCACACGTCGGCCACGGGGGGGTGGGAGGGAGGAAAAGAAAATGATCTTTGTCTTTAATGAAAAATGCATGGAAATGATCAAATAAAATACTATAAAAATTAAAAAAAAAAAAGAATATTCATAGCTACACTCTTTGTGGTGGCCAAAAATTGGAAAATGAGGGGATGCCCTTCAATTGGGGAATGGCTGAACAAATTGTGGTATCTGTTGGTGATGGAATACTATTGTGCTAAAAGGAATAATAAAGTGGAGGAGTTCCATGGCGACTGGAACAACCTCCAGGAAGTGATGCAGAGTGAGAGGAGCAGAGCCAGGAGAACATTGTACACAGAGACTAATACACTGTGGTACAATCGAATGTAATGGACTTCTCCATTCAGGGATCCTGAATGACCCAGAGGGATCTATGAGAAAAACCACTATCCACATTCAGAGGAAAAACTGTGGGAATAGAAACACAGAAGAAAAACAACTGCTTGATCACATGGGTTGATGGGGATATGATTGGGGATGTAGCCTCTAAATGATCATCCTAGTGCAAATATTACTAATATGGAAATAGGTCTTAATCAATGACACGTTAAACCCAGTGCATCAGATACGGGAGGGTGTGGAGGGAGGAATGGGAAAGAACATGAGTCTTGTAACCATGGAAAAATATTCGAAATCATCTAATTAAATAAAAATTTCAAAAAACCCACAAAAGAATGAAGAGTTGTGGGTTCTACCCCTGATATGTAAGTATCAGTGCTCTGCTTAAAATTAGGTACTTATTATTCTCTGACTTCAGGATAGAACCTTGGTCTTGTACATTTTTTCCCAAACCGTTAACTTGAGGAATTAACAGGTAATTTTCCAGGGAGAGCAAGAAGTTGGGGAATACTCTTCTAGGAAATTTGCTTTCTTCCTGATTATCCAAAACCTCTCCCTTAACTATCTCTACCAATTCTATTAGAAAGTACAAGAAGAATATTGGCTTTCCTTTGAGCACAATGAGAAGGAGGAGAAATCTAGGATTGGATGATGGTTCATTACTATCTGGAGAGTTGGAATAAATTAATTTGAGGAGTGTAGCTCAATCTGGTCTGATAAATTAATGGAAAATAATGAGGACCACAGCATGTGGAGTTCATGTGAGTAAATCTTAGAACTCTGAGTCCCTAAGAGGTCTGTACTTTGTCTATTAACAATTACATCTTCAACTCTAATCCATCAAGTACCTGTGATTTCATTGGCATGGATATGGTCTCTAACTGATGCAGATCAAAACCATTTTACTGTTTAGGAGACAATATAGGTGAGTTCTAGTCAAAAAAATTCTTTCTGGAGCTAATCTTGTCATTGATCTTTCCAAACTTAGCTAGGCTGATTCTCAGATGAGATATGCTAGTCTGCTGCTGGGGTCTGGACTCTGCAGGTTAAAAGGACCCATTAGAGTTGGGGATCCATTTATCAGTCTTTTATCACCATCACCACCACCACCACCACCACCACCACCACCACCATCATTACCATCACCATCATCACTATCACCAGCACCAACACCACTACCAATACCATCATCATCATCATTAATCCCCACCACATCAGTCATCATCATCACCACTACCATCACATCACCATCTGATTTTCATCATCGACATTACATTTAGTGCTTTAAATTTTGCAAAGTGCTTTACATATTGTCATCTCAGTTGATCCCTACAAAAATTCTGTGAAGTAGATGCTATTTTTATTCCTATTTTACAGATGAGGAAATGTAGGCAGAGAAGAAGTAAGTGACTTGCCCAGAATCACACAACTAATAAGTGTCTGAGACTAGATTTAAACTCGGGTTTTCCTGACTTCAAGTCCAGGGCTCTTGTCCACTGCACTACCTGGCTTTCTATAACTGATAGAGACAGCCACAAAGTCAGAACAACCTAGCTTCAAGATCTGAGTCTGACATGGAGTGGCTATAGGATGCAGGGCAAGTTATTTAATGTCTTGGCATCCCAGGCAACTTTTAGGTTGCAGAACAAATACATTGGATGAAGTTTTCTTATTTGGAGTTCCTTGCACTGAAAAAATTACAGGATATCCACATTGACTAGTAGATGAGACTGGGGTTGGGTCAATGGATAACAATGCCCTCTTTAGAGAGCAGCTTTGGAAATAAGGGATAAACCAAATAGTTCTCTTTGCCTCTTGTATTAGGAAGGCAACTTTTTTCTTCTGTTGATTGTGGGGGAAAATTTCTGCCTGTTATCTGTACAGCTAAGGTTGCATGGCTTAAAGTAGGGCTCCTTAGGTAAAGGATGGGCCTTTAGTGCTCCAGGTTCTTCCAGAAAATGACATTATACTAGCCACTACCTATCTCACTGGGACACAGTGGCTTCTGGGGTCCAGGACTGCAGTTCAGATTCACAAGTGATTTTTGTTATGTTTTGTTTTTTACCTACTCTGGTTTAGAAATAGACATTTATTTCCCACATTACCGGCATGGCACTGTTAGCATCTTCTCCACACATAAACTGGGTCTTAATTGTAATGTTCCTTGCAGATGCCATTCTGTTGGCAAAGTTCAGCCTCTGTGGGTAGACATAGAGAAGATTTCTGGAAAAGAAAAAAAAAGAGGAAGAAATAGATGAAGAAGTGTCTGAGGTTTGATGGTAGAGTTTGAGACTGAGTAAAAAAGAAAGCCCTTAATCCAAAGTGGAGATAATTAATAAATGTAATAAATAAATTGCAAAAGTTCTGTTCTTTATATGTAAGAGTTCTTTTTGTAGGAGAAAGAAATTAAAATGGAGCATTCTCTTTGTACAAACTGTCATAGAGTAAAATAAGAAGAATGAAGAGAACATGCAATGACTATAAGAATACGAATGACTGGATCATTAACAGGAAGTCAAAGTGAAATAATGAAAAAAATGAAGTTTCCGGACCTTTATGGTCTTATTACATATTATTCACCTTTGCTCATTTCTCTTTCCAGGTAAATTGCTCTCCACACATGATCTTCTAGTTCCTGCTTCAGAAATGTAATGGTGGGGGGCAGAAGAGAGAGGGGGCAACTAGATGGCTCAGTAGATTGAAAGCTAGGGCTGGAGATGAGAGGTTCTGGGTTCAAATTTGATCTCAGATACTTCCTAGTTGTGTAATGCCAGGGAAGTCACTTAACCTCTATCGCCGAGCCCTTGTCATTCTTCTGCCTTTGAACTAATATACAGTATTGATTAATTTTATTTATTTTTGTTTTTATTTAAAATTTTTTTTCCATGGTGACATGATTCTTGTTGTCTCTCTCCCCTTTTCCTTCTCCCCCTCCTGACAAGCAAGTTCACTGGGTTATACATGGATTATCACCCAATACTTCTTTCCATGTTCTTTATTTATTACAGTATTGATTCCAAGATGGAAGGTAAGGTTTAAAAAAAATGTATCAGGGAGTACATTCCTGATAAGGTGAGACTCCCTCGCCTCTCCCTCACAGAATCATTAGCTTCCTGAAGAGCCCATTCAGGTGCCTCCTTCTATGGGGGGTGGGCTCTCCTGATCCCCCAGGTATTAGCACTCTCCCCCTCTGGTTTTATAGAATGAAAGACCAGCCTTTGGTTGACTAAGGCCAGCGGCAAGAAAGGATCAGTGGGTGAGGATAGAGCTACGGTTAGGCAACCAGATTTTTTTTTTTTTGGTGAAAATATAGGTATACCTAGAACTCTATTAATGTGCAATATACAGAAAAGATTCTATAGGATCTGAGTGAGTCCAGATGCATTTGAGGTCTCTTCAAGCCAAAATTCTGTGTCATTCTGTATCTGTGTCAGCTTTCATCAGCATTCGGGTTACCTTCTTTTTTTTTAACCCTTTACCTTGCATCGTATGTATTGGTTCTAAGACAGAAGAATGGTAAGGCCTGGACAAAGGGGGTTAAATGGCTCGTGCAGGATCACACATGTAGAAAGCTGCTCAGGCCAAATTTGTCTCTAGGCTCTCAGTCCAGTGAACCTCGCTGCCTGACCACCAGATTACATTCTCAACGCTCAAAACTCAAAGAGGCAAGAGAAAAGAAAGCACTTATTGTCACTGTCTGTGATCAGATTCAGGCCCAATCAATAATCCAGGCCTTTGGGGGGGAAATGGAGC
This sequence comes from Monodelphis domestica, assembly GCF_027887165.1. NCBI lineage: Eukaryota > Metazoa > Chordata > Mammalia > Didelphimorphia > Didelphidae > Monodelphis > Monodelphis domestica. The sequence goes on from NC_077233.1 coordinate 194,765,622, forward strand.
CAATTACAGGGTAGAGAACCAACTTTTCTTCAGTCTTCATCAAATCAGCCACGAATTGTAGGGTTCTTGTCTAGATACGGGCAAGCGGAGGCTGATGCAGACCTTGAACCCTGACGTGGCACTATGCTGGCCTTGACACCTCACTTTGGACTTCTTGTCTGGAATAAATATGATTTTTGTCATCATGTTTTTTTTTTTTGCTTCCAAAATTCAATCGTCTAGTCTAGCGGATCTCAAATATTTTCACTTTGAGGACCATTTTGGTAAGGCAGAAGACACCACACATCCTTAAGTCCACCCCCGTCACTAAACACACACACACACACACACACACACACACACACACACCATAAAAATACAATTAACGGGGAAACATATATTGTTTTGTAATGATGCCCCCAAGGCATGTCGCTAACAAACTGTTTGAACTCCGAAACAAAAGTAGAGATAGGCACTGCTATATTATAAACATTACTATTATAGTAGATGAAACCTGTTTTCTTTTTCTTTCTTTTGGCAACTCTGAAAAGAGATGGTGTGTGTGTGTGTGTGTGTGTGTGTGTGTGTGTGTGTGTGTGTGTGTGTGTAATATAAATGATAGAGGCAGGAAACAAGATTGGAGCCAGGAAAGCCTTGGGTTCAAATCTTACCTTTGTCACATATTGATCCTGTGACCCTGGGCAAATTATTTAGCCTTTCAGTGATAACATTTTGAATTACAGAATAGTTGCTGATAGGCATTGGTAAAGGGATTATTCTCATTGGGAATTCTCCATACACAATTAAATCACAGATCGAAGCCATAAATTAAAAACAAACAAACAAACATATACACAGAAAACTAGATGATTAATCATCACTCTACACTGTTAGAAGGCCAAGGAAGAGTCTTGGCCACACAAACTTAGGGGCAAGGGATAAGGTTTAGACAGGCAAAAAGGAGGTGCTGAAATCAAGCCATGCTACTTGCTATCAGACTTATTGTATTTTACATATAAAAACTGTATATTTTCCTTTTATATCAAATAAAACAAATATCTCCACATATAGAGTTGAAAAGAATTATACACAAACCATGAATAATACCATAAAACCATACAAGAACCATTTATGCAAAATTCACTTTTTTGTTTAAAAATGCAACCTGGACCTTTTAAAGTGTTTACTATTCTGTGATTCCTTCTGTCATCTTTTATGTATTGAAATATTCTTTAACGATTTTCTCTTCTTTTGGGGGGGGAGAGGGAAGGCAACATAACCGCATTATTATCCATTCCAAAAAACCCAATCCCTTGTAATAAATATGCACACTCAATCTAGGATCCTTGAATTTTAAAAAGTACATCAATAACTGCATTTCAATATCATTTATCCTCTTGGGCAGATGGTGGTTCAGTGGATAGAGTGCCAGGCCTGGAGTCAGAAGGACCTTGGTTCAAATCTGACTTTGGGCAAGTCACTTAAACTTCTGTTTGCCTCAGTTTCCTCAATTGTAATACTAGAATAATAACAACAGCTACCTCACAGGGTTGCTTTAAGGAGCAAGTGAGATATTTGTAAAAAGTGCCTGGCACATAGTAGGCACCGTGTTTTATTCCCTTCTCTCTTTCCTTTTCTCCTTGTAATCCTATATATTTTAAATTTTATTTTTTCTTTTGTACTCCTACACATTTTATTTTATGCATTTAAAAATTCCAAGGAGACATCCATTAGCTTTACCAGACTGCCAAAGGTGTCGATGAGATCAAAAAAAGGTTAAGAAGCTCTGCTTTAAACATTCCACTTTTAACCTGACAAGATATTTATTACAATAAGTTTTTTATAATGTATTCTAAAGCCTTTGAAAGGCTCTCTTCTGCTTGATCAATAAAGAGTGCCGTATAAAGTATGTTGACAAGGTTTAAGTAATAAGAATACAGGAAGTTTTGGCTTTAATATTTTGCATTTGCATGCTCAAAGCATAGGTAAATGATATATTTCCAGAGGATAAGTTTATGAGTAAAGAAACAGAATATCATAAGGATTCTGTGGCATGACACCCTGTCCCCTCCAAGGCCATGATATGAATAGGTGGCAGCAGGTCCTGGGCCTTTTGATTCCTCTGGTTTATGGTCCCCTCTCTCCCAGGGTCATTTGTTATCCTGGCATGATAGTAACTGGTGAGTCTCCTTTTCATGTACCATTTCTATTCTGGCTCTCGGTCCCTGCTTTGCCCATTTTCCCATCTGCTCCCTCTCTCCAGTGCCTTGCTATCTTTTAGTTTCAGGACAGTTAGTGGTGAATAATTACTAAAAAAAAAAATCAAAGAAGGGGGCACAAGCTAAGAAGATGAAGAAGAAATTTTAATGCAAAGCTAATGAATCAGTTTATTTTTGCCAGATCGCTGGCACCTCCCAATTCTTACTATTTGAGATTGAGCGGAGTCCTGTTGGGAATACAACTGAGACAGGTACACATATAGATCAGTTATAGTTTAAGAGTCTGGAAAACCACGACTAGCTCCAAATCCTAAAGAGATTTTTTTTAAAGTGGGGGAGAAAGGACCTGTTTGTGAAAAAATATTGGTAGCAGCTCTTTTTGGTGTAGTAAAGAATCAAAAATGAGGGGATCACCTTCCACTGGGGAATGGCTACACAAATTGGGGTATATGATTATAATGGAATATTACTGTTCAATAAGAAACGATATGAAGGTTGATTTAAGAGAAGCCTGGAAAGAATTACATGTACTGATGCAAAGTGAAGCAAGCAGAACCAGTAAAATATTGTACAGAGTAACAGCAATATTAGAGGATGAACATTTATGAATGACTTAGCACTTCCTAGCAATGGAGTAATCTGAGAAAATCCTCAAAGACCCATGATGAAAAATATCATTTGCCTCCAAAGAAAGAACTGATGGAGTCTGAATGTAAATTGTGACATACTATATTTCACTTTACTTCTTTTTTTTTGACATTTTTCTTTTTTCCATGGTTACATGATTCTTGCTGTCTCCTCACTTTATTTCTTCACTTTTCTCTCATGTGTTCAAGTTCTCTTTCAAAAAAGAATAGATATGGAAAGATGTTTCACAATACTACACAGGTAAAATCTCTATCAGGTTGTTTGCAGTTTCAGGGATGGGGAGAGAAAAGAGAGGGTGAGAATTTTGTGAGAAACTTAAAAGAAACTGAATGTAGGAAATTTGTTTTTTCATGTATTTGAATTAAAAAATAAAATTTTAGTAAAAAAAGAATCTGAGCTAGGATGAATATGAGTGGTGGTAGAGATAGCTGATGACAGTTTGGAATTGGGGTTGGTGGTTCTGATAAGAATTATGAACATATATAGTGATTTAATTATATTTTCTCAACTGATCCTAACATCATTCAGTGTAAAGGTTTCTAGCAGCATTATTATACCCATTTCACAGAAGAGGAGACAGTAATGCAGTTCAGAGAAGTTTTATGATTTGCTCTAGATTCCAGTTGGTATCAGAGGCAGGATTTGAACTCATCTCATTGACTTCAAGACTAGCCCCCTAATCACTACCCAAAGTTGCCTTTCAATGTAATATTATTGTGAGTGGAACGTGATCACAATAGTCTTTGGAAGATCAAAAATTAGATCTTAGGGTAAACGGGGAGAAAATAAGATATGTGGAGGCTTAGGAGGAGAGTTCATAGCAATGAGGAAGAGTTACTGTTTTTGTCTTTCATACTAGAAGTTCAAAATGATATTACAGTTTTGGAACTCAGTTATGAATTGGATTTAAATAAGTCAGAGTTGCCCAAAGTCAATGGCCTCATTCTCTCTTCCAAGTCATCAAAGTCCAGTGGCAAGGCCAAAGTCAAGACAGCCAGTGATGGCTCGGGATGCAGTAGATGGCCATGGCTTCTTCTATGTCTATCCAAGGTCTAAGTGCTCCCTAGCACCCATTTCTGCCACCTTCATGGCTGTTGGAATAAATTGTTCTCAACCACTGCTTCTGCCAGGGGAAGTCTTTATATGCCTGGGGTAGATAACTCTGTCCCCCCACCCCCCTCAAGTCACTGACTGATTTGAAGCCAGTCAGTTACTTTCAACCTGATAATATCATTTAAGGCAGATATGACTAGAAGAATAACCATTTTTCCTTCTCTGATTTTCCCTGGACAAGATCATTTTTACTACAAAGTTTTCATGCAGGTTAAATCATATTTGCCTCATTTGTCAAATCAATTTAATACAAACACACTGTGTTACCCTACAAAATTTGAATGAGACAAGACTCTTGCTGTCATGAAATTTCAGTCTAATACTTTATTATACAGCTATTAACTTCCATTAATTAAGTAAACCTTAAGGCTTACAAAATGTGTCTCTTGAACAATAATTGTACGAAGCAGGTAAAATGGAAGCTGTGACTCCCATTTGAAAGACAAGACAGCTCCGTCTCAGTAAGGCTAAGCAAGCAACCCAGGGCTATACAACTCTTAATTATCAGGGACTGGATTCAAAGCCAGGGCTCCTTACTCCAAGTCCGGTGCTCTTTCTACTATAGCTCAAGGTACTGTAGGTTTCTAGAATATGAAATAGGACATATTGTGTGGATAAGTTGACACAAATAAAGCTCTTTGAGGTACATACATGGCTAGGAGGCTGGGACAGGATCATAACCCAATGAAGAGACCAAGAGTTTCTTGCACAGGATGGTATTTGATGCTATAAGCTTACCAAAATGTCCATTTCTTATGATGATGTTGTTATTATGAATTTTTCTTTATATATCAGTTAAAAGGAGGCTTATGTCATTAGGTATAATTTTGTACTTCCCCAGACATTGATGAAAATGTGTTTTCTTTAATCATTTTTCACAGTATATAACATCTGTCCTTCATTAACATACTTTTTTTCCCTCCAAGAGCTACTTAAATGGTTTTACGTGATTATAAATTATTGGGGATGCCAAATTCTTTCCATTGATTAGGCAACAGCTCTCTAACATTTTTTTTAAATTTAGCAGCTCTAAATTAGAACAGTTCTAGGAAGCTAGGGGTTAACTAGTGGAATTTAGAAATATTTAATCCAAAGTAGTGACCAAACCCACACTCCTCTTTCCTGTCCCATGATTTTCCCATAGTCCTAGGAATCCACTGGGAAGTTTTCCTGAAATGCAGCTAGAAAATAAACCAAATCAGGATTCAGCCACTTTTGAAAGTGACATTGCAAAAATGATTGGTTTGGTTCTTCCTAGGTGTGACCTATTCTTTATCCAGCACAACAGAAAACTGCTTGTTTGTAAATATGCAAGAAGAAAAACATACCAGATTCTTTTACCCCCAAAAGGAAATGGATGGACTGGCAAAGGGGCTGCTGCATTTTGCAATTGTGTTTGGGGAGAAGGTCAGAAAAAGCAAACAAGAATTTGCCACGTGTTTTAACAGCTGGACGCTTTTGACTGAACTGTTGAACTAAGTCAGACTAAAGAAGAGACAGAAGGACTCTGAAGCACAGAGTTAGGCAACTTGAGAAGAGGGTTAGAGATCTTTATTAGCTACTTGCTAAGCCCAAGAATGAACTTGCTTAATAAAATACAGAGAAAACTTTGCCAAGAACCTAGAGCTTCTGGAGCAAAAGATTGAAGGTGCCTTGTTCTGTAAGTCCGATGAGAGTACACTGATGAATGTCACTGACATTATAGCAGGAAATTTGGGAGTTTGGTGATTTCATCGGTATGGGGATCTCCCAGTATGGAAGCTTCTTCTATCAATGCAGATCAACAACTAGTTATTGAACTGGGTTACTGAGTTTAAGTAATTGGCCCAGAGACATGCAAAATTATGTTTCTTTGGGGTCCCAGACCATGCTGTCTCTCAATAAGGTAGGCAAACTGATATTTCAAGCTATAATTAACATCATTTTAAGAGGTTGTAAAAGGGGCCCTAAGGAGATCCTTTTAGACTTTTATTTAGAAAAGTAGGGTTGTAGTTAGAGATTAAATCAATTTTCAGTATTTTGATTAAATTTATGGAGTATCTGTTAAGTATCTATTTGAGGGTGATTTGTGTTGGTAAGGAGACCATTTTTTAAAAAGGAAATTTGCAAGTAGACAAGTGGCTCAGTAGATTAAGGGTCCTAATCTGTAACCCTGAGCAAATCACTTAATCTCCATTGCCTAGCCCTTATAATTCTTCTGCCTTGGAACCAATGCATAGTACTGATTCTAAAATGAAAGATAAAGGTTTTTTTAATAGGGAGCTATTATTTCATTTATATGAAGAACACTAAATATAGGTCTGCACCTATCCTACAATTTGAGAATCTTGGGAGAGTGGCAAGGAGCCCTGTGAGATTAAATCATTTGCTCCTTGTCACAAAGCTGGTAAATGTTAGAGGCAAGATTTGGATCCAGGTTTTTCGACTATGAGAACAACTCTCTATTCATGCTTCTCCCTCTTTAAACAGATATTATTACATAATACTGTAGTCTAAGCTATCATCGTGGTAACCTTTTTGCAGGATTGCTTCAAATGCTTCTTCTATTGAAAATTCATCTTTTTTTCATTGATCATTAGGGTCAGAATTGTAGAGTATGTGATTCTGGGTTGTTTCTTGAATACCTTTGCTTTTTGGAATTTAGTATGCTATTATTTACTGCAGTTTCTGGTAGGTGCAGTATATTCTTGTGTTATCTGAATTTCTTTCTGTTTATATTTGAAGGTTTACTCTTGGCTGCTTGCAGAATTTGTTGTTTGTTGCTGTATGTTGCAGGCCAGAACAATGGTGGAATTCAGGAGATGTGAGTGAAATCTCCACATGTCCACAACTCTAACCAAGATTGTTACAAGCAAGGAAGTTGTAGTACAGATCTGTTATGTTTAAGTAACATATTTCTTGAATTTAAAACAAAGATTTCCCACCCTCTTTTCCTGGATGTGCCATGGATTCTATTGATGCTTTGTTTTTGGTAGTTAGCAGTTCTGGGCATTTTTCTTGAATTATTTCTTGTATTCTGGTGTTCAGGTTTTTTGCCTTGATATATTCTTCTAGAAGACCTATGATCCTTAATTTATCTCTACACATTGTGTCTTTGAGATTAATGTGAATTGTTTATGTGGAGATCATGTGTTCTTTTAATTTTATTGCTTTTTTTCTTTTCTTGCACATTGTTTTTCACTTCAATCTATTTATATTTCAAATGTCACTCTCTTTTTTGCTTATTTGGGGGACTTGCCACTGTGGATATAAGATTTCCTGTTCTCCTAATTATTTCTTTTGACTAGGGTAGTCTGTCATTTGTTACTTTTAAAATTCTTTCAATATTCCAATTTCTCTCTTGAACCATTCTGGAATATATTGTCCTTATTCCATGCTTTCTAGGGAATCCATAGGATTTTGTTTCATCAAATGTGTAGTTCAGTTTTCTTTGTCACACATATTTATTTAGAGTGGTTAATAATGTCTTGGATGTCTTGATATTCATTTTCCATTTTAATTTTACCATTTTCCCTGTCCTAACCTAGAAAAAGAAAGTTTGGTCTTCCTCTTCTACACCTCCTCTCTTTCACATATGGTTTGCAAAAGAAGATAGGGAAGGTAGTGGGAATAGGAAAGGGGTATATCTGTAGAGATTGAAGCATCTGGAAAATCCTTAAATGGGTTGTAAAGAAAAAGTCTATACATTGGTTTGTGCACCCTTTGGGAAAGTGGAGGTTGGTGGGTAGGAGTGTTTAGTGAGTAAATTGAGGATTAGTGTTCTGCACTATTAATTCAGAAAGATGTAATATTAAAGGACTTTTTGCTTTTTTTGTCTTGTGAAAACAGTTGTAATTGGCATTCTGGTTCATAATTCTTCTTTGAGGAGTTTCTGGGCATTTACTGGAGACTGAAAAAAGGGTCTTTTTTTCCATTGTGTTGTTCCCACCCATTATCTTTTGTATATAAAAACAATATTCATGGCCATTTGATAGCAGAGCATGAGGTCTAAATTGATTTGATCACAGAATTAATGATCATATGCTGAACAATACTAATATTATAGAGCAGCAGTCATCAAAGCCATCTAGAATTAGTTAATAGAGATAGATCAATTGAACAGGTGAGACAAGGGAGATTCAGAAAAAAAAAAACAGAACTCAATAACCTAGTGTTTAATAAAGGTGTAACAAATTACTTAGGGAAAAACTCTCTATTTGCTAAAAAACATGTGTGAAAACTGGAAAGCAGTCTGGCAGAAATATGGGTTAGACTAACATCCTATACCATACTGTAAAATACATTCTAAATGAATATGTGACCTTAATTTTAAGGATATTATTTTTAAAAAATAATAAAAAGGTCACATATATCATAGCTATGTGTATGAGATATATTCTTAAACAAATGAGAGATAGAGGCAATTACAAAAGATAAAATAGAGAACTTTGATTACCTGAAACTGAAAAGCTTCTGTACAGACAATATTTGAATGGGAAAAAATTTTGTATCAAATTCATTTGGTAAGGGTTTGATATCCAAGATATGCAAATGTTAATAAATATTTATAAGATTAATAGCTATTCTCCAATGTATAAATTGTCAAAGGATATGAAGAAACAGTTCTTAAAGAACTGCAAAATATTTACAACTATGTGAAAAAAATGCCCTAAATCATGAATAAGAGAAATGCAAATAAAAACAATAGAGTTTACCTTACATATGACAAATAAGAAAAATGCCAAAAAAAAAATAGCTACAACATTCAGTTGGAGGGTCTGTGAAAAGATAGGAATGCTAATTCAGGAAACTGAGATGGCACAACTATTTTAGAAATTAACTTGGAATTGAGTAAATCAAGTGACTAAAATATCCATATCAATTGAACCAAATTCCATTGCAGGGCTTATTTTCCAAGGGAGCTTTTGATAAGGAAAAGGTCCCCATATACTCCAAAATATCTATGACAGCACTTTACTTTGTGATAGCTAAGAATTGGAAACAAAGTGGTATGTAAATGTTATTCCACAGGAGTGTGGGTCTGGATGTATAAACCTAGTTTGAACTGGAAAGTGCTTAGAGGCGGGTGTTTTCTGAGTCAAAGCTAATCCTAGAGATTCAAATGATTTCCAAAAGACAGTCATTGCCTTTAAGCAACTTGAATTTATTAAGTAATATTCTACTTAATCATATAATAAAATAGTTTCCTAATAATTAGAATTACCCCAAAAGAGAATGGTCTGCTTTGGGAAGTAGAGGACCTTCCTCTTCCTTTCTTCTTCCCTTCTAAGCCTAAAAGTCTATAAATCCCTAAGATATACTTGGAGTATATCAGAATTCCTTGGGGTTCTCTTAAACAGCATAGAGCCCACAAGGTTTTCCAAACTGTTCTTTGTTAAAAAAAAAAAAAGGCCATTCAGGCTCTTTCATTCTTGCCCTAGTTTAAATGAGAGCCTTTTATTTTGCTTGAGGGTCTTGGAAGGTCCCATGCCATGCCAAAGGGTTTCCCCTGTACCTAATGAAATCAAACAGTCCAGCATTGTTTTCAAAAGTCTTTAAAAAATGAGGCAGCAGGAGGCAGCTTGGGGCTCAGTAGATAGAGAGGGAGGTCTAAGATGAAAGTTTCTGGGTTCAAATTTGATTTCAGAATTCCTAGCTATTGTGGGCAAGTCTCTTAACCCCTACCCCTCTTCTGCCTTGGAACTGATACTCAGTCAAGATTCTAAGACAGAAGATAAAGGCTTAAAAAAAGAAGCAGCATGACACAGTAGACTTGGAACCAGGAAGACTTGGGTTCAAATCCTAACTCAGAAACTTGCTGGTTATATGTCCTTGGGCAAGACATTTAAAATTCTCTATGCCTCAAGTTCTTCATTTTAAAAAGGAGGAGGTTGGATTTGATGGCCTGTAGAGTCCCTTTCAGCTCTAAATCTTTGACCTCCCAAGGTTGTCTCAGTGCTTTCCCCGTCTACTCACTGTTAAAGACACATGGGATACATGGCAGATCATTTCATAAACTTAACAGAAAATGGCATGTGATGCTCAAGTCTGGGCAGTACGAGAGGCAGCCATGCCAACATCCAACCACAAACACTTGTGCTTTGTCTTTTTTCTTTGCTGAGGTAAGCTTTACAAAATTCCCCATGGAGTTAAATACCTGGAGGATCAGTCTCAAGGGCTGAACTGATTTTGTCTGCAACAGCAAAGTAACTTGTTGCCAGTTACCAATGTTGACAACAGAGTGGAAGGTTGAGTAAGAAAAGTCCATTCTAAAACAATCTTTTGCCCTTGATTCCTGCGAGGACCCCTACCATCCCCTAGCCTAAAATTGCCTAATCTTATTGTTGCTTTCATCTAGGGTTTGACATGGCCCACTAGAAGAGAAATAACACAAATTTTTATCTAGAAGATAGTATGACAGAAGAAAAAAAAATCCCTCTACATGAAAGGCAAGTCTCCTTTATTCTTGGCTTCATTGCCAATCTCTACTGAGGGGCCATTAAGCCTACACCACTGGTGGAAGATTTATGAGTATTTTCTTTGCATTCTTATTTTAAAAAAAAATCACAAAGGAAGGCATTGTATTTTAAAACAAATGATTCCCACCTAGATTTTGCCATAAACTAGCCAAAAACATTAAAAATAGGTTTTTGTAGGCAGAGTTCTGTGATCATAGAGAAGTTTCCTGAGTTGAATTGTATAAATTTCTGGGAAATGTAGTCTCGAAAAGGCAGAATTGCAGTTTTACTGCCCTGCCCTGCGTCTTAGGGAGGATGTGGGTTTTAGATGGTATGGTGGCCAGAGTGAAGGGTTGTGGGGGGATTGCCCTTCTCCTTCAACCTCCAGGAAGTCTAGTAAAATAGCTATTCCAATAGGAGAGCTGAAAGAAGGAAAGAGGAAGAAAGTGGCTTGACACTATTTCTTCTTTTTAATTGATGCAATACACCAAACCTTCTATTCCCAACTTTACAGTATAGAGGACTAGTCAGGGTTTGCTACATCATACCAAATGCTAAGAGCTTTTAGAGCTATACATATTCCACAGAAATAGATAGGGAAACTCAGTGTATATTCCATGAGAGAGTCCTTTTAGGTCTATTTCAATGGAAGCATACTCCAATTCCATCTCCACTACAAAACTAAATTAGAAGAGCATCTAT